>NC_051849.1:218733882-219335043 GCF_905115235.1 Hermetia illucens
AATTCCGAATCCTAGGCAAACATTCATTAGAGGCCCAACTTCCACCGTTAATATTTCTATTTATTCAAAAATACTAATTAGCCAAAGTCCGTCGACTCCACTAAAGGGTAAACATAATAAGCCACACATGCATATGGGAAAGCCTCTGATAAATATTTAACATGCTTCCGCCTGTACCAATGAGCCTCCTTTCAATCCAAAGGATCTTTCTTCACCCCCAAGCAGATAGCATGAAAAAAAAAACAAGAAAACTCGATAGTGCGGAAAAAAGGTCCCGGCAAAAGTAGTGATGTAGATCCGGCTCCGGATCTATTTATTTTACAAAATAAAGATATTTTTCCGACCGGATGTGTGGAATTATACGGAAGGCTCGTAGGAGTGGGCTCAGGGGGGTGGTTTCGAGACGGCCTCGAGTCTATTTTCACAAAATTTCGTATTCACCTTTTCTATGTGCAAATGAAATTCAAAGCTCAACCACATCATCAGCATTGGCGAAACCTCGAGTGAGTGGCTTTACCCTCACTTTTCTTTGGGAAAAGGAATTAGGACGTACTCGAAATGCATGTGAAAGGTTAGGCACACTTTCTGTCGTGCCACTCGCATGAATTTAATGTTGCTAGATGTCTGCAGGGTACTTAGTTGGAATTGTTCAGATTTATGTAGACGGAGCTGAAAAAATGTTGGTCGGGATTTTTGGGTTTCAAATGCATTCCACGGGAAAATGCAGGACAAAGACGCTCAAGTCTAAGGAGGCGTACTATATCCACAACCATTATCAGTTGTTGTTTTCCAACGATAGCTTCCTCATTAAGGTTTCACACCCTCAGGGGCCACATGGCAAAAACCTTGAATTGACTCCTTTGGTAATTCGAATATGTTACACTCTCCTATGCTGAAACCAACCGCAGGGACCTCCACCAGCAAGGCGGCAGACGGACTAGTTGCTTCCAGCCTGGAATCCACTGCCGTCAAATTGGGTGTAGCGAGTACCAGACATAGTACTCCTAACCTGAAACCCTTGACGTCGGGGGATCCCTCGAAAGTTAAAACCGACAAGAACGTCGGTCGCTGCAAACCGACTAAGAAGCGAAGGTCCCTGGTATCCTGTTCAAGAGCCAGTATCAGAAGGCCATGCATATTCTCAGCAAGATTGCTAAGAATAAGGAGGCCAGTACTGTCAACGAGCGGGATGAAAAAGACCTCGCTAAATACCAGGCGATTGTTGAGGAATACAACAGCAAACGCCTGGCAGACGAGCAGAAGGCGAAACTCGTCGCTCTGAAATGCAATCGATCTCAAGACGAGGTCGAGGAAAATCATAAGCGGGGCAGAGTGGGCAAGATTTCTTTAAGCATCTCATGGACACCGACGGCAAACACACGGGATTCATCCCCTGCTTTGATTCCTCTCAGGCGGTCCGTGGGTTCCACGTTATAGCTTGCGAGGACCAATTCTCTAGGGACTTTCTCAGTTCGTGCGTCGCTAATATCAGCGTCGCCTGGGAGGGCGTAACGTTCAATGTCATCCCTTACGACGAGATTCCCAGAAGACCGGCCGCTCGCGTCTGATTGCCGAAGATCCGCATGGTTAAGGACAAGCTCGTCCGATCCCTGCGCCTTCAAACCGCCAAGATTCCCATGGGCGACTGGGTTGTTATCAAGGAGGAGAAATTCCTGAAGGAAGACATCGACATCGCACTAATACAGGAGCCCTAGTTCGGAGGCGACCGAATCATCAAAGTGCTCTGAATTTTATTTTATTTTAATTTATTCCACAGCACAGGAGACGCTGATCAGGACGACCTAGAGCATGTATCCTCACAAAGAAGAGTCTGCACGCTTTTCTTTGTCCGGACCTGAGTTCCAGCGACCTAGTCGTGGTCAAGCTGGACCATGCGCGGGCAAAGAACGTGTGTATCTCCTCGGCTTACATGGGTCACGATCGATTAGCTTCGCCAGAAGAACTACAACATCTGGCGAACACCATAGCAACAAAGAAGGTCAACCTGTTTATAGGCTGCGACGCCAATGCAAGGCATACGATTTGGGACAGCTCGAAAATTAACGCAAGGTTGAGTCATTCTTTGCTTTTATTATTACTTCAAAGTTATCGGTGTGTAACAGGCGCGGTACATCAACCTTCCATTTCCCTAACTCGGAGAACTGTAATGGTTGGGAGGAGGTCCTTGATATCACCCTAATAACCGACAATCGGATTCTTAGGGTGGAGGACGGCAGTGTATCTGACCAGAGGTCCTTCTCGGATCACGGTTGGATACTTTTCAGTCTAGATCTCGCCGCAGAGGTCACCAAACCCTTCAGAGACTCCAGAAGGATCGACTGGAGAAAGTTTGATTAAGTAATTAAGAACAAACTCTCCGGTGCGCAAGTTGGTGCGCACGACCGACGAACTGGAGTCAAAGGTAGGAGCTTTGGAGAAGGCATTCGACACCGCCTTTAAAGTCTCGTGCCCTACTAAGTACAGCAAAAAGACACTAACACCGTGGTGGGATGAAGATCTCTCCAGCCTCAAAGACTGACCAGAGAAATCTTCAACATAAGCTATAGTCGTAAATATTGGCAGCCATACAAGCACTGCCTGAAGTACAAGTCGGTCATCAGGACCGCCAAGAGGCGGTCTAGATTGGACTATTGTCAGAACATCGAAAGCACCAGTGAATCCGCGAGAGTCCGTAAGATTCTGTCTACGGAACATAAGAGCCCATTCTTTCTTAAAAAGTCGGTACACTCTTGGACGGAATCTTCTAGTGAAACGTTTGAGCTGCTGCTTCAAATGCGCTTTCCCGCCAGCGAGGAGGACTGTAAGTCAGAACCTTGCTTGGAGCGTTTGTGGCCATCCCAGCTGTGCGAGACTATCAAATCGGTAATTACCGAAGATAAGATGGGCTGGGCTATAAACCGCTTCTTCGCATATAAATCTCCAGGTATGCTACAGAAGCAGCAAAGGGTTGTGCTGTGGCTTGTTGAGATTTACCGGAGCTGCCTCTCTTTGCGATACGTACCACAGTCCTGGAGACGCGCACGAGTGGTTTTCATACCGAAAGCGGGTAGTCGCGGTCATGAGTCCGCGAAGGACTTTCGCCTAATCAGCCTAACCTCTTTCGTGTTGAAGACCCTAGAGCACGTCCTGGACATCCATTAATGACGATTATGGAGAGTATGCCTTTCTCTAAGACCCAGTATGCCTACCTCAAAGAAAAATCCACAGGAACTGCCCTCCACGAGGAAATTGGCACAACAAGCAGTATACCCTAGCTGCTTTCATGGATAGAGGGAGCTTTCAACAAAGTTAGTACCAACGCCGTCAAGGAAGCCTTGGCCAGTATATCCATTATATCCATGCTAAGAACCAGGATAATCCAGTTGGATCTGGGGGCCAACCACTTGACCAGAGCTGTGTACAGAGGGATGCCCCAGGGTGGTGTCATCTCTCCGGTGCTCTAGTTAATAGTATTGGACGAAATTTTACAAACATTGGATAGAAGCGGGGGGAAGGTGGTGACGTATGCCGACGACTTGGTGATATTAGTGTCAGAGAAGTTTCCGTCCGTTATGAGCGACATCATTGAAGGAGTGTTCCGAAAGGTGTGCCTGTGGGCCCCAACATGTGGATTCGGCATAAACCCAACGAAAACGGAACTGATGCCATTCACCACCAAGACAGGGATACCTGAATTCCACCAACAACGACTGAATGAACAAAGATTGGTTCTTTCCTCCAATGTAAAGTATCTGGGTGTAATCCTGGATCCAAAGCTAAATTGGAGATTGAACAAAGAAGTGAGGGTTAAGAAGGCCTGTATAGCCTTCTATGCCTGCAAGAGAACCTTTGTAAAGAAATGGGGTCTTCTGCCGAGGATGGTTCTCTGAATGTACACCGCTTTAGTGCGTCCGATCCTAACGTACTGCTCTATTGTATGGTGGCACACTTTCAAAGAACCGCGTGTGCAGGTGCTACTGGGGCTCTACATTCCTGCCCGGCAGATGCTCTTAATGTACTCTTGCATCTCCTCCCCCTAGACCTCCAGCTGAGCTGTGCCAAGTCAAGGAGAATTTGGCCTGCTTAAAACATCGCGATCACGAGAGCTCTAGTGCCAGACAATCTGCATAGAGCACTGGGCCATAGAGGACCATATCGCCAGGTTCGGCATACCCTACAATCCGCATTGCCGAAGCTGCGGTGAAGGAAGGGAAACCCTCATGCACTTTCTCTGCGATTGCCCAGCTCTAGCTAGAGCTAGGCTACGGGGACTGGGTAAACCATCCTTTGGGGACTTCAGAGAGATTTCTAGCTGCTGGGTGGGAGGGTTGCTTTCCTTCGTGAATGTTACGGGTTGGCTCTGAAGATCCTAGCCGGCTAGATTCTGCCTTCCTGCTCTCATAACAGCAGTCGCGGTCGTAGTTGTTTGTGGCATCAAAATGGCGCAACATAGCGCTAATTGCGCTCCTCGGGGCGGCCACTGTCACTTACCTAATTACCTACTCTCCCCCACCATTTGCAAAGGTGTTTCCTCTGTAAAAAAGTTTGCATTCACCGAGCTACGATCCTTCTGCGTAAAAACATCCAAAAATTCCATTGAACATTTCCTTCCTAATGTTGCAATGTGTGTCCTGGTACCTTTTCGTCTATGAACATATGCACCTCCTTTGAATCCTTAGAAAACCCTCCTTTGAATCCAGAGAAAACCAAGAAACGATTTCATTAAGGAATCAGCAACGTGTCTACCCGTTTACGGTTTTTACTTCAATGAAATTAGTTGAAACCAAAATTCGCCGGTGCTGCATTCACTCCGGATCCTTGTGGAAGTGAAAAATTAATAGAAGATAGCATTTTCTATTTGCTCTGCTATTTGTGCTTCAACAAACATAAGGATTAAATATTAACGCCAGGTGGAGTGAAAAAGGAAAGGATTTTGGGGGAGGAATTTCAACAAGGAAAGGTATGGGATAGGTCTTTTTTTATACAACTCTAATTAACTGTTTTACGTCGAAAGCGTAGGATAATTTCGGATGGGGTCTATTAGAGCCTGAATAATTACGGTCAACAATTTTGAAGAAAACTCCCCGTGAATCTGTTTTTGCTCCCAACATCTAGAGCTTCTATACTAGCCAAAGGTACCTACGACCAACTATCCTTTTTGACTCTGTTTCAATCGCCTCTGATGGCTCTTTGGATTTCTCTCATTTTGTTTGGCTCCCCTGCGGTTTTTCGGGTTCTCGACCCATCTCTCAATACACGAGTTCAGTCCATGGACTTTGCTGCCCTTTCCAGAATTATCCCATTGTTATTGCCTTCTTCGCTACAGTTCCTTCCAGCTAGCTTTTCGGAAGCCTGCAGTCACCTTGGGCAGATGAGTTTTCCTTCTCTGGTAGAACCAATGCGCTTTATTCTCTAGAAGATCCATGTGAATCATTTCCTTGTTCCGTTGATACACAATGCCTCACCCGATGTTGTCCTACACCCACTTTGCGTGATACGCGCCAGTACGCCAAACTAACCTTTTGCCGGTTCAACGTGTTGTCCAATGTTCTCACCAAGGCAGAAGTCACGTACAGCAGGATGGATTTCAGCACTCCCGCAAAAGGCAGGTGTGAATATATTTTGACCAGCCAATATTAGGCCTTATCTTTGTTAGAGTTGGACTAGCCATTGTCGACTTTTCTGGCGCATAGCCTAAGTGCCATGGAAGCTCACCTTGTATATGATGATTGATTTTGAAATGGCCCTCGTCCCCTCCTCGGTAATGAAGACTGACTCCGTCTTTTCGACCGTCAGTTTAATCATTCGTAATCATGCTTTGATAGGTGCCTGTTTAACCATTTGTAAGCTCCTCCTCCAGAACCAACACTTGGTGGTCTGCAAAAAAATCTTTTCTGGGGCGTGGAAACTAAGCTCTTATCATTACATATAACATACCACACTAGGGGTCCCAATGCGGAGCCTTTAGGAACACCTGCTGTTATCGTTTTGTATCGGAGACATAGAGAGGTGACTCTCAGTTATCCGAACTCAGTTTAAGAAAACTAGCCTTAGTATGACCTCAGTTGGTCAAATGAGTGACATTGCTGACATCGAGCGTTATCGCCGCGTAACACTTACCAACGGCTAACGTCAGATCCACGATGGCTGCTATCGCATCGACCGTAGATCCGGTTATCTAAAACTTCTACCCCCTAAACCCGCTAGCTCAACGAACAGTTGCAGCCTGTTGGATGTAATCATCTCTAATATCCACCTCATGATGTCTAAAAGCTTGATAGGGCGATATGAAGGGGCACTCCAGCTCGTTTTTAGGTTTCGGTGGCAATACCAATTTTTGCCATTTTTATTGGGTGGGAAACATTCCTCCAAATGTGCTTATGAACAATGCGGGCCAAATGTTAGCTGCCAACTTGAAGGTTTTCTCGGAATCCTCTTCAATCTTGGAGCCTTATTATCCTGAATTGGTCCACAGACTTCCCGAAATTGCTTCCAGGAATCAAGGAGACGTCATTGGAACAGTTGACTGGGTCTACTTAGCTGTGGCTCTAGGTAGCCACCCGCCGGGTTTGAAATTGCCTGACAGTGCAGCTGCCTGTGGAAATTCTGCTTATTCTTCGTATGGTTACCATGAAGATGCCGTCATTTCTTCTTTGGCGGCCCGGAATCCCTCCTCCTTGATAATTTTAGCGTACCAGCCCGCTATCCTACTTCTATTGCGATTTTGTCTTATGTCGAGAAAGGAGGCGTGGCGGTTAATGTGGGTGTATTACGGAATCAGTTACAAGCAGGTTGCTCTGAAATTGAGCCGCAAATTGGTGCTTGGTGAACGTGGATTTATTGTGGGCATATACATGCACAAATCAGCTATGGAAAGATACTTGGAAACCACACCAAATATGAAGCGCAACAAAGGAAGAGCTTCAGAGACCCAGTACCGATGGTTTTTGGAAGTGGTTAAGCACGTCCTCGGCCATCGATATTCAGCGACCGCAGTGCTTCAGCCGTGGCAAATTTTTCTGCTTTGGAATCTAATGCTACAAGAGATAATAGTGGGGGGAAATGAGATCTAGACAGGGTTACTTTTCGTAAGAGGTCGAAGCTTAGAACATCACCAACAAGGCAACGTTACCCTGGATCGACATTAATGTTGCTTGTACAAAAAAAGGAACATGTAAGGCCACCAACAGGTATAACGCTTCTTTCACTGGGAGAACGGATAAGCGAACTCTGTGAGTTCATCAAGGATAGGCGGGATGTCTACCAAAACACCGACGCAGATACATAGCATTACGTTGTCCTTTATTAGGGCACTAGAACCTCCTCAACGTATTGTGGGTGAAAAACGGTGGGAAGCGGAGTAGGAGCGGTATTGACGATCCCTTCAGTGATGAAAGCTGAGCAAGCAGAAATTCCAGAAAAATTAGATAGTTTTTTGATGACGGCCTCAACATTGGCAAGAAAGAAGAGTCGGTAACAATAAACAGCATCCGCGGAAAAAAGCGGAAGGATATCTGTGTGTCCCTACGGAATTTAACCTTAGCGGAATAAAGAAGTTGAAGAAGGCACATGGGTTGCTGGTGTCAACAGCGGTTAAACGCGGGCATGTGAAAAATAAATTTGATCGGAGCAAGAGAGGTACTTCAGGTGCCTTTATTTCGGTCATTTTGCGGAAGCGGAAGCGGATTTTATCCAACTTGATTTATTACGGGGATCCTTAAAAATATTCACCCGAAACATGGATTACAAAAGAAGTTTCTGTCTTCCAAAAATTTCATTGACCTTACCATATCAAGGCTCCTTTTGGCTTCATATTTGCAATTCCTTTAGTACTGCTCAATTTCGCCCCCTCCCCCTTGCATCAATTCGCCTGGCTCCACTGCTTATTCCCCCAATAATCCTACAACTTACTTTGTCCTTAGTTCTCTTTCGTGTTTAACTTCTCGCTCCTGTGTCATATGCTCCTTTTCTAGGGTGCAGATTATCCTGAGTCACTCACCTTACACCTTCCTTGGTTTATTTGATGACCTCTACGTCGATATTGGACCTGGACTTCATGGACTTCCTAACCTTTTCCTGGTTAAATCTAAAAATCCATCACCGGAAGAGTGCAAAATTTTCAACAAAAGCCTCGAATAGTGCTACTTTCCTCAACTTTGAAAAGAGGTCTTCATTGCCCCTACTCTGTCGCCCCATTCCACTCGTCTGCACATGTTTCAAAATCCTCGTGAGATACGTCAAGGACTAGTTGATCCCCCACTTTGGCTACCTCATAACGAACTAGCAATACATCGATCTATCCCTGCCCAAACTATCTTCACAGAACTTCTCCCATTTCTCTTTTTGGAATTTCCCGAACCAATTACCAAATGGCTCGCCTCCTATGCTCCTCCCATTTCTTCTCTCCTTCATCCACAATAATACCCCTCTTTCCCACTTTCACTGAGGCTCTCACGTCTTTCCTCAAATACCTGTATTTACTCTACTTGCAAGCGACCTTAAATTCCAACCCCAATTCGGAATGGAAGAGGGATGAGTCTCTGTAGTCTGCAAGCTACATGACATTTAGGTGTCCTAGGGAGTATATGGAGTTTCATTAATAGTATCCACTATTATCCTGACACATTTTTAACACACTGAGATAGTGACTCCCACTTTGGAGTTCAAGGAGGATTAATAATTCACTCCAAAATTTCATTCTGATTTTTTTTGGGTTAATGACACTTTCTAGATGCCTCGAATAAGAGCGGACTTATTGGATACCATATTCGGTTTTCGTACCCGAACATAAATTGGTTTTGAATGTGTATATGCTCCTCGAGGACGCTATGCAGCCCCTCCCTTTCACCAGAT
The DNA here is from genome assembly GCF_905115235.1 of Hermetia illucens. Lineage (NCBI taxonomy): Eukaryota > Metazoa > Arthropoda > Insecta > Diptera > Stratiomyidae > Hermetia > Hermetia illucens. The sequence goes on from NC_051849.1 coordinate 218,742,736, forward strand.
GCTTCCTTTCTCAAGTTGAAAGGAAGTTCCACTGCTACAAGCAGGGCCAGGTGATCGGTTTTGAAGAACGCTTCTGTTTCTTTTGTGATACTGGTCTATTATTCTCCGGAAAGACTGACAGAAGTTTGCGTTAATTCCGGTATGGTATCCATACTTACGGCAACCGCAAGGCGCTCATTACCTGAAAACCAGTTTGGAGCAGGATACTGACAGCGAGATTCCAGTCCAGAATGAGGAACATCTCAGTAGTGCAGTACTATGTAACAATGGAGTCTTTTGACACAGAGGAGAAGGATGCTTTCTATGAGCAATTGTGCGCAGTTCAGGAGACACTTCCGAAAGGTGACATTTAGGTTGCGAACGATGATCTGAGTACCGGAGTGCGCTCTGCAAACATGGGAAAAGTGTCTTTAGCTTTGGCGCGGACAAAGTTATGAGCCAAGCCCTAAAAAGATCTCTGTTACCGTGCAAAAACTACGAAACTGCGATCAAATGAATTCCACCAATGCTTTGGTGAGGGAAACCGCAAATTGTAAAAAACACCTTAAGCCACATCGTGAAAGAGGTTGCAGGTGTTCCTAAGTCTTATGACGTTATTCTGAGGGTTATGATGAGTAGCTGCAGACTACTTCTTTATACAGAAGCGAAAGCATCCTTGAGTATTCCCACTATGATCTATCTAAGGCTCTGCTTAGTGAGATTCTCTGAGCGCTTTGGTTCATATGTTCCCATAATCATCTCGGATTGTTCCTTTTTAGTAAGTTTCCACCGATTTTGTTCTTTCCTAAGTGTCATGAAGATAAGCTGATGTTTCTATTCTGGCTAGCTCCCACTGATTTTTAATCCAATGTGGCCTAAAATTCAGAGTATCCATTGCCTCTATTGTAAGGGACTTGTTAGTTTGCCAGGTGAACATTTGTTGGTTTCAGTCGTAGGTCACTGCCATGTTCTCCATGTCTTTCCTGTTTTTCGAGCATACTTCAACCTCACAGTCATCTTATTCGTTGGTATCAATAATTCGAGGCGCCATCTAGAAAGAATGTCAATCTTCTTTCGATTTAGAAACCTTGCAACTGCGGTGATACTCTGGACATTCTGATATTAATCCCAGAAGGATCTCTAAGGATGCCGTTGAGCATGTTTTCATTGCCCCAGTGGTAGACACACACAGGGCAGTATTTTAAGTTTGCGTTACTCCCTAGCTGTTGAGCTGAGTTCGGCTTTGCTGCTCCTTATGATCCTTATAAGAGACCCTAAGATAACAATCTTAAGGTTAGGGCTTCTCTGCTGGGAAAATGGCATACACTCCTTGTGATTTCATTGGCTAGTTCCCGGTTGAAGGGTTTTTAGACTTTTGTTCTCATTCTGGCTGGGGTATCCATCAGGGTAGACCTCTTGAGACATGACTGTCCTAGCTGCAGACCAGGAATCTGCCCTCGATGTGCTCAGGGTTCTTGAGGCAGCACCATTCCAATGTTGTCTTCCGAAATTCTCTTTGAAATTACTGCAGATGCAGATGTTGATCATTACCTCCACCAATGCTTGGAGCTAACATGAAATTTACCGTTCATTGCACTAGCATAGCTAGCGACAGGCCTTCTTGACTTACTTGAGATTGGCTCCCTCTTAGCAGGCTTGTCGAGTATGGGGATTAAGAGGACCGTACACAGCTCCTGTAGCATGGTAAAGCTTACTGACTGGAACGACCAGGTATCAGTGCCTTAGGTGCCCTATCGTCGCTCCTATCCTCTTCCAATTTTTCCCCTTCAGAATGTTTTGAGTGTAAAGTGCCACTCTGCTCCACGTAACCTGCTCTGCATTAAGGCCATATCGCCAGGTTCGGCATACCCTACAATCCGTATTGCCGAAGCTGCGGTGAGGGAAGGAAAACGCTCATGCACTTTCTCTGCGATTTCCCAGATCTAGCTAGAGTTAGGCTACGGGGACTGGGTAAACCATCCTCTGGCGACCTCTGAGAGATTTCCAGCTGCTGGGTGGGAGGACTGCTTTCCTTCGTGAATGTTACGAGTTGGCTCTGAAGATCCGAGCCGGCTAGATTTTGCCTTCCTGCTCTCATAACACCAGTCGCGGTCATAGGAGTTTGTGGCATCAAAATGGCGCAGCATAGCGCTAATTGCGCTCCTCGGGGCGGCCATTGTTACCTACCTACCTACACTCTTCTATCAGGTACAAAGGTGTTCCCTCTGTAAAAAAGTTTGCATTCACCGAGCTACGATCCTTCTGTGTAAAAATATCCTAAAATTCCATTGAACATTTCCTTCCTAATGTTGCAATGTGTGTCCTGGTACCTTTTCGTCTATGAACATATGCACCTCCTTTGAATCCTTATTTGCAACAGAGAAAACCAAGAAACGATTTCATTAAGGAATCAGCAACGTGTCTACCCGTTTACGGTTTTTACTTCAATGAAATTAGCTGAAACCAAAATTCGACGGTGCTGCATTCACCCCGGATCCTTGTGGAAGTGAAAAATTAATTTTCTATTTGCTCTGTTATTTGTGCTTCAACAAACATAGGGATTAAATATTAACGGAGTGAAAAAGGAAAGGATTCTGGGGCAGGTATGGAAGTTTAGGATGTTTTACTCGAAAACGTAGGATAATTTCGGATAGGATCTATTAGAGCCTGAATAAACACGGTCAACAATTTTCTACAAAATTTCCCATGAATCTTTCTGGGCCCGAACATCTAGAGCCCCAGAAATTGCTTCCATACTAAGCAAAAGTACCTACGACCAACTATCTTTCCGACTGTTTGAGTCGCCTCTGATGGCCCTTTCGATTTCCCACATTTTGTTTGGTTCTCACGCGCCCTTTCGGTTGCTCGACCCATTTCTAAATACACGAGATCAATCCATGGACTCTGCTACCCTTCTTTTGTACAGATCCTTTCAACTGGCTTTTCGGAACTCTGCAGTCACCTTGGACGAATTTGTCCTCCTTCTCTGGCAGATTCAATGCGCCTCATTGTATAGAAGATCCATGTGAATCGTTTCCTCGTTGATACACAACGCCTCACCCGATATTTTCCAATATGCGCAACACATTCTCAGCAGAATTCACCGGTATGCCAAAGTCAGCTTTCGCCGGTTCACCGTGTTGTCCAGTGTTCCTACGTTGACAGCAGCCACCTACAGGAGGATGGATTTCAGCACCCCCGCAACAAGCAGGTGTGAATATATTTTGAACCGCCAATATTATGCTCCATCTCTGTTGGAGATGGACTAGCCATTGTTGACTTTTCTGGTGCATAGCCTAAGTGTCACTGGCAGCTCACCTTGTATCTGATGATCGATTTGAGTTGGTCCCCTCCTCGGTAATGATCATTTATAAGTTCCTCCTCTACAACCAACACTTGGTCGTCTGGAAAAAAAACTCTTCTGGGGCGTGAAGCACTTATCATCACATATTACATTCCACATTTTGGGTCCAAATACGGAGTCTTTAGGAAAACCTGGTGACACAACGTATTTTTTCCCCGTCGTCAGTTTTCCATTGAAAAAGCCGAGCGGTGACTCTCAGTTATCCGAGTCAAGTAATCAGGGGCACCCATTTTAGTCAAGCTGCTCTGAGTACAACCATAGTTGGTCGAGTGAAAGACATTCCTGACATCTAATGTCACCACCGCGTAACACTTACCAACGGCTGACGCCAGATCCACGATGGTTGATGTTGCATTGACCGTTGAACAAGCTTCCCAAAACTTTTCATCCCCTAAATCCGTTAGCTCGACGAATGGGTGCAACCTGCTCTATATAATCATCTCCAACATCATCCTCATAATGTCTAACAGATAAAGAGGGGGTATGCCAGCTGGCTTTTACCCTTAGGTGGCAAATCCAATTTCTGCCGTTTTTACTGTGTGGGAAACACTCCTTCCAATGTAGTTATGAACCATGTGGGCAAAATATCGGCCGCCAATTTGCAGGCTCTCTCGAAATTGCATTCAATCTCGGAGCCTTATTATCCCCAATTGGCCCACAGATCTCCCGCAATTGCTTCCCGGTAACCCCTAGGATCAAGAAGACGCCATTCGAACAGTTGGCTGGGTCTATTTTCCTCGTATTGTGGTGACTTTTGTCCACGAATCTTGTTTATTACAACCTTGTATTGGACCAGGCAGCTATCCTACTTCTGTTGTGTTTTTAACTGTCACCTCTTTCGCTTTTTATGTCAAGAAAGGTGGCCTAGCGGCCAATGTGGATGTGGTATTCATTTACCATTTTATTCTTCAATGAGATATTGAGGGAAGTCAGATTTACAATCGAGCCTAACCCTCGATCTCGAAAGGGCGGGCATCCAACGTTGATAAGTTCAGCTTCGTCAAATTTTCAAGTAGGATTTAGCTTCTGGTGTGCATCACTAGGCTTTCCCAGTTAAAGGCCCACGGATTAGACCTTACGACTCAGTTCCCTCCTAAATGCCATCCAATCCTTAAAAGCCGTTACCCTAACCCAGTGCCTTACCTCACTTCTTCCCTCTTGTTTTAAAATTCTCGAGAGATACGTCAGTGACTGAATGATCTAGCACTTTGGTCACCCCATGGGGATGTTTCCAATCTTCTTGCCTCTAAGTTTTTGCTCGTTGGTTAATTGTCTGAACCTTTTGATTCCGTCAACCTCCCAATACTCCTATGCAAACCCTTTCTATGTTTCTCTCTTTACGAAACTTTCACCATTAAATACCAACGGGTTCGTCTTCAATCTAACTTTTGCTGTAGAGTTTCTTTCAATGGTTGCTCATTCCATGCCTTCTTACGACCTTCGGCTATCGGTTTTCGACAATGGTATTGAGGGCGTCCAGAATTGGCTGAATATTCAAGGATTATGTGTCGTTTTAAGGGGGGAATCTGAGGAACACTCCCTCTCCTTTTGCAGCACTGTGCCATTATACTCCAGAAAGCCTGACAAGAGTTAGCGCATATTGGGTGCCGGACTAAAGCTTACGATGACCTCAAGGCACACCCTCCTTACCTAATAGCCGGTTTCGGTCAGGACTGCGAAATTCCAATGGAGGCCTTGGATATAGATAAGAAGAAGAGTTTTTTGATCAACTGAATGCAGCTCAGGAAGGGTTCCTTAACATGACATTGTGATTGTCATAGGTGAGCTGAATGCCAAGGTTGGCTTGGACAAGACCTTGTTCGAGGGTGTAGTGGGAAAACACGGTCTCCGTGATGACAATGATGAGAAGTTTGTGGATTTTTGCAGTTTCCGCTGTCTCATTATTGGCGGGACATTGTTCGAGAACATGGCCTGCTATAAAGTCAGTTGGGTTTCAATTGACTGGAAACGTACGAGTAATCAGATTGCCCACATTGCGATCAGCAGTAGGATTAAGAGGTGCTGACATTGGTTTCAAAAGGGATCACCATCTGATGACCGTCTGCTTTCACTTGCGGAACTCGCAGGGTTGGAACGCTTCGAACCTCAACATACCTACCGCTTACACGTCAGTTAAAGTTCCCTGAAACGTATCATAGTACATCTCGGAAGCTTGATCAACAGAGAGTAGTGTGATTTCCTTTCCGGATGGTCCCAGAAGGCTTCCGACTGCGCCGACAGAGAGCGTGTCTGAAATACTCTGTGACTGCCTTAATTCGTTTGTGATTTTCACTTCCAACTTTTCAAAAGGCTGTTCTGCCCGCTCTGGGTTCTTTTACAAAGATTTTCGCCAACCGACAGGATTTCAAATTTATCTTTTCGGCTGTGTGAATCCTTACAATTTCACTTTCCAGGCTTGACAGCTTTCGGTTTACTATTGTGGATCCAGACCCTTGACGAACTTTCAACTTCCTCATTACCAGCGATGTTCGAGTGCCTTGGCATCCAAATCAGGAATGTTTCTGTCAATCGGCCAAGTTTCAACAGTATCTGGTGGTAACTCCACATCAACTTGTTGGTAACGCTGTCCGACTGTCGAAACAAATTCAAATGGTGCGTCTATTTTCGCCTGGATTATGGTCCTCATTTTTCCGAGGAGTCGGACCAGTACCAAAATCTCGTTTCCTTAGCACATCGCTGCGCCCGATCTGTGTTCCATGATAGACCCGTCTGTCCAGATTATTAGGTCTGCAATTCCAAAAGCAGGACCTGCTGGACTTTTGATATTGCTTTTGGACACGATGCTTCCACGTTAACTTGGATGCAAGATGTACTGGTCAATACGTGACTGACTATACTTAAGGTTCTTAGAGAGCATACTTAGTCCAGTCAGTCTTTCTCGCGTTCACCGTGAGTTAACTACGGGAGCAACTACTTTTGCAAAGATCTTTATGTCCGTCAAGGGCCATAGTACGCTGTCCATTACCAGAAGCCATAACAGAGGAGAAGGCAACCCTTAACAAGGCCATACTCTTGTGTCTTGTTAGAAAGTTCACCAAATCCTTGCGGTAGCTGATTTTTAATGAGGGGTGGGGGGCGTTATCTTGTTGGAATTTAATCCCATTCAATATATGTATTTCTATATTGTTGTTTGGACAGATCCGCAACGACCTCAGACGATGGTTTGTACGATCCTTAACAGACTCGCAGTTAAATTGTCTCCCCTGAAGTGTCATGGCCACGAGTTTGCTTCAACTGTACCTCCATATTAGATACGCTGCATGATGCAATACTGTCAGACTACATGGGTCTGGGTGTTCGAAAGCGAACCCCTAAGACCATAGCAACATCCTGGACGAAGTATTTCGAGAACTCTGGGGAACGGGTTATGTCACACACAAGTCGAGCTTCCAAAGGAGTTCTGCTCTGGGCTTTCCAAACTGGTGACGTGTTGCGAGATTATGACTCAGTTTTCTTCATCTGTGGGGATGCGGTGGGCAGACTGGCAGCAGGCTCAAAGTCACCCTTATTTGGGTCATCGGTCATAGGACCGCAGAGGAGAATGAATGAGCCAATGAACCGGGCAAGCGGGACTCTTGACAGTTCCTAAATGGGTGTGGTCTGCGTCCGGTTGGCGACTGTCAAGGGTGAAATCTGCTTACACTATTTAACAGACGCTGACTTGAGTTGGTGAATGCTCACCCTCCTATAAAAATCGCAGGAGTTTCCGTGCCAGATGTGTAGGCACTGTCCTGAATTGGCATTGCCGAAGATGAGGAGAGGGAGGGGAAACTTGGGTACTTCCTAGGCAGTCGTCCTGTCCTAGGTTAAGGCAGGCTGCGCAAACTAGACAAACAATTGTTTGCAGTCCTTAAAGAAAGCACTAGTTGCGGGGTTGAACCCATCTAGGTTCTGAAAATGTCACAGGCTGCCCCGAGAAATGTGGCTTTACCAAAGGACTCCATTGACATTGACAAGTTCTGTATATAGGTCGAAAAACCTTGCAACTTTAATCAGCAGGACAACTGATACCTACTTGTGGCGAATATCTTGCCAAACATTTTCAAATTCTAGACGATGTAGTTGGTTCATGATGAAGGATTCTGGAAGATACAGAGTTGGACGCACGGGAGGTCCGACTGATGACGTGGATGCTTTTAGAAGTCAGGACAAATAGCGATTTTTGAAGGAGTAGAGAAATCGAGCTATTAAGAGGATAAAATAAAACATTGATCCATATATGAGGAACGGGAATAAAAGGAATCCAAAAGGCAATTTAAGGATGCTGAAATACATGCAGTTGGTGGAAGTAAAACATTGGTTTTGGAACCTTCAAAATAAGATGCCTGCAATCATTGGTACATATGCTGCGTTTGCCTCTGAATATGGAACATTAGACCAAATGGACTACCACTAATTTGGGAGGCCTTGGCGTCATAGCCCTTCTGAAGAAGAAAAAAAGTGTGGCAGGCATCATCCACCACATCCTTGCAGTAAATACAGTTGCGCGACCGTAATTTCCCGCTGGAATGCATGGAAGACTGAAAATACCCGTATCTGGTGAGAAGCTGGGTTAGGTAATAGACAATTTCATCGTGCTTTCAATTGAACCGCGTCGCATATCCTTGAAGAGACGCGTGGTCTATCCACTATTCCCTTTCTCGGAATTTCTATATGCGCTGAGAGTGCGGGTCCTCTCTTCCCAAGCGTTTCGCTTTTCTTCATTTTGATTTTGATTCGACTGTTCGTAACCAAATAAATGTAGCTCCTTCGAATCGTTGCCTTTTTATATTGGTTATTACTATTTTGGAACAACCCCCGTAAATCCCTCTGACTGCAGCATGGAACGCGATCGGAATAAGTCCTGTTATCACCATTACTGTTGGCTTCAAGACATCATGATAGGAGACGCAACTTGCAAAGCTCCTCACCGTTGTGCTTGCGCTAGACACTTCTCTAAGAACCATGCCTATCAAGGTGTTGAAGTTTTTCATCGTTGGCTTTGACAATTTCATGGTTTTACCAACCTGGATAGGGAGGACTGTGGGAATCCTCTTTTTGGTCAGGACGACAATCAATTCACGACGTGACGAGGTGTGTGCCATAAAGGCATATGTGGGATTAAGTCGTCCAGACAGGTGCTCACGTAAAACCTTCAAGGACTCACTGTCGTTAGAAGTAGATGAGACTCCAACTAATCAGCAAATGAAAAGGAGACCCTCGTCTGCATACTGATTGCTGTGTATGCTTGACATGACCAGTAGAGTCGCTGAAGTCTTCCGCGTTGCTGGAGAAACCCACGTTTCAGGGTAGGGATATCCAGGGTGAATGCTGTTATGGAGGTTGTGGATGCAGCTCATCGAGCCGAGCCACACAGCCGACACATCTCCCTGCTCCCTGCTCTGTGAGACGTTAGAGACCAGAGGAGGATGGAGATGTCGCCAGGAGTAGCACGGGGACTTATCTTAGAGTCGGACCTCTAGAGCGCTCCCTACGATAGTCTGCTAAGACTTCACATGCCAGAAGAGTCACGCCTGGTCGGTGATGCAGATGACGTACTGTTGAACAGGCGCAGAGAAAACTTGGCATATTGATGCAACGGTTAAGTGGATGAATGACTGCTCATGGTTTTAGCCTTGCGCTGGAAAAAATGGAAGTAGTCAACTTAACTAGGAAGAGGAATCCGACCCTGGGTAGAGTCAAAACTAGCGACTAAATACATTGGTTTAATACTCTTATCGAAGATGAATTTTTTCAAGTAAATCAAAGCAGCAGCGGACAGGGCTATATCTGGAGCCTCGTCCATGGTTTGGCTAATGGCGAATGTTGGGGGCTCAGTCTACCAGGAAACGTTTTCTTATGGGAGTAGCGCAATCCGTTTGGCTCTATGGCGCGGGGGTATGGGTTGATGACTACGACAGTGAAGTTCTCGGTGTTTAACGTAGGTACCTGTCTTGAGACTTAATCCTACGGCCCTCTTCAGGCACGGATTGATTTTGTGACCACAATCAGAGCCCCGTTAGACAAGCATAACGGTACCAGTCTATGTCAAGTGCATGGCTTGGCAATCATACTGGTAGATGCAAGCATCACCTAAATCTCTACCGAACTATGGAGTACGACACCCGTGTTGACACGAAACACCACGTCGAGGCCCGAAAGTCTCTTCTCGCTTGAGCACAACCACAGCCCCCATGAAACTCTCACAAGGGGGCCAACCGCAACCAAACGAGCTGTACTCAGGTACGACAGGAATTCTCCTGAAGTATAAGAGTCCAGGGGCTACCTCGGTTCCCATGGTACCAGTATACCCCTGGTAACGTTTCGTGACCGAAACCACTTCAGATGAGTCCCCGTGCAGACTTGGGTCTGATCGCCCTTGCTAGGCCTTGGAGCATTCGCCTACTGCATCACGGCCGGCAAGCCAATGCGATACAGCGTTTTCCGGTGCCACCACGTGGAGGTTCTCCTCGGCCACTTGGTGGTCTCCCCCCCGCCACCTCAGAGCACCAAGTAAGTGAATATTGTGATGATTTTTAATGATGACTACGACAGGGAAGTGCATCATAAGCGCCTTGCTTAAGTGCAGAGACGGGGAGATTTGCGAGTGGCGTCTGCTTATCGCGCTGTCTTAGAACTGGCCGTGATGCAGAAGATTGCAAAAGTGTGTTCTGCAATGGAGTAGCGGGCGACGGCGAACACACTGCTTTGTCTTGTGGAAGGTGGGACGGTTTTCTTCAGCAGCTTTATGCAGCTCCAGACAACATGGTTGGAGAGATGCTGAGGAGCGCTGGCAGATGGGGTCGTGTTGCGTGTTGTATGCGGCGCTCTTCTTGTTGCGAAGAAGGTTGATCTCGATCGGTGAAGGGACCGGGCGGCAAGGGGTTCCCTAACAACCCCCTTCCTCCCCTCCCTTCCCGTTGGTGAAGCGAGCTTCCTGGCTTGAAGCGTCCCGAAGCCGTGAGAACGGGAGCGCTAGTCCGAAGTAATGTGTCAAACGGTTCCAGGTTAGTTTTTTGATGACAGAGAGGTGTTTAGTTGGTAGTCTGATGGCGTACTGATGGAAGAGTCCAACACTCTGTGCGTAAATACATTCACCTACCCTACTGCCAAAACAAAAACAGACAATCTGGTATTGTAAGTTAGTGAACTAAGTCCTCGGAACAGAATTGTCTTAGTATGGTTGCCTCTAGCAATTTTGGCATCAGGACGCAGGTTCTCGGTCATGAGAATTCCTCCTTCCGAAGTCTGAGACTCCCTACCACTTGGAGAGATATAAGTAATATGTAGGTACTACTGTTAAGGCCAGGTTAGAGTGAGATACTGAAGCTATTATTGCAGATACTGAAGCTATTATTGCAGAATTCTAAAGGACAGGGCTTGATATCCCTACATTTTTATGAGAATCCAGAACCCTCTCCATTTCAGTTGGGTAAATACCACTTTCATGAACTTGGAGATGGAAAAATACTTATAATCTCCCTCCGAAACGTTTTTCCAAACAACATCGACATTATTTCGTTACGAGATCAACCCCAACGTATTCGAGGCACTTTAGATAAGATATGATACTATCTGGAAATCGTTTAGTGCCAGATAAAGTGGAACGTTCTCTTCTCGTATGCTCCTTTGTGACTTAGGCTTTCCTCAGCTAGGGAGAATCCCTGTTCAGTCATTCACCTGCTGCTTCGCCGTATCACCGGGACGTAGGTCTGGACCAAGATCTCTGAGCCGCTCCGATGTGACCTGTCTTTTAAGTTCTTCTTCTGGGCCTCGTAGACAGGGCTCGACCTTTTAAGTCTTGAATATGGAAACAGATTTCCACTGAAAAGACCCGCTGTCAAACATGCTTTCAACGCCCCACGTAGCGAGCCCGACTTGTACCTGAAGGCAAGTTTTGGCATTTCGAGGGAATATCATCCAGTCCTGGCGCTTTTTTGTGTGATGGACAAAACCCCTTCTTTCAGTTCTTGTACAATGAAGGGTGGACATTCCTCAGTACTCTTTTTGTCATCGTCAACGTCAGCTCGGATGACGTGGACTTGAAAAAATACCTGCACGATTTTTTCTTCTGCATTGCTTCTATGGACTGTGGTCAATGTTCATCGAGTTTTCTGATAACCAACTTTTATCCAGGGCCATGGCTCCCTGTGAATGTCGCTGACTAATTTCTGCCAGCAGCGTTTTGAGGGTGGAGTTCTCTTTCCGCGCTCTTAACTTTTGCGTATCTAAGGGTTATCGCATCTTGTACTCTCGCGCAGTGTGCAATCCGGTGATGTCTAAGGCAGTTCCTTCGCAGGCTTCCCAGTTTAGTTGTCCAGCAGTACACAGGGAACCTCTCGTTGTTGAGTTCATTAATGATTAAATCCCGGTTCTCCTTGTGGTTTGTTTGCTTCCTTTGAAAGGGCTTCAGCCAATTTGCCAACGTCTATTTTCCCGATGTTCCAGTTGGGGGATATTTTTCGGGCTTCAGACCATTTGGAGGAGACGTTTGTCACTTCGAAGGAAACGGCCAGTGGCCACCAGCACTGACCGTAAAATTTTCTAGTACCCTTTACGTTGCATTTTTGACACTTAGAACTGTATAGTGGAGTTCATGTCAGGGATAGCGCCCTCGGAACCAGGACGTTGAATTGTCGGAGAGCTACAGATGTTTAGTACCGCCCTGGTGCTATCTTCAAAATTTATGTGCCCAGACAATCTGGTTGCCATATTCGAGGATCTTAAACTCCCTCCGTGTTTCAAACCCCATTATTGACCCCTAATTAGAGAATACAGTTCCTATTCAAAATTAGTAATTCCTAACTTAAGCTGCAACCAATCCACCCTCCTAAAGGAAGCACAAGAGAAAAACTACTATTGGCATATTTATGGCCGACGTTGGCAAATTTGCTGAAGCTCTCTCAAGAGAGGCAAACAAATCACAAGGAGAACTGCGGCTGACTCATTAATGAACTCAACAAAGGGAAGGGACAGCTGAAATGGAAAGTCTACAAAGGAACTGTCTCAATTCTAATCCTTGGAAATAAAAGGGATAATAAGTGCAATAATCGGAAGCGATTTAAAGGGTGTCTTTCTCGTCTGATACCATTTTTTTCACCAACTCAATATTGCAGACATCCCTCAAATGAGGCCTCTGAACGCCAATCCGTAGCTGAGCCAAAGGACTATTCAGAATAGTAGATTGTCGTGAATAAACATTGGAAAACAGGATTAAATATTAATTGTATGTAGGAAAGTATCTGGGAAAATGTCAGAGAAAAGTCTTACGATGTTGGTTTATTTTATTAAGGCGACAGGTAAACAGGTAGTTGACGTGTTCATGTCATCTCACACGAACACGGGGAAGCGAGGAAGTTACTTCACACAGTTCGTTTACTCCTGGTTGTTACGGTTGGTGCATAAGGGAAAGGCGAGGTGGGTTCTACATGCTTTGGGGATTCCGGTGAAATTACAAGGAGCCGTTTAGATAGGGAAATGGTGAGGATTTTCATTGGGTCGAAGAGGGGGGCTTTTTTTGAATAAATTCAGGACTTCCGGAATTTGAACCTTTCGGGAGATGTTGGAGTAGTTAATCCTTCAGTACAAAATGCATATCCTGTTCCCAAGCCATCGAAATTTAAACCATGGAAATCGTCCAATGTATATCCTCCCTCAGAACTTGTCAAACTACAGCAAACAGTCTTTGGTCGTCACAACCTTCAAACAGGACATGCCATGAGGATTCTTTTGCAAATTCCATGACTCAAAGATGATGTTTTATGTTGCACACAGTATTTTTGGGAGAATCCTTAAGAGAGCCGAGAATATCTTAGAATATGTATCTGTCTATCCTTTGGCGTGTTTTACCTACGTTATGACACATGTAATTCTCTGGAGAACTTGGAAATAAACCGTCAAATTATAACCTTGGCCAATGTGGCTTGGGGCGGTTTACGAAAGTTTGTAGCGCTTGCATGATTGATACCGCACTCAATAATTAATGCATTTTACGAATGTCAGTAAAATGATGATGCGCTAGTACGTCATGATGGCATGCAGTGGAATTGAGAAAGGAGGAAAATTGAATTTGTGTTAGAATGAGTTGATGCTGGTCCTTAAATATGGATGAGGTGGAGATATGGAGTCCTTGATTGAAGAGACCGAATTTTCAGCTAGTTATTATTCATTATTAAAAAGATTGTTAGAAAAGATGAATAAAAATAAGATAGTTGACCCTCGGGAACAGATGTCTGCAATGGCCTTGAAGCATGGTAAAGGATTAGTCCTGCAATACGACAACTTCTGTGAAAAATTGTAGATGATGCACTGGAACATCTTCCCCATAGTGACCAACAAACAGATAGACCGATAGAATCCTGGGTCCCCAACAAAACCAGTTTTTGCCTTTTGCATTGTGGAGGAAATACGCCTGCCATGCACGCCTCGAAAGTATTTATGAACCAACGAGGTCTGGTCCCCACGGCCAGCATCAGCGTTTTATTAGGCATGCCATCCAAACTCGGAGCCTTGCCATTGCCGATCCTTCCACAGGCTTTCCGAAGTTCCTCCTCGGTAACGCGAGGTATTGATACCTGCTCCTCGTATGGTGAGGAAAGAGCGTGGTTACAATTTTTCGTAGAAGCGGTGGACAGGTCTGGTGTGGCGACCTTTGCCTCTGAAATTTCTTCATAACCACCCTGTAGGCCATGCCTCAGGGGTCTATGTTGGCATCCATACACAATCGTCTAAAGCAATCTCTTTTGCTCATTTTTTTTCAACGTAATGTCCTATAATTCCATGCGTGGTCCTCGTGATCGGGTCTTCCCCTGGCCTAGAACTGGAACTGCGTCCTTGCTCTTTGGCATGCCGATCTTACCTTACCTTATGTTTCTGTAAACTAAGAGACTAAGTGCGTACCTTGTTCCCAAGGAAACTTGCTGGGTGTCCTCATCGCATCTTGGTTTTGACTTTCGTGTGCATACTCTCCCGAGAATGCATGCACGCAACCTCAAGAAGGCGACGTATCAACTGGCGGATGCAAACGGATCAAATGTTGAATCTTGCTATTCGACGGGAGTTTCCTTATGGTAGCGGATGAGTAATCGTCGGAGCACACTTTCCTTAGCATTATTAGTTACTGGTTGACTTGAGGAACGGTCAAGTCATACTAAACTACAGGACTTACGTCAAAAGGGCGAGTACTTAACTGCAACTCCTCCAATGTGAGGGTAATCAGTGTTGGTTGTCATAACAAAGATGTATTACCAGAATTTGCAGATATTACATGCCTAGAAGGACGAGCCCGCGATCATCAAACACAACATAACATCAATGTCACAGTAGTACCTCCAGAGCAATACAGACTAAGACGTTTGGCACTGGAGTCAATTTTGAATCAATTTTGGGCCTGGGCATCGAAAGACCATCATCTACCAGTTGGATAACGCCTCGGTTGGACTTGACCTCCTATCAGACATTGGATTAAAGGACGATCCCAGACAGGTATCCGTTGTGTCACGTATACTATTTGGTGCGGAAGCTATCATAGATCTCTCTGATAGGCTCCAAAAATGAAAAATAATATCGAGACCAATCTTGGATTCTTTATAAGAGATTCAGTGGTAAGGTAAGATCAATCTAGTCAGGTGTGTCTTTGGAACACTAGAAGTGCCACTGTTGGTAAACTACTATGATGTTCAGTTAATCCGGGCCAACTTTATCGCAAGGGAGCTCAATTTTTTCAAGATTTGTCTTCCTAAAACTTCGGATTTACAGTCACTTTTAAATCTGATCTGGTGGACCTTTGAGATAAAGGTACGTTTTTAAAAGCTGAAGGTCAGTTTAGCGTAAACTGTGTTATTTGCTTATCCAGACATTAAGGCTCTGTTTGCGCTCGTTTGTGATGCTTCGGACGGTCAGCGAAACACAGATGACAGACCATTCAGCTCGATGAAAGCCAAGATAGCACCTTCGACCGCGAGTTATTGGCGATTTATGACGCTATGCAATTTTCCAGACACATGTTTCAGGCGAGAGATTTGACCATCTTCATAAAGCGGAAATCTTTTTTTTTCTTTTTACCAAAAAATTAGAAAAGGCTTCACCACGACAATCAAACCATTTAAGCTTCATCAAGGAATTCGCTGGAGACTTTCAGCATATTCTTGGTAAAGACAACACTCATTACTACTGTTGATTACGATAACTTGGGATATTTAAAAGTGGTATGACCACCTACAAACATTTATGCAGCCCAGTTTTGGCTTTCTACCCAAGAAAATCTGGCTTTCTGCGGGATACATAGAAGTATACTGTGACATTTTAACTGAAAAGGCGGGTCAACATTTCACAACATCATTCCACAGAGCGACCTTTAACATTGGGGACATTCTGTCGCACCCAGGGTCTGGATCTAGAGCTAAACAGGTCAGCCAAAGCGTCGTCTGCTTATCGATGAAAGAGGACCGCTATGAGTAGGTAAAGGCGTGCCTACCCTGTCAACGTTCTAGAATTTCAAGAGACTTACCAGCACCCATGGGGAACACCGCTCAACCTGGGGGAAGGTTGCAATATACTCATATAGATACAACAGTGAAGCCACATTGTTCAGGGTACAGATACTGCCTTACCTAGATAGACAGGTTCATTTGCTGTTCGGAAATCTTCCCAAAGGAAAAGTTGAAGCAAGGACTGTCGCTCGTGTCTTTTACTGCGGATTGGTTAGCCGATTTGGTTGTTTTCAAGTAATTACCGCCGACCAAGGGAAGTATTTCTCATCGGACTTATATAGGTTCTTTCGGCGAGTAATTAGCTCGAAAACAATGAGAACAATAGCTTATTATCCTGAAGACGCCAGAATGGTGTGAGGATTTCATCGACCACTCAAGTCAACCATTCGATGTCACGAAGCATTGGATTGATATTTTACCAACCGTCCTCATGGGTATTCATGCAGGATACCAAGAAGACCTCAAGGCTTCATCAGCTCAATTGGTTTATGCCGAATATATGTTTGTCAAGCGAATTTTTAGCTTCCCCAGAAAACGTGCCATTAAGCCACAATGGTTTCGTCCAGGAAGACAAGGCAGACCCTGCCTAAGATGGAGCGATGGCGTAGGTCAGGATGCCAGACAGCTTTTAGAGATATCGAATTGGTGGACCTCGGCGCAAAATCGGGATGTCTGGAGTTCCTTATTAAGGCAGGCCTAGACCGGATACCGGTTGTTGCGCCGTTGATGATGATGACTATGGAACCAGGATATTTGAATTGTGAAATCATATAAAAGAGATACCCAGAAAAGATATTCAGAGTGTTGTAAAGAGCATCCTCTGTGGTTACGTAGACGAGGATTATCTGCAGCCCTAATCGCTACACTGAAAGAGGTGTAATGCCTGCCTGATAATTCTCAAGAAGATGTCACGACAGCCACGTGGTAAAGTCCTCTTTACTAAAGTAAGAGTACGTTACAATGGCGCCCAACGTGGCAGGAAACTTTCGTAGATGTTGAGGGAATTCCTGAGAGAATGCTTCTGGCTTCATGAGAACCTGGAGGGGTAGCTTACGAGTCCATTCACGGATCATGTCTTCGGAAGGCTTCCTACAATAGTCTCCTAACGCTCGACATGTCAGAAAAGTTATGCAGAAGTTATTGCAGCATTTGTTACCGCACGCCTTATTGACAGTTTCAAAGTGACGCGGGAGCGGCTGGATGTGTGACGACATAAACAATTTTTCCAAATGCTTCATTTAGAATTTATTGAGTTTTTTACCATCCTCCCATTGTGAGCTCTTGGCAGCGTTCGAATCCTCCGAAGAGTTTTTGACCTCATACAACTGACAATTTCGTAGCCTATGAGCAATACCATGACCGTCTGGTTGTGGATAAAATCCGGTTCAAAGGGTTGCGGTGCGCGGGTCTGTTAATCCGTATGGAAGAAGATCCAGCGCAGAAAGTCTATAAGGGCAATATCTATGGTAGAAAAAGAAGACGAAGAAGACCCTGCTGAGATGGAGCGATAGAGTAGGTCAGGACGCGAGACAGCTTTAAGGAATATCGAATTGGTGGATCTCGGCGCAAAACCAGGTTATCTGGAGTTCGTTAATTAGGCAGGTCTAGAACGAACAGCTACTGGAGCAACAAGAAATGGGTGACATGAAGCCCATCCACTATTTGAGGTTCTTTCGCAAATACGTTAAAGCATCGACTAAGTGCTAGTCGCGTTTCTCACAGGAAATTTGCTAGACGTCAGCAGTACTACTATACGCCGCCTTTCCATTATTCACATCAGCTTAAAGGAAATTTTCTTTGTCAACACTGGCCCAGATCTATGTGTGCATCCTTGGTTGAGAGTGGCGGCTGCAAGCTGATCAAATGTCGATTCAGTTGGAACAACGGCAGTGACGCTGAATTTTGGACTTTGACGGGAGTTTCCTTGGCCGTTTGACCAATCGCAGAAGCACTTTATTTACCACTATATATTTGGTTGCATTCACCGCTTGATGGGGTATAGCGCATTAAGCACACCTACGTGCCCTCGCTGGCGTTTACTTGAAATGCACTTCAGCTTCCCCCACGATTTCCCGAGATGCTAGCACTTATCCTCTACTGTTCTGCACTAAGTGCCCTATGGGCTACTGGTTGACTAGAAAAGCCTTCAAATCATCGACCAAACTACGGCGTTTACGCCAAGAAGGCGAGTACTCAACTGTGTATGGCTCAAAATATATTAGCAGAATTTTTAGAAATCATGTGCCCAGAAGGACGAATCCCGGCATACAGCAAGAATAATAGGTGTACATGACCCTACATCTACGACACACTAGGACTTTCGGAGGCATGTAGACCAAGGCGCTTGCCACTGGACAAGTTGAACACTGCGAAACGGGAATTTGAGTCAATGTTACATCTGGGTATGGTATGACCAGTGTTAACCAGTGTTCAGCGTCTTTGTCGTCAAGGTAAATGAAAAATTGTGATCTTACGACGACTATATGACATTGAACGCATGGACGATTTCGGATAGGTAGCTCGTGCCTTACGCATATGATTTCGTAAAACTTCGAACACGGGTGCCGCGATCGAAAGGGAGGATCCATGACGGATCAAATCGTCGATTAATGTTCGTCCTACCTGAGATATATGATGAGGCACGGCCTTAGAGTTTCTCACCCTGCTATAGCATCCTCAGGGTATAAAAAGAGTTTTGCGGGGTCAAAGAGGCAGGAGAAACATCGGCCGAGGATATAATCGGTCGTGGATCCATGCTTTCGATCGCGGTACTCGGGGCCAAAAGTCGTATAGCCCCGCGAGCGCGGTCGAGACGTTAGTTTTTTATATTTCCGTTTTAGCTCACATGATGATCTGTCTGGTAATATTTCTGGATCATGTGCGGACCCACGCATCAGTTAAAAGGACGCTTGCATTTTTGTATAAGGACAGGTGAGGGATCGAAGTGCTCAAAGGGCCCAGCCCCCACATTCCCGAACCTGACTAGCATAGAGGTATGCAAGCATGTGTCGATAGAGCGTTTTGATGCAGCTTCAATATTCTTGAGCGGACCTTGACAGTGAATTTCGCATTTTCTTAGGTTTTGGGAGAGTTCTTTCTTCTTGGCTGTCTCCCACCGGATGCCCGTTTTTGTTATTACAGGGCAAGGACACCATCTACTGGATCTATGAGGCAAAGGTAAGATCTAAAGTTGGAGGGCTGAAGTGTCTTGACACCAATGCTCGATTCGCATCGTTTGTGGTGCCTCGTCAGTCAATGGTGGCTAAGCGAAACATAGTGCCTTCGACCATGAGTTATTGGTAATTTACGACACTGTGACATTTTTCAGAGATACGCTTCAGACCAAGGATTTTGTTATCTCCACAGATCACAAGCCGTCAGTTTTTTCGTTCAAACAAAAATTAGTAATGACCCTGGCATTTTCACAAAGGAGTGACAAGGAGATACAAACATTTTCGCAGCCCAACTATTGCTTCTACCTCCTTGGAAATCGAATTTCCAGGGACGGATACAAAAGGATACTGTGACGTCTCAAGAGCAAAGGCAGGTCTATATCTCACAAAACTATTTCACAGAGCGGCCTTCAACATCGTGGACGATTCCCGGCACCCAGAATCTAGAACTACGGTGAAACAGGTCTGCCAAAGTTTCATTTGGCCACAGATGAAAGAGGATTGAGTGGGTGAAGCATGCCTCGTCTGTCAATGTTCTAAAATTTCGAGACACGTACAGTCACTGAAAACAGAATATAGTCATTTTGCAGGGGAGAAGAGTAGGTTGAAAACTGCGTAGAAGAGAGAGTGAGTTTTCGAATGAAGCCTGTGGAAATTTTTTTTTTTGTTTCCTTTTTCTTTTGGTCTTTGTTCCATTCAACAGTGAGGTTGGGTTATCTATATCAGATTTGCCACTTTTCTCAGAACAATCAGCGCTTGGCTCGTTTCTCATCGATTACGATGTCCAGGCCAACCTTCGCTAGTGACATGACAATATCATTGAAGCCGCTTCTCTTGCGATTTTTCCACGATGAATGCAAGACCACATCGATCGATAGAGTGTTATCTCATAATTCCAACACAACATTTTCATATCCATTACCGCGAGACAGTGTTCATTGTTTTTGTAGTCGGTCAGCTCAAGGAACTATAGGGCGAACAACATTGCGGTAGATTTTAGATTTGAGGCGTTCGTTGTTGCGTTGATCACAAGGGACGTTAGCTCTGGTGCGCCATTAAATGAAGGTAACGCTGATGCGGGAAGCAATTGCATAGGATAGTTCACTATTGGCTGAGAGGATTAATCTGCGATATTTAAATCGCGCAGTTCTTGGTAGATTATTTAGGCTAGTTGCCAAAAACTCTGTTTTATTGGGACTAAGTGGGAAATCGTGCCGCAAGTGCCGACTATTTCACTTTTAGATACACTAAGAAGACGGTATCTGTATAAAGCAGTATTTTGAGTGCAGGACTTTGGTTGTCCGCATTGCATTGACAAAAATGAAGAAAGGTAATGGGAGGGCACTTTCTCGGTGAACGCCCCTTCAGGTGCTGAACGGTTTCAGTACATCCGACGTACGATTATGGAGGAGTAATTTCATCCGCCCTACGAGGTTTTCTGGCACTAGGTAATGTCGAAGTGCATACCGGATGATTTTTTTGGTACACGCTTAAACGTCTTCTGGGAAACCTGGAATACATTGTTGAGAGGGCAATGACACTCATGGTGTTTCTCTATGAGTAACTTCAAGGCATGTATTTGATCAGTAGTCTAAAAATTTTTGACAAAGTGGTGGGTGAGCAAATTATTTCATTGAAATTTGCTCGAAGTATTATCGTCATCTATGGAGGTGTTTGGCGAAAAGAAGCGATAGTTTATTCTAATGTATTTTTTAATCTCTACTCGAAAGTCAAGAATGCTATCATCTCCTGGTACCGAAAATGTTATAACACTACCCCCTAATATAACTGTTGGGAGTTGGGCTACTACTATATTTGATTAAGTCATAGCAAGGAGCTTGCGTTCTTGGGGTTAAAATTCATCAAAACGGAGTAATCACCCGCTATCGGTAAGTCTGTGCACCCGGTAGGGGTTTATCTACGTCTAGTGAAGCCCATCTGTAGGTTTTTTGGGGCCGCATTTTAGGGGCGTTCTTAGGGATCGATTCAGAAATGATCTGGGACTGAGTAAGACCCAAAACAAAAAAAAGAAAACTCTTGACCGCGTATGGAGCCGTAAAACTCCGGACCCAAGTGCCTTGATCGAAAGGAAGGATCCACGACGGATCACATTCTCGACCGTTGATTCTCTGGCCTCAGATTTTCATGGAGGCGCGGCCCCTGAGGTTCCCTCTCTTTCTCGACATCCTCAGGCCAATCTTTCGAGGATGTCCTTAAATGTTCAACTTCTTTAATCAACTCCGCAAAACTCTCGGACGGCCAAAATGCCATCCCAACCTCATCATTTGTTGCAGCAGGTGTGCAGAATAATTTCCGCACACATCAAGGATTCATCTTACCCGTCAAATTCCTACGAAGAAGAAGGGATATTTATTTTTTTCAAATCCTGAAACGAAAAGATAGAGCATTTCACATAAAGATAGGGAAGGACACTCCTCAGAAGCTCGGACGACAATACCTTTCAGCATATAGCCACAAAGGCCACTAGCTCCAGAGTTTTCTGGAAGGCAATCAATTAAGAGACGTTAAGTGTCAAAGACAAGCACAATGAATGACTAGCTCTTGTGGTATACTACCAAGGAGAGGACAGGAAACTCTACTCTATATGTTGGGCAAGAAAATTGAGGCTTAGGAACACTTGCTTCCGGGGATGAAGCGTGAAATATAAAACTAGAAGAGTGAAGGCAAGCCTACGTTGAGTCTAGCCAGGAAGAATGTTGAGAATCTATCGATTCTCTATCCGACACAACAAAACGAAGTTGTGTGCCAGAATAGGCTGTCTTCTACGGATTCAAGGGACTTAAAAATAAGAAATATAAGACCAGAATCCAGGAAATGTTGGGGTCCCATGTTGTGGGCCATTTTTAATTCCGTTTCTGATATCAGAAGCGAGAAAGAGCGATTATTGGGGACGGCCAGGTACAGACTCATGCCACGTACCTCCGTTTTCAGTCTAATATGTGTTCACACCGCTTCCTGAACGCGACACAGAAGTACAAAAACGTTTTATTGTTGACCTTTTTTGCTTACTTGGATTTAGAAAGCTAATCGCATGCCAATACTGTACAGTCCCCCGTTTCCAACCTAATACCAGCAGGCCATCAGTTTCTTCCTTGCCACAAGAGAAAAAGGATCAGTAACGGTCCGTCGATACTATGAAAAAATTGTAATTCACATAAAGGTAAGAAGAGACAGTTATTGAAAACTGTAGCCTCCAAGGTCCATATTCCAGAGACTTAAGAGACGCTGACTTTTGACACCTAAAGCCTCAAAACACCACACAAAACGAAGGTAAGGGCAAGACACTCTATAGAGCCTGGACACATCTCCACCGACACCTGAGAGGCATCCGGGGGAAGTGAAGTATACACCTTACCCTTTAAAAAAAAGTGAAACACACTCACCAGAATGACTCTACTTTCTAAGGAAAGGATAGGACTAAGGACTAAGGACTAAGGACTAAGGACTAAGGAAAGGATAGGGAAAGTTTACTCTAGAAGGTGGGAAAAGAAGGCTTGTATGTGTGCGTGGTGGGGGAGAAGCTACAGCTTCTGAGCACTCAGGCCGTGTTGGCCCATTGTACTCGCCACCCCCGTCTAACGGAATATTCCGGATTCGTTAACGTATCGCAGGATTTCCGTTAGTGGATGTGATGCTACCCGTCGCAATTGGAGGACATCGGCACCAAAGATCTGATGTCTGATGCGTCCATAGGCGGGGCATTCACATAGGAAATGCTCCGTGGATTCCGCTTCCTCATTACAGGAGGGACACGTATCATCTTGAGTAATTCCTATTCTGAACATATGCCCAGCTAGTGAATTATGGCCTGTCAGAATGCCCACAATACACCTGCAAGTCCTCCTGCTTTTCAACAGGATAAACTTTGCGGTACACATTTTCGGTTCTGGCAGGAAAAGTTTGGTGTGTCGAGCAGAATTTAAGCTCTGCCACCTGTCATTATAGGAAGCTTGTTCCCAGTTTTTGAAAACAGACTTAGCCAATGCTACTGATAGTCCAATTGCTGGCTCCGGTTCCGACATAGGGGAGATTGACCCCTCTTTCGCTAAAGCATCCGAGGTTTCATTTTCCTTCACGCCACAGTGACCAGGTACCCAGAGTAGACCCCGTATTGAATCTAGAGATAGAGTTCAAACGGTTTCTGCATTCCTGAACGATTTTCGAGGTGATCAAAGGACTACTCAATGCCCTCAATGCAGCTTGGCTGTCATTGCAGATTGCGATGCGCCTGCCCTTCAATCGCTCATCAATCACCCAGTTTGCCGCTCCTAGGATCGCATAAACTTCGGCTTGAAAAACCGTTGCATATTATCCCAAAGGAAAAGCCCAGTTCCCGTTTTTATTCGAGAGGTAGACTCCGGCTCCAGAACCCTCTTCTAAAAAAAGAAGGCTTAGGAACACATGCTTCCGGGGGAGAAAGGGCGTGAAACCTAAAACTAGAAATGCGAAGGCAAGTGTACATGGAGACTAGCCGGGAAGAATGTTGAGAATCTATTGATTCCTCTAGGTTGCCTCCGGGCACTCAGGATGGTCGTTTGATTACCTCAAGCTCTTATGTTTCATTATAAATTGGCGCAGTCGGTAGGACGAGGCTCAGCCTTTTTGACCATCCGAGAATTTTGCGGAGTTGATTAAAGGAGTTGAACATTTAGGGACATCCTCCAAAGATTGGCATGAGGATTTCGAGGAAAGGAGACAATCTCAGGGGCCGCGCCTCCATGAAAATTTGAGGGTCAGAGAATCAATGGTCGAGGATGTGATCCGTCATGGATCCTTCCTTTCAGTCGTGCCACTCGGGTCCGGAATTTTACGGCTCCACGTGCGCGACCGAGCGTTCTCTTTTTTTTAGGTTTTAGCTCCCGTCTTTGTTTATATTGGCGCGATAGATAAGGAGGTTAGCCACTCAGATAATGGGTCATTTTCCACTGCATCTCTTAAACTTGTACCTTGGCGCTGATTGGGACACCGATTGAACTGATTTGCATCTTTCATATTTTCAATCGAAACGTCAATCAACATTAGTTAAAGTCCTACCATTGAGAAAGGCTCAAGGCTATGGTAATTTGCTGCATCTCGAAGCTGAAGGTTTAGAGCTACGAATGTGAGCCTGTATATACGCCAGCGAAGTCAGAAATCAAAGATATTTTGCTGTCGAATTCAGATAGAATTTTAGGTCGGTAGTGTTTTTAAAATTTCAAAAATATTCCAATTTCAACGTATTTCCAAGACGCCAATTTCTCTTGAATTCTGATACATCGTATTTTCAGTGCTAAAAAAATGTCACCGCCCACAAAATCACTTATCATAATCTTTGCATTTGTTTTATTTTTCAAGGAATAATTCACGCTGTATTTCTGCGCTTGCGTAGATTCTTGCTCCACCTCAAACCACGTGGTTTCGTGTGAGCGCCATGTGCGCTTTCCAGGTTGGAAATTTGTTTACGATTCGAATTGGTCCTTTGGAAGTCGTCCTGCGTAGTGGCGGGTGAGGTTTTTTTCGTAGCCCTGGCAGTACTTGGTAATTGGAAAGTTTTGAGGGGTTGTATGCATATATTTTTGGATGCCTTTTGGGTTAGTTATGTATATTTGTTCCTTTCTCTATAAAATATATTTTTTGGTTTATATTCTCATATTTTTCGAATTTATCTGAAAGAAAACCCTTTTTTGATGTATAATAGATAAAAGAAGGAAGTTTAACAATAAAATGGAGTCAATATTTTTAGTAGAGCAACTCTGACAATGATATGTTGTTTTATTCTGTCTTACAGTTTTCATGTTGGTGATAATTGCTAACTTCTTTAACATGGCATATGACAACCATATAAAGCCATCGACCAGCTTTTCCAGACGTGTTGCTTTAATGAAACTCAAACCTTATTTGGCTTTTCCGGTGGTCGGTCCCTTCCCTTGTGCGTTATTCCGTAGTCCCGAAATATTCTACTTCTACCTTCAACATGTCCTGGACCTTTTTAAGGTTTATAGAAAACAGAAGCCTATTAAAAAATGTAAAAAATGTAAAGATGGTAATTGAAGAAGGTCCTGACATATGCAACAAATTGTCCAATTTTGAGTTTAGGGGAGTCCCCCAAATGTGCAAAAGGGGGTATAAAACTGTATTCCAAGGACTTAAATTATTTGAAGGAGCAAATGAATGTTACAGAGGCGATGTAAGTGATTCCTCTTCAAAAATCAAAAAGTTGTCAACTTGAAAAGAGTAGTGGAGATGGAGAAGCAGAGCACCCTGAAGGGCAAACTGGCCTCTCGCCAGATAAATAAAAAGCAGAGAAAGTAACTAGCCTCAAGGATCGCTTAAGGTAAAGTCTGCACACATAAATGGAGAATGTGTTCCGAATTAACATTCCTTAAGGCTAAATTGGATTCCGAGGAGATGCACCTTTGAGGAAAACTTCAATTGAGTAAGATGTGCTCCAAAAGGAGATTTTGTGTAAAAGCTGCAGAAATTTCTGGGCAAGACAGCGAAAAATTCTCTCCGCAAGGTGGACAATTCACACAGAATATGGTCAAACACTGTAAGGAGGTTGTCGAAGTAACGATTAAGAAGGACATTCGCCAGATTTCGGGTCAATAGTGTTGTAAGGGTTGCTGAAGACATAATAGAAGAGAAAAACTGCTGCAATATGGCCACCAATTGCACCATGTTTTTATCGACTTCAAGGCCGCTTATGTCAGCATAGCCAGAGTAAAACTGTACACGGCCATTAGAGCACCAGGATCACTCTCGAGACCATTCAATATTAACAACGGTCTAAGAAAAAGGGATGCCTTATCATGCGTCCTCGTTGACCTGGCCGTGGAGCAAGTCATTCGAGATGTTGTTGTCCATGTAAGAGGCACCATCCTCCTCAGGTCCACCTAACTACTGGCCTAAGCCATTATGGGAAGAAGAACCCGAGGTGTATAGTCTACCTTCATCCCGATCGAGCAGATGGCGCGTATATGGTGGCAGCGTCAGCGCCAAAGAACGGAGAACGAACAACATCGAATCGAACTGGTCAAACGAAAACCTCCAGCACTCCTCATGTATTCCTCGGAGGCTTGGGTTCTTAGCAAGAAAAATTGCGAACTTTTGGCCGCGTTTGAGTGAAGAAGCCTTCGAAGATGTTTGGTCCCCACATGAGGATCAACGATCCCGCAGTTGCAAAAGTAGGCGATTAAGAGGCCCAGAAAGGCGTATGGAGGTACACAAACATCAGTTGACTAGCGAAAACAGCGCGCAAACAGCTGAAGATGGAAGAAAAGGAAAGGGGTGTGTCAGCCACCCATTCAGGTTGCAGGTGTCCCTTAATCAGTAGAGCGATCATATATGGACAAATGTGTCGACATAAGTGACTACGAATGTATGCTTCCGCAGGCCAATCATGACGTTGACTGTTGGTATGTCGCCGGCAACAGCAAGTATTTAAGAGAAGAGAATGTAGAAATGAAGTTGATATAAATGAGCTTCAGGGTCTACCTTCATTAGCCGTCTGTGAGAGCGACCGCCAACTCGTCAAAATGTAGAAACCTTTCCAAAATAGTAGCAGCTGGATCTGGGACAAAGAAGGGATTTAAGCTTTGCATGACATAATAGAGCTCCCGGATCTACACTTACTACGTTCATTCAAGTATGATGAAGACACAATATGAGGAGATGAGAGGATTGTGGGTTCCAATTGCGAGAAGTCAAAATTCCAAAATGATAATCGTGTCCTGGTCGAATCTTTCACAGGACTAAATTATTTGCCTGCAAACACTGGAAATGAATCTAACTTCCAAATGAAGGGTTTCGATTCAGTACTCTTCTTTACATATGTTGGTGGGAATGGCCAGCATATAATTTTCCTCCAGATTAATGGATCACGCAATGGCTTCAATGGCGGGTCGGACCGTAGAAAGGTTTGAAGAGGATTCATTCTTACAGGTCCTAGGAAGCTAGGGCCTTTAAATTATGGTTATAGGAAGGGTAACACAAGTAGCTGGACGTATAACAGAAGCCTGCAAAACTGCCAAACCAGCATGGTAAATACTCACAAATAGGCGGTCAAGCCATTGATGGAACGATTAGATTACAACAGGACATTGCCACCGACTCGGAAAGGGATTGAATTCTGCCGGAAAATAGGAAGCATACATCGATTGACAGACGATTGGCAGAAGACGTCAGGTAGAAAAGCTTCAAAAAACTGTGCGGAAATCGATTCGAATCCTTCGGAATAGCGTACAGGGTTGTTGCATAAAATTTGAAAGCGGGACGACTACAGATCTATTCACATCTTTTTGTCAAAACAGCAAGGATGATTTTTCTCTCTGAAAGGGAGATAGGTGTATTCACTGCAAATATGCTCACAACTAAAGAACTCTTAGAGGTTTGTAAGACTCTACTTTAGATTCCTTTAGCAATATCTCCCTTAAGCCCACTGTCAAGGTCTAGCCTGATTGCTTTATCGGTATGTTTCGGGCATGCATGTTTGAAGGAGTTTCCCCACTCCATGGAGGAAGTAGAGGCTGTTTTTGCTGTTCCGTACTAAAAGTTTCTCGAGGATATGCAGGAATTGATGACCACAGCTGCTGGTGGGGTGTGGTCGTTACAGGAAGTGCCTCTACTGGTTCAGGTTGGATGCGTCCTTTTTTGGCCCGATAGTGGCTTCTCCGCGGCCCAAGTTTGCCTAATTGCTGATGCTTCGCTCATATCCTCCTATCACTGTTTGCAATTCCATCGAGTGCACTAAAATCCTTATTTTAACATCATCGCCACCTATTGTTGCCCCACCATAGCATTTATTGGACCCTCCACCAGATGGAACTACAGGTTCGTTATGTTATACATCAGGGACGCGATTTTCCTCTGCAGACGCTTCATTATCTCTATCTCCGTACTATCTACTATCTGGGTTACCGGGATTCCCATTTATACAACCGAACGTGTGCCTAAGGGCAGTTGGGGGCGGGGGTACTTGATACCTATCTTGGGGATGATCGAAATCACCCCTGGTGTGCGCTTAGCTCGGTGTTTCTTGACGCAAGCTCTTTAGTTTGGACTACTACACAGTTACTACAGTTTCCTACAGATTAGTCGTAATCAACAGGTGTTTAGAATTCTCTTGGGCATCCTCTATTCTTTGCCAAATGCAAATCTTCCCAAAGGGCTCTATTTGCTGAGAAATATTTTATAGGGCAGCCGAAAAAAATTGACCAGCTCTAGGGCGGTTTTGGGCTCCTCGACTACCCTTGGCGATTGTTGCCAACTTGAATGGTGTCGCCTCTGAACTCCCAACTGTATACTGCTTTCTCTCTCTTCTCTGTTTGCTGAGCAACGCAACTTCTCTGCCTTCATTACTGCAAGATGCCGTTCATTGTCTTTTATAGTCGACCAACTGCTGATGCTTAGCTCATATCACCACTATCAACGTGAGCAGCTCCATTGAGTATTCTGAAATCTTGTGCATCAACATCACCACCCACATTTTGTTGGTCAGTTTCAGGATTCATTTGACCTTTCACCTGATGGAGCTTCGAGCTCATGGCGTAAAGCATAAAAGACACGACGTTTGTCTGTTGATACTTCATGGTCTCTATCTCCTATTTAGCTGCTACATGCCGATGACCCATGTATGCAATTGTGAATGTGCCGAAGAGAGCTGGGAGATGCTGGATACTCAACTTTACTGCCTCCTTGACGAAATGATCACAACTCTTTTAGAAAGCTACTAGGAAAAAGGAAAAGGAGTGATGGTTTCGTCCAGGGCAGAGCCTTACCTCTGCCCAGGAGGCAGCGTGACCGAAAGTGACAAACCCTCCTTTATATTGTATAATCACACGACAAGGGTCCTAATTATATACAAGTTTAAACTGTCATTAGTTTGATCCTAAGCTAGGCTAAAGCCAAATTTTTGTTTGGGATATGAGGGATCTTAAGTTTCACCCAGGGTACAGGCAGCTTATCAGCCGCTGCCTAACCTCTGCCCTGAAACCAGCAGCCCTTCTTCTTTTGTATGCTTGGATGCTATACCCAAAATGAGGAATTCGTGGATCAAAAAAACGTGGGAGTAAGTTGCTCTCCAATTGGTCCGGTCCAATCTCAAGTGGATGTGGACTTAGGATCCCTCATATCTCAAGCAAAAAAGCTCTTAGGCTCTGACCAACTTCTGTTGCTTGGTGACTGCTGGTGATTTAGAGGTCCTAATAACGCTTTTGCACATCCTGCATTTTTTGACTATGGCGAATCTCTTCAAACTGTTTAGTTTCTAACACCGGATCATGATTTTGGCCTATACCAAAAGCATGATTCGGATGGAAGAGGAACTAAGCATAGTTCCAGAGCTACTTAATCCAGCAAGCAGTCTTGAGCTCCTCTACTATTGGTGTTAACTGAACTGGTGTCGCCTCCTAACTACTCATCGCATTCATCACTGCGTTCCTCTTTTTCTGAAAGGAGTGGGATCAATTGATGCACTGCTCTGTGATCAGCACCCCTGTTTGCTGTTTTAAGTTTGACTTGCTTAATAACCCCATCCGGATTAGGGAAGGTCTCGACAAATTGAGCCATCCTCCAATTCAACGGACTTAATTAGGAACGGGTCCCCTTGCAGGAGCTATTGGCCTTGACTTCTCCACCATTATGTATCCCAGATGTTTATTTTCGAACTATGCGGATAAATCTTTCTTAATGCCTTTGCCCATTGGAGGTGTCCGAAGCCCGCGCAGGAAGGAAGGAAGCCTGCCAGGAAAAAAACGCAGTTAAGAAGTCGTCGTATGTATAAGGTTTTCTACTGAAGGATCTGTGTCAACAGAGGCCTGATTGGTTTCTCAAACAGGACTGATTGCGGCTTCAAACAACCCTCATAATAGTTCCCAATTGGGGGGGTTATGATGACAAATAATAAGCTGTTGAGACATGCTAGTAAGATGGTATTTGTTATTATCATCATCATCAACGGCGCAACAACCGGTATCCGGTCTAGGCCTGCCTTAATAAGGAACTCCAGACATCCCGGTTTTGCGCCGAGGTCCACCAATTCGATATCCCTAAAATCTGCCTGGCGTCCTGACCTATGCCATCGCTCCATCTTAGGCAGGGTCTGCCTCATCTTCTTTTTCTACCATAGATATTGCCCTTATAGACTTTTCGGGTGGGATCATGCTCATCCATACGGATTAAGTGACCCGCCCACTGTAACCTATTGAGCCGGATTTTATCCACAACCGGACGGTTATGGTATCGCCCATAGATTTCCTCGTTATGTAGGCTACGAAATCGTCCATCCTCATATAGGGGGCCAAAAATTCTTCCGAGGATTCTTCTCTCGAACGCGGCCAAGAGTTCGCAATTTTTCTTGCTAAGAACCCAAGTTTCCGAGGAATACATGAGAACCTCACAGAGGTTTATGACAACCATATAAGGCTTCCTCTCATTTTGCTTTAACGAAGCCCAAACCATACCTGGTTCTTTCGATGGTCGGTCCCTTCCCTTGTGCTTTATTCTGTACTGCCGAAATAATCTACTGGGGTTCATACGTTTAGGATGACCTTCTCAAAGTTTTATAGAAAAGAGATAAGATTGAAGAAGGATTTGGAGGAGGCCCTGACGCATTCAGCAAATCGTACAATTTTGAGTTTAGGGGAGTCCCCCAACGTGTGAAAGGGGGTATAAAACTGGTTTTATTTAGGTTTCATGGCGGCTTCAATTCCAATCCAATATCTGCTAAATGAAGAAAGGGTGTATTACTGTATACTGTCAATATGCCCTAAACTTACTTCTTAAAATTCATCCTAGAATCATAAAAGTTGCAATAATATAGCCCACCATATGGAGTACTATACTGGAAATTTAGGTGCAAGTTACACTATTTTCAACAAAATTGTAAAAGGTCAAAGTTGCATATTCTGCTTGAAATTACTACTTATTCAGGTTAGCACCGAATTGCTCCATTCGCTTTGATATATTCGGAGGCATAAAATTTATGCTGTCAGTGAAACAACTATTTGTGAGTCGGTCAGGTCAGTTGTTGGTGAGGCCAAAGGGAATGAAATTATTTTAAAGCATTTATGGATAAATAATAATAAATTTGTTGGATATTTCCTACTTGAAAGGAAGAGTCTTTTCCTTCTTCAATGGCGCTACAGTCTGGTGTAGGTTCTTTGCCTCCCGAAGTTTTCTTGCCCATTATTCTTGGTCCTGAAACTGCGTCATCCAGTTTAGGAAAGTGAGTAGCGTGCACCTTGCAGCTGAGTCCTGTTTCAGAGTTCTACTGGTGATCGTTTAGCTTGATATAGGACTGATTTGGTCGTACTTTAGCCCTCTTATTAGGTCATCTGGAGTTCCTTATTAAGGCAGGCCTAAATCGAATACCGGTTGTTGCGCCGTTGTTGTTGGTGACTGGTGGTGGGAGGGGGGGGGGGCATTTCAGGGAAAACAATAGCTATTATTAGAGGGGCAGATGAATGCGTCAAATGGTAGGCACTGTACCGAGATAAAATCCCAGAGAAGTTCTCGCTAGAGAAATAAAAACCAGAGGAAGTAAGCCTCAAGGACCGCTTAAAATGAAGTCTGGACAGAAAAGAACTGCGGGTGGCCTAAAGAAAAAGATACACATAAATGGAGAACCCGTCCAATGTAAGGAGATTGTCGAAAAAGGACATTTAGAGAAGGAACTTGGGTCAATAGTGTTGTAAGAGTGAGCAGTAAAAGAACTCAGGAAGGCATGTAGAGGTATATAAAGATCAGTTTACCGGAAGAAAGTTGCTGAAGATATAATAGAAAGGCAAACAAGGACATCAAAGGGATGGGTTGGCCACCTAATCAGGGTGGAGAAACCCCTCAACGAATGGGTACGTTTAAAGTGACTATGTATCAGTAGTATACGCTGACGATTGGAATTGACCTTAAAGGGGCATGCAAAATGGAGAAGAAGGAGACATATTTAAGGAATTCAAAGGAGACTCTGTATGAATGAATGCTATTGTAGGACAAGGACGAAGAAACAAGCTTGATATACGATTAAGTAACCTTCAGGGTCAATTCATTTAAACAGTGCGAAGAATATCGAAGTGGTACAAAATTTATGGCAACATCAGCAAAGGAACCTGGGCCAAGGACTTATAGGACAATGTGGTTGTCCAGCATTCAGGCCATCCAAGAAACGATGGAGTTGTCGGATGCATTGCATAGTTACTACCTTTAAGTACGAAGACGTACAAGATAAGATGATGGTAGGTGTCTTCGTTTCGAATGCTAGATGTCGAAATTGCAAAATCACAGCTGTGTCCTGTTCGACCTTTTCACAGAACTGGATTCTGGGCTTGCAAATAACGGAAATGAGTCCAGTTTCAAAGGGAGGGTTTCATGTTCAGCGGTCGACTTAACGTATATTTTTGGATACTCGGTCCCTACGCAATTTTCCTCCAGATCAAATCAATGAACCATGCATAGCTTGAATGGAACTTCAGGTTCCATTACCAATACCCTTAACCACGCTGTCAAGATCAGGCCTGATTGTTTTATCAGTATGCTTGGGATGGAGGAGTTTCGCACGCTCGGTGGAACAGGTGACATTATAGGAAGGATGTTCGATAGGGTCATTTGCTACAGACTTTGCTGCAATTTTGTTAGAGTGATCGAAGAAAGGTTCAGGTATATACAGCGCTTTCAGGGTCATATCAGGAGGAAATCAACGACCATAGTTCCTGATGGAGTGTCGCGATTACAGAGAGTACCTGTACCGATTGAGGTTGGATGAGTCTCTTTTTGCCTTGAATTTGGTAGCATGCGTGATGGTAGAGAGTCTCTAGTTTTGCTGTTAGTGATTCTATCCATAGAAGACACGCGGATGAACAGTCAGCATAATCCCGCAAAATATCCTGGAAAGACCCGGAAGTTGAAGAAAAATTGGAATACGGCATACCACGCCGTGGTATATGCAGAATACCAGAAGTAAGAGGAGATAAAGAAAACCATTTCCCCTTGCCGGGGTAATAAACAAGACCGGGAATGCAAGGAGGTGAAAAATGAGGCAAAGGTAACACCCTTTTAAGACCTGCTTACTCAGATGTAAAATTAGCTCGCCAGACGCCACAAGTGTAGCCCAGGGATAAAAGGGCGACAAACGGGAATCTAGGCGGCTATCATGTACAGGAACATGATACAGCATTGTCATAAGAGAATTCCTCGGAACTTTGCCAGCCATCAGATTTTCATAGCATTAACCAGAATGTCCTGCTTTCTTGGAACAAACCGGCCCCTGTTATATGGACTTATAATATGTGCCAAAGTCTCAAAATCATCAAACACTGTTTAACAATAGCTGAGGATAGATGTGAATCCAAGTTGAACAACGCGCCTTTGGTCATAATTATTCTATTCAAAGTCAATAACGAAGGTTGACCGATCCACCGGCTGGCCAAGGGTGGTGATGTCAAAGAGCACGACAGTGGAGGCAAAATCAACAGCACTATTTAAGGAGTAAATCATCCACTTTGGCACTTCACACAATCACAATTAGTCCGAGCTAGGGAACACAATCTGATGACACCCCAGTTAAAGCCTGCGGCAGCGTTCCTGGAGCCTACAAAACTTCAAACTGGCATGCCCTTCCTTAACAGCGTGCTGACAAGGTAGCAAAGACCTTCCATTGCGGCACTAATGTGGTAATGTGTTCTCCTCTGAGAGGTCTTAGGACTCCGGATATGCGATAAGGACCCTTTTGTATCCAGTGCTGTAGAAATGAGTTGAGTTAACCTCCGATTACGAGGATATATTTTGTAAAAGATGAAACTCAATCCAATCGAGAATTCTTGGTGATACACCATAGAAGAAGGAGGAAATGAATGCGGTCAGATTCAGCCGGTCATGACATCAAGTCCCACCCCCCCTATACAAGGATCAGGTCACGTCAAGACTTTGGTTTATAGAAGTCTGGCAAGAGCGTATGAAGTATAAGTGCCAATTTGTCCAAACTATGAGTGGAGGAAGATACTAAAAACACATTAAAGATCCAAACAGGGCGAACAGGAAGTAGAGTCTTCGTAAAGAATACCCTTTCGTATCTTGGGGGTAGCCATCGATAAACCCTCGAAATAATCTCTTACGAGGTGACTTCGAGGTTGGGAAAGTAGATCAGGAGTTGGTGGTGGCAATATGCAGTGCTGTGTTTAAGCCCGGAAGTTGCCGAAGGTGACTGAATAAACTAGACGCCCCTTTTGTAGTTGTCCTCTGGTATTTTACTAACAACCACGCTACTCTGGCACGCAAGGAATATATCTTCTAAAGCTCCATTCCGAAGTCAAAGATTCTTCCAAAGCTTTCTTCAATTTTCCTATTTTCCCAGCGTCACTGATTCATACTGCTGGCTCCAGTTCATCACCACTCCTCTGGGGATACCCCTAATGTTAAAGGTAGGTACGTCTACAGGAGAACACGATAAGTTTACAAGGGTGATTGGGAACAGACTCTCGTGTGAGGTAGGATTTGCGTCATCCTTAATTGAAAACACTTCCTTACGAAGCTCTACAAACATACCACGGAACACAACCACCACCCCAAAATCTATTAGAAGGTGGATTTTTATGAACGCAAGGCTGACGCCAAATAAATGATCTTTAGGCCTTTTCAAGTTTGGCAGTAAGAACTCCTTTACCTTCATTATCAATGGACGTACTTACTTCGACAGCTCCTCCACCGGCCGAAGTTTGGCTAACTGCTGATGCTTGGCTGATATCACCTCCATCAACGTGAGCAATTCGATCAAGTATTCTGAAATCTTATGCTCCAGCGTTGCCACCCACCTCTTGTTGCATTGTCATTTGACGGGGACTTGATGGAACTTCAAGCCCATCACGTTCAGCAAAAGAAAGTCCCTATCTCCTTTCTAACTGCTATATGCTGATGGCCCACGTATGCAATTGTGCCTGTGCCGAGGACAGCTGGGAGGTGCTTGGTACTCAACTTTACTGCCTCCTTGATGAAATAATTGCAATACTTTTTGAAAGCTATTCGGAAAAAGAAAAAAGACTGACGGCTTCACCCAGGACAGAGGCAACTCATCAGACGCTGGCTCACTTCTGCCCTCGGAGCAGCGTGACCGAAACTGACAGCAGTTGGAAAAGCTCCTCTATATGATCGCAAAAAAACGAGAAGGGTGCTAATTATATCCAAGTTTAAACCGCCATTAGTTTGAGCCTAACCAACAAAAAGAAAAAGGACTGACGGTTTCGTCCAAGGCCGGAGCAGCTCATCCGATGCTGCTTCACCTTTGCTCTGAAACCGTCAGTTCTTTTTGTATGCTTG
This sequence comes from Hermetia illucens, assembly GCF_905115235.1. NCBI lineage: Eukaryota > Metazoa > Arthropoda > Insecta > Diptera > Stratiomyidae > Hermetia > Hermetia illucens. Next base: position 218,778,045 of record NC_051849.1, read on the forward strand.
GGTGCTATGCCCCAAACGAGGAGTCCGTGGACTAAAAAATCGTGGGAATAAGTTACTCTCCATTTGGTCCGGTTAAAGATAGTTCCAGAGCTACTTAATCCAGCAACCCCCGCCCGAGCTCTAGGGTGGTCTTTAGTTCCTCTACTATTTCTGTTCACTGAACTCCTCACCGTATTCCTCATTCCGTTTTTATGAAAGGAGTGGGACCAATTGATGCACTGCTCAGTGATCAGTACCCCTGTTTGCTGGTTTAAGTTTGACTTGCTTAATAACCCCATCAGGATCAGGGATGGTCTCGACAAATTGAGCCATCCTCCAATTCAACGGATTTAATTAGGACCGGGTTCTCTTGCAAGAGCTATTGCCCTTGACTTCTCTACCAATATGTATGCCAGACGCTCACTTTCGAACTGCGCGGATAAGTTTTCCTTGACCCCTTTGCCCATTGGAGGTGTTCGAAGCTCGCGCCGGATCAAAAAGTGTGCCAGAGCCAGCAAATGGCGATCATTACTATTGTTTGTTAACGTATACAAAGGTCTGCCACTTAAGGAGGCCTGGCAGGAAAAAAGCGGTGTTTGGAAGTCGTCGTATGTATAAGGTTTTTTACTGAAGATTCTGTGTCAACAGAGGCCTGATTGGGTTCTCAAACAGGACTGATTGCGGCTTCAAACAACCCTCATAATGGTTACCAATTGGGACAAATAGTAAGCTGTTGGGACATGCTTTCTTAGTAAGATGGTATTTGTTATTATGCTTTGCCTAAAATTTGATCCGCCCCTCTTAGATTGGTGCCTTTGCCGAATCGAACCGATTTTGACTGAGCTAGTCTACTTGTGAACTCTCGAAAAGCAGCCAAGAGAGTATCAGCGCTGAGGTTGTTGAAAATTTTCCAAGTGCAAAGTCTTGGTTGACATGCATACCTTCATAGGCTTTGGATTCCGGGGGAACCTACTTTCTATTTGCAAAGTGCGGTCCTTTGATATCATTGTGGAATAGGAAAGAATAGGACATTCCTTCTCCAGATAGATCTGCCATTTTAGGTTTTACCATCCGTCCCCTGATTCGAATGCATGGGGCTCAAGGTGGGGGCGACGGAGACGGAGTAGCAACTCTGTCGGTTGAGCCAATACCGAATTAGTCAAAGGGAAACCTCTACGAGGTGCCACCAGGAAACGTTGTATTGGCAATGGTTTGCTTGCCGTGATGCAGTAGGCGAATGTCCTGGCATGTCGGCTAACAGCAGCCTGGTATGAGGCTTTTGATAGAGTCATCAAATGCTAGATTGATGTATTTTTACGCTTAACATATTGAGTTCATTTAGTTCTGTGAACACAAACGAAGCATTGGTATGAACATGTCGGACCAATAGCGTGATTTAATTGAGGGACCAAAACAGGGAGGTTTTGACAAGTCCTGGGTATCGTAGTGTGTCCCATCAACACATGTCCGGTATCCAAGCATGTCACAACGACCTCGAATTTATTGGACGACAGTTCTCCGCCTTATCGGTATGCCGGTTTATAGGGGGACGGGATAAGCTATTGGAGCTTGGAGTGCATTCCGAATCCAACAGATCCCTAAAGGGATCGAACGGACGATTGCACCGGTTTAGGAGGAATGTTTAGCAAACGCATACCTCAAAGTTGAGCAATGGTCCAAGCATGGTTGGTGTGCGCTCAATAGTTGGGCTCCAACTCTCCACTCGATGTGGCTGTGGTGTTAAGCCAACCTGCTAGAGTTGCATCCCCGGTGAGAGTTTCGTAAGGATGCATCCTTCGAGAAGTCTTCTATCTGGCTTGCCAGAAAAACGCCGCCTCTTCGGAGGGGAAGTTTGGTCGGAAAGCTTAGGCATTCTTTAAGCGAGTGCAGTAGACATAGGTACCCTGACTCGAATGCATTTCGCTTTAAATTTAAACCATTTTTTGTTCCCCGTTGTAGGATAGGAAAACCAGGTAAACAATTTTCCTAAACAAAGTCCTCGTGAAACCTGTGTCACAATGATCATTGGTTTCTTGAATTTGCTTAATCAGGAAATCCGTTAGACGGGATTTTTCCAGAATAATCCCAGAATAATTCCGTTCTGGCCATTGAAGAGGGATTGGAGTGTTGTTTAGCATTCCTCCAACCCTTGGGAGGCTTTCGGGGCTATTCGGTATTCATCAATTCAGCGGTATTCATCACTTGTGCGACAATGTCAGCAGAGGCAATTTTTTTGGTCTTCTTTGGGTACAGAGACATGGTCTACTATAGCATCAAACACAGAAAAAGGCGTCGATGGAAGCTCGCTTCTTAGAAGGCTGGATTGTTGATCCTGAAGTCATGGGATGCATATTTCTGGAGCTATATGTCCCCAGGAGGCACAAACAGTTGGGTTACAATTTGACCAAAGATGATAAAAAAAAATTGACGAACAGTTTCGTCCAGGGCAGAGACAACTCATCAGACGCACCCATGTTGTGTTTGCAATTAATTATAAATGGAGCAGTTACCACCTGTCGCTACTTTCGATTACGCTGCTTCCAGGGAGGTGAAGCAGCGTCTGACGAGTTGCCTATGCCCTGGACGAAACCATCAGTTAATTTTTTGATAAGCTTGGGTGTTTAACCCAAAAAAGAGAAGTCCGTGGACCACAAGAGAGGAAGTAAGTTACTTCCCAAGTGGTCCGGTCCGCCATTAAGTGGATGCAGACTCAGGACTGCCAGTATCCTCAACCAAAACTGACAGATTTCAGATCCAGCGATGATTTTAAGAAGAGTCTTGAACAAAAAAGGACCACTTTCGACTCAATTCGATATCCCCCATGCCGTCTATAAACGCCGCTGTAATTCCGTATAAAGCATCATATTTTTTAATTCTTCTAATCTATACGTTGCTGGTCTGGCTCGAAGGACCAAAACTGGCCATACAAATTCTGGAACGATTACTCAAAACCTTAGATTTCGCTTTTCAACTGGCCGGGCTAGCGTGGATAAAATTTTTGTCGCGAAAGACCATCTTTGGCACGGATTATTATCCAGTGATATTTCGATAAGGTTCACTTACTTCGAAAGGTCCTTTCCGTTGGCTTCAGTTCGTTACATTTTACATCTTCAAATCTAATATTAAGACGCAAATCAGCCACTTTACAAACCATGTCTCCACAGGTTTTATCAAAAGGTCCTAGTGAGGATTCACTGATAAGTTGTCTAGTTGTTTGCCTTACGTGACTTGACATTAGAAGCTGTTGTCAAAAACTGTGCAGATAGGGTTCTTGGGAGGCTTGGATTAAGGTTGTGGAGCTAAGGTTGATACCTGTTGGTAACGATCAGAAGAGAGAATCTAGAAATTTTTTGTCAAGCGAAGAACATTAATTCGGTGTTATTTAAAGAATTGAAGGAAGGGGCTGTGGCTTGGGTGGTTTGAGGTGGTTTGAGATACGCTTCCATCCATCATGGTCAGGAGATATTCTACCAACCACTACCAAGATTGAATCAAGTTTCAACCAGCGCATTTTCGGTACCCAAATGTGACAGGACCTTTTGTGAGTCAGATGAAGTAGGAGACCGTATTCTAGCCCGTAGGTTATATGTCCCTAACACGGAAGGAGGATCCAACTACAAGATTGGGAAGGAATTATTTCACTTGGAGCAGCAGTTCAAGCCAACACATTTGGAACAATCCAGACCAACCCCTATAATGTCTAACGCATTGGTAACTTAGTCTTGACCTTCCCTTGACGGAATTCGTTAAGGCTTCCCGCAATCAGGTGTCGAACATTAAAAGGATTATAAACTCGTTAATGTAGTCCTCGTCTATAACTTCGTGTATTACCTGCCCAACACAGAGAGGAGGACTAAACGAAAGCAATTACGCTAGCACTGCGTCCAAAGTTGAACCGATTTCATGAGAGAGAGACTCATCGTTTACGCTCTCTGGTAATGAGTCCTGGGACACTTGTTGATACCATTCAAATTTCCAAATATTTTGTTTTGCTGTTTGTTTCGCCTCGTTTCATGTGAAGTTCTGATCTGTTATCCTGCTTACTCCTTGCTATTCGGTTTGATATCCTTTGAATCCTTTCTCTCGATGGGAAACTATGGGAAAACGTGGGAAAATGTGGGAAAGCTAGAGAAAATGTCGAATGGAAGAGCACACCTGAACAGCAACAGCAATGTTTGGCGCATGTTCACTGAAAAGGATACACGGTGACGGCGGTCACATATGTTTCCGTGAGATGAAATCATCTCCAGTTGATAGGATTGTGGAGCAAGTGCTTGGAGCTCGGATGCTTCAGCTCTTGCGGGACACAAGCTTCAGACTCCTGACTCCTGTGGACCGTTTTGATGTCGAAAATGCCACGTACCTCATGCCTCATGCTTTATGCCCATGTTCATGTAAGTATAGTGTATTGTAGGTATTATGCTGATGTACACCATTTACCCCTATAAAAGGCATGTGCTTTTACTAAAATATCTTCAGTTTCCGACGGAATTTGCATGCGAGTCATCTTTTCGATGGATCCTTGAATGCTGTCAGGAAACCGAGACCGGGTTTTTTTTTCTGTGACTACGAGATATACGTAGGGTTTTGTTTTTCGGGATTTTAATGTGTTGTGACGAAATCTGCAAGTAGGATAGTGACGACGCTGAGAAGGGGTGGAGGAAACCGCGCGCGATTTTGGAATTTTGCATTTTTGACTTAAGGACCATCGGTTGGCAGTTAGGCTGTGAGAGAAGGATTATTGTTCGACAGATTGTTGAATAGTTAGGCTCAGTATAGTGTGCAGTTTGTTTGGAAGTTGGTGAAGTATATCCATAAATAGCGGGGAGTGTGTCAATTTGCCTTTTGGACTGTTGGTTGGAAAACTTGTTTAGTTGTAGTTATTTTGTTATCGTCCTTTTTAAGAGTGAGGTTTGGCGGAATTACTTCGGCCTAACTATGAGGCAGAGATTGTAAAGGTAAGGTATTTTCCTAGTTCCTAATTTGTCATTTCCTAAATCCCGTCCTGCATTTCGAAAACTTGGAAAGCCTTCAACCATTCTTGTCGTGATTTGGTTGATCTCCCTGTTAAGTGTCTTGTAACCTCATAGGATAAGACCCCCTAATATCTATCTAGTTCCTTTCTGTCAAATTTGCCGAGTGTGTGGTTGATCACAGAAAGCGGGATTTTCTGAACGATATTGTATGTATTTGAAAAAAATAAATTTGGTGGAAGTGACCTGTAAGATTTGTGGGGTTGATTTTTTTCGGCAACAAAAACAACTCTGGCCGGGAAGACCACAAAGCCCAGAACTTGGGCTTTCCTAGAATAGTTTTTAATAAAAATCTAGTTAACTTCCAGAAAATTTAGTCTTGATAAAAATAAGGTGCTACCCATAGATATGATTATCTGGGACCGGTGGGACGTTAATTTTAAGTCTCATGTTCTATCCTGGATGCATAGTGCCAAAGACCTATATTGTGGGAGTTTCCTTGATGGACCAATAGGAAACAGTTGAAAATCATGCCTACAATTTTCTAACTTGTTCTTCGGGAGAATAGGCACACATTCATGTCTTAAAAAGGATTTCTATTATAGGCGCCCAATGTGGGTCGAGCCTCTTTGCAAACATGTTTCTGGATACCTTAATCTCATTAGCTGCGGAGATTGTCCTTTTCACTAGTGAATATTTATATTACGAGGTTCAATCTCCTTCTTCTTTAGTCCTTCCCGCATTGCTCAGCGAATTCGGTATTCCTTGATCTAATTTGCCACTACTTCCGGTGAAAAGCTTGGTCTAGGTGAAGTCGAGAGGCTCCCAAATCACCATCTAGTGTATCAAGCTACAGCTGTTTGGGTCTGCCTTTGAGTCATTTTTCCTGGGATGGGATTTTTAGGTTCTCAAGGCTGAAAGCTATAATATAAGTAGAACAAAGGACGCATCATATTTGTGCTTCATAAATGTGTAATTGTTGTCCTTCATTTTTACGCTGTTATAAATGTCAGCGTTCTGTTCTGGATTTCTTCGAAAATATTAAGATGAGTTCCCTTCGGTCCAGGGTGAAGTTGAGGTTTCTTTTATATACGCGAATTGAGAAACCGGTTCTCATCCATCAAGGAGATCATATCAACAGTCTCATTTAATATTTTATGGTAAACCTCAACACTTTCCAAAGATAATTGGGAGCCCATGGCAGAATCTAGTCCATATCTCCCTCCTGTTGGATTTGCTATGAGTTCCTCTGAATCTTGTACTTGCTCCCGTAACGTGGAAGTTCAAGGCAAGGCAGTGAGGAAACCGCAAGTTAAAAAGTAAGTAAACGGAGAACACACTAGCTAAGAAAGACCTCAACATCGAAGCTGGTATGGGGAGACGAGCATAATTTCGGCCAAAACAACGATGGTTTGATATTCTAGATGGTGATTTGAGAGCCTCTTCTCTTAGACCAAGCCTATGATCGCAAAAAGTGTCGAATTCGTCCTAATCAAGCCCCTGTCGCTACCAAACGGAACAGGCGCCTATGCAAGTAGAATTCGCAGGACTGGTGACCTTATTGTTCTCAAAAAGTGAGCACCTAATTTTCTAGGATGGCACCATAGTAATGGAAAACAGTGATAAATTGGCTGTCCTAAAAAAGGCGTAACGCTAACGGGGGTTGCCATGTCTTCTTTTTCCTTCCTCTTTCCTTCCCTTATAGACTTTCCGCGCTGGATCATTCGCTGCTATACAGATTCAGTGATCCGTTCAGCGCAAACTATTGAACCGGATTTTGTTTTGACGGTCGTGGTATCACTCATAGATTTCGTTGTTAGGGGCCCGAAAATTCTTCGGTGGATTCATCGCTCGAACGCGGCAAAGAGTTCGTAATTTTTCTTGTTAAGAACCCAGGTCTCCGAGGAATTCACGAGGACTTGTAAAGTAGGAGGTTTGACCCTATGGTGAGACGAGAGCGAGAGGCAGCGCAGCCAACTATCGTGCCCCGAATTTTGTCGTCATAGATGTTATTGGTTGTGATTTTCAACCCATGATCGTCTCCTATCTTTTTCAATTGTTCTCGTTTGACTAGTGACATTCGATGTTGCTGGTATTTTGGTTTTTGGTACTGACGTTGCCACCAGGTACTTCCTCGTACCTTCATTAATGTGCGGTCCAAAGTTTCATGCCGCTTGCTCGATCTGGGTGAAGGTAGACTGTACATCTCGGGATGTTCTTCTCATAATGTTAATATCGTCATCATAGGCCATTAGTTGGGTGCACTTGGAAAGGATAGTGCCTCTTGCATTAACATCTGCACCCCGGAACACTTTTGTAGGACCAGGTTGAAAAAGGCTGTTGTTTACGTAGAATGATCTCGAGAGTAATCCTGCTGCTTTTATCTGGCCCCGCAGATTGTTCAGGGTCAGCCCAGTCTGTCTTATCAATTTGGTTAAGATGTCGAATTCTCTCATGGCCGTGTACAGTTCAACCCTAGCTATGCTATCATAGGCGGCCTTGACGTCGATGAAATGATGATGCAGCTGATGGCCATATTCCAAGAGCTTTTTCATCGTTTGCCGCAGAGGGAAAGTGTAATCTGTTGCTGATTTGCCTGGAGTGAAGTGTCTTTGGTATGGGCTGATGACGTTCTGGGCATATGAGGCAATCCCGCCTAGCAAGATAGTGGAGAATATCTTATAGATGGTACTCAGGAACGTGACACTTCTTTCATTGAATGCAGCACTCAGACCTTTGTTAGGCCCATTATACTATCCCCGGAGATCAACGGCCTCTCGCCTACGGTGTTCACAGTCTTTCACGAATCTGAGAACATTCTCCAGAGACAGAGAGTGCGTAGACTCTTTTTTGAAGAAAACTTCACCAAGTCATCTTCGTCTGAGGTCTGAGGAGGCCACGCAGCAGCATACGAAGTGCATGGCCCTCCTCCTCACATTTGCTGCTTATGACCCAGAACCCCATCTAATTTTTCCCATATGGTGGTTTAAGAAGCAGTGTCTCGTTAAAAATCCTGCTAGGGTTTTCATGTCCCATTTCTTAAGGGACAATAAAAATACCACTCTACCGGCCCCGGGTTCCTTCACAAAGATTTTCGACTGTCGGCAGAAGTTCAAATTTCCCCCTTCAAAGTAGGCTGGCCCCACCATTGTGAATTTAGAACCTTGACAAGTCAGTCTGTCACATTCCTCATTGCTACCGATGTTTGAGGGCCTTGGCATAGGTAAAGGAATGCTGATTGCTAACAGATGAAATGAGGTTGGTATTTTGATATACCATAGGTACCATCAGATTGATGTCAGTGATGTGAGGGATATTCAGGGCGTTTACAAAGTCGAACCTACAGTCAAAGCTCCGCCCATCGATTCTATACATGAAAAACTCTTTGAGGTCATCAAAAAGTTATTTGCCTAGTGCCTGCAGCCTGGTTCTCGGAATCAGCTTTTGTTGTAGGAGGTCCCGATTTTCCTTAATTTTGCACAGCTGGTGAACGTTCGTCATCTGGAGGGAGCGGCTGTCAAATAGTACGAATCGCGGTTCAAATTTCACTGTTGGCAGAGGGATTTGTTATCGTGACTGGATGTTGGATACCAGTCGACTCAGCTGTGAATGAGTACCTGAGTCGAATCAAGGGAATTATCTCGGGCAAGCGCAATGCATGATTGTTGCCCCTACAATTATTGTTATTATTGTTATATGACTGGGAGTCCGGAGTAGGGTGGCCTTCTATATTTCACCCACACTGTTCAGCGTATCCCTGTACTGTCTGTCCTACCAACAATGAGGGCGTAGAAGTGAATACAAAGCCTTAATGGCCACTTGGCTGTTGGGCGCAGTCGCCATGTTACGCTTGGGATTTGGATCATGTGCCAGCTATCCACAGACCTCTATTATTATCAGCACATTGGCATATTCCGGAAGACCATACGACTTGGTAACACCACCTCCCGTCGGTAAAGAATATCGTCTCATAAGTCTTATCGTAACACCTTCGTAAAACTCAGTTTTCGGTCAGTCGGGAATGTCCCGATTTTCTGAGGCACTTTGTCTATGATGATACGACTGATCTATGAAAACTACTTTGCAGAGGTAGAAAACTATGCAGGCCTCAGTTTTATGTTCAGTCCTTAACTTAACCCAAGATCCTGAATTTCATTCGCAAGCTTTTTGTTGGATGAAAGTTACAACTTTTATCCTTTTGACCACTGAAGACTGAATTCATGTGTCCTAGGTGGTGAGTATTATCGGCCTCATTTTGGTGAGATTTATACCTGGCTTGCATGTTTCTGCCCCCAGTTACATATTTCCCAATTCGCTCCCACTTCTTTTTCTTCAGCCTTTGTCCCGTTCACAAGCGGGGTCGGCTCGTCGTGATCGGCTTCGCCATTTGGCTCTATCGAATGCCTGATCTGGGTGCAATCTCGAGGCTTTCAAATCCCCATCCAGCGTATCAAGCCACCGTTGCTTAGGTCTGCCTTTTGGTCGTTTACCATCGACTTCGATGTTCAGACCAATCTTGGCAAGTGAATTCTCGTTTGCACGAATCGCGTGACCATACCATCGAAGACGCCTCTCTCGCAACTTTTCCACGATCGGTGCAACCCCATAACGATCGCGGATATCCTCATTTTGGATGTAATCTAAACGTGTGGCGCCACTAGTCCAACGTAGCATCTTCGTCTCCATTACCGCAAGACGCCGTTCATTGTCTTTTATGGTCGGCCAACACTCAGAACCATAGAGAGCGACTGGACGGACATTGTGATAAATTTCAGATTTGAGACGTTCGTTGATACGTCGATCACAAAGAACACCAGTTGTGGAGCGCCACTTCATCCAGGTTGCGTTAATGCGTGAAGCAATTTCATAACGACAATAAGCTCTGATTTGACACCCATTGCCTTGAAGTCACCAATCGAGCAGCAAAATTGTCAGGCTGTATCCTTCGCTCCTCCTCTGATTTTGATTCCATAAAACCCTTCTGGGCTCTCTTCAATTCCCTTGTGAGGAATATCCTCGAATACTGCTCCGTGATCTGGTCACCTTTCCGTAACTGTGATTGTCTTGCCTTTGAAAATGTGCAACGTAAATTCACTGGCTTCCTCTTCTTCTCCTTCGGAATGCTCCCCTATATCCAGGAGGGCCGCTAAGGTATGTTGCTTGTAGTGTAATAATCGTTCCACCTTGTTAACTGACTCGTGGAATTTTGACGTAGACGTGCTAAGATTTGGGGAAGGGCGATTTCGTCACTATCTTCTCTAAGGGGATGCCCAGGACGTCTTCTAAAGTTTCTAATACGAAAGAAGCGAGGCTGATCGGTCAAAATCCCTTGCGAACTTATGATCGCAATTACAGATTACTCATCTCTACGTGTGCGGTACAGGCCTGATCATAATTAATCCCCTATTAATCTCTACTAGCCAAGGAAGAACCCTCTCCTCCTATTTCCGAAGGATAAGTGGCATTATACCGCCTGGAAGCAGAGACTTAAATGTGGAGAAGCTGTTTGTCGTCCAGCTGATCTTATCCTTGGTGATTACTGATTCGGTATTTTAAAACAACTGGAGTTACATAGCCCCCAAACCTCACGATTTTCCTTGATAGTTAATAAGAGCATCTGGAGTAGCAGTTTCAGGGTCTCGACAAAAAATTCTGTACAGGAGTCTTTCGATCTTTTAAAAAATGATGGGTTCCTTGGCCAGAATCTTACTGAGTCTGGCGGAGTCGCTGATGCTTTTGATACTTTTCAGCCAGGACCAGTTAGTCGCAATCCTGATAGCTGATATATACCTCTACAAGTAGTCCTTATATGGCTGTCAGTACTTACGCTAACAGCAGATGTTGGTCATCAATTCTGTTGCTGGAGTCTCTGGAAGGGAAGGAAACCTCTACCTTTGAGAAGTGTCAAACTTTCACCGGAAAGGGTCTATGACCAAACACTGTCTAGTTTTTTACCCTGAAAGCTTCGTTATTTAGCGGGGTAACATCAAGGTCCTCTTTCTAACCGACATTAATTCCCGAGCTGAAGAGGTGAAACGTGTGTGTGCCCCTGTTTTACACGGACAGGTTTGTGTTAATAATAAAATGGAAAGCTCGCTTGTGTCCTTCCTTAATTTTCGGACTGCCGCATTGATACTGCAGCAGCCCTGTAGACACCAGATGCTGGGATTTTTCCCGCGGTACTAATCGGTCATGAGCCAGGTAAGCCGAGAAAGATATACTCGCCCTTCTTAACCAGGATCGATGTTAGCAGGTAAAAATCTTTAAAAGACACTGGTATGACCCTCTCACGTGCCAGCGTCGTAACCACCGTGCATTCCTTGTCAATATAACCAATGCAATGTCGTCGACTTAATCCACCACGGAATCAGAAGACGTATATGATGTTCCACAGTAGTGGGCCCTAAAAGGATCTCTGTAGGACACTCACGGAAATAACGTACTTCTGAGGTCCTTTGTCGAAGTCTCACCAAAGTCTTCTTTTTGCTAAATAGCCATCGATAATAGCAGAGGTGGGGATACCTTCAAGTACTTCCTATTTATGGGGAGCAGGAAAGCCTGGTTATTCGTCCAGGATTCCTCCTCAACTCATCTATAAGGACCTTAGGGTTTTAAAGGTATAGAGAATATACAGGTTAGTCTTTATCTATGCTAACCTTCGGCTTGCAGATGAAAGCAACGGGGATATGCTCCTCGAAGTTGTTCCTTGACGGGTTCCAGATCACTTCAAAGGTGACAGTTGCGGACTCCTGCTCGATCTGGAGTAGTGATTATTCCTTAGCATTCTCGGGGATCCCGTCTAAGTGGCGTGAATTGCCAGAAGCCCATTTTGGCAGGTTGAAACCGCCTGATCTTAGGATTAGGATCTTTGCTGCTTTAGTCGTTTCGGCTGTTGGCTGTGTAAAAGTCTTCCTTTCCATATTTGGTCGCTGCAGGATATCTTGCCCTTTCATCATCCACCTGCTGGTGTAAGATTATATCGAACAAATACGAAATTGTAGTTTCCTCACGTGATCCTGTCGTGAGCAGGTATTCTCGATCCGACATATTTTTGGATGACCTGTTCAAAACTCGCTGTGACAAGGTTGCAGTTCTACCATTCGGAACATCTGGTCTATATGTGCTGAGACCGCAAACTTCTATTTCTTCCACTTCAACAAAGATCAAGGGTAGATCGCCCAGTTCATTGCAAAGCTTGTCATTGAGGGTTACCCCGGTCGTAGTCTTAGCAGAACTACTGAAATTTGGGTGTATTTTTAATCGCGCAGCTCTCCAGCTTGATCACTGGATAATCTAGAAAGGAATAAAGGTCCTTTTTTCTCATTGAAGGGGGTGGCTCTTTCCATGTATCCTAACTCGACGTGCCGGTTTCATTGGTCCAAAGAAAATGTACTTCGAGCCAATGGGCAGTTGCACTAGCAGGCTTGTCCAACAAGGTCTGGATACTTTGGGTTTCAGGCCATATTGGGTTGGGAGACAACATGGCAGCGGACGAACTATCCAAGAAGGGAGCATGGACGCTTTTACACGGGCCAGATCCCTCCTATGGAATCGGAAACGGTATCATGGCTATGAATCTAAGAAATGAAGAGGAACGGTTGAGGGAACTATACTGGGCGGGCCTACCAGGGATGGAGCAGTCCAGGGTGTCTATTGGGGGATAGGAACCCATGCGCACAAAGGATTGCATAAACCAAAAAGAAACCTGCGAATCATAGTCGGAATTTTTACTGGTCACTGTCGGCTAAACTATACCCTAGGGAAGCTAGGGAAGATATCTACGGACACTGCCTGCAGGTTTTGTGCGGGGTGTGATGAAACCTCTATACACGTCCTGGGACAGTGTCCGGAACTTGTGCAAAGTAGGTCGAGGCATGTGGTAGAACACTTAATACCAGATGCAAAGTTGGAAGTTCTGGAAGTAAGGAACATACTGAAGTTCCTGACGGTTACAGGCTTGCTTGGGATACTATGAGGTAGGTAGTAAAAGGTGCACAATAGTTCTTTAAGGACGCGATACGACTTTCCCTTAACAGAATAATAATATCTCGAAATTTCATCTTGGTAACCGAGGCACTGACCACTCGCTGGATTGGACCATCGTTGGTGCTTAGCTCAAACAGAACTACAACAATTTTTTAAAGAAGACGCAGCAGGTTATCTGCAGCTAGCTCCTCTCTAAGGGATTACATTATCATCCTTGCATAGTTGTTTGAAAGGTTTTTTTGCTTCTTCGAATGATCTCTTTAAAGTGGCCAAGCAATTATTTGTATGATTCCTATTGAGCTTTGGCGCTCATTTTGAGTTTAGTCTTCACTCACATGATAAGCCATTTTCCTGGCTAAAGTGGTGTTCATTCCTCTTTATGTCTAGTCCACTAAACTTCTTAGTCCTCTTGCTTGAAAGGGCGTGTGATGTTCCAAGATTCGGAAGTACCATGTCCAGCACCGCTATGATTTTCGCCCCTTTGTATGCAACGTCTTGGTTTGTAGCACTTGCTCTGCGGTGGGTTGAGCAGGGTAACTATGTATGTGGATTTTTTTTTTATCTCCTGAAAAGTCTGGTTTCCGCAAACACTCAGCACTGTTCGGCCTGCTTAGTGTATGGTATAAATGTCACCGCTTCGATGACGCTATGGTTCTCTGCGAGAGTAAGTTCTTCGCCAACTTGCAGTGGTTGATTTGTGCTAACCTCCTCTGTGAAATGACGTCTCACTTTAGTGTCTTTTCGACATATAACCCACTTTGTATGCCTGTTTTCCCTATTCCTTCTGCCAAAAATTTGAGTGCTGCCTCCATTGGTGGGCCTATGGTAGCAGTCTGTGCACCGTAGTAGGTTTTTTCAAGCTTTGCTAATTTGCAGAATATGATAAGGCCGGGGTTCAAGACTCCATGAATTTTCTTTGACTTGGCTATTTCATTTATACCTTTGCACTCGATAGTGACCTCCGGCCTGTTAGCCTTTATGCCTGCCTCATTCTCTATTCTTTGAGTTCCAATATACGGTCTCCATTTTGGGACTGTTTGATGCGGCTAATATAATCCCCCTAAATTGGTGAATCCTGTTCTGGCCGTATCCTCCATTTATCTCTCCTTTCTTAGGTTTCTCCTTTCTCTTGGCTACCTCTTCCTCTTTATTGAGTGCAGTCAATTTTTCAGGTATTAAGGCTATGTACATTTCGTCAGTCTTCTCACCAGTTTCATTTTCTTAGGAGATGAACGGTTTTCTTCCTCAATAGTTTGCTTTTTTGTACGTTCAACCGTTTACAGGGTCTTTATTTTCATTTTTCATGCTCCGTGGTTTTGACAGGTGTCAAAATTATCACATGGGGTAATGCGTGCCAAAGACTAGTTAGGCTAATATTCCTATTAGTTGAAAAAAAATCCATCTATTGAGGCCTCCTTTTTCCCGAGGTACCAATAAAGTAGGTAGGTATCATCAATTAGCGCTGGGGTGCGGTGGTTTGGTGCCACAAACTTTTAAAGTCATGACTACTGTGGTGGGGCCAATGGAGTCCTGCCCCCTCAGATCCCCAGAACCAGCCTGTAGCATTTACGAAGTATAGTAGCTGTTCCACCTTGTAACTAAAGGTCTCCTTGAGGTCCTCAAAGAATAGTTTACCTAGTACCCGTTACCTGGTTCCAGGCCCAATAAGCTCGGCAATAATTATTTTATTGGCAACTCGCGGTCCGACTAATCCCGTCAAGCTGTCAGGAGGAGGAGGACCATTCGGAATTTAGTAGTTAATCCAATTATGCTTGCGTATGTAGCGAATAAGTATCTCTAGACCAAGAGACTGATACCACTCGATTAATCTCCTGAAAGTATCTCCACGAACATGCATATTGGACTAGCTTCCATAGTGTCAGTTCAAAACTGCATCAGATATTGAACATCACACACTTCACGCCGTCGAAAATCTTCATTAGCAAATAATATGACCTGATTAACTTAGCCTTTCACAACAGTTGAGCTGATAATTAACTCCCTTTAGTACGGCTCCGTTCCCGATAATCCGTCCAATTTGTATTCACAGTCAATTAACTAAAGAGTCACACAGAGTCACTGCCGTGCACAAATCCTTTACTGTACTATGGCATCGTATCGAACATCGGATCGGATCAACAATAAATTCCTTGGAAATTTCCGGTTCGAGGAAGATTAAAAGTAGGCAATTTCCAGCTCTTGACCAGCTGATGGCCGGTGGCTGGGGTGCCGAGTGCCTAGTTGACTCTCACTCTAGCCTACACGGTCTAGTCCTTGGGTCCTGGGGTGGGGAGGAGCCCCAGCATGGTTAGTTTGCTCTGAAGTAGAAGTTAACAAGCGTCCGAACGCATGTTTCAGTGGTCAGACAAGGTCTAGATACAGAGAACAGTCTGGCGAAAGGATGCAATTGATGCCGGAAGGATACTGGGCAGTGTAGTGTGTAGTTGTCGAGAAAATTCCCAGAAGCGAACTGGGGAGGAAAGCAGAACAACACAAATTAACGCAATAACAATAGTAGCAACAATAACAAGAACATCAAATAGAGTAATGGCAAAACAGCAAGAGCAACAACGCCATCAACAACGGGAGCGGCAACAGCGAGAGCATCAGCAAAATGATTCGTACCATTTCAGAGCTCGCTCCTCGTTTAATTAATTAACTTGAGCGCGGAGATCACACATCAAAGGGTCCTCTCCGTTTGCTCTGCTGCAGCTCCTGGGCTTGACCCGGCCCCCGTCTTCGTCCCTGTTGTCGTGGTCCTCCCTCATTGTCGGTCCCTTCGCAGTTGAGCAACCATTCCTGCCATCAGGTTCTGGTCTCAATCTCGAAAAACCGCCCCCTCGGATCCGAGCCCCAGCTATCAGAGACTCAAGTGATTTATTTATTAGCAATACCGGTCCTGACTTCAACCTAATTAAAGGAGAACTTTTGCTAATTAGATGGCATTTGCAGTGGCGACGGACGTAAAAGGTTTCCACGAAAAACAGTGCGGGCTGATGGACGAGGATATGTTGTCTGTTTTTGCCACACATTTTGTATGGATGTAGATACTTTGAATCCTTTTCCTTCGGGTTTTGTTCCGTAATGATTTGATATGGTGAAAAGGTGCAGTCATTAGCGTTTAATGTGGACGTTGGAGCGCTTTTATTTTGTGACGATTTGAAAATTCAGAGGTCGAAGGGAGTTGTGTTGAGCTTGCACTAAATTGTATTAAGTTGCTGGGGGAGTTAGGATTCGCGATGAAATTATGTTAACCGGTTTGTAGTGTGGTTATCTTTTTCTGACCTTAGATAAGGGACTTTTCAGAGTCGGAGGATCTATTTTAATTGAAGGGTAATGGGAGAGGTAGACTTTACAGCTCGTTGGGTCGATGCTCTTGACAAGTGCGATAATTTATCTAGGATTTCCGCAGGAACATGTCTTGATTATGGTTGTGGCTTCATTTAAGAAATTGGGAGGGGGCATGATTGTAACCATTTCAGGGTAGAGGAGTGGATGAACTACACTTCCACCCTTCCGTTCTGGGATAGACTAGCGGGTCAGATATCCTCTGTCACTTCTAGGACAGTGACCTGGAACCGATTGACACATTCCATCGTGGAGGACTTAACCAACTTATGAACATACAACCTGTAGTCTAAGAAGCCTTAGTTTCATTCCCGTCATTCCAGTCCATCTCTTTCTTTGAAGTGTTAAGAATTCCTTGAGTATAGCAGCCCACAGTCTCTGCAACCTCATCATCATCATCAACGGCGCAACTACTGACATTTCGATTTTCTTGGAACGGAGTCTGCTATGTATTTTTTTTGTGAGATAGAGAGCACAGAGTGTTGGACTCCCGTAAAGGTATGCCATCGGATTACCAACTAAAGACCTCCCCAAACCGTTTGTCACATTACTTCGAGCAAGCCTCCAAGCCCTCCTGCCTCGGGGAGCCTTCAGGGAATTCCTTTCACCAAATGGGAGGGGAGAGAAAGAAGGGAACAATTAGTTGAAGGAACCCCCTTCCATCCGGCCCTTCCACCGGTCGAACCCTATCTTCTTTGCAGCGAGAAGAATCCGCCGTAATGTGCAACACAGTGGAGTTGTTAGCGTTCCTCAGCAACTTCTCGACAAGAGACCCTCTTTGTATAAATAGAGTTGCCCACGAATCTCGTCCCACTTTCACAGAAAAAAAAGGTGGTGGCATCGTCCAGAACTCCATTCCAAAACACACAATCAAGAGATCGTGCCTTTCCAATCTTATGCAGGTAAGACTTAAAACTTCCATGCCCACTTAGGAGCTGGGTAAGGAAAAAGTCAGTCCCACCATGTTCCCGATTCAGCCACGCTCCTGAGTTGCTAATGAGTCGCGCAGTCCATCTGGCTCTCTTATCTCACTCATTTTGCGAAGAGAGTTGTCACTAATCTAGTGTCGGTTACCGGTCTTCACCAGCAATAACCTCCCTTGACTCTTCTCCCTTGCGCTTGTATATAGCTTTACACTCCTTAACAAGAAGGGCAACGTTTCAATATGTCAACTTTGCCTTCCGCCTGCCATGACCCTGACATGTCGAGTCTAAGTAGACTATCATAGGAAGCCTTCCTGAGGTGCGACCCGAGAATGGATCTTTGCGCGACTCATGGAGCAGCGAGCGGTTCCGCAGATAATCCCTCAATATCCGTAAGAGATAGTTCGGTACGTGGAAAGTATTGCCTAGTGTGCCTAGACTGTTCATCTTAGGGAATTAAAGGCATTTCTTTCGCACCCTCCGCTCAGTGAACGTCATCCACAACTTGCATAACAGCAGCAACTGTGGATCTCCCCGCTCTAAAGCCGAACTACCGTAGGGATAAGTCTCTGGCAGCACGTATCGCTTCAGCAAGTCTGCTTCTGATGAGTTTTTCGAGCACTTTCCCAGCAGTCTCAAGCATATTAAGTGCGCCTTATGAAGACGGCAATTCAGGGTCGCTTTTCCCTTTGCTGATCAGCACATACCTCGCCACATTCCACCGAGAAGGGAAAATGCCCTCACTCAGGCAAGTGTTGAATGCGCCGAACAATAGGTCTAGCCAATGTTGCAGCACCAGTATGAATACCTCTACTGGGGTACCATCGGGTCCTGGCGACTTCTTGTTTTTCATAGAAAGGACTGCCTTTTGCAACTCTTTTACAGAGAAAAGTAGGCAGTGCTCGGCGCACATCGCACTGCTATCGTCATCTTGTATGAGGTGCGCAGGGAACAGTGCCCGTACAATGCGATCCATCGGTTCGGCCTTAAATGAACAACGTTTGCACAGGACCTCGATTTTTGGCGTTGCCAGTTTGTAACCGAGTTTTTACGAGTTTACTAATTCACATTCGCCTCGTTGACCAAGTCCTGCTTGCTGCGAGCTTTGCTCCGGTTTATTTGGCTGCGGAGATTATGGCACATCCCTCCTCCCGGTCGTTTAGAAATTGCGCCACCTGGCGGAGTGTGTGACAGTCCTTCGGGAGCCCTACAATTTTTGCCGTCGACCAATACATGGAAGGCTTGCCACGTCTCGGTGCCCTCCTGGTAATGGAAGCTTCGCAGGCCGTCGTTATCAGGTTCATAACTGAATTTGTGACAGTTTCAGCTGCAGTGTCATCACTCCCAAAAGTGCCTTTCAACGCGGCTCCATCTGTTCCAGGAGTTTCAACAAACCTCCCGATGTTCACCTTTGCTGACGTTTCACATACAGAAAGAGCGCTGGGGTTGCGTACACCGAGAGTTAGTGCCAACCACTTCGAAGGCAATATATTGATGGTTGCTTGCCGAAAAGTCTTGCAGAATTAGAGCAGCGAAACCAACGATTCCGAGGAGAAAATTGCGTCTGGAATGTTTTCATCGCAATCTGGGCGCCTGAACATTAGGATGGATCCAGTGTTTAAAACTACAAGTCCTGTTCCCTTTGGAGTCTGGGTGAAGCATGTCTCATTCAATTGCAGTGGCATGGAAGTCACCCCCGACCAGGATCCGACCCCTCCGGGCCCAAGATAGCATCCTCTAGATGATCAAGCCTGCGTCTAAGTCCGGCATCGCCTCATTCGGTGTTAGATAGAGACTGAAAAACGTTGCCTTCAAACGCAGAACCCAGACAAAACCCTCACCAACCAAGAACCCTAAGGTGGATTAATGTTTCTTGTGATGTTGAATAAATTGTAATATTTGGAGCTTTCTGATCCAAGGCTCCTGTATTAATGCGACATCAATAAGGGTAAGACCAGCAGATTAGATGATGCGCACTTGAAGTACTGTAGATTTATCTGTGCTACTCTCACCATGATCTACTTACGTAGGGGCTTCGTCAGTCTTTGTCATATCGTTGAATTTCATCTCCTGCAACAGCTCGTTGGCACTGGATCCAGATAATCCTCCGGTTTCGTGGAGCGGAATACTTTCACCTTTGCGATCCTGATTCCAAATCACACTGAATAGCTTGCCATTTCCAATGCCTCCAGGCACTCTCCAAAGTTGGGCTGTTTACCTGGGGTTCTTCCTCCTTAATCACTACCTAGTTGAGCACAAGGATCCTGGGTTAGAGGAGCGTGACCTTATTTATGTTGATCTTCAGCAACCATATGCCAGCGACCGGTCTCCTGCGATTCTAGTCGTATGGGATTGTCTTGAGCTTTATACCCTCCCAGGCATCGCTGATTTTTGCGACGCATGAACCAAGAAAATTCCTGCAGAAAAGGTCTTCGAATGCTGTGACACGGAACTCCGGAATCCGGGGTGAGGGAGGTGCAAAGCTCTCTATTCCCATTTGTTTAGAGGATGCTCAATAACGCAGCGTCACGCATAAGTATCTTCTGGCCATGCCGCTGAAAGGGGGGGGGGGCGTCCACGTGTCTTCGCTTTGCAGCATAACCTCAATTATGCTGCCCGGGGACCCAAGACACCCTTCCATAGAAAAGTGATCGCGATGGCGCTCCCACCTTCTGCAGAAGAAAAAAGTTTGGCCGGCATCATCCACCACGTCCAGATCCTAAATACAGTGGGGCGATCGTGAATTCCCGATTGTGTCCAGGTAAGATTGAAAATACCCATGTCGGCTGAGCAGCTGAGTTGAATAATAGTCAACCTCATTACGCTTTCGATTGAACCACGGCTGCACGTCTCTTATGAAATGCGGGGTTCATCTTTTTCCCTCTCTTCCCAAGCCCTCTCTTCACAAGCGACAGATTCCTTATTTCGCTCGTCTTTTCTGAGGTACATGAGCCTCCACTCGGTAGCATGGAGAGCGATCGGAACAAGTCCCGCTATCATCATTACAGCTGGTTCCGAAATGGTACGATAGGCGGACGTAACTCGCAGGGCCTCTCGTCTTTGTACTTGCACTAGGCGTTTACGGTACCTTTCCTTACTGAGGGAGTCAGCCCATATTTCGGAATCGTTAAGAAAGGACGGACTGAACCGCTCTCATCAGCCGGCGACACTTGCAAGCATCTCGAGTCGTAGAAGGCTACCGTATAATGCGTTCCAAAGGTCCGTACCAAGGATAGATTCATGAGCCGAGTTCGATGTTGCCATCTTTCTGCGCAGTCCTTCCTGGGTCTCGTAGCGCAGGGCACGGGCCTTTAAATCATCCGCAATAAGAATGGAATGGAATGGAAACGATTTTGCAATGTGTCAAGCATGTGACATCATCTCGTAGAGTTAAAGGTGTCACAAGGAGCACCACTCGCCGACAGTGCCGACTGTGGGCCTCAGCCAGTTTTACCGCTTGGGCCACCTCTGCAATGATGTCAATTGCGCTCTAAAACCATTTTCTGCAACCAACAAGTAGTCTCCCGCTAGTCAGTTGTGGCTTGATGAGCTTCCCAAGCAGCTTCCGCGCTGTGCCCAACATACTGAGGGCACCTTACCCTGACGGCTTCTCAGGGTCGCCTTTGCCTTTGCTTATCAGCACAAGTCTCGCAACTTTCCAGCGGAAGGGAAAAACACGCGCTGTCAAATATGCGTTGAATGCACCAAGTATCAAGTCCGACTTGTACTTACTTATGAGTTTCAACCCTCCGCTGGGAATACAGTCCGGTCCTATCGCTTTTTTGTCCTTCATAGACAGGATCGCCTCCTCTAGTTCCTTTACAGCGAAGATTGGGCATTCCTCGGTACTGATTCCTCGTCTTGGTTTCTTGGGCGTCGAGTAATCCGCCGACGTCTGAGGCAATTCCTTCGTGAACTTGCTGTCCAGAAGAACACAGGTAATTTTCCGGGTTATTATTTGACAGCCGATGCATTAGAAACTGAGGTAATAAGGCTTATTGTGTCTGCGCCTAGGTCTTGTCGTGTTGTCGTACCCCTCTTGAAATAGCTTCGGCAAATTTTGCCGATCGATTTTGTACTAGGTAGCTTTTTGCCGGACGGCGGAACATTGCGAAGAGCTGTTTGTCACTTCGAAGGAAAGGTACTGATGATCACGGGCCGTGAAATCTTCCAGTATCTTCTATCGTTGGACCGCTGACACTAAGGATTCCGTCACAAAAGTTACATTAGGGATCGCAGCTCGCAACCAGGGCGTTGGATTGTTGGAGTGCTAACAGTATTTAGGACAGTGGACCTGTCTTGGCACCCATCTCCAAAACCTCTGTTGAGGTGTGGCTTATTCGAGGACTCTGGCATTAAAGTCTCCTCCGACTAGAATCCTCTCATCGCTGTTTCTAATTTTGTCAACCAAGGCGTCGAGCCTATTTCGAAAAGCTTGTATAGATTTGTTCGATGTGAGGTAAACGCTGGAAAACGTCACTTCCGCAGAATGAACTCAAATGAAGCCGACCCCTCGACCATGGGCCGCATTCGCAAGTTAACCGTGTCTCTCACTCATGTGGCAGCAGTGCCAGATATATTGACATACTCCTCTCTTGGTGTTGTTCGCTGAGTAGCAACACTTCAACTCTTCTTTCTTGCATCATCTGGCCCATAAGGTCATGAGCAGCCGCACGCCTATGCATGTTTTCTTTCAGGATGTGGATCCTGGTGCTTCATTTTTCGCTTTCGGTGACTGTTCTTTGAAGAACTGCCAAAGTTCGGAACCGGGAACATGAGCCACATCTTCTTTTTGCAAAGGGCATAGTACTTTACCGAATCACAAGTTTTCGCTTTATGCCCGGGTTCGTCACATCTGTAACACAAAGTCTTCTGCCGTGCCCCTTGCAATCTCCTGCTATATGTCCATATACCCAGCACTTAAAGCGGCGGGTTGGAATTGTCCTTCGCTTTGTTTTGTAAACAATCCACCCGATCTCTTTTTTCCGCAATAGAGAAGTTGATTCACTCTCTTCTCAGGGACAGTGCCAATGGCCAATTTTTGTCTTCTATAGTTGACAGACGTAACTATCACTTTAAGGTTGCCCATATCTGGGTAATCCCGTTTTGTCACCTCCTCCATCTGCTATTATTAGTATTAGTAAGATAACCCAGATCCCTTGTTTCAAGAGTGCACATGCGTACTAGGCTGGAAACCACTTCTTTCGTACCTAGAATGTTCCGGACTGTTTCGCAGAACGTACTCTGCTTTGAGCTCTTCGACCCAAGCTCCACAAGTATATCGCCAGTTCGAGTCTGCCCAATAGATTTAACATCCACCCCAGCGCCTTCTGGTTAAGCGTTGTTCCGGACTTCTCAAAGAACTTCCGCGAAAGATCTGCCTTCGTTCGGCTTAACGAGAATGGCCTCTGATCGTGGTTTGACTCGACCCTTTTTCTTTGACGCTGATGTTGCAAGTCGACTTCGGCTTCGCTACAGTGGAGGTACTGCTATTGCTATTCAACTCAGGTTGTAGTTGCTGATTTTTTTCCGGTTTTCGACGCTTCTTGGCCCGTTTGGTTACTACCTTGCAGAATTCTTCTTGCTGCGTCCTCGTTGGCAGACCCCGCTGTTTTTCCCTCGCTTCTTTTTGTCGATTTTTTGTTTCAATCTCTGGTGAGCTTAGGTCATTGCGTTTTGCGCAACTAGAGGCTGCACTAGCGATGTGCTTTTTCCTCAGCTCCTTTTCGGTTGTCTTCCAGGAGTTTCACTAGTGTACAATAAGGTCTAGCAGTTCTTCCATCTCCATTGTGTCATTTTTGACATTCATGGAGATGTTTCTCTGGACAATGGTAACAGACCTCATTTTCCGTAGGACCACTCCGCACTTCTTGAGCAACCTTTCTTCTTCAACGTTTGTCTTTCGGAAGAGGTCCTGTGGGAGATCAGTCCTATCGTGTAGAACTGGTTTTATCCTCACAGAATTGATTACACTTGGATAACAGATTAATAGCGTTTATGCTATTTCACCTGTAAATGTAACAGCCAGTTCTTACGTTACGAGATGGTCGTGCGTCCGCTTCATTGTAGGTTAGGTTGCGACTCGTCATATCTTCCTTCTCTTGCCTTGAGTACCTCTGGCAGAAAACTCAGCAACCCCTACACAGTCCATCCTCTCCGGTGAGAAGACTTGCATTTCCGCCTGATTGGAGAGTTCGTCTTCCTTTTTCTTGACAAAGGGGTGTCATGCAGCTTGGACTTTGCCATCTTTTCTCGTGGCCCCTTTTCTGACTTCGAATTCGAGGGCGTCTCTCCTTTCTGCTCGCCAGGACTTCTCGGTGTCACTCCCTTTTTCACTTCCAGTCTCCTTCAACGATGGGACAGTGGGCCTTTCAGCGTTTTCAGTGACCTTCGTAACTTGGTGCCTCTTGCAAAGGGATTTATGGTGGGATCTCCTATTTTAGCTGCCAGAAGCGATAAGCCTGCTGTGTTGCTGTTTCTAAAAATGTCGGCTATTGCTGGTTATGTCGTTGTGTTTGTTGCTGCCGCTTTTGTTATTGTTATTTTAATTTGTGTCCCAGCTGGAAGCGGCTATATCCGCTAGAAAGTGCAGTCGCCTTTTTTGATCCCTGTGATTGTCTATGTGAGCAGAGAGGTCACGCGTGGGTTGACAAAAACCCTTACGGCAGTTTGTGTTCAGAGCCGGGATTAGGCTAGTCAGGTGTCCATTTCAACTGAGCCTATACTGTCAAGTCAATGGCGTCATAGCGTTAAACGTACTTCGGGACGGAAAGCCGTTTTCACGAGCTGTCATTCTCATGTACTAAGGTAACAGAATGTCAGTTGTCAGCTCATGTGCAACCTATTCCGAATCGTTTGCCAAATCATAATTCAATGCCATGCCAGGTCGTTGTCGTAGTTCACGTTAGTTCACAACCAAGTTGACTAGTGACTATCCGGGGCTACCAACTGGGAGGTCTGAGCCAACTTGGTTTGGTAATAAGAAGGGTGTGGCATGCAACTACTTTGCTCTGTTTGTGCGAACTCCTTTTGTCCTAGAACGAAGAGAAGATTAGAAGGAAAAGGATGGGTTGCAATTATCTAGCAGGAGCAATGACTGTCAGATAAGAGGGAGACCAAGGGTATAAGTGCTCAGCGACGTACTCATTATCTCAGTAAAACAGTTGCTGCTTTCGAAATCGATGAAAGAGAAACCATAGCAAGGATAACTTGTCTCGTTCAAGTCGATCTTGGTTACAGATTTGATTTATTTGGAATAATAATTCGAGACATATACGCCATTAATAAAGGATAATTACAAATGGAACTCTCCCTCAAAGCAAGCCATAAATAAATCTTCAGCTTTCCAATTCGCCTGGATTCCGTTCGCAACATTCACTAGAGCAGCTGAGTTAGGTAATAATCAACCTCACCATGCTTTCGATTGAACCATGACCGCACGTCTTTTATGTTTTGATTCTGTTTCCCAAGATTGCTACTATGCGCAGAGAGTACGGGTCGTCTCTTCAGAAACGGCAGCTTCCTTATTTCCCTTGCCTTTTCTGAGGTAAATAAGCCTCCGCTCGTCAGCATGGAGAGCGATCGGAATAACTCCTGCTATCATCATTACAGTTGGCTCCGAGATGGTACGGTACGGTACGGTACGGTAGTCTTCGTACTTTATGCTAGGCACTTACGGTGCATTTTCTTACTGAGGGGGTCAGTCCATATTTCGGAACGGTAAAGAAGGACGGACTGAATCGCTCTTATCAGCTAGCGACGCCTGCTGGATAAGGGGCCTCCATCATTGGACATAAACACATAAACATTCTAGCCGCAGCCTTGTCTGCGGTGTTGCGGATCTACTCGAAGAAGCTCCTCTTCCTGTCTACCATGATGCCGAGGTATTTCACCGCCGGTTTCGCCAAGACCATCGTTTCTCCAACCTGAATAGGACTGTGGGAACCCTATTCTTGGTCAGCACAACGACATCAGTTTTCTTCAGAGCTAGGTAGAATCCATGCCATCTCAGCCATCCATCTGCTTACTCGCTGCATCACCATTGGGTGCTAGGCTTCCCCAACCGTGCATGCAGTAACCAGTCCGCGTATCCGACCAGATACGATTCATTAGGGATCTCGAATCGTAGGATAGATCCATGAGCCGCCCCCAATGTTACCATGAGTCCGCGCTGCCCTTCCCGAGTCTCGTAGAGTAGGGCACGATCCTTTAAATACTCGTCTTAGACTCTTGCGCATTGAGCAATCCGCCGAAGTTTGAAGCAATTCCTTTGTAGGGTTGCAATTTCCCGAGACGCGGATTCTTTTTGGGAGCCGCTGCATTACGGTAATAAGACTCATTCTGTCTGCGCCTAGGTCCACTTGTCGTTTCGAAGAAAATGTACTGTGATCACTGGCCTTGAAATCTGCCAGTACTTTCCATCGTTGGACCGCTGACACTAAGGACTCTGTAGCAAAAGTTTTATCAGGGATAGTGTCCCCGCAACCAGGGCGTCGGAATGTCGGGGTGTTGCCGGTATTTTGGATAATGAGTCCCATCCTCTCCAAAATCTGTATGCCTCGGGAATCAGGTTGAGGCATGCCCTCTTCGAGGGCTCTGGCATTAAGGTCTCCTCCGACTAGAATAGGTTTTTGTTGCTGAATTTTTTTCTGTTTTCGACGTTGCTTGGTCCGCTTGGTTACTACCTCGCGGAATTCTTCTTGCTGCGTCCTAGTTGGCAGATCCCCACTGTTTTCCCTCGCTACCTTTTGTCGATTTTTGTTTCCCGCTCTGGCGGAGGCTGCGATGTGTTAAGGAAAAGCTCCTCTTCGGCTGCCCTCGAGGAGTTTCGCTGGTGTACAATAAGGTCTAGCAGCTCTTCCATCTCCATTGTTTCACTGGATGCTGGTAACAGCCTTCATTTTCCGCAGGACTACCCCGCACTTCTTGAGTAGCCTTTCTTTCTCTCTTCTTGCTTTGTGGATGAGGTCTTGTGGGACATCAAACCTACCGTGTAGAACTGATTTTATTCTCACAAAATTGATTACACTTAACAGATTAATAACGTTTATTCTATTCCACACGTAAATGTAACAGCGAGTTTTTACGCTATGACATGGCTTAGTGTCCGCCTCATTCGTAGGTTAGGTTGCGACTCGTCGTATCTTCCTTCTCTTGACTTGAGTGCCTCTGGCAGATAACTCCGCGATCCCTACATCACTCCGTGGATGCCGAATATGCATTTCGAGATGTTAACCACAACGCCATTGCTGTTGAGTCGTTTGAAAAGTATGCGTAGGTGCTGCTCGTGCTGCTCAGGGCTCACTGATGAAATCAAAATGGCGTCGGCGTATGAAGCGCAAAATCGAGCCCTCTTAACATGTCATCTATGAAACGTTGGAAAGACTGGGCGGCGTTTCGAAACACAACCGTCATCACTTGAAATTCGTACAAACCGAACGGGGTGATGACCGCTATTTTGGGTATGACACTCTCAGCAATGGGAATTTGTTGAAAAGCAATTGACAGGTCTATTTTGCTAAAAATGCGCTTATCCTGGTATTGCCAAAACGTCTCGATGTGTTTCATGGGATATCGGTGGGGTCGTGTGATCGCGTTAAAGTGGCGATAATCGGCGTAGGCCGTTATGAACCATCCTTTTTGGAACGCGGTGCAGCGGACTTGCCGACGGCCGGCATGACCCATCTTCAACAAGTACTCGAATTCTAACTTTGCTGCGGTCAATTTCTAGGGAGTAGGCCGGCGAGCTTTTTCGCTACTGGTTGGCCGGTTGTTATGATATGATGTTCCACCCGTAGCCATGGGGTCGAAACCCTGGGATTAACGCAGGTTAATGCCGGAAATTGCTTCAGCATTTTTTTGGTATTGCGTCTGTCCACCGACCGTAGTGACTGCTGGCACGCCACTAGCCACACGTAACCCCTTTGCTGACTCACCTGTTGATGGATTGACTATGCGTTGATGATGCGGATATCTATCAGTATATTGAAATGGCGAATAAAATCGGCGCCTATAATCGCTCGGGACACATCAGCCAGACAAAATTTCCAAGGCAGGGTTCGCCGGAAACCTAGCTTGAGCGATAGCAACTGTTGCCCGAAGGTGCTAATTCTCGACCCGTTCATATGTCGACAGTTTCGGGTGGTGGGCATTACGCTTACAGGGAACCATCGAAATGTCGGCGTCGGTGTTGATGAGGAACAGGAGACCCGTTGACTCGTTGCAAATGTGAAGACAGCTTGACTGCTGAACGCTGTCAATTGCCGCTCTTGATAGCGTCGGTACTAGTTTGCCGATCTTTTTGTCTTCGTAGCTGATCTGCGCTGCGACCTGTATCTGCGAGGAAGCCTTGCGAACCACGCATGATGGGGATAATGGGCAACGGTGAACTGCGGTTTAAATATGAGCGAGAACCCTGGCCGGTGACAGCCTCGCTAAATTCCGAGCGGAGAGGGGACAGCTCCTTCTGCTCCTTTTTCTCAACTGCGAAGGTGGATTGGGGAGTTGGATCACGGCTACGTGTGCCGAACCTCGTGCTTCAAACACTCTATCTGCCACCTCGGCCAACCGTAAGAGATCCTTGATCTCCGACACGCTTAAAATTTTTGGAACATCTTCTGGCAAAGCGACTTGAGGTACGCCTCCGAAACCCTTGAAGCGCTTTTCAGTCGCAATGCGCACATAGCTGCGAAGGACGTTGGTTACCGAGTTCGAGGCCATTCAGAAGCTCTTGCAGCTCCTTCCCTTGGGCAAGATACTCCGGGTCGAGCTAGGAAATAACCTTGCCGAACTGAGCTGAATCATTCGAGATTCGATGAGTCCAGAATTGCGCCTCGATTCGTGTGAACCAAAGCAACATGTCCGAATATTGAATGATGGCCTCATGCAATAAGTTCTCAGATCGAATCTGAATAAAACTGAATTTTTGACGACCGATTCCCATGAAACAGGCACAATCACTGTCAGCCAACTGAGCGATTTAAATACCTTGGATCAACGGAGAACTGCACTATGAAATTGCTTCACGCATTAACGCAACCTGGATGAAGTGGCGTTCCACAACTGGTGTTTTTTGGGATCGACGTATCAACGAACGTCTTCCGTCCTGTCTTTCTCTATGGTTTTGAGTGTTGGTCGACTATAAAAGACAATGAACGGCGTCTTGCGGTAATGGAGACAATGATGTTGCGTTGGACTAGTGGCGTGGCACGTTTTGATCACATCCGAAATGAGGATATTCGCGATCGATATGGGGTTCCACCGATCGTGGAAAAACTGCGAGGGACGTGTCTTCGATGGTGGTGGTGGTGCCAAGATTGGTCTGAACATCGAATTCGATGGTAAACGACCAAAAGGCAGGCCGAAACAAGGTGGCTTGATACGCTGGATTGCATCCTGATCAGTCGTTTGATAAAATAAAATGATGAAACCGATCACAACGCGCTGACCCCGCTTCTGAACGAGACAAAGGCTGAAGAGAAAGAAGAAAATTGATTACACTTGGGTAACAGATTAATAATGTTTATTCTATTTCGCACGTAAATGTAACAGCGAGTTCTTACGCTACGAGATGGTCAAGCGTCTGCTTCATTTGTAGGTTAGGTTGCGACTTATCGTATATTCCTTCTCTTGCCTTGAACGCTTCTGGCGGATAACTCGGCAACGCCTACAGTCCATCCTCTCGGGTGAGATAAATTGCATTTCCGCCTGATTGGAGAGTTTGGTATCCTTTTTTCCCGACAAAGGGGTGTCACGCAGCTTGGAGTTTGCCATCCTTTATCGTGTCCCCTTTTCGGAACTCGAATTTGATGGCGTCTCGCCTTTCTGCTCGCTAGGAATCTTAGCCTCTACGGTGTCACTCCCTTTTTCACTACCAGTCGCCTTCACCGATGGGACAGTGGGCCTTTCTGCTTTTTCGGTATGTGTTTTTGCTGTTGATATTTTAATTTTGGTCTGAGCTGCTCCGCTAGAAAGTGCAGTGGCCTTAAATGATCTCTATGATTGCCTATGCGAGCAGAGAGGTCTCGTAAGGGTTGACAAAAACTCTTATGGGAGTTTGTGTTCAGAGCCGGGATTAGGCTAGTCAGGTGTCTACCTCAAGTGAGCCTGCACTGCCAACTTAATGGTGTCATAGTTTTGAACATACTTCGAGACGGAGGCAGCTGTAACATCAACCTGAAAGCCGTTTCCACGAGCTGTCACTCTCATGTTCTAAGATAACAGATTGCCGCAGCTGTCAGATCAAGAGCACCCTATTCTAGATCGTTTGCCAAATCATAAGTCAATGTCATGGTAAGTCGTCGTCCTTGTCACCGTTCACGTTAGTTCATCACCAGGTTGACTAGTAGGAACAGAAGATTAGTAGGAAAAGGATGAGTTGCTATTATCTAGCAGAAGCAATGGTTGTCATATAAGAGGGAGACCAAGGGTATAAGTGCTCAGCGACGTGCTCATTATCTCAATAAAACAGCTCCTGCTTCCGAAATAGATGAAACAGAAACCATAGCAAGGATAACTTGCAGATATAATTGTCTCATTCCAGGCGATCCTGGTCACAGATTTGATTTATTTTAAATAATAATTCGAGACATATACGCCATTAATAAAGGATAATTACAAACGGAACTCCTCCTCAAAGCAAGCCATAAATAAATCTTCAGCTTTCCAATTCGCCTGGATTCCGTTCGCAACATTCAAATTCTACTTATGAGACATACTAAAGCCCACATATCGGGGAAGCAGCCCAGCTCTACCAGACTTTCCTGGCCCGCTGGCAACTTCATATGTAGTATATCAAAATATAAGCCCCGTCGTCCCAGGTGTTGTGAAAGCACCAGCGTAGTTAAATTTTCGGGTAAATTTTCTAACGATTCCGCCGTGATTTGTGGAGAATTTATTGGTACCGAACGCCTTCACAACACCCAGCTTCCATCCGATCGGACTTTGTACGCTCTCCTGAAGACAAACATTCGGTAGGGAAGGGGGTTGGGAATTTTGTGATTGTAATTTATTGCTTCAGAAGCTTTTCCAATCTGCTCAATTGAATTTCATGTGCGGGACCGTATTTGCTCCATTATTGCCCACAAGTGCCCCCCGCCCGTCACTGTCGTCCAAGCCCTTCAACTATTGTAATTTAACCGGTGGGGGTGGTGGGGGAGGACGTGGAAGAGGGATGCAAATTCCAGCGCTTAAATATGAATTTGAACAAATCACAATTTCAGTGTGACATTGTATACTTTGCATGGAACGTTAAATTGAATTTGTTGCGTTGGTGCCTTACTTCATTTGTTCACCCCCTTATTCATATATTTGCGTTATTCCACCTTTGAGGAAAAAAAAAGTAGATCCAATGAATTCGAGATGTACCCTTGCGGGGGTGTCTAATTTAAAAATATTATTGGGGATACTTGAATGTCAGCGAATTTATGGATCAGATTACGTTCATTTCTATTATGGCATTTATTGCAATTCGATTCCACCCTCTGTGGGTCGCGAAATAATTAACATACGATTGCCTGCATTTGGGGTTGAATTCCACACCCCCGGGTCATTTTTCCAGAGCTCATTGATTTATGGGAAAATAAAAACATCGCTTTTTTCTGTTGGGAAATAGCTCTGAAAACTTCCGGGCAGACCCACCCCCTAAGCAATATCAATTAAGGGGATTGCATATGCGTATTTATGGGGCTCTAACTGAATCTCGAAAATAAAGCTGATGAGTGATTTCAGTTTTTCGCCCTCCACTAAATTCCTCAACTAGGTCAGATATGTTTTCAGTTATCAATTCAAAAATGGAAATTTCGTTGGTTGGTAGTTTTCAACCCCCAACAGGCAAACTTTGCCTATTGCGCTTTGCAGCTCAGTCAACGAGGGCATGAAGAAGGAACACGATTCTATTGAAACAATAAAACTAATTACGAGAATTTTTACCCCAGCAAAATATATCTAAAAAGGTCCTAATGGGCCGCATTCAAATTTGAATATATATGGCCGGCGAGAACTACTCGACGCGAGCGGATATACGTAAGGGTGGTGTTGGTGGAGGGTGCCTACACATGATGTATGCCCTCATGCAGATAGTGCCAAAGAGGAGGGAGCCTAGTGTTGATAGATGAGTATGCAAAACGCCTGTCGACACTAGAAAAAGGAAATAGCGCAAGCAGGCGAGCAGGGCAACGCAACGGAGCGGCTTTCTCAAATGAACGAGCCACGACGAAGCATCGGGAGCCAGGATCCAGGAGCCAGGAGCCAGGAGCCAGGAGCCTCCTCACATAAGCCAATTAAAAATTTTCGCTGCCTGCAACTGTACAGAACTTGGAACAGTGCTGAAAATTAGAGTTGTTCAACTCTTGACTCAATTAACCACTCACTACACACACTCTTCTCTGGCCTGAATGCCAGGATGAAAATATCCTTCATACGTGGTACATGTTCACATCCGTATGGGCCATGGAACCTTCGAGCGGAGCCGAGTAGCCTTGGGTACGCGGTAAGTGAAAAAAAAAATCCCTCCGACGCTGTATAAGTTGTTTTTTCTCAATTGGGGAATATGGTGAACAGTGCTGAGATGGGGGTCGAAATTGTACAGGAGAATTACGAGTAGATGAAGCATTGGCGAGTTGGTACATCATCCGGCAATTAAGTTACGTTGAGTTGATGCTCTTTGGAAACCTTGAGGATTGCCCGAGATTTGGCGTCTGTAATCGTTTGGGCTCACTCGCCTTATGGATGTGTAAATAAGCTTGATTGAGGTTTTCCGTGTACACGAATTTACAACCGTGTATGTCCTAATTGGTACCAAAATTCAGTTTTAACTGAAAGGAATGTAGTTGATGGTTTGGTCAATAGGAAGGTGGAAGTGAGCGTTCCTTTCTGTATCCAGGTTTGTTTTACATTGTCAGGTATACATCAGTTCCGTAGGACGGTGATTCACCCCCTGGTCCAGTCAATGGGAGTTTTTAGGAAGTGAAGGAATGTCACTTTGAATAAAAGTACGCTTTCTGCTAAAAGATCCTTATTAATGGTAATGACACAACTTCGATAAGACCCGCCGTCGGATGGCCCCAAAAGGACCAGTTTTGATAATCAAAATTGTAAAATCTAGGAAAGACGCGGACTTCTCTACTTTGTGAAACTTCCAGGTACCATTTAGCACCTGCGCTATTGAGACCTGCCTCCTTTTTGACGTATGATACATTGACCTCAAGCGTGCTTTTGCTTGCCCCTGGTTTTTGAGCAGTGGTCTTTGTTGGTTGTTGTTCCCGTTGTATACCAATGTAGGCCTCTGATCTCCTGCTTGACGTGCTAACTTCTCGCTGCCTCCACAAGGTTAACCAATTTGGGTGCTGTACGGGGGCCTGCTTGTTTGGTTGAAGTTTTCTTTATTTTCTTTATTTTTGTAACATTACTCCTTTGATTCTCACGGGCATGGGGGTTAGGAGGTCCGCCGTGCCATTGCCCACCTTAGCACGACAAGGTCGACAAGGTTACTCACTGAGGTGACGAGGTATTATTGAGATTCCGTTCGAATACAGTCAGTTACCTGCGACTACAAACTATCCAATGGGCACGGTTTTCACGACACCCCGGTTTAGGGAAGGTGTTTTTTAACTCCCTAGTCTAGATTCGTAGCGTAGTAGGGTCACCTATACAGAGGATTTCAGCACACACTAAGGGTCTTGATAGGCGAGAGGCTTGGCCCCTGCAAAGCTCACTCTCAAAGAGAGACAGGTTGGCGCCAGGGAGCTATATTCCGCATTTTTTTAAAGTTTGGGTGCTAAGCCCTAAACGAAGGGTCGGTGGACCAAAAAAAAGAGGGAATAAGTTGCTCCCCATTTGGTCCGGTCCGGCATCAAGTTGATGCGGACTTAGGACCCCACAATTCTCAAAAAAATAAATGCAAATTGGCTTTAATAGGCTCGGACTGCTGAGCTGTTGATAGAGACCGTTGAGATGTTGGTTCTGATAGAACACATATTTCAGAAGACAAGCCAGTTGGAGGTATGCTACTTTTAGGGCAGCTGTTTAGAGACACTTATAATTTCCCTGGAGAGGTTCCAGAAAATAACATGGGGCGTACCGTTGAAGGCGTGTTCACCGTCCTTTGTCTTATTCTTGCCGATCCTCTGCATGGTGAGCTTCATCTGACGCATCCTCGATGCTAGTTTACAGCTTATTTTGGGTGAAGGAGGTGACGTGCGTTATGAAGGTATGCTTGGCATTTATCGCGACTAATGTAGTGTAATGTGTAAATACATGATTTGTTTTTTTTGTACTCTACGCAAGTGAAAGGAGTAATTTTTTGCGCCTTTTTGTGTGCTTCGGTCATTTTGTTTTAGTTTTGGGCGATCTTCTACAACACTGTCCGCTGCTGCTTCATTGAGCTCCAGCGTAGCCTCTGCTTATAAGACGCCAATTCCTTGCAATGTTGATAGCCTGTTGGCAACTGCGGCTTACGATACTGGTGCCATACCTATGTTGCCCCGACAGACAAATCCTCCTCCTTTGTCTGATATACACTATTCAAGTGCTGGGTCGAACTAAAATATGGCCAACAACCGCTTTGAATTAGACGGACACGATTCCTATTTAACATTGGCTGCGATACGCAGCATCATCGATCATATTGCTGACGCTGAACCGACTACACTTGCGTTATTTTGGACTCCTATTACCCACACGCCTTCTATTTTTGGTATCGAGGCTAGCTTACTCAACCACTTCAAAAAAGCGGTCTTGCCTACATCGAAAGCATGACCAATTCAATTCCGTCACCACTTTCGTATGTAAAGCTGATGAAAGATAGCTCTTTCAACCGAATGATAGCCTCCTTTAAAGTGACATATCCGAACGACTTCGACATTGTTCCACGTTTTTCCTGTTGGCTGCAAAATGGTTGGATGGCAGAATTTTGGATTTCGAGCTCCTCGAAGGTTACTCTGTGTTTCGTTGCGACGGAGACTGCGCTGCACTAGACAGGTCAACGTGAGGAGGTACCCTGATAGTTGTTAAGTCCCCTTTCTGTGCTGAAACCGTCTTTTCCCCGTCCTTCTCTCCTTGCGATTCTATGACGGTACGAACCATTTCGCCAAATGGATGTCCTTTTATTATATTATATATGTTTCATCTGTCTCAAATTCCTCATCTGTACGAAGATTTTTATGAGAGATTTTCAGAAGTCATAGCATCATTGTGCTCCTCTTTTCCTTTCGTCTTATGAGACTACTTTAAACTCTTTTGGACTAATGCAGCCGCCATTCCATTTCTTCGCAGTAACTCCTTCCATCTCCGGTCTGCTGTATCCTTCTCAGAAATCCCTTATTATCACCAATTTGTCGGTGCGTTGCTTTTTCCAATCCCCTCGTGCTCTCTCTTACGCTAACTTCCATTACCCTGATCTCGAATCTGATGTTCACACCACTCGACTCAACTCCCCTATTCTGCCCAAGTCTCCCAAGTCTCCCAAGTTCTGTCAGGCGAATTTCGAAGACCTGAACTAAGCCTTCGTGATTATCAGCTGGATCTGTTTTCTCCCTTTATTAAAGTACAACCAAGCACTCAGTATCCTCTATACCATTCTCTTAAATATTTTTCCTTGTTACCCCCGTCTTCCCAGTCTGGTTCACCACCGAAATCTACAAAAACCTCTAAAACCAACTGTTAGGCAAAAGTGTCTATTTTCTGGAAACCTTGCTTTTTTAAAAATGGTCCGTACCTTAGTCAAACCGCTAGTTTAGTAGCGGCACATTTTGCCCCCTCTCTGGCGTCTGCAAGGCTCGATTTTGGGCTCCGTATTGTTTTCATTCTTTGCCAGCAACATTCTGCTTGTCGTCGGCTTTAGGCTGTTTTCCGCTATACCGTCGTTTATGGACAATCAAACATAGATACTTTGGTTCACTGGCACTCTGCTATCATTAAACGTCAGCGTCAGCAAGTGTCAGTTGCTCAGATTCTCACCCACTTCTTTTTCTTACCCTCTTGATGAATATTTCTTATCATATTTGAATTCCACTGGAAGTCTCCGAGTCACTTTCGATAATAAGCTTCGCTTTGACACCCACTGACTCGAAGTCACTAATTGGATTGCCAAGCCGATTTTAGAAGTATCCTCCAGTACTGCTCTGTGATTTGCGTTTTTTAAAGAGGGGAACCTTTAGTAGGCCCGTTGTACCATCCCCTTTAGACAATCACAAATATCCACGACTACCACCGGGATTCGAACCCACGGTGCGACGTCGAGATTTTGAAACTGACGCTCCTATCATCTTAGCCATAACATTGCTTTCAGCCTCCTCTCTCCAAGTCCTGTTGGTCCTGTTTAGTGAAGAAGGTATTGATATTTGTATGTTGAGAGTTGCCTGTTGGAGATGATTCAAACTGGGTCTTATCGTCAGGGAAAATTGTTGAGAAGTTCCGCGGATAAGAGGTCATGATTGGCATGGGAAACTCGACGACTTTCACAAAATAACATTCGCTGACAATGATGGTAGTTAGGCCGTTTAACAGGGAAAATGCCCTCTTTGAGGCAAGGGTTGAACTTCCAACACCGGTCAGACCTACTGCTCGGCAAGGTGTTGGAATACCAGTTTGTATACCTCTGCTGGAATGCGATCGGGTCCTGGCGCCTT
Organism: Hermetia illucens; assembly: GCF_905115235.1. NCBI lineage: Eukaryota > Metazoa > Arthropoda > Insecta > Diptera > Stratiomyidae > Hermetia > Hermetia illucens. Next base: position 218,813,880 of record NC_051849.1, read on the forward strand.
CTTACTGTTCATAAAGAGAACTGCCTGTTTCAACTCTTTTATAGATAACGTCGTCATTCCATACGGGGTGCGCAGGGAATAGTGCCCGTACAATGTGGTCCATCTAATTTTTCGGGTTACCAGTTTGTAACCGTGACCCCACGGGTCCGCATTCACTTCGCCGACCAGATACTGCCATCAGCCAACTTTGCTTTTGTTTATTGCGCTGCGGAGTCTCCTTTTGGCTGGTTTGTACTCCGTGTACCGTATGGTACATACCTCCTCTCGGTCGCTTAGACGTTGTGTTAAGCGGCGGAGCCTGTGACACTCCTTCCGGAGCTCTGCGATTTCCGCCGTTCACCAATACATAGAAGGTTTGCCACGTCTCGATGCCCTTGTGGGTCATAACTGAATTTACGACAGTATCGGTTGCAGCGCCATTGTCCCCTCCATCGTGGCCCCACCTGTTCCAAGAGTTTCGACAAACCTCGCGCTGTTCACTTTCGCAACGCTCCATGCACAGAAAGAGCGCCGGGGTGGCGTACTCCGAAAGTTTGCGTCCACCACTTCGAAGGCAATGTATTGATGGTCGCTTGCTGAGAAGTCTTTCAGAACTCGCCACCCATCCACCAGCGACACCAGTGATTCCGACGCGAAGGTTACGTCTGGAATGCTTCCCTCGTAACTTGTGCGGCGGAACGTTGGGGTGGATTCGATGTTTTGAGCTACCACTCCTGTTCTCGCCGGCATTTCGAGAATTCATTTCCATCTGGAGTCTGTGTCAAGCATGTCCCATTCAAGTGCCCTGGGGTTGAGATCACCCGCGACCAGGATCCGCCCATCCATGCCTAAGATAGCGTTCTCCAAAGCATCAAGCCTGCGTCGAAAGTCCGGCATCGTTTCATTCGGCGTAAGATAGACACTAAGAACCGTTATTCCTGGACACCGAATCCAGACAAAGCCATTCCTTCGGGCTTGGGTAAGAACCCTTTATAGCCTGACTGACCTCTTTTACGGCATGTTCCCCTTCTGTCAGGTCCTCGACAGGTTGCAGATGTGTGCTCATTATCTAAAGATCTAGAACATTTGGTTGGGGCGACCTGGATTCGTATCCTACACACTACCCAACCAATTTTTATTTTCCCGCAGAATAAAAGCTTCCTCGCGTATTACTCGACAATTTCACTGAGGACTTCCGCACAAGTCTTCCCTTCCGTCTACTTAATATGTAAAACAGGCGGTCTAGTCCTCCTTCGTGTCCTCATCTTTTCTTTTGGTGCTCTGTCTTAGTTTTAGGCAGAGGGTTTTCTGATGACGCGATGTGTTGTTGCCTCTTGTTCCTCTTGAGGAGAGTGAAGTCTCCTTCGGATGTTCCTTCTTCCTTCCGTTTTTTTCCAGTTCATTCTGCAATGGGCTGTCTGCGATCCGTTTGGTACTTGTAGTGTTCTTGTCGGGAGGCGGGGGCCTTATCTTACCCTAGCTTTTTTTTTTTTTGTTGAGGAGGTGGAAATTTTCAAAAGACACTGGTCTGGACACACCAGCGTATGCGATGTTTACCCACTAAAACCACCCCCGACTCCCTCCCTGCCCCGCGGAACCACCATAAGGTATTACATCACGGGGTGGAGTCAGCTCACTCTAGCTTAATCCCATTTCTTCCATTCGCGACGCACGTGACCGCGCTTTTCTCCTTTCCTCTGCCTCTCGCAATTTATCTTGAATAGATGCGATCATGGTGTTGACCGCATCCCAATTCTCTTGATGTGCTAGCATTTTCGGCACCAGATTTTCTGGTACCAGCACCTCCCCTAGAGTCTCTTCTAGATTCCTCCTGTCTTCCACAAATCTCGGACAGTGGAAGAATACGTGCTCTGGGTCCTTTGGGACTTCATCACAATTTGGACAGTTGGGTGAGGTCTCCAATGTAAACCTGTGAAGGTATTGGAGATATCCTCCATGTCCCGTGAGAAACTGGGTGAGATTATAATTAATCTCATCGTGTCGTCTCTCCAACCACTCCTTGATGGCAGGAATGAGCCTGTGAGTCCACCGACCCTTTCCCGAGCGTTCCCACCGCTCTTGCCATCTATTTATGGATCTCTCCCTCACAGCGTTCTTCGTCTGCAATAAGGGAGATATTGGCTTCGCATGGTATATATTCGCCATCTCATCTGCCAAGATGTCAATCGGTATCATTCTAGAGATGACGAATGCTGCATCATCTGAGACAGTCCTGAAGGCAGAGCATACCCTCAGAGCTGTCCTCCTTTAGACTGCATTCAGTTTGCTAGTATTAACTGACATCCGCAACGCCTCCCTCCAAACTGGGGTCGCAAAGAGCATGATTGAGATCACCACCCTGGCTATAAGCAACCTAGAGTTATGCCGTGGCGCTCCCACGTTCGGTCTATCACCACCCCCAAGTATTTGATGGTCGGCTTGGAAGTGATGATATGATTCCCGATTCTAACACAGGCGTAATTTCTCTTCCGGCGCTTCGTAATGAGGACCGCTTCTGTTTTTTCCTCCGCAAGCGCAAGACCAGAGCTCTCTAACCAGTATTTGACAGCACTGATTGCTTCGCTTGAGTATAACTCAGCATCTTCGAGATGTTTTGCGACAACAATCAGTGCTATGTCGTCATCGTAACCCACCACTGTGGCTTCCTCCGGAAGGGGAAGATTAAGTTCATCGTTGTACATGATGTTCCACAGTAGTGGGCCCAATACGGAGCCCTGTGGGACACCCGTGGAAACAATGTACTCCTGGGGTCCGTCATCGGTGTCATACCAGAGCCTCCTTTCAGTTAAGTAACTATCGACGATAGCAGCGAGATAGGCGGGAACACCAACCTTCACTAGGGATTTGCGAATTAGATTCAAATTGGCCGAATTGAATGCATTTTTCACGTCCAGGGCTACTGCCACGCAATATTTGCTGGTACTACCCTTTCCGTGGATTGCATCTTCGGCCAAGCCAGTAACCAATTTAATGGCATCAATGGTTGATCTGGCTTTTCGGAAGCCATACTGCCGATTTGAAAGGCCGCCTTGACTCTCAACAACCGGGAGTAATCTATTATAGATTATCCGCTCTAACATTTTCCCCACCGTGTCCAAAGACATGGGGCCTTATTCGGTAATCCGTCCAGGTCCGGCGCTTTATTGTCTCCTATTCTACCGCAGATCTCCAGCAGCTCGTCTATGGTGACTGGCGGGATCCCATCACATTCAGAGGTGGTTGGGATGTGCTGGTGCTCTCCTCTTGCTGGGGGATTAACCCCTGGATGATTTTCAGCAAGAGGGTGGGAGACGTGATCTGCGGAGATGAACGGCCTCTGAATCGTCCAATCACGATTCCATAAGCTCTCCCCAACGGGTTTACGTCCGCTTCTGAGCAGAGCTCCTTAAAGGATTTCCTCTTGCTTCACTGGATGGCGAGCTTGAGGGTTTTGCGAGCTGCCTTGTAGGCGCACTCTTTCTGCCCTTGATCGACTCTACCTACCGCCCTCTGGACCGCTCTTCTGGCTCGATGGCAGGCTGATCATTCCACCAGTAGTTCGATCTTCTACGGGGGAATGAGCACCTCCTAGGCATGGACGCGTCACATGCTTTAGTGATGTATTGAGCCAGATGGACGGCTCTTTCCGTAGAGGCGCCTGCTTTATCAGGTTGATCTAATCACACCTCTATGAAGGTTTGCTCATCAAAAGATTTTGCAGACTAGCCTGAAATCTTTTTCGGTTTCGGGCATGATTGCTCTTTGCCCTGAGGCTCGACACATGTCTCAAAGAAGATTGCCTGGTGATCGCTGTGGGTGTAGCGTTCGCTGACGCACCAGGGCATACCACGCGCCAGCGAAGGGCTGACAAAGGTCAGGTCCACAACTTAGCCTGACCCCCATTTCTGGAAGGTGTTTACAGCACCTTCGTTAGCCAAAATCACATGACACTCTGGATAGGGGAAGGTGTTTTTGACTCCCCAGTTTAGATCCGCAGCGTTTTGCTAATAGTAGGGTCACCTCGTACAGGGTGTGGCTACCACCGCTTACTAACGGTCTTGATAGACTAGAGGCTTAGCTCCTGGAAGGCCACATATCAACCTAGAGGAAAGACAGATCACTCTCAAAGATAGATAGGTTTGCGCCAGGGAACTACATTCCGCGTTAGTATATCCTGCAGTGCACTGCTCGACCCCATGCTACGGAAGAGTAAGATAGCATCGAATTTTGACCTTTAATTTCCTTATTCGCTTTTTTTTATCTATTTCAAAGTTTGGCAGTCCCGGTAGTAGTGGATTATGAACGGTCACTGTTGTCGCAGAAACCAATCACTCCTTCCTGCTCCTGCAGCATGAAACCATGCAGAACAAAGCCCTTTTAGAGCACTTGCTTTTGAGGGTTGTGTTCAGTTTGGATGATGGAGGGATGCGGTTTAACATCACTAGTAATTGAAAGAAACAATGCAAATTGCGGTACTAGTGGTGATGATGTTAGGACCTCGCTCTGCAGAGCGGTTGATTGAGACCGCTAAGATGCTGGGTTTGACGGAACACATCTTTCAGAAGACAAGCCAGTTCAAGGTATGCCGACTATGACGTATAATCGGTCATCATTGCGTCGGGGGACTCAATAAGGACCAGTGTACAGAAGCTACAAGGCATACCCAAATCTTTTCTGGAAAGGTTCCAGAAAATATCACGGGGCGTACATTTGTAGGCGTGCTAACTGTCCTTTGTGCCGTTGTTGCCGATCTTCGACATAGTGACCTTCACCTGGAGCGTCCTCGATGTTATTTTGCAGCCTGTTTCGGGTGAAGGAGATGACGTGGGTCAAGGAGACATGCTTGGTTGCCATATCCTTGACATTCGAATGTGTTAGACGTACTTTCATCGCGATCAACTTCTGATTTCTTTTCACCTTCTTTTCTGAGTTATGTTTTTTCCGATATAGCAAGTACATGATGTGCTTTGCCTAATACTCCAGGCATGTAAAAAAATGGATTTTTCCCGCCTTTCTGTGTGCTTCGGTCATCTTGTCTTAGTTTTCGGCGGTTTAAGGGCCTTAAGCAGCCTCTTTTACCACATTGTCCGCTGCTGCTTCATTGGGCACCAGTGTAGCCTTTGCTTCTGTGACGCCCATTCCTTGCAAGACAGATAGCCTGTTGTTAAGTTAAGTCGCCTTGGCCGACAAATCACCTCTTTTGGCTGCCATAGACTATGGATGGAGCCGGCCCGATATAAACTATGCCCAACCACCGCTTTGCATTGGACGGACACGCTTCCAAATTAGCATTGGCTGCGATACGCAGCACCACTGATCGTCCTGCTGGCGCTGAACTGGCTACACCTGCGTTATCTTGGAGTCTTTTCACCCATACAGCCCTCTGCAATTGGTATCGAGGCTAGTTTCCACCACCATTTTGGACAACGGTCTTGCTTACATGAAAGGCAAGAGCAACTCAATTCCATCACCACTATCGAGTGTAAAGCTGATGGCCTTCTCGACCGAATGATAGCCTCCTTCAAAGTGACATATCCGAAGGACTTCGACGTTGTTGCACGTTCCTCCTTTTGGCTGCAACCTGGCTGGATGGCAGAATTTTGGATTTCAAGCTCCTCAAAAATTACTCTGTGCTTTGTTGCAACAGAGACTGCGCTGCACTAGGTAGGTCAACTTGAGGAGGCACCCTGATAGCTGTTAAGTCTCCTATCTGCGCTGAAACTATATTTTCCTCGTCCTTCTCTCCCCTGCGATTCTATGACGCTACGAGCCATTACGCCAAATGGATGTCCTTTTATTATATCCTGTGTATGTTTTATCTGCCTCAAATCCCTAACCTGTACGAAGATTTTTTACGAGAGATTTTCAGAAGCCATAACACGATTGTGCTCCTCTTTTCCTTTCGTCCTATGAGACTACTTCAAACTCTTTTGGCCTAATGCAGCCGCCATTCCACCTCTTCGCAGTAACTCCTCCCACCCCCGGTCTGATGTATCCATTTTGATGAATACCTATACTGCTTTCCATATCAACCTTCTCAGAAATCCCTTATTCTCACCAATTTGCCGGTGCGTCGCTTTTTCCAAACCCCTTATGCTCTCTCTTACGCTAACTTCCATTATCCTGATCTCGAATCTGATGTTCAGACCACCCGACTCAACTCCCCTAATCTGTCCAAGACTCCCAAGTTCTGCAAGGCGAATTTCGAAGGCCTGAACTAAGCCTTTGTGATTATCAGCTGGATCCGTTTTCTCCCTTTATTAAAGTACAACCAAGCACTCAGTATCCTCTATACCATTCTCTTAAATCTCTTTCCTTGTTATCCCCCTCTTCCCAGTCTGGTTCACCACTGAAATCTACAAAAACCTTCGTCTAAAACCAACTGTTAGGCAAAAGTGTCTATTTTCCGGAAACCTTGCTTTTTTAAAAATGGTCCGTACCTCAGTCAAATAGCTAGTCTAGATGCGGCACATTCTGCCCCCTTCTTGGCAACCACAAGGCTCGATTTTAGGCCCCGTATTGTTTTCATTTTTTGCCAGCTTCTGCTTGTCGTCGACCTTAGGCTGTTTTCTGCTAGACCGTCGCTTATGGACAACCAAACCTAGACATCCTGGTTCAATGGCACTCTGCTAGCACTAAACGTCAAGATTCTCACCCACTTTTTCCTACCCTCTTGACGAATATTTCTTATCATACCAGAACTCCACTGAGGGCCTAGGAATTACTTTCGATAATCAACTCCGCTTTGGCACCCACTGATTCGAAGTCACCAATTGGATTGCCAAGCTGACTTTCGAACTAGCCTCGAGCACTACTCTCTGATCCTGTCCTTCATAGTTTTTAAGGGAGGGGGCGTAGTTCCCGCACTCAGGAGTTTAGTAGGCCCATTGTACCATCCCCTTTAAAGAATCACAAACATACATGACAATAGCCGGGATTCGAACCCAGGACGCGATGTCGAGGTCCTGAAACTGATGCCCCCATCATCTTAGCCATCGCACTCCTCTCATACCTGCGATTGTCTCTTTAGAATAGTTGCAACATAAATGTACCCCGGAGGAGGGGGGGGGGAGAGATTTGATGATGATTCAACCGTGAGGGGTTAGTTTGCATTGGTGCTAACTTGCTATCATAGATTGGATTAGCGAGCGTTCTTATATGATGAAGGATACGAGACTTGTTGATGCTAAATCAAGTTGGTTTGAACTTCTTGAACTGCAATCTGAGGCCACCTGGCCTAAGCGTATTTTATGGTTGCGAAAGACCTTAACGTACCATGCTTTTCATTTTTCCAGAAAGATGGCAGGTACACCAGCGAAGTAGTAATGAGTGCTTCCTTTGTTGGATGGTCACTGAAGCCGACGATCCAGATGAACTGGAGATAACAATGAAAAGCATTTTTGAGATTATAAAGGACAGTTTTGTTATGTCATCATACTTGGTGCACCAGCTATGGTTACCTTGTTCTTGGAGTCTTCTTCCCAAGTTGGTTTTGGTCCTGTTTAGCGAAAAAGGTATTGATATTTGTACGTTGTAAGTTGCCTGTTGTGAGGTGATTCAAACTAGGTGTTACTGTCGGGGAAAATTATCGAGCAGCTTCGCAGTTAGGAGGTCATGATTGGCATAGGAACCTCGACAACTTTCACAAAATGAGTTTCGCTGACAATACTGGTAGTTAGGCTGTTTAACTGTCGAATGTAGGCCTCACCAAGCTCTTCTCGTTTACAGGTGGGTCGACCACCAACTACACAGGCGACGTCGAACTGCGAGAGATTCAGAGATCTTGGAAATTTCGTTGGAGCTTCATTTCAAACTTGGCTGGGGCATCTGTGCAAAGTGTCCGCGGGGGCTTACGTCTCCCTGGCAGTCTCGTTGTCTCACACTGCCAGGGGGACCAGGTGCGGCTTTTTTGACATGTTGAGTTTAAGTAGACTATCATAGGTAGCGTTCCAGAGGTCCCGCCCTGGGGTGGATCTCTGTGCTGTCGACGTGCCCTCCATCCTCCTCTGACCAGCAGGAAACAGTGTTCTTCAGATAGTCCCTCAATATCCGTAAGAGATCGTTGGGCACGTGGAAAGTATTGTCTAGTGTGCCTAGAATGTCTCTCCATCTTACCGAATTAAAGGTGTTTCTGACGTCAAGCGTTACGAAGAGCACCACCGGTCGAGTTCGACAGCTATGTGCCTCCGCTCGTCGAACGGCATCCACGCGTATCGCTTCAACGACTCTACTTTTGATAAGTTTTTCAGGCACTTTTCCAGCAGTGTCAAGTATACATAGTGGGCGGTATGGAGACGGCAACTCGGGGTGGCCTTTTTCTTTCTTGATCAGCGCAAACCTCGCCACCTTCCAACGAACAGGGAAAATGCCCTCATTCAGGCAAGCGCCTGTTTCAACTCTTTTATAGAGAAAAGTGATCGGTCCTTCACGCTCTTCGCACCGACGTTATCATTTCATACGGGGTGCCCGTACAATGTAGTCCATCTGCTCGGGCTTAAGTGAACAGGGTTTTGGCAGAGCCCCGATTTTTGGAGTTACCAGTTTGTAACCGAGTCCCCACGGGTTCCCATTCTCCTCGTCGACCAGATACTGCCAGCAGCGAACTTTGCTTTCGTTTATTGCGCTGCGGAGTCTCTTTTTGGCTAGTTTGTACTCTGTGTACCGTACGGTACATGCCTCCTCCCGGTCGCTTAGACGTTATGTTAAGCGGCGGAGCCTGTGACACTCTTTCCGGAGCTCTGCGATTTCCGCCGTCCATCAATACATAGAAGGTTGGCCACGTCTCGATTCCCTCCAGGCTCATAACTGAATTTACGATAATGTCGGTTGCAGCGTCACCACCCCCAGGAGTACCATCCAGTGCGGCCTCACCTGTTCCAAGAGTTTCGGCTAACCTCTAGGTGTTCACTTTCGTAACGTACCATGCACAGAAAGTGCGCCGGGGTGGCGCACACCGAGAGTTTGTGTCCACCACTTCGAAGGCAATGTATTGATCGTCGCTTGCCGAGAACTCTTCCAGGACTCGCCACCCGTCCACCAGCGACACAAGTAATTCCGACGCGAAGGTTACGTCGCGAATGCTTCCCTCGCAGCTTGGGTGCCGGAACGTTGGGGTGGATCTGGTGTTTAGAACTACTAGTCCTGTTCTCGTCGCCATTTCCAGCATTCGTTTCCTTTTGGAGTCTGTGGGAGGCATGCCTCATTTAAGTGCCCTGGCATTGAAGTCACCCCCGACCAGGATCCACCCATCCGTGCTTAAGATTGCTTCCTCCAAAGCATGAAGCCTGCGTCGAAAGTCCGGCATCGTCTCATTTGGCGTAAGATAGACACTGAAAAACGTTATCCCCGGACACCGAATCCAGACAAAGCCGTCCCCTCGGCCTTGGGTAAAAACTCTAAGGAGGGTGCCGTACCCGAATCCATATGGCACCTGATATGTCAGGGTGCCATGAAACTGGGTCCTTATTGCGGTACTGCTGATTGATGAGTACTAAATCAGTTTTGATCCCGCAGTGAACTGCGCTTGCAACTCGTGAGCGGTTGCACTGCGGTGCATATTGATTTGTAGGATGCGAATTGTGTTGATCGCGTCCTAGCTCTTTCCAATTCTGCTATGAAGACTGGACACCGCCCTGAACCTGGAGTGTGCGCAACATTTTCATCAGGCACCCCATGGTCCCTGCATAGGACGCAGCTTTCCTTTTCATTGAAGGTTTTCAATATATGGCCTGACTGACCGCATTTACGGCATGTTGCTCTTCTGTCAGGTCTTTCACAGGTTGCAGATGTGTACTCATAATCCAAAGATCTGTAACATTTGGTTGAGGCCGTCCGGATTCGGATGCTACAGACTACCCAACCATTTCTTATTTTTCCGCTGTTTAGAAGCTTTCTCGCGTATTCTTCGGCAACTTCCACCATAGCGAGTTTTTGGCCTCGGGAGTCCTCAGAGGTGATACCAATCCAGGCATTGTTTACTTCCCGACATTCGCGTTTGATGGTCTCTTCTACTTCGTTCTTTTCTGTGGGGCAATCAAGGTCTCGGATTTCGAGAGAACATGTGGGTTCCAGGCTGGAAATCAAAGCTTACTCTCCCAGAAACCCCCTGACTGCTTCATAGAACGTAACTTTATTTGTTGCCTTCGGCCTAGTTCGACTAGGACGTAACCATCCTTCATTTTACGAATAGAAGACACTTTTGCTTTGCTATCTTCGGGTTTAATCTTGTAGCGGATTTGACTGAGGACTTCCGCAAAAGTCTCGTCTGCCGTCGGCTTACTAAATAGAGCAGGCGGTCTAGTCCTCCTTCGTCCCCCCACCTTTTCTTTTGTTGCGCCGTCTTTCGTGTCCGCCTTAGTTTTAGGCAGAGGGTTTTCTGATGACGCGATGTGTTTTTGCCTGAGTGAAGTCTCCTTCGGATGTCCCTTCCTCCTTCCGTTTTTTTCAGTTCACAATGCAATAGGCTGTCTGCGATCTGTTTGGTATTTGTAGTGTTCTCGTCCGAAGGCGGGGGCCTTATCTTACCTTAGCTTGCCCGGCCACAAGGATAAGGGTCTTACTCGAAACGTAAGGTGGTCAACGTATCCAGAGTCGGCTTACTGCAGACCAAGCTCCCCATTGGCTTCGCAGGTCTAGGCGTATGCTCTTTCACTTTGGGTTGGGGTCCAATTAGCATTTTTTTCCAGTGCAGGAAGAACGTCCTTAGGTTGTTGCTTCGGTTCATCCTTCGCCAGATTCGACTGACTACCAGGAAAACGGGTCCCTGTCAGTGGGATGAGCTTTCCTGGTACCTGCTTCAAGGTCCCGCTAAAATCTATAATGTAGCAAGGACTTTTTCAGTATCCTGCTCCAGGGAAGACCAAGTTGAAGCATTTGCAATTAGAAAACCGCAATTAAAATTGTACTTCCGATATCAGATGTACACTGAATTTGTTTACATGGAATATGACCCACTCAACCTCCAGGACTCCTGTGATATATTATTAAAATCATGGAGGGTACCATCATTAGTGCAATTACATGCTGAACACAACGGAATTGGAATGTTTCCGGAGCAAGTACCAGGAAGTTGTGGGAAGGAATGTAAATCATTTACTCAACTTTCGTTGAAGGATATGTTATAAATGTTGATGCGTGACGATTGGATAATTATTCAAGGTATAATTGGATTTAGTTCCGGTTTGGAACCGTCTGTTCAGCTTCGTCCTGTTTCCTGGAGGAGAATCCTTTTTTAAGAGTTTGGAACTGCTTTAATGATTGAAGATAGCCCTTTAATGCAGGGTCGTTTTCAATTGTGGAAGCAAGTTCTACTGAGTACCCACTACAACAGCACCTGGTTCCGTAGACTCATTTTCAAGCTGGTACCTTCAGAACTCCTTATTCGCCAAATTGTATCTAATGTTACGAGGTATCATAAAAGATTCAAATAAGCTGAAAATTTCCTTCGTTTGAAATTCGCAAATATGTCTCTTGCATGCTTATCCTTATATCGAAAGTCAAATGTGTATATGAGCCGGGGCGCCGGGATGTTTATGTTTCGAAAGGACTCATACAGCTCTCGGGCAACCCCATCATTACGGACAACTTCTCTAATTGAATTTTCATATAATTGGATATTCTCTACTGGCGCCATTACGGCATAGTCGATGTCGTTTGCAAAATAGCTTAATGATATTTAAATACACTTAAACCGACTTTAATTGTCTTTAACTGCTTTTCGTCCCCAACCCTCTGCATGTCCTTTTGCATGGTTCCTGGAAGCTGCTTCTTTGGGCAAAGCTAGTTCTCAGAAAATTCTGGATAGTAATTATTTTTTGCGCTTAATAGGTTTTGTAATTAGGATGTACCGAAGATGTTGTTAATGTTTCTATGGGGGAGGATCCTGAATTAATGAATCTAATTTGGAATCAAAGAAGGGTTTTTTTTCCTTAGGAGGTAACACGTTTATGTTGGGTATTATTTGCAATACTAGAAGGATATTTTCATGGAGAAAGGGTGCTTCTGCTGGTTTGATTTATAGACTAGGCAAATTTGCACTTAATGTGCCCCACATCCCTGGGAAAGGACATCTGCACATGGAACCTATGCATCTGTCTTTTCAGTCATTAGAAATGAATTATACTAAGAACTGCTCAGTTACATCCGCAAATTGCGCAAGAAAATAGCATTGTTGTCAATTAAAATCAAATCAATCGATCCAAATCCATTTATATGTTTTGACCCAAACAAAGCCTTTTTTGACACCCCTCTGTCTTCGCCTTCAAAACGTATCCCTCAAGGAATACTCCATAAAAAGGCTCAAGATTCAGCAGAGGCGTCAGTGTACTGTGTAAGTTTTCTCGCGAATAGCATTCATCATAATGGAGGACCTTCATTCTGCGGACTGTTTAAAATACAACTGGGTTGTGTGGTTTTTCTGTGGAATGAATTTCCCGAAGACCAAGCGATTCGCCTACTTCCTGTACTCCTTCACATATTGCTTTTTCATCACATTTGGCTACTCCTTGACGTTGACTCTCGGGATTTTCTTCATAGAAGACATTGAAGCGTTAATCGGGAACTTGGCGATCACCAGCAAAAGTTTAACTTGCACCTCAAAATGGATCTCTGTATTCTGGCAAACGAACACCCTAAAGAGGATCGAAAGAACCATGGATGAACTGGACACTTTTGCAACGACTCCTGTTCAGAAGACGCGCCTAAAGGAGACTCTCAACGAGGCTCATGTGATGTTCAAGTTTTACTCATTTGTTTCTACACTAGTTTGGCTTTCTTGCGGTTCAACGATGGTGTATCAGCTGACCAGGGGAAATGTCCTTTATCCTGGCTGGTACCTAATCGATTGGGAGAGTTCGAGAATGGGGCTTTTTGTGGTGTTTTTTTATCAGCTTATAGGTGTTGGCTTGGAGATCCTTGCGAATACCACGAATGATTCGTATCCAGCAATGCTGTTCATTGCTCTCCAGGGCCATTATCGTATTTTGGAGGCTGCTTTGATGGATTTCAAACCAGGAACGCCAAAAAATCACCGGGAGAACTACGCCGCGCTGATAAAATGCATTGTGTATCATAAGAAAATTGAAAGGTGATTGCCGAACTTGGTGAATTTTGAAACTCTCTCTGGCAGATTTGATGTCCTTGGAGGACATCAAATCTACCAAATTATTTTTGACAGTTAAACTGATCCATCTATTTCAGGGTATTTGCAAGTGTAGTAAGCCACATATCCATTCCTATGTTCGTACAATATCTTTCGACTGGCATAAATTTGTGCCTTATTGCGGTCTCCGTGGTATTTTTCGAAGTGGATGCTACGCACAAGGCATACTCTGCTATCTACGCTTGGGCGGTAACGCTGGAGATGTTTGGTCCTTGCTACTTCGGCGAGGAACTGATAGGTGAAAGCGATCGTCTAATAACTCACTTATTCTCATGCAATTGGGTGGACCAGGATCCCAAGTTTAAAAGGGCTCTGATTATATTCATGCAAAACTCGCAAGCGCCAAAAATTGCAAAGGTTGGAAATTTGGTGGACATATCCTTGGCGACGTTTGTATCGGTAAGAAATTGGATAGGATGGTCTGGGATGCAGGAACAACTTTAAGGACTTTTTTTTTTCTAGGTGATGAAGTTTTCGTATTCGCTTTTCGCTCTCCTGAATACAATGCAAAACTGAATACTGGATTATGTAAAACTTTCTGGCAAAGTTTATTGGCACCATTTCTACGTAGGAGGGGCACAAGTTTTATAAATATTGCAATTGTAGGCAGGACAAAAATTAATGCAATAAAAGTGATATGTTTGTTCAAATTTCTTCATTGTCTTTATATACCCAGTTCCCTTTGTGCTGAAGGTCAACAGTCCATTCCATGCTAGTCGGGAAACGTAACTAAAAGGGGTCATACCCTAAGGTTCGTCAAACTTGCAAGGACGAGGACAGGTCCTAAGAAGCTGCACACGATCTTCGGCAACGATATTGCTGATCCCGACTTTTTTAAACTTGGATAAGAATTCCAACGATGTGAGATGGTGGGACTCTGAAGTGCACTACTTCCTCTTTCGTGTCATTGCAGGAGTAAGTCTAAGTCATGGTGGGAGAGCTTATGTTGGCAGCTTCCATGAGCTCTTATTGCAAGGAAGTGGGTACCAGATGACATGTCTAATCTTGGACTACTCCCTCAAGATCTTTGACTCTTCGGTGTCGTGAGAGTGTAACCAAAGTATATCAATGGGTTCTATTTCTTTTATTTGAGAGACACTAAAAGTTACCCCTGACTTCTCCAGTCCCAGTCTCACCGACCATTATGGTGTGCCTTTGGTCACTCGTCCTTTTCGTTCTTTGAGAACCACAATTGGTAAGAAAACTGTAAACTAGTCCTCTTTCAACCTCCGTATCTTGGCAGCTCTAATCCCTGGACTCACGCTCCTTTCAGGTGCTCAGTTTAGGTTCAGATAGTACAACCACCGAGCCTTGTGAGGAACTGGGTAATGCGGTATTTGGTTTCTCCTTGTCTCCGTTCAAATCACATCTCAAATGTTGGTAATGTCCCTGTCTGTCCGTCGACCCTTCGACGACTCATCCCATCAGCATTGTCAGAGATCGTATGACTCTGCCTTTGTCGCATTCCGGCATTTTTTTGCGCCTCCATGTGCATGATACAGTATACTCGATTTCCTTATCGACTGTGTTTTGATCGCTTCATCTATTGTGGTGTACTGCGAACCCCCAGAGTCGTCAGCCAGTAAACCGGATTCTCCTGCTTCCTCCTCTGAGAATAGGGTACCAAAAAGCAGAGTGGATAGCATCACCCTGCCTAAACGCAATCTTCTATAGTGTTTCAGCCTACCAATATTCGGTAATATTTTTGCAAGTGTAACAATGGTACTAGCTGCCTTTTGAAAAGCATATTCGAGCTGCTTCCCAAAGTTCTGTTCGGTGTCAATCATCACCCCTGGGTATTTGACAGCTACCTTAGAGACGATCGTATATTCACCGTCCTCCGTCTTCTCAGTGTTCTTCTTCCTGCGGTTTGTTATTAAGACCGTTTCCGTTTTCTGATACGCTGGGTCATCTCGAGCTTTTCCAAGCATTACTTTACCGTTCTCATTGTCTCCGTAGCGTAGGCTTCCACATCTCCTGGCTTTTCTTTAACAACTATAGCCAGGTCATCGGCATAGCCGACAATCGTAGGCTCATTTCCGAAGCAGAGAATTTTCTTTAAGAAGTAATTCTCGGCCAGACTCCTCAAATCCCCAGGAATATTTTTATCGATCCATTTTTGACATCCACTGCCAACGCAATACAGGAGACACCAGTATTCAGTGCGTCTTTAGCTAGATTCGCTACTTCTTTTTCTTTAGTCTTTGCCCCGTTTACAAGCGGGATCGGCTCGTGATCGGTTTCGCCATTTGGTTCAATCAAATGGCTGATCTGAATGCAATTGCGAGGCTTTTAAATCCCCATCCAACGTATCAAGCCACCGTTGTTTCGGCCGGCCTTTTGGTGATTTGATGTCGGATACAGAAAGGATTCGCGAAAAGGTCGGAAGTTGTCTACACTGCTTGCTTCAAGATTATGTTAGAGATACGATCCAATCTTACCACATATTTCCAGCGGTTCCCCATCGGTAACTGAGGATACCATGCACTCGTTGACCCCGACCACAATTTGTCCTCCTCTTTTTTAGTGCTGAGGAAACAGAATACAAGAATTTCTTTCAGAGAGCTTGGTCATGCCACCTGAGTTGCTTTTTGCAGGTTTGGTATCTCCGCACAATTGTCTGAAGTAGTTCCTTTTTCGTTTGCAAATCTTTTCGTTAAAGCGACCCCGCCTATGTCTATGCCCCTCCCGTAGACGATTACTTCCGAGTTTTCCACTATGCCTCTGGTGATGCGTCCCTGTTCGCAAACATGGGGCCCGTAAACTTGCGATTTCATAGTCCTACTAGTAGAGTCAACCCACCCGGCATTTTGCGAGGATTCGTTTTCGAGCTTGATTCACCCTTGGTGTTCATGCAAATTACCTGGTGGTCACTGTGAATATAGCGCTAACCAATTTTTCTGGCTAAAGTGACACTCACGTATGTCAAGTTCACTACTGACTCCAGGCCTCGAGTCGTTTGGAATCTGTCTTCAGCCTGAAGAGGTTCTAACTCCATCAGGTTATATCTTTGCGGGAGTTCTCTCCTGGAAATTAGCATCGGATTATGGTTGACTTCCATTACCAGGCCTATAGACAAGAGCTCTGAAAGCCATATATACTTCAGGATTGTACAAACTCGTGCCCTTTGATCCTGGTAAATTGCCTCTTGGTATATGCAGAAATCTTGAGCCAGCCAATGTGACGGTTGGCAATTTCCCTCGCGACACCTCAGCCAAAGCTTTTACGTGGTGAAGGTGTAGTAACAATCGCACTTGGGTACTGGCCATTCATTATGTTTTTGAGCCATTCCCTGATGTCGCAGTATTTTTTTCCTCTTCTAATATCGCACTCGTTTGATATCTAAATCAAGATTCTCCTTTTCACTGCTTAGGCTTTGGCCTCTCTGTCATTATAGAACTAGCCTGGAACCGTTTGACACATTACTTCGGGCTAGCCCTTCCGCTCTCCCGGTTTTGGGAGCCTTCAAGTCAGAAAATTCCTTTCACCTATGGGAGAGGGGATAAAGGGAGTTGTTAGTTTAGCGAACACACACTATCAAGAGATCGCGCCTTTCCAATCCTGTCCAGGTAAGACACGAGTCCAAATTGTCAATGAGCCAGGTAAGACACGAGTCCAAACTGTCAATGAGCCGCGCAGTCCATGTGCTCCTTGGCTCATTTTGTCAAGAGATTTGCCACTCGTGAAGTGCCCATGAAGAACGGGCCGTGGTTGCTCGTGAAGACTGTCAACGTACTCCTCTCAAGTTTTCACCTTTACGGCGGAAGATAGCTTTACCTTCATTGGCAAGGAGGGCAACAGGTATCACTCACGTGATCAGCATCACCGCCGGTTTTGAGACAGTGCGATAACCAGACGCCCCTCGCAAAACTCCTCGCCTCTGTACTTGAGAAAGGCGCTTTCGATGCACCTCCTTGTCAAGGCCATCAGCCCAAACCTCCGGGTCATAGAGCAGTACCGACTACGTTGCCCCCATGAGGAGACGTCTCCTAATAGATATAGGGCTCCCAACCTTTACCGTCAGCCGACTCGCTGGTTTTGACTCTATAATCAACTCGCCGATCGATATGGGACGCAGGGTCGGGATTCTCTTTCTGGTCAAAATCACTACTTCAGTTTTTTACCACCGCAAGGCTGAAACCATGAGCAGTCGTCCACCCGGTTACTCATGGTATCAATATGCCAAGTTTGCTTTGCGCCTGTTGAACAGTGCGTCCGGCAACAAGTGCCGCAACGTCGTCTGCATAACCGACCAAGCGCGATTCTTCGGGCATATCGAGCCTCAGCAAACTATCGCAAGAAGCGTTCCAGAAGTCCGGTAAGTCTGGCCGTTGGCGGAATATCAGTTTGTAGACTTCCGCCGGGATGCCATCAGGACCTGGCGCTTTCTTGTTTTTCAAAGTGAGAACTGCTTCTTTGAGCTCTCTCATTCTAAAAACGGGGCAATCCCCGACGCTTTCCACGCTATTGTTATCGACCCATACAGGATGTCGGGGGTCGATATTTAGTATGCTGCGCTTTTGCAGAGCCCCTCTTTTCCGAGTAACAAGCTTATAGCCAAGTCCCCACGGATCCTCATTCAATTCGTTGACCAGATTGCGCCAGCCGCGAGCTTTGTTTTTATTTATCACGCTGCAGGGCTCTATACCATGCCTTTATGGCGCATTCCTCCTCATTGGCGGCAATTTCTGCTGTTCATCAGTACATAGAAGGCTTGAGCGGCTGGGGTCCCGATGTTTAAAAGTCAGAGACTGGCTCTTGCCGCCATTTCCAAAATCCATTTCCCTCTGGAGGCCGGCTGAGGCATGCCGCATTCAAGGGCCCTAGCATTAAAATCACCGCCTACCAAGATTCGCCCCTCCGTGACAGAAACGTGTCCTCCAGAGCATCAAGCCGTAACCGAAAATTCGGCATCATCTCATTCGGCGTCAGGTAAACGCTAAAAAACGTTACCCGTAAACACCGAATCTTGACAAAGCCAATCCCTCGGTCTTAGGCAAGAACACGAAGTTGAATGTCATTCCGAACTCAGGTGGCAGTGGTACACGATAAATCGGGATGCCATGCAGCCGGGTCCCTATTTCGGTATCGCTCGCTGATTAGCACATGATCAGCATTTACATCCGCAGCCAATTGCGCTAGCAACTGGTGAGCGATTGCTCTCCGGTGTATGTTAATTTGTAAAATGCGGATCATGCAATTCGCGCCCTAGCCCTTTCCAGTACCATCCTAAAGATTGGACATGGTTCTCAGCCCGCAGTGTGTGCGACGCTCTCACCAGACGCGCCATGATCCCTGCAGAGAACGCAACTTTCGCTTTCATTCCAAGTCTTCGATTAGTGACCTACCTGTCCGCATCTCCGGCATGCTTTTCTCCTGTCCAGTCCTTTGCAAGGTACTGACGTGTGTCCATAGCCCAAACACCTGTAGCACTTGGTGAGGACTATCCGAATTCGTACTAAACATCCAATTTTGATTTTGCCGCTGCTAAGTAGTTTCCTCGTATTTTGCTTGGGGACTTCCACTACGGCGAGTTTTTGGCCTAGAGTATTTACAGAGGTGATGCCTATTCGGGCATTGGTTACCTCTGGACCTTCACGCTTTATGGTTTCCTCCACTTCGACCTTTTCTGTGAGGCAGTCAAGATCTTGTATTTCTAGACAGCACATGGGCTCTAGACTAGAAACAAGAGCCTCCTCCCCCGATAACCCCTTGACCGCTTGGTAGAATGTACTTTTCCTAGTCGTCTTCGGTCCCAGTTCGACGAGGACTCCGCCACCCCTCGTTTCCCGAATGAAAGGGGTTTCATTCTGTAGCGGATTTCACTAAGGACTTCCGCAAATGTTTTGCCTTCCGTCAACTTAATGAGCAGAGCCGACGGTTTAGTCCTTCTTTGTTTCCCCGTCTTTTCTGCTTTTGATTGGCAGCCTCCTTGTCTTTGGGCAGACGGGTCTCTGTCGGCATAGTCAGTTGTTTTCGTTTATCTTTTTTCATCTTCTTTTTTTGGGTCTTGGAAATTACTTTGATAAAGTCTCCTTCAGGCACGTCATCCTCTTTCCGCTTTTTCTTCAGTTCACTTGGAGTTGGGTTATCTGCGGTCCATTTTTCGCAAGCAGCGGCCTTAGTGGGGAGTCCGGCGGTTTCTGATTTCCAATCATCTTTTGCTTTCCTCCACGTTTCCCTGTAGGAGGAGATGCGATCCAGTTCCTCCAGTTCCATCAGCCCGTTTTTGACGCCTTTGCTGACTTTCCTCTGGAGGAACGTTGCCAGCTTCACCATTGCCCAGCATTTCCTGGTGAGCCTTTCCAGTTCAGCTTTAGTTAGGACGGTCGATTGCACTTCCAATCGGTTCGTGTCCAAATCCACCTGCTCAGGACTAGCGATTCTGCTGGGGCTTTTTTGGAACAGGGACACAACGGGGTATTGAAGTTGCCTTCCCCGCACCGTCAACTGCGCCATTTGTTAAGGCTTCCTCTTTATTTGGACGTCCCGGTGTGACATCGGGTATGTTAGTCCTCGCTGCCTCTTTAGCTGATTGCTGCGGTGAACAACGCGTTTTTGTGCTGCGCCCAAACGCATTCAGCTGATCCACCTTCCCAGCTTTTTCGTCGATTTTCTTTTGTTAGTTTTGGTTTATTCACCATGGAAAACTTACCAGCGTATCGTTTGCAAGGGAGCGGGCCGCAATAGTCAGGAACGGGTGTACCCTCGGGGACACAACCCTTGTTCCAGTTCCCTGAGGCCTACGTTTAGCTGATCCCGGAATTCACGGAAGAATCAGCCCTTGCCCGGGGCAACGCGGTCTACTAATACCGGTTCAATGCACACTACCTGACCAAGGTCTCGAAGAGGCTGGCCCCTGATACACGTCACAACTACCACCTTGGCAGAGCTAGGCTCATATCGACGTCGACAGAGAGCTGTCGATGGCCCCGGGTACTCGCGGTTCGCTCTTCATCGAGAGGCATTCTCGAGGCTATTATCTAGGTTGAAGGTATATTGCCAGCTAAGGATCAGAACTACTCACTCCGGCACCTCGGGAGCATCACACCCCGTATCGTAAGCGACCCTTGAGGGTTGGGCCGATACTAGAACTATCGCCTGCAAACGACTCTTCGGGAATTTTAAGAGTTGTTCCCGAAAATAAATTGGGGAGTTGCCAAGGTTTTCTTTGAACTTATTGCATAGAGCAAGAAGAAAAGTGGATGAAAATTGAGTATAAAAAGCCTGCGGGACCGAATCTGCAGATCAACAAGAGGGATCGATTCCGGCCAACGAGTGTATCTGTTAATGAATTGGATACCGCAGCAATTTGGTTACGGGTTTGGTAGTAAGTGTTAGAAGGAATGCGTCAAACCTTACTTCGTCAGGCAAACCATAATGTTGAACGGACTTTTCAAAATGGGGACAGCCGAAAGACGACCCTGAGGAACGAAACAAGCAAACTATTCTTCTCTCAAATTAGATTGAAAACGGTAGCGGCTGTCTGACCATAAGACGTGGTTCCAAATTGTTTTTGCACTGAAATGACTTCAATTCCTCGGAGACTTGGGTTCTTAGCAAGAAGAATTGCGAACTCTTGGCCGCGTTCGAGAGAAGAATCCTCCGAAGAATTTTTGGACCCCTACATGAGGATGGACGATTCCGTAGCCTACACAATGACGAAATCTATGAGCGATACCATGACCGTCCGATTGTGGATAAAATCCGGCTTAAAAGGTTACGGTGGGCGGGTCACTTAATCCGTATGGATGAGGATGATCCCACCCGGAAAATCTATAAGGGTAATGTCTATGGAAGAAAAAGGAGACGAAGCAGACCCTGCCTAAGATGGAGCGATGGCGTAGGTCAGGACGCCGGACAGCTTTTAGGGATATCGAATTGGTGGACCTGGGCCAAAACCGGGATGCCTGGAGTTCCTTACTAAGGCAGGTCTAGACCGGATACTGGTTGTTGCGCCGTTGATGATGATGATGATGATAATTCAATTCGACGAACTATTTCTCCTTATCCTTGCCGACCTGGCCATCGTTGACGTACGTCCAGCACTCCGTATGATGTATAGGTACCAGTACCAGCCAATTGAATGCAAAGAAATTAACACTGAACAACAAAAAAACAGGGCGGGGGGTATCTACACAAAAAAATCTTGTTCACAAGATAGTGTCCTACGTTTCAGGTTACATAGTAAATTTATGCAAATTAATTGCGATTGCACAGGAAAGGGACATTTCTAAATCATTTTCTTTTGGACAGTTTTAAAGGAAACTCCTTCCGTAGCATTCCTTCTTGCTATGAACATTTCCTTTGACTGCGTGACCCTATTGTTACCTTTAAGGAAGCGAAACGACAAGATTCTGGGATTCATTTGGCTGCACTTGAGGAAAATATCCTTTCAAGTTTCCTGGCCGCCAGAGCAAACATGGAAATTATTTGTTACTTTTGGAAGTATATGGCATCCGTGATGAACTGGGATTGGTTGCATCACTTAGGTCTAGGATCGAATGAAAGGACACTTCAGACCGTGGGAGCAAGTAGCTTCCTTTCTATGCAAACAGACGAAATTTGCCTCCACTAAAATGAATAAAAGCGCTGGGAGTTAGCTCGGATTGTTCCGAATTCTGCACTGAAAGAGTGACTTCAGTGATAACTAGGCTTAAGGATCAAAGTAGGGCACCGTGCCAAACTTTTGACTATCTCAAAAAGGACTCCTCTAAAGATCATAATGATTGTGCGAACAAAAGTGACTGATGAGCTGAGGCCTTAAGGACGTAGGAATTGGAGCGGCGAGTGATAGTCCTCCGTATTTAATAACTCCTTTGTGATGACCGCCCTCCTTCAGAAATTCTTCTTGATCCTGAATAAAAATGCGAATTAAATCAAATAACAGTTTCAATTATGCATTAACCTTGAAGCACTGCTTCTCCAAAGTAATATTAATTGGATACTAAATGATAAATTTAGCGGATTCACAAGGACGTGGTATTTCTGCAAGGACCTTTTTATGGAGGAATTCGTCGGACCACTTCAATATTCCGGCATAATACAACTTTATTTAAAAATGGAGCAAATTAATCATTCCATTTGATAAGGCCCCAGCAAAGATGGAATGATGACGACGACGATGATCCTGAATGGGTTAAGTGGACTTTTATTTGCCATAATTACAATCGGCCTGGCCTGACTACTCCGAGCTTCGAAACTCGCTCAGAGGTAACTTCGCCTCTCCTGGGCTCCTCTGCATCCGCCGCAAAACAAGACAATGTCCTTTCATTTGCAGGCCAAACACACTACGTGGAGTATCTAATTAAAAAAAATTTTTCGGTTTACTTTCCGGGAGAGAGGGAATTCAACTGAAGGCACCGCGTTGAGAAAGACCGGGTTTGGGGGATATTAATTTCCTCGGGCCTACTCCGCGACGCTTATGGAATTCAGGCTCGGTGAGTCCTTGAGAATGGAAATGCCTTCTGAAGTCTCTTCTCTCACGGAGTTGAGTTTTCATAAGTCTGATGAGTGGTGGGAACTAGTTCGCAACTTGCACCCCTTTCGCCAATATTCCACTGTCTTGGAGCTCTCCCAATGAGTGTCTCAAAAGACTTACCACGGCGGACGCAAAAAGCACAGACCGACCCAGGGAAGGGGGCGGGTAAAAGATCCGTGAATAAATGCAATTAATGTTGGCGAATTTTGTTGCTACTTTTCCTCTCCGCTCGTCTTTGTCTTTTTTCTGTGGGGTCCGATTAATTAGTTGGGGAAAGTTTTAATTAATTTCGCCCAATAGCCCTTGACTGTTGCCAGGAATTGAGTACGGCACTGGGTACAATATTAAGAGTTGCGAGGGAAGGGGGGGGGGGTGGGCGGACGGCATGGATTCAATTTATTTCGGTGTAAATTATTCGGAATTTGAATTGCCAAGAGTGGCTTTTATATGATGATGGGATACTTGTGTTTTGTCGTTTTCGTCGTCGTTCAAAAGCGCTGCGAGTACAATAATTGATTAGGAATTTAATAATTAATGTCAAATGAGATAATTTAGTGGGTGTCGGTGGTTGGGCCTTTTGGGGATTCGGGAGAGGAAGTTTCTGTTTGGTTGTGTTTAGTTTGATAGGAGATATCACTGGGACCGTGGAGTATCCTATGGGTATCAGGAGGTTGCCGCATTTGGTGGTTTCGTCTTTGAAGATATCACAAGTTAGTCAGGATACATAGCTGTGAACGCATCTGAAAGGAGACCTGCAAATATCACTACACATCTTAGTTTGAATGATGAATGAATCCGAAGAGTTGCAAGAACGACAAAGCCAGCGTCGAGTGTCCTATTTGAAGGAGATATCCTCTAACCACGCGGGGCTAACTGGCTCCGAGTTAGTGTCCCGTTGACTCCTACTCTGTAGTTCGAGATGTGTGTAAAAACTACCCTAATTTCTCAAAACACATTGCCTCTTGCCCGATGCTCCTCATATCCTCGATCTCATCACAATACTATTCTTCACAGGATAACACAAAATACGGCTCCACTCTCTTGTTCGAAGGATGAATAGAGCCATAATGAAGTGCAATCGGAACGCTTGAATTGGGTGTGAGGATGTTTCGTGCGTGTTTTGCAAAATATCATCTTCGTTTACTACGGATTTGCGGATACCTCCATGAGGAGGTGTGTGTATGAGTCCGGGCCGCAATCATACATCCTTGTTCGTACCGAATAACGTATGGGCCATCCACCAAAAAGGATCCCCCTCCGAACTGCAATATTTTGTGCATAGTACCATCAACTACTAGTAATAGTGGCAGCATACATTCATTGATTCCAATCATGTCGACTTTATTGAAAATCACGGGGAAAAAAAAGTAGAACGCCGAAAATTACGCGCATTCAGTATTCGAAAATTACGTATAAAGGGGGAGGGAATTGGGAAGCTGGTGTGGGGTGATTTGAAGGATGAAAGTTTTGCGTTGATTTTCAATTATTGTAATCGAATGCAGTGGATTTAGGGTCAAATGAAACATCGGTTGGGAATGGGAGCTATATAGAGCTGAGGGGGGAGTCACATTGATGATTGGGAAGAGTGAATTAGGCAGTTGTGTCCTAATTAATTGCTGGTTTGTGGTGAAAATTCCGTGGGAAAACTATGATTTCTATTAATTGGGAAATAACCAATCTACTTGTTTCGTAATTATTACTGTGCTTCAACTCCGCTTAAACCCCCCCCCCCCCTCCTCTCCTTCCAAGTTCTACGCTAAATGGTTCTAGGAGTACCTACAAGTCGGCCATTCCGAGAGGGTGCTTTCCATTGCATGGCATAGTCACAATAGGACTATCGCCTCTCCTCATTATATGACCTACCCACTGCCACTTTCGTACGCCAACTTACTGCCTCATTGGATATTTTTTCGGGCCAGTGTACCCCAGTGTCAGCTTTGAGGAAAAATGACATGATTCGGTGGACCCCTACGCATGCAGCCAGGGTGGTGAACAATGAGAAGAAAAAGTATTGGTGCTGTAAAAGAATTCTTTTGGACTCAGCTTTGAATTCTAATGTCTTATAATGCTCCTCCGGATCCGTCGGTCCAAAGGGAATGGGATCAACGGCCAGTAATCCGCTGGGAATTCCGAAACCTGCGGAAACGTGGTCAGTTGTGGTGAAGAGCCCCAGCAAGAAGGTCTCACCGAAGAAAGTCGCGCAGGTTGTAATGCGCGAAGTAGCTCTTGCGCTGGGAGTTAGGGTTCACACCGTGAACCTTCTTACAGGTTACCGTTGAGAAAGAGATGTAGAAAGTTGTGGAGAATCTAAAGGTTTTCGAACATTGGTTGGAGCTGACTGTGGCCCAAAAGCTTGGGTTGAAGGCCACCATATATAATGCCCATAGCTATATTAGCGCTGATCAACTAATGCAACAGATACACGTGAATCATCTCGCGGATGGCATGTCGCTCGACAGATTTAAAAAGGAAGCTAAATTTGTAAGCCGGTCCATCCGGTCTGGCCCTGAAGTGGTCAGCAATGTTGTTCTGGAGAGAACGCCAACTGTATGTCAAGTGGTTTAGCTTTTGGGGTAGCTCACACGACCTGTTCCCCGAATGCTTCCGGTGCTTGAGTTTCGACCATAGGTTTACTGATTGCAAGGCAAAAGGCCACATACTTGCTCGTTGGTCGTCGAATGGCTTCATCCAGCAGTAACAGAATTCCGCTAGAGCGCCTGTCGTGATGCTCGATCTCGGCCAGCACATGCGCGAGCACAGGATTAGCGTGGCCATGTTGCAGGAATCCCAGATAGTCAATGACTGCATCAGGGGCTTGTCTGCAAACAGGCTGGTCTTCACTGATAGTAGGTCAACCAAGGCGGCCGTTGTCATTAATGATATGCGTCTAGATTGCGTCTGTGTTGAAAATCTCACTATGGAGTGGGGCATATGTGCCTCCATCACGGGGCCGTTGGGACAAGGGTTTTTGTGGTAGCATGTATCGTTCGCCTACTGACGACTTGGAGCCATATATGGCTTTCCTGGATGAGGAGATCTGACGTATTCGCGGAACACTATTCATTATGGGTACGGATGCGTATGCAGTCTCCCTATGTGGCACAGTAGGATTGTCCAGCGTATATCTTGCCACCGCACTAAACGTAGAGGAGACGTATTGTCTGGAACGTTGTTGAAACACGATTTGTTCTGTTCAAATGTTCCGTCAAATGTTTATACTTTCAAGAGTTCCAGGGGCGTCAGTGACATTGACCTTAATTGTGCGAATTTTGCAGCTTAGGCTTTTGTGTAGTCATAGAGTTTGCTGGATGGGTGTAACGCCAGTGATTATATTCTTATTAAAATTGTGCTGGTTGCTCTCCCTTCTCTCAGTTTCCGCTTTGGTCAGCAGATGAGAAGGTTGGATTGAGCCGATGTGTTCTGTAACCGATGATATGTTGATAAAGCTCGAACGGAGGGCCCCAAAGCATGTCATGTGGGGGATGAATGCTCTTCACAGTAAGCGGAGGGAAGTTTGTCAACTGAGTAAGAGAGTCCAAAGAGCGCAGCGTCAATGCTTTTGTGAGCTTAGTGATCACTTTTGGTGAAGTTTCTACCGGATATGAAAAGGGAAACGAAATCACGATATTGCCGGCATCAACGTGAACGGTGAGTCTACGATGACACAGCGTGCCAGTTTTTGTCCTTGCTGGGCTAATTATTTCTGAGATCTGAACCTTCGGTGTCTCCTGACAGTTGCACTGAAGGAGGGGGGGGGGTTGTGAAATGAGGGGTTGTGAAATGAAGAAGAACATGGCGAGACTCATGTCTCGAAAGTGGTTACTGGAAGGCTGCCAAAGTTGTTGTGCTCCTGAAGTCTTTAGAGAAGGATAAGTGTTCTCCTGTGTTGTACAGGGCCTTCTTTCTCTCTCTTCTTTCAGCGCTTGGAAAGGTCCTGGAGAAGATTATGGTTTAGCGATTGCCGGTGAAAACATTCCATCTGGTGTTTTACAGGTAGTATGGCTTCTGAACTGGCGACGACGCCTTAATGCATGTGAAAACTTAGTTGCCTGTGTGATAGCAAATACGTTCTTGGAATCTCTGCGGGTTTCAAAGGAGTTGGTCACCTGTCTTGTCAAAACTTCGTGAGTGTGTGGATGAAAGGAATAAGCTTTATGGAAGAGCTACTTTCATGGTAGAAAAGCATGTATGGCGAGTGTGGAGCGCGGCTGCCCATAGGGATCTATTATTGCTCCATTTATATGGAATATTATAGTGGATGAACCGTTGGGTGAACTTAATTCGATGGTTGAATGCATTGGCTCCCAATTTTTGTTGAGGGACAGTGGACTAGAGGTAGAATACCGGGGGGTACTGAGTGCATGTGCATCGCAAACACGTGAGCCTCTTAACACTGGTGTCGCAATGGCGAAGACCTTCCCGATGCCGTCCGCCCGTAGTCAAATCAAATCGAGTAAATACGAAGTACAGGCAGAAAGTGGAATACTAGGAACTCACAATCACGGAACGCATGCGCTTGTGCCAGCATCTGATTGAGCTCGGGACACTTTTAATCAAGTTAGTATGTAGGTATATTGAGTCCACTGATGAAGTGTGAAGGGGGTCTTACCAGGGGGTTACTAGATCCATATATGTGGGATTCTTCTTTGCCTGTCCTATGTAAGGGTCCACCCTGTTGTAACAGTTAGTGATGACGGTGTAAGGTAGGAAAGTACCGTGCCTTGCCTTATGTAGCACGGTTTTGACCGACGCCATGCAGGTTTTATTGTGTGTTCCCTCTCTTGAACTAGAGGTAGTCCTGCGTGCCAGAGCCTACAGGATCAGAAGAGGCGTAACTTAGCGGCAAACTGATTTAGTTAGTGCGGATCAGGTGGAGTGGTTAGGGATGCTTGCGGTCAAAAGGTTGTTAGATGGGAGTGTAATATCTAAATCGCAGTTTAGATGGAACGAATGTGGGAAAAGTTGGATCTAATATGAGTATGTCAAAAGCATGTTTACTAGAGGAAGTTCTGTCTTGAACTTTGGGTTCAAAATGAACTTCCTCTTGACGATGTCATGGTAGTTTAAATGTGTTTCTCTTCCCGCGGAACCTTGCTTCTGGTCAGGGTTGTATTCTGTGCGCATTGTGATATTCGCCCTATGGCAATATATGTTCTATAGAATTCCTGCAAGCTGAGGTATCGGCTCGGTTATTTGCGGTTTGTCACCTTATGGGAGTCTCATGGTGGTGGTTATTGAGGTCACATCGTCGACAGAGCTCCTTCTGTGCTCAAGCGTGGAGTTCTGCTGTACAACTTGGCTGCCGTACCCCTTAATTGTGGTAGAGGCGTTAGATAGGCCTCGCATCCATTAATATGAATATTGAGTCTGCCGTCTGTATAACAAAGTGCCTATGTGTCTGGCACATAGGGACTTTGATTGCGGTCTTCAAATCAATCCGTGTCCGAAAAGGATCGTGAGATTACGTTAAACCCTCATGGTCTACATGCCTTTCTAGATTGGTGTTTTGAGTTGGCGGGAAGAATGATAGAGCATGCAACTCAGCCGGCTCAATCAAACTTAAAGGGCCGAGGAGAGCCTTCAGTTTGTGGCTTTGGGAAACGCTGTACTCCCTATGACTTGCTGGTCGTGATGCAGTAGCCGAATATTCCAAGGATTAATTAGGGCGATCCGGCCAGAGTCTGAACGAGGACTCATCTAAAGTGACTTCGACGACGAAACTTCACCCGATACTGGTCCTAGCAATAGACTCCATTATTGTGGGCATTCTAGAAAAGCTTGTTAAGTTAGCTTCGCCAGCTCAAGGAGTTCGAAGGAGTGGAGTGCTAGAAGAAAATAAAACCTGAAGTAAATGAAAAAGGCCAAGCAATCTAAAGCGAGGTCAAGGTATGGGATATTAACATTAATCTAGGGTCAGTTTACCACAAGTGCCAAGTGTTCAAATACGACTACCCCGGAGGCGAACAGCATCACACTGATAAGGAAAATAAAACACTTGAAAATGGTCGCAGTTAAAGGCATGATGGTTGCCGAAGGATGACGTTGGTATTTTCATATTCCAAAGTTTGCATTTCGTGTGAGATTGGTGTCAGTGATGACCTAGCTGTGAGGGGTATTTAGGACGTTTACAAAGTCCTTTTCACAGTCAAAGGTCGGAGCGAAAGTTTGGCTTGACCTCGCCCACCCGATCCATCGAGGAACTGTCAAGACAGCTCCAATTGCCGGTCCGCTCATGGGGGAGTCCGAAATACAATGATTTTATGTCTCTTTGCGCAAGCTGTGCATTGCCCCACCAGTGACGGAGATGTCGCCAGCACAAGGACCTGCTAAACAGTTGGCTGTTGGCCACAATCTCCGTGTTAAGTTTGAGATGCGGATCATGCCTCTGACATCGGCAGGCCTCTATTATTGCCAACACCCCCGCTTAGTATGTACTCCCATATTTTGCAAAACCTTAAGACTTACCTCCCATGAATACGCTGGTGCGTTGCACTTGCCTCTTTTCCTGCTTGGTGCCGGGTACCGAGCAATTGACCCGTACGTTGAGATGGGACAAATCATTGAAAAAACTGTTCTCGACCGAAAGCTCCACTTTCTTGCGGAGATCCTCTTGCAGGCATAGAAGACATTCTCATGTTTAGTCTCCATTTTAACTTGCGACCCAAGATCGTGCCCAAAGGGTTTATAGGAATAAAGCTGCAATCTTTGCCCGTGAAGCGGCGGGAGATAGGATTCGAGTCTCCTTGGTTTTGTGGTAAAAAGCTTCAGCTCCATTTTGGTTCGATTTATGCCTGGTCGCAGCTGGCTTACGCACCTTTCTCAACGCGTTCCTTATAACCTTACCCAAAACAGAGGGAAAGATCAATATTACCAAACTCTTCGGCGATGCCCAGGACGTGCTCTATGGTCTTCCTGGCGGGCTGACTGCCCAAAGTCTTTTGCGAACCTATGATCACGCATACCTCCCCAATAAATTTCTAGTTTTTGTTATTTGCGAAGTATAGCCGGCTGCCTGGCACCGAAGATTTTTATGCGGGACGCACTTTGCCATCTAGCTGATTTTATCCTCGGTGATTAGCGATTGCATATTCTCAAAGAACTGCAGTTGCGTAGTCTACAAGAGGGATTGTGACCCTCGATTTCCTCGGTGGACTAGCAGCTCCAGGGTCTTGCCGGAAAATTCGGGCCGAGAGTCATCCGACTTTTTAAGAAAAAATGGGCTCTTATGTTCCTTGGCTAGAATCTTACTGAGTTTGTCAGAGTCGCTTATGCTCTCGATGTTCTGAGAGTAATCCAGTCAAGACCGCTTCTTAGCAGTCCTGATGGCCTACATATACCTTTTTTTTGTTGAGAATGCTGGGAGTCCTAAATCCGCATCCACTTGATGATGGACCGGACCACTTGAGAAGCAGCTTACTTCCTTTCTAGTGGTCCAGGGATTCCTCCTTTTCGGGTTAAACACCCAAGTTTATTAAAAAACTTGACTGACGGTTTCGTCCAGGGCAGAGCAGATTACCATTGGAAGCACTAGTAAGCTTAGTTTGGCAACCTGGCCAAATTTTCGCCACTCAATTTTTAATTCTCTGAAAAGGTAGGAAACGTCAACAGCGATTCAGATTGAAAAGTATTCAACTTTGATTCGAAAAGGGTCTCTAATCAGAAAACTTCTAGTTATCCTCTCTCTTCTGTAATGAACTAATGGGATTACGATGGTCAAACTACCATCCAGAGTGACTGTGGATGATCTAGATGGAAGCCCATTTCCAAAAAACCTAAAAAGTTGGTGAAATTGACCGTGAAGGTCCACCCGCAAATACTAAAGCTCCATCCAAGTGTTCTGCCGGCACGTGCTTGCATGCCTCTGTGTTAGCCAGGTTCGGAAAGGTGGAGGGGGTGGGGGTGAAGTGCTTTGAGCGCTTCGATCCCTCGCGTGCCATTACACTGAATTCACGTGTCCGTAGGAGACCGCAACGGTTCTTGAAAATATCCACACTAATATGGAGATTCGATTAAGCCTAATGAGATAAGCTAGAATGCGAGCTAAAACCTGAAAAATGAAAAAAAAAACCGCGCGCTTGGAACCGTAAATTTCCGGAGTTCATTACAAATGGCGCCCAGCGTGGGGCGTGTATAATGACACGTGATTGAAGCGCTCAAAGGAATCCGGAGCCTGAGTAGCACAGAGGCGTTCAAGCACCTGTCGACAGAGCTGAACTATAGGGACATCCTCAAAAATAATGGCCGGAGGGTGTCATGGAAGGGAGAGAGGACCTTAAAGGCCGCGCCTCGATGAAGATCTGAGGCAGAAGAAATAAGGACTGAGGTTGTGTGATCACGGTAAATTTCCCCAACTTTTTGGTTTTTTTGGGATAGCTCATCCCTCTAGGTCATTTCCAGTCACTCACGATGGTCGTTTGACCTTTGAAATCCCTTTAGTTCATTACACTTCTTTTCTTGATTTTCAAACTGCCCTAAAGTGGGTGCCTCGCATTGGCCCTGCTGCATATCGTACAGGACGGTTTTCTTCCATAAGCCGAGAAAAGTCTAGCCTGGCCCGAGAGAACTTATACCCAGGATAAAAGACCCTCATCTGGACACCCTGGTTGGATTTTTCCCCGCTGAAACCAACACTCACAGCTTCCGCCCTGCCTCTAGAGCTTCATCTAGGTTTTTTATTTCTTTTACTAATCTCGGATAGTCCTCTGGGGCTCCATTGTAGTTTCGACAATCGGATGAGGTCTTCAGTTTAAACTTATGGTTAGTCTCACTATTCCATTTCTGCAACCCCTCCTTGATGGCTGAGAGCAGTTTCTATCTGCACGGAACCTTTCCTGATACCCCAAGGCGTCAGCTATCTATGTGCAGAACATGTCTCTTCTGGCGTTAATCGTAGGCATTAAAGGAGAGACGGAGTTCACGTTGTATATGTTCCTAACCTCAATGGGCATTATTTTTTAAATGTCGGATGGTGTCTCATCTGACACGGTTCTGAAGGCAAAACAAAGTGTTGTCCTATTATACACCCCTCCCAGTTTTAGCGCAGTGCATACTCCCCAAACTGAAACTGTGAATACACCTAGATCGGGTTTGTTATCCTGCCTACTTATAAGCAGCCTTCAAGTATTCCGTGGTATTCCCAAGTTGGCGTCATCCGCGCTTCTTTCTGCTAAATAGCAATCGATAATACCAGAGAGATAGGTGGAGATACCTCCAAGCACTTTCCATTTATGGGGAGTGGAAAAGGTTAGTTGTTCGTCCAAAAGGCGCAAGAATTATACAAATTAGTCTTTATCCATGCGGAATTTTTGTATGCAGATGAAAGTAACAATTATCCTGGAAATCTTATCCGAACGCATTATCTTGAGCGGCACCCCAGCGACGGGCTATTGATTTCAATGACCTACGAACGGCGAAAATCCCTGGAGAACTACTCTTAGCTTCTCGCATGCCATGGCATAATGCTTCCAAGGCGGAATCCTAGCAGGGGATATGTCACCCATATTTCCCTTCCCATCCTGGAGATGTTCTGTGACTCCTTATGCCAGGCTAGCCTCAACATAAATCCAAATCTAAGGCAACAGTCTTCAGTTGGGGATCCACACAGTGCAGCAATTATAGAGGTATCACGTTGCTGAGTACCATCTTTAAGATATTCTCCTTTATCTTGCTAGGCCGGATAGCCCCATACGCCCAGAACATCATTGGCCCATACCAAAGAGGCTTCACTCCAGGCAAATCAGCAACAGATGCGGCAAGCGATGGAAAAACTGTTGCACCATCTATTCATCGACTTTAACGCCGCCTATGATAGCATAGCCAGGGTAGAACTGTACACGGCCATGAGAGAATTCGGTATCCCGACGAAATTGAGAAGACTGACTAGGCTGACCCTGACCAATGTGCGAGGCCAGATAAAAGCAGCAGGATCAATCTCAAGACCATTCGACATCAACAACGGTCTACGGCAAGGGGATGTCCTATCATGCGTCCTCTTTAACCTGACCCTCGAGAAAGTGATCCGTGATGCTGAGGTAAATGCAAGAGGTACGATCCTCTTTAAGTCCACCCAACTACTGGCCTATGCTGACGATATCGACATCATGGGAAGAACCACCCGAGACGTACAAACTGCCTTCGTCCAGATCGAGCAGGCGGTGGTTGGGGCGAGATGTTGGGCTGCACATCAATGAAGGCAAGACAAAATATATGGTGGCAACGTCAGCACCGAAGACGAACCAACCAACAACATCAAACCGCACTGGACAAACAGGAAGAATAAGGATAGGAGAATACAACTTTGAGACCGTTGACAATTTCTCCTATCTAGGGTCGAAAATCACAACCGATAACAGCTACGATGATGGTAGAAAAAGAAGACGAAGCATACCCTGCCTAAGATGGAGCGATGGCGTAGGTCAGGACGCCAGACAGCTTTTAGGGATATCGAATTGGTGGACCTCGGCGCAAAACCGGGATGTCTGGAGTTCCTTATTAAGGCAGGCCTAGACCGGATACCGGTTGTTGCGCCGTTGATGATGATGAACAACGCAAGGCTACTAGGGTTAGTTTCCGTCACTGACCGAACGGAGGGCTCTAAAGTGTGTCATGTGCGGGACGAATCCTCTTCACAGTAAGCGGAAGGCAGTTCGTCGCCTGATGAGGAGATGCTAAAGAGCGCGTTGTCAATGCGAAGTTACATAACCCCTTGCTGATGCCTACCAATTTAGGCTCGCTAACAGGCGAGTCGAATCATTTTTTAAGGAGCTTTTCAGACAGTCTAAGGAAGCTGACTGGAGGCATTGGTGAGGATAGCGATGACCCTTGGGAGGTGTCTACCGGGTATGCGTGATAGTGTTTGTGCGTTGCTGAGTGAATTTCTTTCAAGAGCCTTCGGGGCTCCTGATGCTCGCGCTGAAGAGGGGGGAGGGGGATTTTTCCCTGAGGGGTTGCGAGATTGAGAAGAGAATGCGAAGCTCAAGTCTCGGAAGTCACTTGGCTGGGATGTGCAAAGCCATCTGGAGGGCCATCGCAACTCATGCCTAGTGTCTGTATGATTGTTGTCTAGGGGAGGGCTATTTGCTTTCTGGAAGACTGTCAGAGCTGTTGTGCTCTTGAAGTCTTCAGAGAAGGATAAGAATTCTCCTCGGTTGTATAATACCTAGTTTCTCCTTCTTGTCCCAGCGCTTGGCAAGGTCCTGGAGGCGATTATGATTCAACGAATGGCTTGGAAAACATTTCGTGTGGTGTCTGATTGGCGGTATGGCTTCTGAACTGGCAGCTCTACCGCAACTTATGTCTAGTGTTTGTATGATTCTTGTCTACGGGAGGTATATTTCCCTGGTTTCTCGAAGTCTGTTAGAGTTGTTGTGTTCTTGAAGTCTTCTGAGAAGGACAAGAGTTCTCCTCGGTTTTACAGGACCTCCTTTCTCTCCCTTCTCCTAGGGCTTGGCTAGGTCCTGGAGAAGATTATGGTCCAACAAATAGCGGTGAAAATATTCCATCTGGTATCGGACAGGCAATAAGGTTTCGGAACTGGCATGTTTATCGACGACGCCTTATTGTATGTGAAAAACTTAGTTGCCTGTTGATTTCAGATTCAGTTTTGAAAGGCGCATTTGACCATCTGAGTTGGTAATTTGTCTTGTCAAAATTTCGTGAGTGTGAATGTCAAGAATAAGCTTGATGAAGAGCTTCTTTCATGTTAGGAAAACATTCATGTGTGGGTCATGGTAGACTGCGGCTGGTCACAAGGATCTATCGCAGGTCCATTTATATGGAACCTGAGAATGGATGAACCATTCGGTGAACTTAATTCGATGGTTGAATTCATTGTCTACGAGCATGATCTCTTAATTTATGTTGAGGGGATAGTGCACTTGAGGTAGAACACTGGGGTACTGAGTGCATGTGCATCGCAAAGGCGTGGTTTCTTAAAATTGCTGTCTTAACGGAGATAACCGTCGCGATGCTGCTGAAAGACAACCGTTGTCGTCCGCCCGTAGTAAAATCAAATGGAGTGAATTTTAAATATCGGCAGGAACTCACAATTGTGGAACGCTTGTGCTTGTGCCCGCACCTGATCGTGCTCAGGACGCTTTTAACCAAATTAGTATCTATGTTTAGGCGTGTTATGAAGTGTGATGTGGGAAATATCGGTCCACATGCCGTGGACTTTGGGCTTCAGATGAGCTTCCTCCTGACGGGGCATGGTAGCTTCAGTGAGTTTCTCTTCTCGCGGAACCTTGTTTCTAGTCGGGGTTGTATTCTGTGCATACCTTGATATCCGCCCTCTGAGAGTATATGTTCTGTAGAACTCCTGCAGACTATGCTTTCGGCTCGGTTATTTGCGGTTGGCCTTCTTATGGGAGTCTCATGGTGGTTGTGGTTGGGCCCATATCGCGGGCAGAGCTCCTTTTGTGCTCAAGCATGGAGTTGCGCTGGACTATTTGGGTGTCGTACCCCTTAGCTGTGGTAGATACATCGCATCCACTAATATGAATGTTGAGCCTGCCGTCTGTATAACAAAGTATCGATCGGAGGACCGTGGGATTACGTTACACCTCATGACCTACATGCTTCTCTAGAGTGGTGTTCTGAGTTGGCGGGGAGGAAGATGGGGCATACAACTCAGCCGGCTCAATCAAACTTAAAGGACGGAGGAGAGCCTTCAAT
Organism: Hermetia illucens; assembly: GCF_905115235.1. NCBI lineage: Eukaryota > Metazoa > Arthropoda > Insecta > Diptera > Stratiomyidae > Hermetia > Hermetia illucens. The sequence continues at coordinate 218,849,171 of NC_051849.1, forward strand.
TTGTGGGAAACAAACGTTGTACTTCCTATCACTTCCCGATCGTGATGCAGTAGGCGAATGATTCAAGGCTTAGTTAGGGCGATTCGGAGAGTTAGTTAGGGAGATTCATCTAAAGTGGCTTCGACCACGAAACCTCACCGGGTACTGGACCTACTGGTACAATAGGAACCGGGATATACTTCTGAATTTACATGTCTTAGGAGAATTCTTGGGCACTCTAGCAGGGGATGTAGGCCCCATGTTCCCCTTACTTGTGGCGCAGTTATGAAAGGCTGGCCTCAACGCGAATCTACACCTCAGGCGACAGCCATACACCAGCGTCATGTAGGCATAAGTGATTCCTAGCTTCTTCGCTGAAGGGCTTCGCAGATCACGCTCTGTCAGCCGGTCGTTATCTGCAGAGGTGGCTTGGCATCCTAGACTTTGTCAACACTACTCCTTTTCTTTCCTTTCTCGATCTCATCATGAGATCGCTTGCCTTTGAAAGCAATAGGTTTTGTCCTTCACTAGTTTCAAGGAGGAGAATTTTTTGTCCCACTTGTCGGCAGTACCGGTCTCCATGTCCCTCATAATCTTATTCAAAACATGGGTGGCTTTCTGTTACTGATTCCTGAGCAGGGCTCCAGTAGACTTCTACTTCTTCATTGGCTTTCGATAACTGGCATTCCCATCAGATCTCGTCCCCTGGGAAACCTGGTCTCGAGGCAGGGGTACTTTTTTCCGCCTACTCGCGATCAAGCTCTCCTTTGACCATGCACGCTTCGGCTTATGCTGTTTCACCTTGTGTTGTTGATTTGGAGAGGATGGTCCCCTGGCTTCAGTTTCCCTTCTGCTGGATCCGATTGCTCTTCACAACAAGACCAGGGCTTTTATGGATAATGTCTGCGGCTATATCGTGCCCCATTTCATCAAAACGCACATCAAACATAAACAACTGACTGCCTTGGCCTCCTTTTAACTAACTTACCCAACCCCATGGTCACCTTTTAATTGCAAATTCAAATTCAATCTAACAACAGAGTGAAACAGAGACAACAATTTCGTAACGAGATTGAAATTCCTTTTATCTCATCATCATCATCATCACACTCAATTTTAGAATTTCAATTTCAGCCGAACAAATTACGACAAGAAGAAGGACATCCCAATACATTACAATCTACATATAAGTGTGCCGCACTCGAGGGAGTCTAGTCCTTCCCGAAAATTCCTTCAGCATACTATGTCTAATCCGTGCAGGTACTCCAAGGATAAGGGAAATCTTAAGTGAAAACTAAACATATCGGGAGCGATGGAAAGAGTTGAAACCTTCGCTCGTTTTCTCGTCTCCCGTCCCGTCTCCAATGTCCGGCACTAACTACATTCAACTTTGAGCATAGGTTTACCATCCCCTCGCATCAACCCCGGGATCATTTTCAGTCCGTAATCCACCGGTTTTCTTGCCTCTCTTTTTCACTTCGTAGTTGATTACTGACTGAAATTCCGATATGATCCAGTGAAGTTTTGAAGGTTCCTAGGTAGACGACAGTAGACTTGTTACAGGTTGGAAGTCCGGCCCACCCCCTCATCCCCGGGTGGCTGGTTTCGAGCTTGCAGCATATTGTACAGGGCGAACATTTAAGTTCATTATCTCTGCCAAAACTTCACTCTAATTAAAAGGTGGTTTAGAGTTTGTGGGCAGTAAGTAATTTATTGTAGGGAATTTATCATCGTGCCCAACTCCCTTGTAGTTTGGTAGTAGTTCGGGCTTCCTATTGTTTATGAGTTAAGGGAAAATCGTTGTATGTAATTTGAATGGTTCTATTCGTACGAGACATTGAGAGTTGGTAATGGAACTAATGAAGTTGTATGGTTTTAATTATAGGTGACTTGTTAAATGATGTAATAAAAATTTGGATAATTATAGAGCAATGTTGGGGGAGGGATGACCCTTGGAAATGAGTCCCACATATAGCTGGTTTCCGCAGGTGAATGAAGAATACTGACAACAGTGACAGGTCCTCGGAATTCTGAAAAAGGTGTGGTGACAGTTTAGAAATACTTTGCCTTTACCAGATCAGGTCATAGATGCATTAGTACCTTACCCTGGCCTATCATACTACCTGGTCCAACTCCATGTTTTCTTATTTTTTCAGTCCTTTCCAACTATATCCTTGAACTTCTCCCAGTTGGTCTCTCCCTGTTACCGCAGGTGCTCAGAGGTGGCGGGGAGGAAGACGGGGCTGCAATCCTGTCGGCTAAACCAAAACCAAGTGGCCGAGGAGAACCTCCACGAGGTGGCACCGGGAAACGCTGTATCGCATTGGCTTGCCGGTCGTGATGCAGTAGGCGAATGCTCCAAGGTTTAATTAGGCCGATCAGACTCGAGTCTGCACGGGGACTCATCTGAAGTGGCTTCGGCCACGAAACCTTACCAAGGGTATACTGGTACTAAGGGAACCGGGGCAGCCCCTGGACTCATATACCTCGGGAGAATTCCTGTCGTATATGAGTACAGCTCGGTTGTTTGCGGTTGGTCCCCTAGTGGGAGCTTCATGGGGGTTGTTGGTGATGCTCAAGCGAGAAGAGACCTTCGGGCCTGGGCGTGGTGTTGCGTTTCAACACGGGTGCTGTACTCCTTAGTTTGGTAGAGATTTAGGTAGGTCTTGCATCCACCAGTATGAATGCTAAGCCAAGTACTTGGTATTGACTGGTACCGTTGTTGCTTGTCACAGCGGGGCTCTAATTGTGGTAACAAAATCAATCCGTATCTTAAGAAGACCTTAGGATTAAGTCCCCACGACAGGCACCTACGTTAAAATCCCAAGGACATAACTCCCTGTTACCGCAATTACTGATACCTCAGTTAACTTTTTGGTGCAGAATCCTTTTCAGTTCCTGCTTTTTCGACTCCAATCAAAGAAGACAAAATCAATGAAGAGAATTCTAGTAGCTGCTTCAATAGTCCTTCCTCACACAGTCTCAGAAATGCGGCTGTCCTCTAATATCTGTGACTTCGCAGCATGCGCATCTTTTTTTCAGACTTTGTCCTGTGACTAGCTGGCCAGCAGAGTCATTTTCTTGAACGCAGGTTATAGGTTTAGTGGCGGGTCCGGATCCGATAACTTGTAAGGACTTAAAGATAGACGTTTAAGTCCTTATGTGCAAAATCTGAGTTCCAGAGCCTAGGCCCAGTCATCAGACCATTCTTGATTCGGAGGCAAGTGAATGTGCGGACATTGTCACAATGTCTTTCATTATAATGGCGAAAGTTACCGTGTTGAAGTGGTCCGAAACTTAAGGTATGACAAACACAGACTTAATACTACCACCGATAATTTCAGAGGAACCGGTGCTTTTTGGAGGTCGCTGAACATAAGCCTGTATTGACCAAATATGATGGCTTCCCTGTTTATCTTTTGTTCATACATTCGTGGAGCGCAGGGCATCCACACAGAGAGACTGTGCTTCAGTTTCGTTATCATCATACTTATTTCTGTGCAAGTGATAAGCTAGCAAGGTAAACACAAGACGAGCACAAACTCCCACGACGACTGGGACGTAGGGTAACGAGATCGACAGGCCAGCGCTCTAACACCACAACTATCGTGACAGAGCATCCTCTAATCTAATCGTCTCAACCGATGCTTCTCCTGCCTCAGATGAACTATGAGGTACGGTTTTTGAGGTTCCCACCCTGTTAGGGGCAATCTTCAACCTAATGGTCTGAGGATGCCAAGACCGGGCGGGAACATCAAAGGCCGCGCCTCATAGCACCTCTGAGGCAGGAGAAGCATCGATTGAGGATGCGATCCGTCGTGGATTTTCTCTATCGCTCCTGGCACTCGGGTCCGGAGTTTTACGGGTCCTCGTGTGGCCGATTCGTTATTTTTTTGTATTTTAATTTTTCTGGTTTAGCTTTGGTGTTGATTTTTTGGCAGGCCCTCGCGAATCCCTACGTCAGATGAACTTTCAGGTTCTGGTGCGGCTCCACGCATCGATAAAGGATTTGTGAATTTTTGTATAGTGACAAGTGAGAGATCGAAGTGTTCAAAGGGTCTCCCCCCAAAATTCCTGAGCCTTCCTAGCATGGAGGCAAGCAAGCAATGTTGGCAGAACATTTGGATGGAGTTTTAATATTTGCGGCGGATCATTACGGTCAATTTCGCCATCTTTTTAGGGTTTTGGAACATCTTTCCGATTTTGGTCGCCTCTGGTCATCGCCAATTCTCAGAAGGACCTTACGGAGTAGCAAAGGTGACAATAGGAAGATTTAAGCGCTCTACACTTCGCTTATGTCAGTATTGACCGTGAATAATGTGCAACCGTCGTTTCTGTTGTCATTCTCACCAGCCGGCCCGGTCACTGTATCCGACTATATGAGGCTCTCACAATCTTCGATGAAAGGGTTTAATCGTCACTGCATCCATCGTTAGCTGGTTGGCTTCGGAGTTTGCGCCGAAAGTAATTAAGGACGTCCGGTACAAATGGGATAGATTGTGCTTCGATCCCAAGCCAACTGACGGAACTAGTCCCTCGACAGTAGGCAGAGTGTCGGTCAACATCGCGTTTCTTGACTGGACAGAATCGGCGCCCTGCCATTAACGCAAAATTTGTACCTTAGCAATGAACTCCCATGAGACTTCTTTGCACTGTTTGTTTGTCAACCAAGAGCAGTTGACGACACCCTAGCGAGTATCAGGCCTCGTACTCTCATTAACAGGGTAGCAAATCAATTAAGCCATGACATTTCTCAGACTCTTCCAGAATTGAGAACCTCGATCCTCCTCTATGTGGAGACTGATAGGATGCTGGTTTTGGGAGTCTTTTAGGAATCGCAAAGGGCCTCGCCGATCACCTTTGGGGTGAAATCTGGCAAGATGAACAGTGACTCTGTGAAGGAGGATTATCCTGAACCCCTCATCTCTTTAGCTGTCTCCTGAAGGCTAGATTTGTTACAATTTTAGATCTGAGAGATACGAAGATTCCATTAGATGATGCAACCAAGGATAAAATTGCCTCTACAGTCACTCGATCAGTTCGTCCCCATGCCGCTTGGGCAGCAGTGTCCAAATGCTGATGGACAAAGCCATCCTTGTTTACTTGAAAATTGCACCTGCTTAGGGGGTTGTAAACTGTCAGGCGCAGTGGTGTCATCTCCGTTGTTCACAGCGAACCTAGTTTTTCGTTTGCGTCGAGATAATGGTACCAACATATGGCAGTCGTTGCTGCAGGCAGCTGCGCTCGACTATCCGACCATCTATTTCGTAAGGAGGATGTCGAACACAATTGTTCTGTCTCGCAAACTATTCGCGAGAGACTTGCCATTTGCCGCCGAATTTCCATCAATTCTGGGGTCATGTGAGATATTTCTGCGTGGATTTTGTCAGCTCTCGTGGCCAACACTTTCGGGAGCTTCCATCGGCACAGGTTAGTGTGGTCTGGGTGTCTTCCGGCTGGCTTAACTGTTTCGATTTCCGAGTGGTGCAATCTCTAAGCGAGGAGTCCGTCAGTAAGGATGCAGCTTCACTCGGCCAGAATGACGAAGTGGTCCTCTGTTTGGTGGAACTGAGCCTCCGAGTTTCGCTGTTAATGCCATGTCAGTTATGGGTGCCTTCTGCATCTCGGAGCATCCTTTCTATAGTGGAACATTTTTTAAATACCAAACCAAAAAAAAATTAAGCTACGGGCGGAGCGCCAGGCAGAATGAAACCTCCTCTCAATTGTTACCCTTGTCTTTGAAGTGGACCGATTTTTGACTGACTGATGCTGTCGGCAACAATATGTTCCATTCTAAGAGTCGCATTGAATTGGTTCCACCGAGAAAATGGGGCGGACCTTGGTGTTCGGGGAGGAATTCTACGCGGTTGTCGATAATTGTTTGCTTATAGTTAGTGGGTGAACGATTAGTGTGGCTCCGCTCTGCAAGGGTCAGGTATCCGAGAAGTGACATCACGGCAGCGAAGAATTGCTTGACGCTTTTATCGCACAGGGAGTTTCCCTGGATGTCCTTCGACATTATAATAACGACAAAAAGTAATCGAGGACATGCTCGCGTTTTTACTGTCCTACCCCTGTCCAAGACATGACTTGGATCAGACCGAAATGAGTAGCCTTTCTTGCCGACTTCATCACTATCCTCGTGCCCACTGGAAGCGCCCTTTGCTGGTTCAGAGATATGACATAGGTATCGTCAGGAAATCTCTGACCAGCACTTGCTGTTCTTAAGCAAACTGGCTCTCTGTATGAGAGGATTTGGCTTAGCAGTGAGCATTCGGAAGAGCAAGTATGTTTTGGTGTAAATTCGAGCCTTTCCGTACATCATCGACAATGGTACGGTTTGTATCGATCCCGATAAGGAACGTGCCAAATCGGCTTTTCGATGCTGGAAAACCGTCACTTACCACAGCAGTTCCTTGGAATTTATGGGTAGTATCAGCAATTTGTGCCGCTGGCTGCGTTGTTGACAGACATGCTCCAGAAGAAGCATCAGTTTTGTAGGTGTGAGCAGGTTATCTCGGCCCTCGACGTCTTGGGAACGAAGGAGTCTATCCTAATTAGGGCGTGTGAGCAGGAGTGGAGATCATTGGGCACATTGCCTACGTTTTTCGCGTGGTTGGCAAGTGGAAGTGGCTTAAGCTTTCATGCTGCCTCTTTCAACAGAGGCAATATCTCGGTGGTGTTGAGTCGACCTAATATCGAGGGGGGGGGGGGGGGGGTCGCCAGAGAGTCGCAGGTTCGCCCCGTATATCGGGACTTACAACAAATTCCTCGCGATTGGCCCTTCGGAGGCCAAGTAAGGCGAGCTGTAAAACTTGCGACCAAGACAGTGTTCAGTGTTTTGTGCCGTTTTTGAAGCAACGCATTCGAACGCGGGCGGTGTGCAGTTGTCCTGTGGCGTTTGAAGCTGACGAGTTTGCCTAAATCGAACGAATAGGAGGACTTGAACTGCATTCCTTTGTCCGTGATATTTGCGGAAAAATCGAAGCAAAGAACCCACTCTCGACAGAGGACCTCGACACAAGTTTTTGCAGAAATGTCTTTTAGATGTATCGCCTCAGGCCACCGCATGTCCTTGTCAATGATTCTAAAACAATACCTGAAATAACGCGAGTCTCGCAAGGGACCGATTATATAGATATGGATTGTGTGGAAGCGTCTGGTGGACCGAGGGAGCACGTTAACCTCTTTTTTCTTGACTAACTGATTTGTTGCCTGGTTGCCTGTGTGCGTTAAATTGTGAGGGGCGTGAGATATTTCCTTGTGGAAATCGGCCGGTATATATGGCCTCGGTCCTCATCTGAGGGCTGGCAGTATATGTTAGATTTCTTTTTGAGTTATTGTCCCGTTCAGAATTGAGGTACGCTCGTCCTGGTCGGCTGCGCCATTTTACTGGGTCATAGGCATGATCTAGATGGAGTCGCGAGGCTTCAAAATTACCACCCAACATGTGGAATGGGCCGACTGAAAAGGATCAGGTGGGAAAGTTGGCGAGGGGAGGCTGTGGCGGGCTTCTCTTTCAAAGCAAAGGTGGCTTATGATGCCAAATCTGGTTAACCTTTTTGTGAAGGGCAGTAGCTACGGCCATGTCTGAAGCATCGGCGAATACGGCTAGAGTTGGATTTTGCTCCAGCAACTGGGTAGTCTCAAACGATTAGACATCTTTTGGAGACCACGGAATCAGGCGTTTTTCTTTGGTCTTTGGCCCAAATAGGTAATCGTTAAGGATCAACTGGTGGTAGCGGCTTTATGTAGCAAAGAGCGGATGAATCTCTGCGTCACATTGCACTGTCCAAAGTCATCTTAGTGAACTAGGAGGGTCTAAAGGATCAGCATATTGGCGTTTTCTGAATGCCTTCGGAAGCTACAAGGATTTGGTGATATTTCTTGACGAAGCCCAAGGTCGAGAAAATATGGTGGTCCGTAATAGAGAGCGCAAAGTCCAGGATGAGTGGGATGGAGCACTGGAACTACTAACTTCTGAGGCGGTAATGGACGCACCTTAGAAAAGATAGAGAAGCGATTGTCGTTGACGTGGTATAGGACATTATGCTTAATCGGATCAAAGAGACTACGCTCGCAAGTGATGTTGCGATACCTTTGAAGAAGTGCGTGAATACTTCCGCTGGTATTCGAAAACGTTAGAAAGAGTGTCCCTGATGACCTAAGATAAGTTGTGGGGTCAAGGAGAGATCTGTTATGGAAATTCATTAGGAATGCATAGTGTCAGAGGAATTCTGCCCATCAGATTGGAAAGCTGGTATCTGTTATAATGAACGAAGTTCCTGACTCATGGTTACCTGCATGTAGCCATACGTGTTGACCGACCAGGAATTTGCTGTCACGAGTTTTAAAGTTCGCCGGGTCAGACGAGAACCGAGACTTCAGCGTCTATATCGATCAAGTAGAGTAGTTGATCCAAGTGGTCATTGTTAGTGATGCGGTGGTGCGTTTCGGTTAGGCGCCAGCGAGGTTGTGGCAGGTCTAGCCTTTTGGTCCAAGAAGTACAGGGGCTGGTACATTTAGTGGCCGTTTCCGCAAGCCTTTGATGGTACCAATATGCTCGAGCACTTTTCGAAGCCAAGGTCGAGTGCAAGAGTTCCGGGAGATCGGCAGTGAAATCGTTACATACTCATGCGAACACGACTTCAGATCCAAGCCAAATGGATTATACTCCACGTAAATAGGACGGCCTACGAACAACTTACAAACCAAACCGCGTACCATCTTGTAGCCTGTTTTCTGTTCACTCAGTATCAGTTCTATCACTTTAGTTGATTGAAAAATACTGGAAGTTGTCCTGTGAACTGGAAACTTGGTGTCAGGACCGTCATTCTGGAGCTGGCCGTCGCCTGCAAACCTAATTCAAACTGCAGTTTCTCTACTGACTTGCAGCTACCTGGAGTATTGGGCATTCAGACAGTCTCCTTTTCTTGTTCTTAATTTTTTCAATGTTTATTGCCATCACACTTAATGTTGAATAAATGGCAAGCCTACAGGAGCGGGACAGCACAAAGACGAACATAAACATCCGTGACCAAGCGGGGTTTGAACCCTGGATAATTCCAACCATCCGTTCTCGCTATCAATAGAGTGGAGCTACTTATACATTTTGTACGACCTTCGAAGTTGGTTGACCGAGGAAAACGATGAATCCAAACTTTGAGGACAAACCGAGACCCCTTTACGAATAAGAGAATCAATGTAGTATTCTTCGAGATGGAAGGGGCCCATGTGATGATTCGTTGGGGTTCGAACTAGGAGACAGGTATCATTCACTTAGCAACCTCACCATCTACTCAGCTCACATGGAATAAAAATATCCTGCCCGTCGTAAGTATTCCCTTGTTAAGAATCCTTTCAAAGACTCATACCTTCCTCTGAAATTGTCCCGAAATAAATTAATGGATTCCATCAAAGTAAGTATCATAAATCCTCTTTCTTCATTATGTCCTTGTGGACTCATGTCCGAACTGAAACACACATGGCCCAAATCCCATCTCAATCGAAGTCTTTACCAGTTAAAACAGTCTGGAAGAAAATTATCCTTCAATTATTAATGAATATAAAACACATTTTTCGACCCCGTTGTCCACTTAAATCTCTTAAGAGCACTCTTTCCCAACAACGTCATCAATACCAGGGAATCATAAAAAGTCGATGACCTTACAAATTGTGGTATTCTACATCCTCGACAAAGTAGGAGGGTCCGGTGATTTACCAATTGAACAATGAGTCATTCTAACTGCCGAAAAGAAAGCTTCCCACGAGCAGTCAGTTCTCCAAGTCCCATGTCCTGTAAGGAATTAATGAACCCAATTTCAGTGGTTAAGTTCTTATCGGTTTAGTCATTTTCAAGGATCCAATGTGTTTGTACATGATACCAATGATGTACAGACTCGCTTTGAGGAACAAGGGGAGGGGGCGGAAAGAAGCGACACAAATAGCGTTAAAGGGACATGTTTTTATTTCTCGCTCCTGAACAAGGAGGCTCGAGAGCAAAGTATCCTTATTGTACCCGAAAGAAAGTCAAACTGAGATGATTTCTTCCTCTTGAAAGTTTCAGAGAATGATAAAAGCTTTGATGCGCAGTTGGGATACAATTTCGTGGGATTAAAATATGGAAAAGGCCATGGAGAGCGCGGTTAGTGTTCAATCGACTGTGAGGATGCGAAGTTGATTTTCTTCTTGCTTGAGGCAGGGATGGAAATGTGGTGAATCTGGATTGGTAGGGTTGGAATTTATTGTTCGTTGTTTGAGGGAAAATCGGTGGCCTTTAAATCGTTTTCCTCCAAATTTTATTGCCGACGTGTCCTTACTTGAAATTTTTCAACCTTCATGTCGGTGGACTTTCACATTTTCGAACACACAGGCTTAAATTAGGGGGTTTTATCCCCCCTATCCTTTAAAGTCCTGCAATTATTAAACTATGCATTTCATTAGAAATATTACGGAAATTTTTGTTTTCTTTGCCTCAAAAAGAAAGTCCAAAGCCGCATCCTGAAAAATTTGGTGCGAACTCTTCTATTATTAGCATAAGAAGAGAAAAAACTTTTTTCACTCATACATTGTATAACGCCACTCGACAAAGAGACCCACTCGGGCCCGCCATGAACGTCGACCTTGAACGAGCGCTCGCCTTGCCTCACAACTCTAAAAGAGCCTTCGTATGGTGGTTGCAAGGGCCTCCGAGAAGCGTCCACTCGAATAAGGACCTATGGATACGCCCCATTGTTCCTGGGTGTTTTGACTTCCATTGTCGTGTGTCGGGAAGGTGGAGTCGGTCGCAGCGTCGAAACTGCGTCTCTGAGCAGACGCAACATACCAGAGTCGCTTAACCCTTTTCTGATATTCAGTACAGTGTCGGCAGGGAGGCGCAGGTTCTCTCTCTACACCATCTCCGCGGGTGAGCGGTGCGGAGACCAAGGAGGGCGAAAGCTAGGACCACGACTACGACGGATCGTCGCGAGCCATTAAGGCGGCCTTCAGCGTCCGTGATTATGTCGCAATGTTAGTCATAGGAATTGTTTCAGGCCACCAGTTTTACGCGGTGGCTTGTGAGGTATATATTTTACCGGTGCAGGGCCAATGACGTCGAGATGAATGGTATGGAAGCTCTTGGTCGACTACTTCCTTTCTTACGTGCTTGTTAACTTTGTTTTTCGGACACGGTATGCATTGTCTGGCCCAAGAGTTTACGTCCTTGTTCATGGACGGCCAGAAACATTTTGCAGTGTTTAACTGCTTCGTCGTCCTGATGCCTAGGTGCGCAAAATCGTGTATTGCCTCAGTAGATCATGCAACCTCACGGGAGTCTTTTGTTTTGGGTCCAGACAAGTAAGCGTTAAGGATCGCTGGATGACAAGCGGCCTTGGGTAAGAAATGACGATAGAGGTTTAACATGACCAAAACCCTTTTCAGATCCTTTACCGTGTTTGGCAGGCCAAATTTCTTTATTGCCTCAACCTTTTCTGGTTCGGTCTACTCACTCACTTTACTCCAGATGGTCCAAGTGCTCAGATTCTGAACAGGAAGCGACCAAAACATCATCCATGTAATCTCCGCATGGCCGCCATTCGCCGTTTGCCATAGCGACCAAACGAAGTGAAGCTATTAGAAGGCGTGCTGGTACCCTGTTTCACCAAATAATGAAACCCTTTCTTTGCAACAGCTAGTTTCTGGGGTGACAGTGGACGAACCATTGAGAAAATTTTGAAACCATTAGTGTTGATGCGGTGCTTCACATCGTGCTTAACGCTGCTGGGAGAAACTACTTTCATAGTAATGTTGCGGTACTTTCTGAGGACTGCGCGAATCCGGTGGTCGGTAACGTCCTCGAAAATAATTGAAATAATGTTGTCTTTGCAGGTGGATATTTTTCCTGACGTCTATCAAGGCTGTGTTCTGCAGGTCCACCAAGAACCCATAATGGCACAGGATGTCTGCACTTAAAATGGGAGTGCTGATGTCGGCCAGAACGTTCGGCGCAGTCCGATACATCCACTTGCTTATAGCCATATGTAAGAATGGGAGTAGAGTTCGCGAGTGCCAGTCGTAGATTCTGTGGGATTAATGTGTTCAGACGGGGTACAGGGAGAACCGATATCTCAGCGCCTGTGTCGATCAGGAAGCAATGCCTGCTCAGGGGGTCGAAAATTGTAAGACGATATGGTACTGAGCTTCGGGTAGCAGTCGCCGAGGCATCCAGCAAGCCCAGTTTTTTGTTGCGTCAAGCCTGCATCCCGTGGTACCGACTGTTGCAGTGAGCTTTGTGACCGTGTCGGCCAGTGCCATCACCATGGCCTTGAACTCGTCGACCTCCCGAGCCGTGTCTCGGGAAACCTCTGAGACCACGGGGCACGCGTACACCTCGTGTATCTTGTCGGTCGTGGCGAACAATACCTCCAAGAGCCGCCGCAGCCAGAGGGACTTAGGAACTCCGAGCCAATCTTATCCTCATCCAGCTGCCTCATTCCCGAAGCAACTGGCGGGAGTGGAGTTATGTGGCCGCAAGTCGGGGGCGAGAAGCCCAAACGCCATAGAGAATTTGGTCCTCCTATAATTAGACTCGATGGGGCAGATAACAGGATTATCGTGGTTTGCGCGGGTCACTATCCTATAGGGAACCATGCTGCGGGATTCGGAATACACTAAAGTTGGTACTCTGGAATTTGGGGCACCATGGTCTCACCATGTCAACTAGGCAAATAAATCTTTGAGTACTTCTAAGAGATTTCTAATTGGAGTTGCCGGGAACTGCTACAATTCGTAAATGTTAGGGGTTGAACCAGTTGAATTCTGCTCACCCTGCCATCTTCACAGTAATCGTGATCATGGGAGTTTCCACTTGCCTCCAAGGGATAGTTTAGGAATAGTGTCCTGTTCGAAATTTTACTGTGGCTTCCATGTTCCTCTTCAAGAGGGTTCTGGGATTCAGCACTAGTGCTTGCCTCGCAAGGTTCAGCATTCATTCCACTGCCTATCTGACAGCTCTATCGCAAATAAGGTCTACGGAAATACGACAAATAAGAGGTGACAGAGGCAGCCCCTTAGTGGGCCATTCTGATAGCAGCTTCACTACCACTCTTAATATTCATCTCAGGGACGTTATCCTCAGTACCCGTTCGACTGGTATGCCAATTTATCCTTTTCACGTTCGTCGCTCTCTTCCAGATAGGAGTTGCGTAAAACAGGCGAGATAAGATAGGTCATGAGGTTAATTCGAAGATTGCGGTATTCTTCCTCCTGCTTCCGATGTTTCTGCCTCTTTCTTCTTTCTTCTCTTTTAATAAATCCTCCTCCTTTGAAAAAACGATGACTTACAATATGACAAAAGCGAGATTGGTTGGTTGGTTTCACCAGTAATTTGAGAGAGAGAGAGAGCCACAGGCCTTACTTAGCCGCTGACATAACTAACTCACTTTTTCCAGTGACCTTCCACTAAGGCTGTGACCTCCTTCTGGAACCGCCAGGAATGTCTCCTTCTTGAAAGCTCTAGTAGACCAGCCAACTATCCAAGTTTTTCCTTGTGGTTGAGTATTTGACTGTCACCGTTTTTAATGTCATGAAAAGTAGCTTGGTGGTCACTGTGGGTGTTTGTGATATCAGGCGATACAAGGAGTACGTCCCGTCGAGATCGGTGGCTGTGTGCCTTCACTTAGCTATAACAGCATCCACCGCGTCCTTTGTTGATCAGCGTAAGCCTAGCTACTTTCCAGCGGCAAGGAAATATGTCCTTCTTCAGGCGAGCGTTGAACGTGCCAAGCAGTAGTTTTGGCCGATAGTGGAATATCAGCTTATTTACCTCAGTCTGGATACCATCAGGACGTGGCACACTCTAATTTTGCATAGAGAAAACTACCTCTTTCCATTCTTTCATGGCGGGTGGACGGGCAATCATCGGCGGTTCCACGTTGTTGTTATCAGCATTAAGTGAACAGAGTTTCCGCTAAGTTTTGACAGCAGGAATGCCGAACTACTGCACACCAAGAAATATTGTTGCTGAGGTAGGCGTCCTGCTTCAGGCGCTCTGGCATTGGAGTCACCCGGTTCCAAGGATTCCTCTCTTCTTCTGTTCTCAAAACGACAGCGTTGGGAATGTCAAAACTTTGCTGAAGCTCCGGCATTGTTTTACTCGGTGTTGACCATCAAACTCAAATACCGAATCTAGGCAAAACGGGATTTCAGAAGTGGACGTAGGCTCTACGCTAGAAACCAGGACCTTCATTCCCAGCAACTCTTGAATTATCTCAAAGAAAAGACTGATCGCTTTCCGAGACTTCCTCTTTATTTGGCCCAGCGCATCCTAGTGTCTCATCGGGTGTTTCAGCCCTTGCTACCGCCTTGCATTTTCGTACTGTGCCCAAACGCTGCCAACTCTTGCTCCGTTCCTACTATTTCCTCAATTCTATTATTTTTGTATTCCATGGAAATGGTATCAGCGTATCGTTCGCAGTTGACCGGGCCACAGTCGTCAGCAACGAGTGTACCCTCGGGGACAAAGTCTCTATTTCAGTCCACTGATGCCTGACTTATGCTAAGCTGATCCCGTAGCTCATGGATGGTTCAGTAATCGCTCGGAGGGGCGAAATACTGATTAATACTGATTGAATGTAGACTATCCGATTAGGATCCTGAAAGGGCTCGCTTCTGGTACACCTTACAACTACTATCTTGGCGGAGCTAGGCTTGCATCATCCGATCGAGGTGGGCTAGCCCTCCCGCTCTCCCGGCTTTGGGAGCCTTCAAGTCAGGGAATTCCTTTCGCCAACGGGAGGGGAGGGGAGGAAGGGAGTTGTTGTTAGTTCAGCGAACCCCTTACCGTCCGATTCCTCCGCCGGTCGAGTTCAATCTTCTTCGTAATAAGAAGAGCCCGAATATAACGCGCAATACGATTCCAGCTGCCAGCGCTCTTCAGCATCTCTCGCACAATGTTGTCTGGAGAGGGCTCCCCTGTGTCTGCATAAAGCTGCTGGCGGAGGCCGTCCCACCTCCGCAAGAGAAAAAGGTGTGTTCAGCGTCATCCGCCACTCCATTCCAGAACACACAATCAGGAGATCGCGCCTTCCCAATCCTGTGCAGGTAAGACTGAAAACCTCCGTGCTCACTTAGAAGTTGGGTAAGGAAGTAATCAATCTCAGCGTACGTTCTGTTCAACCATGGGTCTAATTTGTCGATGAGCCGCGCAGTCCACTTGCCCCTTGGCTCATTTTGCCAAGAAAGTTGCCACTCGCTGAGGGTGCGTTGATGTTCTTCACGGGCAACCACTTCTCTTAAGTATTCGCCCTTACGGCGATAGATAGCTTTGCGCTCCTTGGCAAGGAGGGCAACGGGGATCACTCCTGCAATCACCATCACAGCCGGTTCGGAGACGGTGCGATAAGCAGACGCCACTCGCAAAGCTCCCCGCCTCTGCACTTGAGCGAGGCGTTTACGATGCACCTCCTTGTCAAGGGCATCAGCCCATACCTCCGCACCATAGAGAAGGACGGACTGCGTTGCTCCCAATTGGCGAGGAGACGTCTCCTAGTTGATATAGGGCCGCCGACATTCGCCTTTGGCCGACTCAAGGCCGCGACTCCTGCTGCAACTCTGTCCGCGGCTGCTTTGATTTGCGCGAAGAAGCTCATCTTCGAGTCGAGCATTAAACCAAGGTATTTAATCGCTGGTTTTGACTCTATAGTCAACTCGCCGATCGATATGGGACACAAGGTCGGGATTCTCCTTCTGGTCAGGATGACTACTTCGGTTTTTTCCAGCGCAAGGCTGAAACCGTGAGCAGTCATCCATCCGCTTACCCGTCGCATCAATATGTCAAGTCTGTTTGCGCCTGTTCAACAGTGCGTCCGGCAACAAGTGCCGCAACGTCGTCTGCATAACCGACCAGGCGCGACTCTTCGGGCATATCGAGTCTCAGCAGACTATCGTAGGAAGTGTTCCAGAGGTCCGGCCCTAGGATGGATCCCTGTGCTACTCCCGATGTGATTTCCATCCTCCTCTGGCCCTCTAGCGTCTCATAGAGCAGGGAGCGGTCTTTCAGATAATCCCTCAATATCCATAAGAGATAGCTTGACACGTGAAAGGAGTTCTCTAGTGTGTCTAGCATATCTGTCCATCTTACGGAATTGAAGGCATTTCTGACATCAAGCGTTATGAGGAGCACTATCCGTCGAGATCGGCGGCTGTGTGCCCCGGCTCGATTAAACGCATCTACGACCTCCATAACAGCATCCACTGTAGATTTCCCTGTTCTGAACCCGAACTGCCTTGCGGATAAGTCCCCGGCAGCACGGATCGCTTCAGCGAGTCTACCCCTGATGAGCTTCTCGAGCACTTTTCCGGCCGTGTCAAGCATACACAGTGGTCGGTATGCAGACGGGAGCTCCGGGTCCCCTTTACCCACACTGATCAACACGAGTCTGGCCACTTTCCAACGACAAGGAAAAATGCCCTCCCTCAAGCACGCGTTGAACACTTCCAGCAGCAATTCTGGCCGTTGGCGGAACACCAGTTTGTAAACTTCCGCCGGGATGCCATCAGGACCTGGCGCCTTCCTGTTTTTCATAGTGAGAACCGCTTCTTCGAGTTCTCTCATTGTGAAAAGGGGGCAGTCCACAACGCTTTCCGCGCTATTTACATCAACCCGTACAGGGTGTCTGGGAAACAATGCCCGCACAATGCGGTCCATCTGGTCGGTGCTCAGTATGCAGGGCTTCCGCAGAGCCCCGATTTTCCGGGTGACAAGCCTATAGCCAAGTCCCCACGGGTCCTCATTCACCTCATTAACAAGATTTGCCAGCCGCGAGCTTTGCTTCTATTTATAGCGCTGCGGAGTCTCCTTTTTGCTGATCTATATTGTGCCTTTATGGCACGTGCCTCCTCGTTGCCGTGCAAACGTTGTGCCAAACGGCGGAGCTTATGACACTCCTTCCGTAGGTCGGCAATTTCTGCCGTCCACCAGTACATTGAAGGTTTGTCGCGCCTGGGGCCTCTCCGGGGCATGGAAGCCTCACAAGCCGTCGTTATCAGATTCATTACTGAATTTACGACGGTGTCAGCTGCGACACTACCACCCCCCGGGGTGCCCCCCAGCGCGGCCCTACCTGCTCCAAGAGCTTTGACGAACTTTCCGATGTTCACCCTCGCGACGTTCCACACGCAGGGGGAACGTCGTGTTGGTGCTCGCCGGCAAGTAGCGTCAAACACTTCGAACGCAATGTACTAATGATCACTTGCCGAGAAGTCTTCAAGGACTCTCCACCCGTCCACCGATGATGCCAGAGATTCCGACGCAAAAGTGATGTCAGGAATGCTTCCTTCACAACCGGGGCGCCGATACGTTGGCGTGGATGCGGTGTTTAAAACTACGAGCCCAGTTCTCGCCGCCATTTCCAGAATCCGTTTCCCTCTGGAGTCTGATTGAGGCATGCCCCATTCAAGAGCCCTGGCATTAAAATTACCGCCAACCAGGATTCGTCCCTCCGTGTTCGAAACGGCGTCCTCCAGAGCATCAAGCCGGCGCCGAAAATCCGGAACACGAAGTCGAACGTCGTCCCGAACCCAGATGGCAGCGGTGCCCGATAAGTCGAGATACCATGAGGATGGGTCCTTGTTTCGGTATTGCTCACTAATCAGCACTAGATCAGCATTTACTTCCGCAGCGAACTGTGCTAGCAACTGGTGAGCGGTTGCACTCCGGTGCATGTTAATTTGTAAAATGCGGATCATGGCGTTCGCACCCTAGCCCTCTCCAATTCCGCCCTGAGCTCGGACACCGTCCCGAGCCTGCAGTGTGTGCGACGCTTTCACCAGACGCGCCACGATCCCTGCAGAGAACACAACTTTCGCTTTCCTTGCAAGTCTTCGCTTGATGACCCACTTGGCCGCATCTCCGGCATGCTGTCCTCCTGTACGGACCCTTGCAAGCTGCTGACGTGTGTCCATAGTCCAGACACTTGTAGCACTTGGTGGGGACTATCCGCATTCGTACCCTGCATACTACCCATCGCTGCTAAGGAGTTTCCTCTCGTATTGCTCGGGGACTTCCACCACGGCGAGCTTTTGACCTCGAGCATTTACAGAGGTAATACCTACCCGGGCATTGGTTACCTCTGGACATTCACGCTCCTCTACTTCGGCCTTTTCTGTGAGGCAGTCAAGATCCCGTATTTCTAGAGAGCACATGGGTTCTAGGCTGGAAACAAGAGCCTTCTCCCCCAATAGCCCCTTGACCGCTTCGCAGAACGTGCTCTTGTTGGTCGTCTTTGGGCCCAGTTCGACGAGAACTCCACCACTCCTCGTCTTCCGTATCGAAGACACCTCTGCTTCGTTCTCTTCGGGTTTCATCCTGTAGCGGATTTCACTAAGGACATCCGCAAATGTCTTGCCTTCCGTCGGTTTAATGAGCATAGCCGACGGTCTAGTCCTTCTCCGCTTCTTCGTTTTTTCCGCTCCTGGCTTTTGGTTGGCAGCCTCCTTGTTTTTGGACAGACGTGTCTCTGGCGACGGAGTCCGTTGTTTCTTTTTATCCTTTTTCGCCTTCTTTTTTTGGGCCCTGGAGACTACTTCGATAAAGCATAACTACCAGATTCCACTTGAGGTCCTGAAGCTATGAAGGTCTAGAAGGTCCAGGTCCTGAGATATTGTTTCCAGAAAAAGGAATATTCGTGCTTTGAATGAAGTCATTCTTCCCTAAAAGCTGATGACCATCTTCTCAGACCGCCATAGTCCCCCAAAGTCTGCTTGAATTTTAGACATGAAATTGAGGGCGTCACTCCAATTTTTCGTAGAAAACTTCAAAATTATTCAAGCTTATCCTTCAATCAAGTCCAGCCGCCACGTGTTTATAATTTCCATGGACTCGCTTCAACATTTACTTCCCCCGCAATCACTCAGCTGAATGCACCCCTTTCATTCTAATCTCCTTAATAATTTTCCCGAAAGCAATTCAGTATTAATTTCAAAGGATTCAAAGCTCATTTCCTCAAATCGCTTTCAATTTCCTTAATTGACGCGATTTAACTCGATCAACTTAACCCGCATTGGATAATTTTTTAATTTACAATTATTTCAATTTCCGCAATAAGCAATTTTTCCGCACAGTCAAATCGGAAATCCCCACAACGATCCCGGCCACTGTGGGTCGGGACGACAGGCGGACAAGGCTGCAAGGACTTCTGATTTTGTTCGGGGGCAGTTTGTTTCATCGCCATGTCGCTCACCGCTCATATCCTTTAGCTCCTGGCAGAGGCTTCTTTCCGTTTTGACTTCTGGAATGGAGCGGAAAACATAGTGCGCGAGTGGGCCAAGCGTGGGGGCCGAGGGGGGTGAAGTGGGAACAAGCTCGCGCGGATGGAATGTAATAAAACACGAAATTAATGGCTGCGATTAAATTTAATTAAAATCTTGTGTTTGCCATTTCTTTTAATTAAGTTCCGAGACAAACGAATGTTCCGTAGTTGTTGTCGTTTTTGTTGTTGTTTGCCGGCGAAGAGTCGAGTCGGTCCCGAACCTGCTGGGGGGTTAGTTGGTGCAAGGCCATGAGGATGCCGCCTACATTCAACCGAATTGTGGAGCGTCCTCCGCTGAAAGCTAAGAAGTGGAGCAGATGTTGAGACTGTGCGAAGTGTTACCAATTTCTGTAGCCAACCTTTCTTTGGAGACGGGATGGCTTGTGAAGGGGCTAAAAATAGTATCCTTTCATGTTCACGACGTCTTCACATACTTCGGGAAAATTTCTTTTCGCCCACACTCCCTAGGAAGATTTTATCTGCTTTAAAGGACTCATCATTTCCTTCGATATCTGCATCAAAAGACGAAGCGCTCCTGCAAAGGTTTTGCTTCCAACCTCATCGACAACTCTATCCAAGGACGAAACTTGACTTGACGCTACTCCACAAACGACTTGAGAAAACCGGGTTGGGAGACGGTATTGTGGGGATCGAACCCAATGGAGGAGGATGCAAGCTATCGCGAAGATTGCTCTATTGTTCTTAGCGCTTCAAATTGGTGAAAGTGCTCAACTGGAGCTGCGGAGCTGGTGGGGGTCGGAAAACAAGACCACAGTATCATCACGAATTTCGGTGCTCCCAGCCACTTGTTGCATGCAATTCCCGATGTTTTTCTTTACCATTTTTTCCTCCCCTTCTTGCTCGTCATCCTGTGTTCAGTCTCATTTAACGTTTCCAGGTGGTTTCGTCTCGGAGACAGGTTGTAAAAGGTAATGATTTGATTAGCTCGGGAAAATAAGTCAGGAAAACGATGGTAAATTCATTTTGAATGACTTCAAATTAGAGCATCTTAAATTTATTACACCGTGGCAAGTTGATGGGCGTCTTTTGAATGGGGGTGCTCCTGCTGACAGTTGGCTGCTTCCTGAGTAACTTCTTCAAGTGACTTACAGACATTCTGGGGCTCTTATCACTGCGGCCGAGATTGTTTTCTTAAGATTGCTTGGCTCGCTAGGCAAACATCTGCAGTTGCTGTGTTTACATATTTGGACGACGATATCAGAAACCGGTGATTTTTTATGAAGCGGTTTGATGGCCTCTCTGGGCACTACTGTGACCACGTTGTGACTGCAGATGCTAATTGTGGTTTGTTTCCGGAATGACTCTTATCGGCTTAGTGGCTTCGAAAGGTAAATAGAGGTGTTATCGTTCTTATCGGTCGAGTTCTGTTATCAGACATTGTACACATCCATCCTGGGGGAGGAAGGAAATGAAATCCATTCAGGGACAGACTCAAACGCATAGAAAAACGATAGATACCTCACTTTACTCTGTGGAGACACTATCATGAACAACATCTCCCGAGAGGCAGCATTGCATCTCATTCAATACCGCTACTGCGGACAACATTCTTTACATTTTCAGGATTACAATCACATTTCCAACGCCTTCGCTCCTCAGAATTTATGGTTTATTTTCCAGCGTTAACTGTCTTCCTAATTACCGCATCGTCTTTGTCACTGCTTCGTCCCTGCCTCACTGAGTGGCCGGTTTCCTGCAGAAATACTAAATAAATTGAAATCTTGCTTAGCCAAACAGCCGTTTATTGGCCTTCTAATGAATTCGATACTATCTTCCGATAAGAGCGATTACCGCCGTCCACCGTCTGGTAATCAACGGTGAACTAATCTCTGCAGTCAAGACGGAGCTCCTAATGGCTTCCTCATAATGCACATGATAATGACTTCGGGAATCAAAACGTTGATGTTGTCTGGAAACTTCGAATAATGAGATTGGATCTGATGATATCGGGAAAAGGTGTCCAGGTCTGGATTTGCTGATGATTTTGCGTAAAAGATACTGATTTAAGATACAATTTTAAGTTTAATGGATGAGATGGAGCTTTCAAGCACCCCGGAGGTATCTTTTCTTCATATACGGAGACGTAAAAAAAAATCCCAGCCGCGTGAAAGTTGGAGTTAGAGCGGGCAGACCAACCTAGGTCTTTCTAGCATCAGGACCTCGGGACCATTTAGGTATTGTTTCGCGGGATGAGCTTTCACGGTGCTTCTGCGCCTTCCTGTTTCCTTTCTTCTGTTTTCCTTCAGAAAATCGTTCTGTATTTGAATGACTGCCTAAGCGAGTTCCCTTTGATCCCAGCATTTTGGCAGCTATATTGCCTAGTCCTTGAATTAGAATCCTGCTCTCCCTTGTGATCCTTAGACAGTGAAATATCACATCCCCTGTAGCCTCTCCTATGCCACCGCACTCATTATGATTCTGTGAATCATCCAACCCAAAGCGATGAAAAGCGATACTGCCTGTAGCAATTATGGTGTCCCGTGAAGAACTGTGTAGCGTGGTAGCTGGTCTCCCCTTGTATCCGCTCAAGCCAATGTTAGGAATAAGCCTATGCGTCTACCGACTCTTCGTAAATTCCCTTGATCTGCTTTGCGAGAGGTCAGACGAATATGACCAATCCGCATTCCTGCGTTCTGTGTGTCCTTCCATACGTCTTGTCTTGTACAGCCCACTCATTTCTTTCGCCAGAATATTGTCTGGCATCACGCCCGCTAATACAGTACTACCTCATGAAATGTGGCTCTAAAAGCCAAACTGCTTGTTTCTCTGAGAATTAAGTTCCTTCAGGTTAAGGACCTGTGTGGACATAAAGCAGAATGGATCGCATCACCCCGGTTAGAACCAATCTCCGACAATATTTCGGCCAAGATTTGGTAACATCTTTGGAAGAACCGCGGTGGCACTAGTTGCTTTCTACTATGCATACTTTAGCTCTCTAGCCCCCTAAAGCTTTGGTTTCAACCATCATGCCCAGGTATTTGATAGCCGCCTTCGTGGGGACGCTATGTTCATCGAATTCCCCTTTCCCAGTTTTCATCTTTCTGCGGTTTATTATTAAAACCTCTTCCGTTTTTTCATCCGCTAGGGTCAGCCGCATTCTTCCAGCTAGGACTTCACCGCTCTCACTGCCTCGGTATCGCCTCCGTCGCCTATTTCTCCATATCCTCTGGGCATCTTGCTATAACAACTACAACTAGATAACTCGCGAAGTCCAATGCCGTGTCCTGTGGTATCCACGCTGTAACTATGTACTCTTTAGGGTCCTCATCGATCCCTTATCAGACAGCCCTCTCTAAAAGGTAGTTGTCAACCAGACTCACCAAATATCTAGGAACACTTACATATATCAGCCAATGCGCCTACAATTCGGTTCCAGCCGGTGGAGTTGAATGCATTTTGGAAGTCCAATGCCGACACATCATAACAGCAGCCAAAACTCAGCCTATTTATTCCTAGATTCACCACGATGCTTGTAGCATCCACCATAGAGGTGTGCGCCGAAACCTATACTCGCGCTCCGACAAGCCTTTGCTGCTTTGGACGATGGGTAGCAGTTTGGTCTAGATGACTTTTCCATCATATTCTCTATTGTATCCAACAGTCATCTCGACCAATGGCTCCCCAGGTGGCTCTGTAGTTTTGGGAAGCAATGCCAAGTTTTGCTTTATCCACTGAACAAGGAATATTCTTTCTTTTAGACATAATTTGAAGGTATTGGCGAAAGGATGGCCTTGTCTTCGCCAATAGCTTCAAAGCTTCGGAAGGATTGCCATCCTAACGTGGAGCCATGTTGTCCCCAATGATACCACATATTTCCCGTAGCTCCTCCTCGGTTATAAGAAATATCATACACTCGTTGAGCCAAACCACCGTTGGCTTTCTGTTGTTTTGTTGGCAAGGAAACAGAGTGTCAACAATCTTTTTCACATCAAAGGTGGTCTTCGCAGCATATCGGTATAGTCGCACAAATGCTTGAAACAGTTCTTCGTCCTTCTCCAAATGGCTTCTTTTAAGTTATACTGCAGTTGTCTGTGTGTCCTTTCGATTGTTTCTGCCGGGTATGCTCCAAGTCTCTAGTAAAGTTGCGATTGCGTTGTTCCACCAGATGTATTGCCTACTGAGGAGCAGTCACCTTCTGGATATAGTAGCATCGCCTTCTTCTCTGGGCCTACCATCCAGGGGTATATTGGACTTGAACGCAGCGGAGAACGTGACCACTTCGAAATTTGTCGCTGTTTATTTGGACAACCTACCGAGAATACCACGAGAGTTCTTTTCAAGCCCAATTTGCTTTTGATTTCCATGCAGACTACCTGGTACTGGTTAATTCTGCGCATGTCAAATCTCAAGCACGGGGTGTCAGTTGCTGTCGGTTCTATGTTTCACACGTTCTTTATCTTCGCTCAGTGTAGCCTTCCGCACCGCGCTTCGGGGGCTGTCAATATTGCAGGTGAGATTGTAGTAAATTCAGCAATGAACCTGATAATGACAGCATTTGAGGCTTCCATACCTCGGAAGTGCCCCAGCCGTGACAAGCTTCTATATACTGGTGGACGGTAGGAATCCCCAACTTACGGAAGGAGTGTCATAAGCTCCGCAATTTGATGCAATGTTTACATGACAGCGAGGGGGCATGCGCCATAAAGACAGAGTGTAGATCCGCAAAAAGGAAACTCCACAGTATGGTGAATGAAGCAAAACTCACGGCTGGTAGAACTTAGTGAACGAGGAAAATGGGAAATCGTGGGGACTTGGCTATAAACTCATCACCCGGAAAATCAGGGCTATGCGGAAATCCTGCATACTAAGTACCAACCATATGGATTGCATTGTACGAGAGCTATTCACCAGGCATCCCGTACGGGTTGATGTTAACAGTGCGGAAGCGTCGAAGGTTGCCCCCGTTTGACAATAAGAGAACTTGAATAAGCAGCTCTCAACATGAAAAACAAGAAGGCTCCAGATGGTGTTCCGGCGGAAGTTTACAAACTGTAGTTGTGCCTACGGCCAGACATGCTGCTCGGGGCGTTCAAGGCTTGTTTGAGTGAGAACATTTCCCCTTGTCGCTGGTAGGTTGCGGAACTTGCACTAAGCGCTGCAAAGGAAAAGGAGACTAATAGCTGACATCTCCATACCGACTACTGTGTATGCTTGACATTGCCGGGAGAGTGCTCAAAAAGTTCGTCAGGAGTAGACTCGCTCAAGAGTTGGGAACTTATCACCAAGACAATTCCTATTCAGAGCAGGGGGATCTACGGTGGATGTTGTTGTGGAGGGCATGGATGCGGTTCGTCGAATCATGGCCCATAGCCCCCGATCTCGGCGGGTAGTGTTCCTCATAATGCTTGATGTCAGAAACGCCTTTAATTTTGAAAGATGGACAGATATGCTAGGCATATTCGGAAACGTGCCAAGCTATCCCTTGCGGATATTGGGGGATTATCTGAAAGAGCACTCCCTGCTTTATGAGATGCTAGAGGGCCAGAGGGGGATGGGGACCACGTCCGGAATAGCACAGTGATTCATTCTAAGGCCGGATTTCTGGAACGCTCCTTGCTAAGACTAGACATACCTGAAGAGTCGCGCCTGGCCTGTTATCGAGACGATGTTGCGGCACTTGTTGCTGAGGCACTGCTGAACAGGCGCAAAGTAGACTTAGCTTGCGCTGGAAAACCGAAGGATCTTAAAACCAGCGGTTAAATATCTTGGTTTAATGCTCGACTCGAAGATGAGCTTCTTCGAGCAACTCAAAGCAGCGGCGGACAGGGCTGCAATTGAGTCGGTTAATTGCGAATGTCGGGGGCCCTATATATTCCAGGAGACTTCTATTTATGGGAAGAACGCAGTCCGTTCTGCTCTATGGTGCGGTGGTATGGGCTGATGCCCTCGACAAGGGGGTGCATCGTAAGCGCCTTGGTTAAGTGTAGAAACGGGGACCTTTACGAACGGTGTTTGCTTATCGCACTGTCTCAGAACTGGCCATGATGGTGATCGTGGGAGTGACTCCCGTTGTCCTCCTTGCGTAGGGGCGTAAAGCTATCTATAGCTCCAAGGGCGAAGACTTAAGAGAAGTGCTTGCCCGCGAAGAATGTCAACGCATATTTACCGTGTGACAACCCTTTTGGTAAAATGAGTAAAGAGCCAGATGGACTGTGTGGCTCATCGACAATTTGTATCCGTTGCCTTACCCAAGAAAACACGATCTGATTGTGTGTTCTGCAATAGAGTGGTAGCCGACGCTGAACACACTTTTCTCTTTTGTAAATGGTGGGACGACTTTCGTCAGCAATTAAGAATTAAGGAGTCCTTTCCTCCCCCCCCCCCCTTTGATGAAAAGGATTCCCTGACCTGAAGATTCCTAAGCCTGAAGAGCGGGCTGACTAGCCCGAAGTAATGTGTCAAACGGTTCCAGGATAGTTCTTTGATGACAGGGAAGTGTTTAGTTGGTAGTCCGGCAGAATACCATGGCGAGAGTTCAACAGTATGTGCGTAAATGCATTCCAAAGAAGGTGGATTTTTTCAGATCAAACACGAGATCTTTTTTTTTGGTTTTTCAGATCTTGTTGACATTTCCGCCTAGATCTTTGCGGTTGGGGTTAGCTTTGGTTTTGTTCAATATCCACGTTCATTGGAGATAATAATTGACTTTGGACGAATTCCGACCTTTGTTTTTTTCTTCGATTTTTTTCTGTCTTTTTATTACGCTAGCACCATTAGCATGCTTGCTCTCTTCTGTACTTTTAGTTCCGTTTTTCGGAGCAACTCGAGGATGATCTCCATTTATTCCGGCACTCTTTTATTTGGTGGCAGGTGGATGATAATATGGTTAGGTGTCAATTGGGTCGACTGTGAGACTGTTGAGGCAACATATTTCAACTTCTCCTTTGAGTTCCTTTCATTTTCTCTTAAGTTATGGAAGACTCTGTTATAAAGGACGCTAATAGTTCTCATCATATTGATTATCGTTTGGTGCGCTAGTCGTTGATAAACTCGGAGAACTTTTCTGTTTTTGCTTTAGACTGGCTGATGGCTAATTCCTCTCGATCAGTGCTCTGACTTCTATTAGTCCCAGCTGGATCATTCCTTTGGAAATTATTGGCCGTTCTTATCCCTTATTTTTTACGATTTTTGGTATTGGTGGAGATCTCAGAGTTAATGAACTTCAATTGGATGGGACTTTCTTGTGGTCATGGAGTATCCCCTGCTGTCACTCCTCTTGAACAAATGTTGCTGCCGTTTTTGGGCGTCCAACATTTCCTGCTTTCAGCTCATCTTTTTCGGTTTTGTTACTAGTCTTCTTGGCAAGGTGGCACTTCGTTTGAACACTTCTTTCAGTAATTATAAGTCAATTGTAGGATTAAAGGTTACGGTGGCTAAGTTGGACATCAAAGAAGCACTGCGGTCGAAGCTTATCAACGATCGCTTGCGCCATCCCAAAGGCTGCCACTGCTGGAGTTCCGAGTCGTTGTGCCGTAACTTGACTCCTTCTCTCGTCTTGCATGGTGGTTTAGTGTATTGGGTATCCTTCCCATAGCCTTTTTGGTCCACACACCAGAGATGGACAAACACTTACCCATGCCCAGTCTGAAAAGAAAGTGCATGAGCACATATTTTCGGATCCTGATCAGCCCAATGGGGATTCTCAGAAACAATTTCATCTATTGACACGAAATTAGGCGGGAAGTTTGAAACTGTGAACCCCCGCGCAGGCAGTGAGTAATGTCACTCTATATTGAGTTTGGCTGGGAGTCCTCATACATTCAAAACGGTGGGGGTGTAATTTTTTTTTCATAGAATATAGCCATCTGGGGTATCAAAAGAAAGGTTTCGATTAGCACTTTTCGAAACTGGCATTAGTTTTAATATTAATCGAGCAGCCCATAAATGGAACAATTGTTCACTCGAATAATTTAGCCGTTATTGGGTTGTCTTTACAGGTTCAAGTGCAAAAAAACAGTACTGGAATACGGGGAACAAATATATTTGCTGACCTCTTTACTCACCTTGTTGGCGTTTTTTTTTGGGGTAGGTTCGGTACGTCGTCGGACTACCAACTAAACACCTCCCCATCGTCAGAGAGCTAGCCTGGAACCGTTTGTCACATTACTTCGGGCTAGTCCCCAAACTCTCCCGCCTTGCGGAGCCTTCAAATCAGAGAGTTCCTTTCACCAACGGGAGGGGAGAGGAGGAAGGGAACTGTCAGTTCAAGGAACACTCTGCATCTTCTTAGCAACGAGAAGGACCCTAACGTAATGGGCAACACGGCTCTACCTGTCGGGACTCCTCAGCATCTCTTCGACAATGTTATCTGGAGAGAGATCCCCTCTATTTAAATAGAGCTGCTGACGAACCCCATCCCACCTTCCACAAGAAAAAAAGTGTGATGGACGTCGTCCACAACTCCATTGCAAAATACACAGTCCGGAAATCGCGCGTTTCCAATCTTGTGCAGGTAAGACTGAAGACCACCATGCCCACTTAGGAACTGGGTAAGGAAATAGTCATTTTCACCATGCTTCTTACGGACCAAAGTTGCCAATGAGCCGCGCAGTCCATCTTTCTCCAGTTTCATTTTGCCAAGACAGTTGCCACTCGTCTAGGGTGCGTTGCCGTTCTTCACGAACAACAACCTCCCTTGGCTCGTCTCCCTTGGGCTTGTATATGACTTGACGCTCCTTAGCAAGAAGGATAATGGGGATCACTTCCGCGATCACTATAACGGCCGGTTCAGAGACAGTGCGTACGCAGACGCCACCTGCAAAGCTCTTCGTTTCTGTATTTGAGCGAGACGTTCAGCTATACCTCCTTGTCAAAAGCGTCACCCCATACCTCTGCGCCGTAGAGCACGACAGACTGCGTTGAACTCATCAGGAGACGTCGCCTGCTAGACGTAGGACCCTCAAGGTTTGCTATCAGCCTATTTAACGCCGAAACTTTAGCTGCAGCCTTGTTCGCTGCTGCTTTGATTTGGTCAAAAAAGCTCATCTTTGAGTCAAGAATCAGCTCGAGGTACTTTTTACCGCTGGTTTTGATTCGATTATCGACTCGCCGATCGATATGGGACGCAGGGTCCGAATTTTCTTTTTAGTCAGGATGACTACTTCGGTTTTTGCTAGGCAAAGTTGAATCCATGAGTAGTCATCCATCCGCTTACCTATCGCATCAATATGCCGAGTCTACGCCGCAGCATCATCAGCATAGTTGACCAGGCGCGACTCTTTTGGCATGTCGAGTTTAAGTAGACTATCATAGGTAGCGCTCCAGAGGTCCGGCCCTAAGATGGATCCCTGTGCTACCCCCCACGTGACCTCCATCCTTCTCTGACCATCCAGCGTTTCATAGAGCAGGGAATGGTTCCTCAGATAGTCCCTCAATATCCGTAAGAGATAGTTCAGCACGTGGAAAGTATTGTCTAGTGTGCCCAGATTGTTTTTCCATATTACGGAATTAAAGGCGTTTCAGACGTCAAACGTTACGAGTTCGGCGGCTATGTGCCTTCGCTCGTCGAATGACATCCATGACTTGCATAACAGCATCAACTGTGGATCTCCATGCTCTAAAGCAAAACTGCCGGGGAGGTAAATCTCCGGTAGCGTGTATCGCTTCAACGAGGCTACTTCTCATGAGCTTTTCGAGCACTTTTCCAGCAGTGTCAAACATAGTGGGCGATATAAAGACGGCAACTCGGGGTCGCTTTTCCCTTTGTGGATCAGCGCAAGCCTCGCCTCCTTCCAACAAGCAGGGAAAGTGCCCTCTTTCAGGCAAGCGTTGAATGCGCTGAGCAGTAGGTCTGGACGTTGTTGAAATGCCAGTTTATATACCTCTACTGGAATATCTTCGGGTCCTGGCGCCTTCTTGCTTTTCATAGAGAGGACTGCCTGTTCCAACTCTTTTATAGAGAAAAGTGGACAGTGCTCTACGCTCTCTGCGCCGACTCATCTCATACAAGGTGCGCAGGGAATAGTGTCCGTACAATGCGGCCCGTCTGCTCGACCTTAAGTAAACAGGGTTTCCACAGAGCAGCCCCAATTTTTCGGGTAACCAGTTTGTAACAGGTAGGTAGGTAGATAGGTATCGGTGGCCGCTCCGAGGAGCCCAATTAGCGCTTTGGTACGCCGTTTTGATGCCAATTCCTAAGACCGTGACTGTTGTTATAGGAACAGGGAAGCAGAGCCCTGCTGGCTCGGACCTTCAGAGCCAGCCCGTAGCACAGAGTCGTACCGTTCACACCGTCGACCAGATCCTGCCAGCAGCGAGCTTTGTTCTTGTTTATTGCGCTGCGGAGTCTGCTCTTGGCTGATTTATACTTTAAAGTACATGCCTCCTCCCGGTCGCTTAGACGTTGTGGTAATCGGCGGAGCCTGTGACACTCCTTCCGGAGCTCTGCGATTTCCACTGTTCACCAATACATAGAAGGTTTGAAACGTCCAGGAGGACATCCGGGTATGGAAGCTCCGCTGGCCGTCGTTATCAGGTTTATAACTGAATTTACGACAGTGTCGGCTGTAACGCCACCGCCCTCAGGAGTACACTCCAGCGCGGTCCCACCTGTTCCAAGAGTTTCAAGAAACCTCCCGGTGTTCATTTTCGCGATATTCTATGCAGAGAAAGAGGCCACCCGTCCACCAGCGACGCCAGTGATTCCGACGCGAAGGTTACATCTGGAATGCTTCCCTCGTAGCTTGGGCGTCGGAACGTTGAGATGAATCCGGTGTTTTGAACTACCAATCCTGTTCTCGCCGCCATTTCCAGAATTCGTTTCCTTCTGGTGTCTGTGTGAGGCATGCCCCATTCAATTGCCCTAGCATTATTTTTATTATTCTGTTAAGGGAAAGTCGCACCGCGTCCTTGATGAACTATTGTGCCCCTTTTACTGGTTATAGTGTACCTGTTGATCATAGTATCTCAAGCAGGCTTATAACCGTTAGGAACTTTAGTATGTTCCCTATTTCCAGATCTTTCAGCTTTGCATCTGGTATTAAGTGTTCTCCCAGATGTCTTGACCTACTTTGCACAAGTGCCGGACACTGTCCCAGGACGTGTATAGAGTTTTCGTCCTCCTCCTCACAAAACCTGCAGGCAATGTCCGTAGATATCCCTAGCTTCCCTAGGTGATAGTTCAGCCGACAATGACCAGTGAGGATTCCCACTATAATTCGGAGGTTCTTTTTGGTGAGGTTTAAGCAATCCTTTGTGCGCATGGGTTCGTATCCCCCAATAAGCACCCTGGACTGCTCCATCCCTGGTAGGCCCACCCAGTATAGTTCCCTCAACCGTTCCTCTTCATTTCTTAGATTCATAGTCATGAAACCGTCTCCGATTCCACAGAATGGTTGTGGCTCGTGTAAAGGTGTCCCTGCTCCCTTCTTGGCTAGTTCGTTCGCTGCCTCGTTGCCTTGCATCCCAGCATGACCTGCAACCCAAAGTATCCAGACCTTGTTGGACGAGCCGAGTGTATTCAGTCTCTCAAGGCATTCCCATACCAGTTTAGAGTTCACCTGGTTGGACCTAAGTGCCTTGATCGCTGCTTGGCTATCGGTGAGAATAGCTATGTTCAGCCCCCTATAGTTCCTTTGCAGATTAAAGGAGGCACATTTGTCTATGGCGTATATTTCCGCCTGGAATATGCTAGTGTACCTGCACATTGGCTCAAAGTACATTTTCCTTGGACCAATGACACCGGCACCCGTTCCCTTTGCTGTGAGGGATCCATCAGTTGCTGGTTTAAGCTGTATGTCGTAGCCACGCTCTCCCAGTTTGCCTTGTTACTCCAATGTGTTTCAAACTTCTTATCAAAGTGAAACCTTGTTGGCATGCCGTAGCATTCAAGTCACCTCAGACCAGGATTCGCCCATCTGTGCCTAAGATCCGAAAGTCCGGCATCGTCTCATTCGGCGTAAGGTAGACACTAAAAAACGTTATCCCTGAACACCGAACCCAGACAAAGCCGTCCCCTCGGACTTGGGTAAGAACCCTAAGGGGTGCTGATCCGAAGTCAGTTAGCAGCGGTACCTGATATGTCAGGGTGCCAGGAAACTGGGTTCTTGTTTTGGTGCTGCCCACGGATGAGTACTAAATCAACTTTGGTCTCCAGAGCCAACTCCGCTAGCGACTCGTGAGCGGTTGCACTTTGGTGCACTTTGATTTGTAGGATGCGAATCATGTTGACAGCGTCCTAGCTCTTTCCAATTCTGCTTGGAAGACTTAACATCGCCTCGAGTCCGGAGTGAGCGCAACGTTCTCATCCGTCGTGCCACGGTCCCTGCATAGGACGCAACTTTCCTTTTGATTGCAGGTGTTCGTTTTATGTCCTGCCTGACCGCATTTGTGGCATGTTGCCCTTCTCTCAGGTCTTCGGCAGGTTGCAGATGTGTGCTCATAATCCAAAGATCTGTAACATTTGGTTGAGACGGCAAGGACTCGTATCCTACACACTACCCAACCAATTCTTATTTTCCCGCTGTTTAGAAGCTTCCTCTCACGTATTGCTTGGCAACTTCCATCACAGTGATTTTTTGGCGTCGGGAGTTTGCAGAGGTGATACCAATTCGGGGATGGGTTACCGTTCTTTTCTGTGAGGCAGTCAAGGTCTCGGATTTCCAGAGAACACGTGGGTTCCAGGCTGGAAACCAAAACTTTTTCTCCCAGAAGCCCCTTGACTGCTTCACAGAACGTAACTTTATTTATAGTGTTCGGGCCTAGTTCGACTGGGACTCCACCATCCTATGTTTTACGAATGGAAGACACTTCTGCTGTCAAGACTAAAATTATCCTTAATTAGAAATTTCAAAATATGCAATTCCATTATCCTGCATGGATATCATCAATTTGTTCTAAATACAACTCTATGTTCGCTTGGGGCTCAATTCCTTAAACGTGATACCACCAGGACATGCGATACTGTGACCATATTATCAACAAACCCACCAAACCCCTGAAGCGATAAGTTTCTAGTTGAGTAGGAAAATACTTTAGCATTCAATTAACAGATATTTTAGCGCATACCAAGTTCAATGGAACCTTGATGGAATCACACCACGAAGATTTCACTTTAAACACTGAAGGCAATAGCGAACCGGAGCCGTCACTCTGCACGGCTCCGTAGTTAAAAATTCATCAAGCGTTCAATAAAATATCGGTCCATAATTGCTGGTATCGATTTAGGGGATGAAAATTCGGACCAGATCGAGGGTGAAAAAATGTCGTGGTAGTTGCCCTCCGTTTGATACCGTTCACATCACGAGCAGCACGACAAATCGAATTTCCTTTCACATGCAAAGAAGGACGCGACGGTTTTGATGTTGGGGGCACGGAAGCGTGCATGAGCTCCAGGTTCGACGTTGTTCCAGGCAAAGGGACAGGCATGACCTGTCTTTAAGCACAGGTGTTGGTTATAGTCGTCCAAACGATGCCATTACACGAGTGAAGTTCCCTTTGAAGCAAGGTGTACTTTAACAACAGCTTGAATATGTGGTTGACGGAGGTATGGACGCAGTGCAGGAGCGGAGGAGGATATGCACTGCGTATTCAATCCAGCCGTGATAATTTCAGGTGAGGGATTGTAGCGCTGGAACCGGTTATTAAAGGGAACAGAGATGAGTGGTGGAATTGTGCCAACACGACGCTCAAAGAAGAACCATTGGACACTCCCGCGGTTTCAAATGAAGTCAACTCTGAACTGAATGCCTATCGTAGGACCTACATCATCACAAGTGAATCCCTTTAACCTGCACATCTCTAATTACATTAAATAAAAACCTAACGAAATAATACTCGCGAATAATAACCTTTTACCGATATCAAAGGCGAAGGATTCAATACTATCACATTCCCCTGAACTCTGGTCACAGACCACGCATTATTACAAAAAAAACCCACTTTCTTGTCCTGCACCGATTCATCCCAGCACGAAGCCAGGAATGTTTTGAAGCAGTTATTCTCCGTGTAATGATGCCATTAATTTTAATTAAGATTTGTTAAATGATGTTGTTGACTGTCGTCGTCGTAGTTGTTGCAGCAGCTTAACCTCTGCATGAGGTTTCCATAGAAAGGTTTTTTGCTATATCTTTTGACCGATTGGCTGCAACCAGACCGGAACCGAAATGGAGAGCGCA
Source organism: Hermetia illucens (assembly GCF_905115235.1). Classification (NCBI taxonomy): domain Eukaryota; kingdom Metazoa; phylum Arthropoda; class Insecta; order Diptera; family Stratiomyidae; genus Hermetia; species Hermetia illucens. The sequence continues at coordinate 218,882,574 of NC_051849.1, forward strand.
GGAGACCACTGGGCGGTAGTGCATCCTAATCTCAATTAATATTAATTGGATTGAATGTATCGAGTTTATTGTCTGGGAATTTTGATTAATGTCCGACTCTCTACAGGTACACGGAGTTGGATAACGATGAGATACGTGCGTCCTGGATGTAGTTTTAATTGCATTATTGTGAAAATTAATTTGCATGTGGCGGCGGACAATAGGTGAATTCGTGGGACAACTTCATTAGTGAGCCCGTTTAGTGGTGGACACTTATGGAATTTGGGTGCTAATTCGGAGGGTGTATGGATTCAACCTCCTCGGTACATAGAAGTTTAATGGTAGGTCCAGCTCGCTCGCGATGGCGACCATCGATAAGTAGTTTGTGTTTACCTAAATTGAATGTCGTCCTGATGACTGATTAAATCTACGCCCTCATAAACGACTGTCATATCAATAAGTCATAAATTACTTTCAGTTCCGCAATTATATCGAGTCCCTGCTCAAAAGGGGGATTGGAATAGACTGTTGCGAACCAGTCTGGAGAGTAAATTTAACACGTGAATGAAGGGGCAATTTGGGTCCATTTCATATGACTTTTACTGCAAGGTCTATCGAAAGGTGGCAGAATGAAAATGAGAAGAGCTTGAGGTTTTTCAAGTTAGGTCATCAGGAAAAATACTAGGATGTTGACTTCAGGTCCAGCATCTAGTATGGAGCTATAAGATAGTAATTTTTTGGAATGGAGTTGAGCACTTGACAATAACAAGCAATTTACTGAAGTGGTAGTTTATGGCGGTTCGAAGCCTTGTTAAGCTTTTCCTGTGTTGAAAACACAGTGACTTTGTGGGAAAATGTAGCAGGACCTGTGTGTGTATGGTGGGGGAGAAGCTACAGCTTCTGAGCACTCAGGCCGTGTTGGCCCATTGTACTCGCCTCCCCCGTCTAACGGAATATTCCGGATTCGTTAATGTATCGCAGGATTTCCGTTAGTGGATGTGATGCTTCCCGTCGCAATTGGAGAACATCGGCACCAAAGATCTGATGCCTGATGCTTCCATAGGCGGGGCATTCACATAGGAAATGCTCCGTGGATTCCACTTCCTCATTCCAGGAGGGACACGTATCATCTTGAGTAATTCCTATTCTGAACATATGCCCAGCTAGTGAATTATGGCCTATCAGAATGCCCACAATACACCTGCAAGTCCTCCTGCTTTTCGACAGGATAAACTTTGCGGTACACATGTTCGGTTCTGGCAGGAAAAGTTTGGTGTGTCGAGCAGCATTTAGGCTCTGCCACCTGTCATTATGGGAAACTTGTTCCCAGTTTTTGAAAACAGATTTAGCCAATGCTATTGATACTCCAATTGCTGGCTCCGGTCCCGGCATTGGGGAGATTGACCCCTCTTTCGCTAAAGCGTCCGAGATTTCATTTCCCTCTATGCCACAGTGACCAGGTACCCAGAGTAGTTCCACCGTATTGAATCTAGACATAGAGTTCAAACGGTTTCCGCATTCCTGAGCGATTTTCGAGGTGATCAAAGGACTGCTCAATGCCCTCAGCGCAGCTTGACTGTCACTGCAGATTGCGATGCGCCTGCCCTTCAACCGCTCGTCAATCACCCAGTTTGCCACCCTTAGGATCGCATAAACTTCGGTTTGAAAAACCGTTGCATATTGTCCCAAAGGAAAAGCCCACTTCTCGTTTTTATTCGAGAGGTAGACTCCGGCTCCAGAACCCTCTTCTGTTTTTGAGCCATCGGTGTAGAAGACTTCCATATATCCCGCCACGCATTCCTCTGGGTCTTCCCAGTCCTCTCTACGCTTCAGGGTAACTTCATATCTTCTACCAAACAGATGCATGGGGACACGAGAATCGGAAGGCATTGTAAGAACTGGATTCAGTCCTCCCAGTAACTCTTCCAATGCTCTGTGCCCCCCACATCCGTTGTTTTCCCAAAGATCTAATCGAATTAGACTATGAGCTGCTCTCATTGCAGTGCTTTGAATAAATATATCCAGGGGCTGCAAATTGAGTAGTGCATTCAGAGCTGCGTCGGATGTCGTGCTCATGGCACCAGTGATACCCAGACAAACAGTTCTTTGCAGTACCGCTAGTTTACAGGTAATATCATGTGATACCTTACCTGGCATGCCCGATCATTTCGCGGTCGATCTCAAACTGTCCTCACCTCTTTCCCTGAAAAAGAGAGTAATGACCACAATTAGGTCTTTCGCCCACACTGACTGGGATAAATTCAGGGCTGAGTTAGCACCAAAACTCAGCTTGAAAAAGCTCTAAAATAATCGCAATCTGTCGAACAAAGAAATCGACGAGGCTATTAACTTGGCGTCTGACGCTATTGACACTGCTACACGCAGGAACTCTAAGCTGATAAAAGTCGATGAGTTTGAATTCAATTCTCTTCTACATGAGATAATGCTCCACTTGAAAGTTAGGCAGATTTGGAGGCGTAAATTTCACGAGCACAGGAATAAAATAAATGCGGAATATAAAGCATTACTCTCCCGGATTAACTGTCTCAGTACGCTAATCCGTGGTATGGTGGCGACCTTCCGTAGCAAGGAATTGACCCGCAAACTTGCAGACATTAAGCCTGGAGCTAATATGTTCCAAAATATCAACAGACTAACGGGGAAATACAAAGCCCGCGTTCTAGCCCAAAACAAAGTGCGAGTCTACAGTGATGCTGAGAAAGCAAAAACACTTGGAGAATTCTTCGCGCGGCTCTCACTAAGACTGTTGATTCAACAGTCAGAGATTTCACTTCTAGGAACTGCTACAGAATCACGTCTTTTTCTGCCCAGAACCCTTCCAATAAGCCTACTGATTCGAGCAAATTTCTGAGTTTATCACAACTCACTGCTATTACCAATAACCTTAACTTAAAAAGTCAGCAGGCCCAGATGGAATTACGAATTTCATCTTAAAAAATCTTCCAGTAGCCTCCATTAAGTTCTTGCTTGCGGTTTTTGATAACTGCATTAATAATGGCTACTTCTCATCCACCTGGAAAATAGGCAAAATTATAGCCATTCGGAAAGGAGGTGCCTCCTGTGAACTTGGTAACTTCAGACCCGTTTCACTTCTATCTAACCTGGGGAAGCTTTTTTAGAGAGCATGGACCGTAGGACTGGTCCAACACTGCAATCTTAACAAAATTATTCCAGACCATCAGTTCGGTTTCCGTGCTAAACGCGGAACACAGCACGCCCTGAGCTACCTCCACGATACTCTGGCCAGCAGACTTAACGTCAATAACAAACCCACGGTAGCTTGTGCTCCGGATTTAGAAAAGGCCTTTGATTCCGTCTGGATAAACGGGCTAATCTATAAACTGATCAAATACGAATTCCCAATCCCGACAATCAGACTTGCCATCAGTTTCTTCGAGGATAGACATTTTTACGTCAGTGTCGCAAATTAGATTTGCGATCTCTTGCCGATTACTTCTGGGGTGCCGCAGGGATCTATTTCTGGTTCTACTTTATACAACATTTTCACTGCTGATGTCCCCTCCCCTGAGGTCGGTACAGAACTTATGCAGTATGCCGACGACACACTCGTCTACTCCTCTAATTTTCGCCCAGACAAGGCAGTTATCGATATAGAGGATTACTTGGTTGACCTCTGCTACTACCACTAAAGCTGGGGTATCAAAATTAACTCAACCAAGATACAAGTCTGTATCTTCAGGAGGAAATCTAGATACCGGGGATCTAGATCCATCCACAGGAAGGCTAAACGCCTCTTCTTCTTCTTCTTTTCCTTCAGCCTTTGTCCCGTTCACAAGCGGGGTCGGCTCATCGTGATCGGTTTCGCCATTTGGCTCTATCGAATGCCTGATCTGGGTGCAATCTCGAGGCTTTCAAATCCCCATCCAGCGTATCAAGCCACCGTTGCTTAGGTCTGCCTTTTGGTCGTTTACCATCGACCTCTATGTTCAGACCAATCTTGGCAAGTGAATTCTCGTTTGTACGAATTGCGTGACCATACCATCGAAGACGCCTCTCTCGCAACTTTTCCACGATAGGTGCAACCCCATAACGATCGCGAATATTCTCATTTCGGATGTGATCTAAACGTGTGATGCCACTAGTCTAACGTAGCATCTTCGTCTCCATTACCGCAAGACGCCGTTCATTGTCTTTTATGGTCGGCCAACACTCGGAACCATAGAGAGCGACTGAACGGACGACATTGCGGTAAATTTTAGATTTGAGACGTTCTGAGGCTAGGAATCAATGTCGTTCCTCTTAGTCCTGTCGTTAACTCAAAATCTATACCTTGGTGCTGACTTTGTGTGCAAATTCAGATTCGAACAGGACCAATTTGCACCTTCCATATGTTCTGGCGAAAATGTTGACAACATTAATCAACACCAATTGACGACAAACCAGCGAGCAAGGCTCGATGCTGTCATTGGCTGTTTTCCGTCTTTCAAGTGGGAGGGTTGACGACGTACAAGTCTAACGATATACTTCATCGATGTCGGGAATAATAAACTGATCAAACAGAGACACTTATCAGTCTCTCCCGCTATAGAAAAGCTCCTCTATGAAGAGATTGACCGGATGCTGGCTTTGGGAGTCATCGAGGAATCGCAGAGCGTCTGGTCTTCGCCAGTCAGTAAAATGCGGCTTTGCTTTGATGCGGGCAAGGTAAACGCTTATCCTTTACCTTTCATAGAGGGGATCTTCAGTCGTCTCCCGAAGGCTAGATTCATTACTAGTCTAGATCTAAAGGATGCGTTCTCGCAAATTCCACTGGATGAGGCGTCCAAGGATAAGACTGCCTTCACTGTTCCAGGGCGACCACTCTATCAGTTCGTGAACATGCCGTTTGGGCTGTGCAATGCACCTGGACTGATGGACAAAGTCATTCCTGCTCATTTGCGCCATCAAGTCTTTGCACATCTAGATGACTTGTTGCGAAGGTTCCTGTGATGACCTTCGACCAACATTTGCTGCTCTTAAGCGAAGTGGCTCTCTGTATGAGCGCGTTGGCTTGACATTGAACATCCGGAAGAGCAAATTTGTCATGAAGGATGTTCGGTTCTTGGGATACATCATCGGCAACGGGGCGATTTCTATTGCACCCGACAAGGTACGCGCCATCACCCCTTTTCCGCGGCCGAAAACCGTCAAACAGTTACGGCCGTTTCTTGGAATGTGCGGATGGTATCAGCGATTTGTGCCAAGTTACGTTTCGTTGATCGACATGCTTCAGGGGAAGCGTCAGTTTTGCTGGACTCAGGGAGCCATCTTGGTCTTCGATGGCCTGAGAATGAGTCTCTCTTCAGCTCCGGTTCTTATATCGTATATGTCGAAGAAGCTTACTCAACTTCAGCGAAACTAGACTGTCACTGAGCAGGAATGTCTCGCAGAGGTAGAGGTACTGTGCAAATTTAGGGGTTATATTGAAGGTACAACATTCGAAGTGGTAACTGACCACGCTTCGTTCAAATGGCTGATGAACCAGGCAGACTGGCTTGATGGGCATCGAAGTTTCAAGGATTCTCGTTCATCATCAATCACAGGAAAGGATCACAACATCTGGTTCCAGATTCTCTATTTCGAATGTGTTTACCAGCGGAGGTGGATGTTTTTAATTAAATCATGAAAGTTAAAGGACTACTTCCAGCCCAAGTGGCAAGTCTAAGGACTCCATAGACTGAGAGGGGTTATATCATATATTTGATTGGTCCGTCCAGTTTTTTTCCAAAAAACAACATTATTTCAACTGAAAGGTAACCAGGGTAAACAAGAAGGTTTCCTGAAAAACCAGTTTTTTTTATTAATTAACCATTGGGAGTAAATATGACCCAGCAAGCGAAGGACCCGCCCTACTAGTATTAACCATACTCATTCCACTCTAGTTCCTGGCAACAATGTATCACAGTGCAACCCTCACTCCAGAGTAATGTACAAGGAAAATTGGCCAGTCACGGTCTCATTATGCCGTGTGCACACACAACATACCCTCTACCTCCGCTCCACCCCTTCGCGCCAGGATAAGGCCAATAGACTTTTGCTTAATCATGCGACTAATTGACTATATGGCAATATAATTCACAATTCATTTGATTTCCAACTGCGGTGCTGATTGCCAGCCAGCACAATTCCGGCAATAGCCATAATTTCGCCCGGAAAAGGAAGCACGGGGTAGCGCTGATAGCCGTTGGCGGGCAATGGGCATCGGGGAAAACGCAATCCCCGGTACTTGGCCGGAAATCACAATGGCCATGATTTTATGAAGTATTGAGTAGCGTTTTGATTACTTGCTTGCATACGTGAAAATTGGACATTGGCGACCATGGAGTCGTGCTCTGAGAATGGAAATCAATGGGAATACCATGGGAAGTTTGGGTCCTTATTACGTGGGTGAGTGCGAGTACCAAGTTTTTACGTTTGTTTACCAACGGAAGTGGAGCAGAATACAAAGGAGATATCTCAAGGATGAGAAAGAAGATAAGACGTTTACCTAATTGCTTTGAAAAAGGTCCAAGGAGTCCGCTCTGGACTGAAGGAGCCTCTCTTTACCTTCAACTGCAGCATCTGGTCCCATGGCGCGCTCTAAATACCTTTCACCTGGCTCATTTGCATTGAACTATTTAATCCGGTCAACTTTATCAATTTCTGTGTATACAACGTATTTGATTTTCACAGCAATAAATTTCCGGTGGCACATGGCAAAACACGACTATTCAAAAGAGTGGAGCCAAGGTGGGAAGGCACGACACGAACGGCTGTAAATAGTCCAAAAAAAGCAGCTCCAGGTGAAAAACTGAAGCGGAAAGAACAAAACAATGACGAGAGCGTGCTAAACTACCACTGTACCGACACCGCTTAGCATTATAGTAATGTTGTCTGCAAGTGTCCGGAATAAAGAGCTCACAAAACCCTGGCGTTCGCAGCGGATCGCCTCTAGTTTCCATACAATGACAGAAAACAGCAAACGGCCCCAGCCTCGGCCACTAAAGTATGCAAATTTGTAGGTCACTTATTCAGTACATGAAATGCAAAATTGCACAAAAAGAACGTAACGAGGCAGCAACAAAACATATCACACATGCCGAGAGCACAGCAACAACAAAAGCAACAATAGCGACAAATGCAGTGCACTTTTGGCCAGTTCCATAGTGCGATGGGAGCCAGAAACTGCATAATGCCATGTCCTGGACAAAGGCTTTGTTGCATCCGAGGCGGCGTGTCCTTACATTGCGCCGGGCTAGTGTTGAATTTACATCACAAAACTGGAGGATTTATGATTTTTGATTCCTGAAATTAAATTATTATTTGGGCCAGGTAAACCGGCATTAGGACCTATTCATCATTTGTGAATTAATTATAGGAAACGGACTATGGATTTGATTTTTTTAAGTCCTGAGTAAATCCTCCAATTTGGAGAGGATTTTCCATTGAAATGGATTATTCATTGTTTGATTAATTGATTTATGGGTTTGAGGCGGATCTTGGGGTTCGATCAGGTCGGTTTTTCTTAAAAGGGTTTTAGGGTTTTTTGGACCAACATCCATGAGCTCTAGCTCCTTGCTCAATTTTGGAACAAACCCATTCATAACGTTTAGTAATAATTTAGGGATTGCTGTCTCTGCAATGAAAGGTATATGTCTTTTCGTGGCTTGAATTCCAAAGGAGAGCGAAGGGTTTCCAGGTGAAAGAGAAGAAACACGTGGGCTCTGCGTCTTGCTAAATATGGTCACGTAAATTTAGTATCACATGGACGACCACAAACAGCACTCTTTGAAAATATCACTTGCCTCTGATAATCACTATCTTACTCAGCTTTCTCCTTTATTTTCTTTCAGATACTGCAAAAAATTTGGTAAGTAGTATATGAATCTGACATAGCCAACCTGTTAATCCTTTCCTGACGATCCTCACATAATTCATCATCATCATCAACGGCACAACAACCGGTATCCGGTCTAGGCCTGCCTTAATAAGGAACTCCAGACATCCCGGTTTTGCACCGAGATCCTTGGCCCATCAATATCCCTAAAAGCTGTCTGGTATTTTGGCCTACATCATCGCTCCATCTGAGGCATATATATTGCCCCTATAGACCCTCTGGGCTGGATCATCCTCACCCATACGGACTAGGTGACCCGCCCAGCTGTCTGACGTCCTGACCTACGCCATCGCTCCATCTCAGACAGGGTCTGCCTCGTCTTCTTTTTCTACCATAGATATTGCCCTCATAGACGTTTCGGGCTGGATCATCCTCATCCATACGGATTAAGTGCTCTAATATGCCCATTCTGTCGGAAATCAGATTTCCCTCTTTGTCTCGGCAGGATGAGCATCGAGGTGTATAAGGCTTCATCCTGCTGACTTGTTGGTAAAACTTGCGCGCCTGGTGCGGTTGCTCCCTGTACTTTTCTAGTTCACAGACTTGTTTTTTCTCCCAGGCTTCCTTTTTCCGTCTGTGAAGTCGCTTCTCCGCTCGACGAAGTTCGTGATAAGTCTCTGCGCGTGCCCGCGTACTTTGAGAATGCAACATTACTCGGTATGCAGCATTCTTCTGTTCCGTTGCTAGCTTACATTCATCGTCAAACCAGCCGTTCCGACTCCTTTTGCGGCTGGGGCCAAGTATGCTTGTGGCCGTATTCATGATAACGTTCTTCAGGTGATTGTGAAGGTCATTTGTTGATGCTTCATCTCCAGGTCCTCTGTTGACTGCGGTTATTGCGGCATCCATTTCACTCTTATAGGTGTTGCGGAGGGCTGTATTGTGGATGGCTTCCCTATATGCTGTGACATTCATCAAGGCTGAGAGGTGGCGGCGTTCGATCAACACGTGGTCAATTTGATTGAAAGTGGTCCCGTCTGGATAGGCCCACGTATGTTTGTGGAACGCTTTCCGCGCAAACCAGGTACTTCCAACAACCATTTCGTGTGACCCAGCTAATTGAATAATCCGCAGTCCGTTGTCATTTGTATTTTGGTGTAAGCTATGGGAGCCAACGTATGGTCTGAATACGGGCTCCTTCCCTACTTGGCTGTTAAAATCCCCAAGTATGATTTTAATATCATATCTGGGACAGGCTTCGAGGGTTCGTTCTACTGCCTCGTAGAAGGTATCCTTCTCCGACTCTGCAATCTCCTCTGTAGGGGCGTGAACGTTTATGAGGCTTATACTTCTAAACTTGCCTCGCAAGCGCAGAGTGCATAGCCGTTCGCTTATGTTTTCAAAGCCGATAACAGCAAGTTTCATTTTTTGGTTGACTAAGAAACCTACTCCGAGCACATGGTTTACTGGATGGCCACTATAATATATGGTGCAGTGGCTCTTCTCCAGGAAACCGGTCCCTGTCAAACGCATCTCCTGTAACGCTGTTACATCAGCCCTATATTGGGACAGGGTATTGGCTAGCTGCTTATCAGCTTCATCTCTGTACAGGGAGCGCATGTTCCATGAGAAAATGGGCAAATCATTATTCCGTTGTCGTTGCCGGTTTCGTCGTTGTGTAATCCGTCCAGTCCGAGGCTTCTGTTGTGGCTTCGTAACAAGTTATTTTTCGTAGCATATTTCCGTCCCCCAACCTGGAGGACCAGTTGGCCGTTTTCCTCAATATTGGTGCAAAGTTTGCGTCAAATGTGGCCCACCGCTATAACAGTTGGTGTGACACTACGCTCTCTGATGCGATCCAGCGTCTGCATTAGCACTCAGTGGCGTTGGTGGCGATCCAACAAGCAGTTGGAACAGCCAATTCCAATCTGGTGCAACCAGGTGCATTCCCGGGCTTACTTCCGCTATCCGGGGCTTTATTTGGCGTTTACGTATCACCAGCCACTAGATCTAGCACTTCGGGTAGCATGCACGCAAAAGTTGCACAAAATACGGGTGCTATACCTGATTTAGGTCCCGTATACGCAACCCGTCTACTCCAACTGCTTCGCACTGTTTTGATGCGGCTCCGATAGCTTCGACCTTCCCGGTGAACCCTCCGCCCGTCGAACGTGCTTCATCAGGAGAGACTCCTGTTCACCCACCATTAGGAGTACTTGGGAGCTCCATAGCTCTTCCAGTACCAGCTAACCCTTCTACACCGTGCTACCTCTCCACTAGATTATCAATAACTTCCGCGGTAGTGCATCAGACAACAGCCGCCTTCATCCCGAGCTCCTCTCCTACCCACTCGGGTGGCCCTCTATTGCAAGTCGTTTCATCACCTAAGCAAATTTTCGTTACCAGACTTGCCTATTCTACTTCTTCTGATGAAGTTCTTAAACTGACGAAGGACGGCTCCTCCGACCGCGTAATTGCATCCTTCAAAGTGACGTATCCACGAGACTTCGTCCTCGTCGACCAGCGTAAACAACTTGGCAAGTAGCTTAAGTCTTCAATCTTTCTGCCCTGGCTTTCCAACACCATCTAATCTGTATCAGTGAAACGTGGTTGGATGATAGGTTTTAAGCTCTGAGCTCCTCGGGGGGTTATCTGCCTTTCGCTGCGACAGAGATCGTGTAGCTTCAAGTAAGCCTGCTGGTGGAGGTGCCTTGATCGCGGTTCAGTCCCCCTACGAGCCGAATCCATCTTTTCTTGATGATGTATCACCTTTTCCCTCCCAATGTCAGTCCTTTTATTACATGTTGCGCATACTTTCTTCTTCTTCTTCGACAGTTTTTCAGAAGTCCTTACTGTAATTTTCTTTCAATTGGTTCCTCTCATCCGTCTCTCCCTTTATTTACCTTCATGAACACCTGTGCTGCTCTTCAGTTCAACCGTACCACAAATCCTCTAAATCACACTCTTGATTTTGTCCCCTATAACACGTCAGAACGGCTCTATTCTCAATCCCGCTCTCCCCATGTAGCTCCTGAGGTCCATCATCCCGCTCTTGAGTTCGTGGTGCAACTACCACGTCTCAACTCCCATACTATGCGCAATCATTCTAGGCTCAACTTTCGTAAGGGCAGCTTTTAGGGTTTGAACTTAGCTCTGGCTCTCTATTAAGGATTATCTGGAAAGTGTTGAATTCGAATTGGAGCGTGGTAACTTGAAGCTTTTCTGGTCTCACATCCGGAACGCCTGCAATGCCCCCCAGCCCCCTCCCACTTTTATCAAATTCTCAGGCTTTAGTGCTACCTCTCCTCAGCTATCCTGTGATCTACTTTGCAGTTACTTCTCCTCGGTACATAACTCCTCTCCCACTTCTTCCTTTCTACCCCTTCTGAGTTCAGCTTCCTCCTAATCTCCTGCCATTCCCTCCTTAATTCCTCTTTGGTGGAGTACCTCATTGACAACTTTGATGCCAATGTCAGACCCAGCCTCGATGGTTTTCCCAACCTCTTCCTGATTAAACCCTCTAAGTTCATTTCCCTTCTTCTCCGCATTATTTTCAATAAGAGCTTCGAAGACTGTTATTTTCCAGCCTGTGGAAAGAAGCCCTTATTTTTCCCATCCACGAAGGCGGTGACTTGTCCTGTTTCCTGTCCTGTTCCTCCTGCTCCAAGATCCTTGAGACCTCGAGGTGTGCTACAAGGATCCATTCGAGGACCTCTTTTATTTTTATTCTTTATTAACGACCTCCCCTCTATACTCACTTGTCCTTGCTTATTATACGCCGATGACTTCAAGCTGTTTTCTCTGTTTCCCCAAAGGATTGCGTTTCCCTGTAGGCAAATCTGGATATTTTGGTCCTTCGGTACTTTCTTAATAAGTTCAGTTTTAATCTCAGCAAATGCCACTCGATGTATTACTTGTCTGAAACCTCTCCCACCCCTTTCTCGTATTCTCTTGGCGGTTGCTTTCTGTCTTATTTGAACTTTATCCTCGACCTGGGCTCCACGTTCGACTATAAACTCGATACCAATAGGATAAGGAAGTAATACGCTAACTAGCGCTGCAGCCATCTAGATTTTGCCAAAACCGTCAAGTTTTCTTAGTATAGACATTCCAGTGAAGTGACTAGTTCAGGTGAAATATACCTCAGCGTTTTTAACGAAAGGGCAACAGGGGAACACCTGGAAATAAAAAATTATAAAAGTGCTTACTGTTTAGTTACGCCACTAGACCATGATCAGAGCAGTCTTTACCATTTAGTTTCTGGATTCAAACCATCATTCTAGGGTTTTGACAAACATTGACATTTTGTATTCAAATATAATATAATGGCCGAAGAAACAGGCATAACCAAAAACATGATAAGCCAGCAGTATCCTAACTAACAATGGAGTCCTCTAGAGTTTGCCATAACCCAGGAGAGTTTTCAGTGAATAAATTTAAGTATGTTGGTGTTCGGTCAACAAGCAGACACTGAATGTCTGCAAATGCTGCTGGATATGCTATTCGCTTAAATCCTCCCCAACATCCTTTTCCTATTCTCTTAGTGGACAACCCCTTTCACTATCGACCTCCTTCCAAGGCTTGGGTGTAATTTTCGACGACGAACTTCGTTTCAATTCCCACTTCGTTGACATCAATAGAGCTATAAAAAGGTCTGGTTTTATCCTACGTTCCTCCTCCGACTTTACTTCTATTCAGCCCTCCTTAACACTCTTCAACTTTCTTGTCAGAAATATTCTTGAATATTGCTGTGTAGTTTTGTCCCCTTCCGTATCCGGGACTATCGCGCTCTTGAAGTCGTACAACGCAAATTCACCCGAACCGTCTTTTACAAAAGGAACTTTCCACGGGTTGACTATCCGTCACGACTCCGCACCCTCAATCCCCCTCCCCCTGCAGCAAAGCCGCATCTTGGTTGATATGTGTGCCCTTTTCAAATTCTGCAATTGCCTGATGGATTGCTCTGCCAACTTGGACATTACTTTCCGCACCGCCTCTCATAATACACGTAGTACGGACATTTTTGAAGTACCCTTCACGGAGCTCGAGATTTACTTTTATTCCTCGATCCCAAGGCTATGAGCGTCCTACAACGCCCTACTGCTTGGGTCCACTTCTCCCCAAGCCCTTTCAAGGTTTTATTTGTAAAACAAAACCTTATTAATATCGGTTGAACGTCTGCCTGTCAGTGTTTTTTTTGGAAGGTGAAAAGCTTCAAAACCTAACATAGGCTCCTGCTAGACGGTTATGTTGGACATCTACCCACTAACATCACCTTTTTCTCCTTGCACTCTCCCCGTGGGACTCCTGTATGGTATTACATCGCGGGGCTGGATCAGAATTTATCATGCGCTCGTGTTCGCGCTCGTACTCCTCGCTCGTTCCTTCTTCCGGCCGACTTTCTTCTTTCTGAGCTTTCTGTGGATAGTTTCAATCACTTTTTTGACTGCAGTCCATATCTCCATCGATTTCAACATACATATGATTCAACGAAGTGTTCTCCAATTTCCTTTAGGTGAATCGTTCCATCTTTTTTGCCATTCCAAAATAGATTCACTTTGTGCCAATTGCCGACGCCAGGTGTAGGACTCACCGATTACATATGATGGGTCATAGAGCCGCCGACCCTCGTTCGCCAAGATGTCGATGGGGATCATGCCTGCTATCACACAACTGCTTCGTTTGCTGTTGTACGGTAAGCGCACGACGTTCGCAATGCACTCAATCGGTATGGGGCTGCAATTTTCCTTCTTCTTCTTTCAACTTCAAAGACGGTGCCCAGACGGGAGCTGCATAAAGCAAGATGGAGCTGACAACCTTCGAGATCAGGAGACGACAGCTTTGCCTATATTTGGTAACATTCTTGCCAACAATGTAGCCACTCCGGAAGCTTTAGTGGCTAAATTTTCAAGATGGGACTTAAATTTCAGTCTTTGATCAACCACGACTCCTAGGTATTTAAGCGTTGGCTGCGACTGTAAGATGTATTCACCAATCCTGCTCTTTATCGACGTTTGCTTCCTTCGGTTGGTAATCAAGACTACCTTGGTTTGTGTCAGACCAGCTTTCTCTAGCCAAGACCGGATTTCAAAAATTGCCTCGCTTGTGAGTACCTCGATCTCATCAATATCACTCCGATATCGTCTGCCAAACCAATGATTGTCACTCCTTTGTGTAGTTGCAACTTTAAAATTTCGCCATATATTATTATCCACAGCAGAGGACCGAGGACTGATCCTTGTGGAACCCCACAGGTTGTTGTATACGTCCTAGATCCATCGTCCGAATTGTAGCACAATATCCTCTCCCGGAGAAATTCCATGCCTATGTGTACCAGGTATTTAGGAGCGCCGAATTTGGCTCAAGCTGCAATTATTTTGCTCCATTTTGCCGTATTAACTATCTCGCAAGATTTATTGGCCTCAATTGCTTTTTTCGCAATTTCCGTCACTGTGCTGATGGCATTGACAGTAGATCTTGAATTTCGGAATCCGAACTGCCTGTCTGAGAGACCAAACTCCTTTTATGTGATTGGTACAAGCCTATTGAGGATGGCCCGTTCGAAAAGTTTGTCAATGCCGTTTAGCAGACATATAAGTCTATAAAACGAAACACATTCTAGAACTTTGAAAATCTTTACGTTACGAGTTAGGTACAAATGGGACGAATACCCACTCAACCTTTCATAATTGGAAGCGTTTAGCTTCCCGTTTCCCGACTTGTTTTTTTCTTCTGGGAGCATTCCGTTCTTATAGGTTAATCCCTGTTCTTCCGCTTTTCTTCGGTTCTGCGTTGAAGGTTTGGGTTTCTCCTGAGTATTCCTAAGTGTCTCTTTCATTTGAGTCTTTCTGTGACATAGGACAGGTACCATTTAGCGCCTGAGACCTGTTTACCCTTCTTGGACTGCGCGCTCTTTGTAGTAAACTCTACTGCATGACTTCCATACTTTCCCCGTCTTGATTGTAATCACCAGGCTAGCAGTATAGCCCAGTAGCACGGTAAGGTGAAGCTTGTTTTTTGAAGCGGTCAGGTGCTAGTGAGGTTTCGCCCAAATGCCCTCAGTTATCCTTGACTGCAAACTATTTCATAGGCACGCCTACCATAAAACCTTGGATTGGGGAGGTGTTTTCTGATTCGATTTCTATCTGCAGTGTTTCGATAATATTGTGGTTACCAAATATAGGGGGTGGCTATCAAGACGAACTAACGGTCTTGGTAGATGAAAGTCTGGGCTCCTGGAGCACCACATTTCAAACATGGACGACAATGGCTTGGATCCTATGGCCTATCCTGCTGTCCACTAGTTGACCCTAACCCAGTGACTCAGAAATAAAAATAAGCGATTGCTAGAATTGACGTTGAATTGAAAAGTTGTATAGGGATTTCTGAAGAAGAAGAGGAACGATTGAGGGGACAATACTGGGCGGGGGGATACGGTCTCATGCGCACAAAGGATTGCTTAAACCTCACCAAAAAGAACCTCCGAATCATAGTGGGAATTCTCACTGGTCAGTGTCGGCCAAACTATCAGTTAGGGAAGCTAGGGATATCTAGGGACACTGCCTACAGGATTTGTGCGGAGTTTGATGAAACCTCTATACACCTCTTAGGACAGTGTCCGGCACTTGCGCAAAGTAGGTCATGGCATCTGAGAGAACACTTAATAAATACCAGATGCAATGTTGAAAAATCTGGAAGTAGGGAATATACTAAAGTTCCTGACGGTTATAGGCTTGTTTGAGATACTATGATTAATAGGTACACTATAACCAGCAAAAGTGGCACAATAGTTCTTTAAGGACGCGTTGCGACTTTCCCTTGATAGAATAATAATAAGGGATTACTGAAAACTAAATACAAAACAGCTATGTACTTAAGGAGGAGAGGTATATCCCCACCTGGCAACATGCCGCCGCTCTACATATGCCGGAACCCTCTGTCAGACGAATTATTGATCAGAACTTGAATTTTTATCGATGAATGTATGTATGAATGTAATCGCACTTACGGTAGACCTTCCGCATTTGGGAAAGTGATAACCCAGAGAGGGGAGCCTGATCTGTCTACATTATTTTTTTATTACACCATCATAATCAATGGCGCAACAACCGGTATCCGGTCTAGGCCTGCCTTAATAAGGAACTCCAGACATCCCGGTTTTACGCCGAGGTTCACCAATTCGATATCCCTAAAAGCTGTCTGGCATCCTGGCCTACGCCATCGCTCCATCTTAGGCAGGGCCTACCTCGTCTTCTTTTTCTTCCATATATATTGTCCTTATAGATTTTCCGGGCTGAATTATCCTCGTCCATACGGATTAAGTGACCCGCCCACCGTAATCTATTGAGCCGGATTTTATCCACAACCGGACGGTCATGGTAGATAGATTTCGTCGTTATGTAGGCTACGGAATCATTCATACTCATGTAGGGGGTCAAAAATTCTTCGGAGGATTCTTCTCTCGAACGCAAGTTCGCAATTTTTCTTGCTAAGAAGAAGTCTCCGAGGAATACATGAGAACTGACAAGATCATTGTCTTGTATAGCAATAGCTTTGACGCTACGGTGAGACGTTTCGAACGAAATAGTTTTTGTAAGCTGAAATAGGCTCTGTTGGCTACCAACAACCATGCGCAGATTTCGTCGTCGTAGCTGTTATCGGTTGTGATTTTTGATTGTAGAGAGGAGAAGTTTTCAACGGTCTCAAAGTTGTATTCTCCTATCTTCATTGTTTTCGTTTGACCAGCGCGATTCGATGTTGTTCGTTCTTTGTTTTTGGCGCTGGCATATGCACCATGTACTTCGTCATTAATGTACAGCCCTAGACCTCGCGCCGTCCATTCGATCTGGATGAAGATAGACTGTACATCTTGGGGTGTTAAAAGGTTGGCGAAGACGCATAATAGGGCCTCCCCTTGTGTTAGACCGTGATTGATGGTGAATGGTTTAGAGAGGAATCGTAATGTAAAGTCAATCGTGTCCGAGACTGATTCTGTGGCTTCGTAACGTCGGTTTTTCGTGTATGGTTGCCAGCCCAACCCAACCCCTAACTAGGAGGACCAGTTGGTACATTTTGTTCCGCTTTTAGGCGCGGGAGACTCGCCTTCACGCTTCTCCGTCTGCAGTTTTTCATTAAAAAAAGAACTCCTAGCGATCACCAACTGAAAGTGGAGTAAGGGTTTGGTAGTTGAGCTGTTGGTACTAGTTCAGCAGGTGTTTCCCAGGTTTTATGCTCCATCGTGGGCATCAATTCAAGTTTCGCCCTGGGACCTATACTACCTTTTGACCGCCAATAGTATCTCCATAAAGCATTAGGAATGAATTGGCATTTAACGTAATAAAATACCATTCCCTATCTAATGCCTTGAGAAAGTCACCCATTTACAAACATAATATTCAACCTTTGAAAGCTGGAACTTCAAATAAAGATCCCAGTGTGACGTTTGGCAACAAGCTTTCTTCTAACCTTCATCATGCCTGCGCCTTCAGTCAAGCTTCTAGAATGTCTGATTCGGTCTTTTGTTCCTCTTCACAATTTATAAATATCCATGTCTCGGTGACACTTTACAATTATTTCGTTCGTAATATTCCTATGCTCCTACGGTGTGAATGCTTAAAGGCTAAGTCTCTCCCCCACCTCATATATGCTTCCATCATACGGTCCTCTTTCTGTCATTGAGACTGCTATATAATTATACCAATTCAAAAAAAAACATTCACCCGTTTCGCTTTCTTTAAAAAAGATCTTACCCACTTCACTCGTCCTAATAGTATGCCTTTTCTAAGTCCGTCCTTTCACAATATGGAAATTCCTTCGGGCCCTCTTCAAATTTTGGGTCGGCTGAACGGACTGTTTTGTAGCCTCTAAAATCTAATCGGCGGCACATCATAAAGTATTGGCGAATACACTTACAGAATTTCCTGTCGTAAAAGGCTAAAAAGAGGGATAGAAATTCTGAAACCATCTTAATACCGAAGCGCTAACCGCACCTAAGATAGGGGCTGAGATCACAGTTATGACTTTTGGCTACCAAATAATTTTTGGTTGGTTCCTGGAACAGTAACAAGAACCCCTGTAATGCTCCCTATACCAAACTGAAGATAGAACGAGCTCGACCCGTGAGGTTCTACAAAAGCGTGACAAACCCTCAACAGGCAACAAGGCCGTTCGCTCTCTTGCAACAGCAACTATGGGCGTGCCCATTCTGTAACGTCTGGCCCGGATCTAAGGACCGATTACTGTTGGTACAATGCCAAATGCTTGCTTTGGAACGACGCTACAGGCAACCGTGCTCCCCTTCAGCTCAGTTTGCTGACACATCAGAACACTAAAGCCGCCGGCGGTGCATTTGGCAACCAGCAAAAACACATCCGCAGGAAGTCACACTACAAACCCTTTCCTGGTGGACCCCGATGCTGTTCTGCCAATCATCCAGTACCGCTTCAACGCCAGCCCAGTCGCCAGGTGGAGTCTTCTACTGAAAATAACCAGCCCAGTCGCCAGGTGGAGTCTTCTACTGAAGATAACCAGTGAGATTGGCATCACCACCTTCGGCAGTCAGGGTTTCATCATGGACTTCGACCTACGTCGATCTGTCGACTTTTTTATTTCCTGGCGATTGGTAATCGCTGATGTCTAGCGAGGACATTTACAAAATGGCCTTGGTCGCGCTGGTGGATTTCATGACTACAACAAACTTTAAACCACCTCCTCAGGAATTTCGATTTGCTCGCGGCAAGATGAGGGGTTAAACCATTAAAATGGTGTATAGGTTGGCGGGTCCAGGAGCCAGGAAGATGGCGGAATGTTTCGAACAATTTTAAATGCTCGCATTTCCGTTAATATTGAGAATTTCGAGAAAAGGGGCTTAATTTGTGATCAGTTGTATTGAGGAGAGTGAGTCATTTGAAATGGTATATAGGTTGGGGGCTCCAGGAGCGGGGAAAATGACCGGAAAATGGCGGAATATTTTGACGACATCCTGGTTT
The DNA here is from genome assembly GCF_905115235.1 of Hermetia illucens. Taxonomy (NCBI): domain Eukaryota; kingdom Metazoa; phylum Arthropoda; class Insecta; order Diptera; family Stratiomyidae; genus Hermetia; species Hermetia illucens. Next base: position 218,901,378 of record NC_051849.1, read on the forward strand.
TCTAAGAATACTACCAACAGCGTCAACATCACTGTTACGAGTTTGTCTGCCTTCTACAAGTAGCCAAGTTTCAGATCAACTGGAAGCAGAACTCATATTCGCTACCTACGTTATCAGCAAGGAGGGTTTCCAAAATCTTGACACTTTCAGACTTCCTGATGCCCACAGACTGTTCGCAAATTAGACATTTTGTCAGCTTAATTCAGCTGATTGAGCTGCTCAAGGGTTGCACGATCAAAAGACCGAAATTGGGTGGACAATTGAAGATCATGCTGCGCCTTGCAGCTCTCTATCTCAGTCTTCCTGTCGTCCACCCAGCCGATACCGGCAATCTATCCATCGACGCGAGCCGACGGCACATGGGCTCAATTAGGTTTCTTCTCCAGGGAAGCTTTCGGAGGCTAGACAACTGTACTCAACCTACGATCGCCAGCTTCATGTTATTCCATGCGACCAAGGATTTTCAACACGCTCGGACTGACCTTTGTGCCGACGCAACGTTCCAATAAGGAAATCGCACTCATGGTAGACTCTCGGCAGCTGTTCATGGGAAAAGTGGTATCCCAGAGGGGGATCCTGATTTGCTTGCCCCACCTTTATATTAACTGAAGGGGGACACTGTGGCTATGAATTCCTGCAGGGATTTTTTCAGCAGACTGTTCACAGCCTCAATGGTAATTAATTGGATGACCACATTTTAATTTTAGCTTTAATAATAATGAGCTCCTGGAGGGGAAACGTGGAAGTCAAAAGCGGCGCCCAATGTGGGGCTAATTGGATACTACGGAAGACGTAGTGATTGCATTAATTCGTTGATTGTATGTTTGTGTAACGTGTCAATTTCCCATTACTTACTTGATTGATCTAGATAAGCAGCATCTCTGAAATATCCTTACCAACTTGATAGAGCCCCTGGAGCAATCCAACTAAGAAAGCTAGTTATGTTCCTCGATTCCCTGGAAATCCATTTGAAAAGATTTGATTCCGCCGATCCACGTCCCAACTGACTATCCTCCCGCTAAGTCAATACGCGTCCCATTCAATTCAATAATTCGCCAGCTCGCAGGATTGAGTACGTCCTCGCCGGGCTTAGTCAGTTGCCTATTCAAATTTTCGTTGATAATCGTCGCCTAATGTGTTTGACTATCAACTTTATTAATTAATTATGTTAATGCGATTTTCTTGTTGTGCGCCGCAAACACACCGACAAACACAGCCACATTGTAAACAATCAACCCGAGAGCATTTCCGAAATAGTAGAATAAATGTAGCCGGGCCCGGAACACATGACTGCTGAACACTGGCAAATACACCCTGCGCACGGCCAGGGCTGCAGGAGCGGGTAGACACTGTGGGCTGTGTAGACAGGTATGTGCATAAGTGTGACAATAATTATATCAGCAAATATACTTCCAAGTGGATGTAATTAATGATAATAGTAATTAAACACTGGCAAGTACGTTGATTAAACATTTATGGAGTGCTCACAGTAGTTGGATACCCCGCGCAGAGCCATCCCTGGGATCCACCAGTAGATCTGTGAGATTTGTGTATCCTGGCGGCCCCTGGCACCCCCGCAGACCAGCCGTTGCCGAGGCACAGGTATGCAAGTTACGTTTGTCTGTTTGTTTGTACTGTATGTTTGCGTATTTATGTGCGTGAGGCTGTGCGAATGTTTATATTTATTCAGCTATAATAATATTTGCATATGCGTGAATGGTGCTGCTTGTTTGAAGCGAAAGCGACCATATTTCATTTGCCTCCGATTTCAATTCAACGCATCAACGAGCCACCACCTTAATGGAATTTACTGCCATCATTGCGGTACGTAGCGGAGATTGAGATCAGTCGACATTAATTAGTCACTCGTCCTGGAATCGCAAGTGAAACTTAGTTGACCATTGGCTATGCTGGGTGACTATGCAAATCTGATTGGGAGGCGAATCATGCACTTTGGTTAGGACAATGTCCTAAAGGCAACTCAAATGTTAACCAACTTCTTGATTTACGTTGGGCTTCCACTAGTGAAATCAATTAATTGAAACGGAAATGCCTCCTGAATATCTGGTATTCCTTGGAAACAAATCTGAGGTGCTGACACTCTGCCCCGGATCTCCCTATGTAGTTGCCAGTGCTGTGTTTCTTGGAAACTGAGTGGTAAAACAAGCAATAATGTGTTCGTGCAGTGATAACGAAGTCACTGATATGTAGAATCTGGAATGGCTTTCGAGCATCATTAGGTACTATGTATATACCCAGCTAGCAATCACAGCTTCTCTCCCTATGATAGTAATGGCAAATCGCGGAAACATGGAGAGTCTTATGAGGAGGAGGAAACATCCTTTAAGAGGCTGGTGTATATAGTTTACCGTCTTTAGTGCTAAGTAAATACTTGAGAAAGGATGAACAAAACTCAAATCCAACAGGAACGTTTCCTGGACCCTTGAGCGTTATAGTATTGTAACTTCATTGACAATATGGAACCAGAATCCATTCCTAGTATTGCTTACAGAAAGCGCCTCAAAACATTCATAACAGCTTTTTGCTGAAGATCTCAATACTCAGTTATCCTTAAATTACCGGAGCAGCTAAGCCAATATTTGAAGGAACCGACTAGGTTACTAGATTCCGGAAAGCAGCCAAGGATGCTAAAAGGCATTAAACCAAATGGTGTTAAATCAGGGAAGTGCTAAATTTTTAATTGGTCAATCAGGCGAACTATCAGGAACGATTACCATCTGATATAGTTCAGGGTGAAGCATTTAGTTTGGTCTTGGAAAGGAGCTACCAGAACAAACCAGGACCAGCGATATTCGTGCGATATTCGTAGGCTGAACAAGTTTCTTTTCAGGCTTTTGGGAGTATTGTTTTGACAGCTTGTGAATTAAAGAGCTCTCTACTAGGCTAGCTATTAAAAGTGTCATAAACGAACAATCGCGACAACGATGGGTAGCAAAAGAGTCGAGTTCGAGACGCCGACCGATATGGACCACAATATGTTCCGTGTCTAAAACGTGAAATAAACAATTCTTGTAAATCAGTTAAAGATTTTGCATTCTGTCTCGGCCCCTGTGACAGATCAGAAGTGGGATCTTCCTTTTCGTTTTCGGGGAATGCAAAATGCCGCGACAAAAATTCCCAATCGCAGATTTAACGTGCCCGGTATTACGGAAGTTGCTGCGCGACCGGGAGTTGAGATCGGCAGGGCGAAAACCGGATTTAATGAAGCGGTTGATCGACAGTGAAGGTAGCGATGAAATCGAATTGTCCGACAACGAAATCGAGGACAATGACGACGACCTTCAACAGACGGTTTTCGCTTTGGTGGAAAATGTGGCGTCAATAATGGCGGCCATTAAAAATGGCCAAGTCGGTGTACCACCCGTACCACCTGTTCCACCCGTTCCATCAGCTGTCCTACCCCAGGACGACGATGCTATTGCCGAAGCCCATCATCAACGCACACCATTCAATATTACCGCACCGACTCATTCAACGGCTTTCGGCGATATCGAGCCGACACTACGACGGCGCAACGAGACGATGACGTCAACTCGTCAACTGACCGCGGAATACGTATTTCAACCACGAGATGTTATCGGGATTCTACCAACATTTGACCCGCTCGACGATGTGTCCCCATCAGCCGAACAATTCATCGACCGAATTGAAAAATTGGCTCAGGTATATCACTGGGAGGAATACCTCGTTCTGTTTGCCGCTCAGGCTAAGTTGAAAGGCCCGGCGAAACGATGGATTGACGGATTGCAAACGACGTTTGCAACGTGGGAAGAATTCTCCAAAGCGCTAATTACAGATTTCCCCAGTCGATTTACGACAGAAGATATGCGACAGCGGCTCGATAGCAGCCGTCGCGCACACAACGAAACAACCGAAGAATATTTTTTCCGCGACTGCGCAATGGGACGACGGGCGAAGCTTGACGACGAAGCGATCGTGTATTACATACGACGAGGGCTTTGTATGAAACCATTACAAACTGCCATAGCCACGATGTATTTCAACACGCCGAGCGAAATGCTAGTGGCCATACGACGATTTGTAGCGAACGATCCGGGAACGAACGATAGTTCCAATAGCGTTCGGGGTGAACGAACGAATATACTCCGATCGCCGCCGCTGCTGAATGCTGCAAATCAAAACTCGAGGCTATGTTACAATTGTTTCGAAAGAGGGCATTTGTCGTTGAACTGTCCGAAGCCGCAACGAAGACCACGATGCGTGAAATGCAATAGAACTGGCCATGCGCAGAATGACTGCCCGACAGCCGCGCGAACAGAAGCCAACCGCCGAGAGACAATAAATCGTATAGCACAACACACAGACAACAAATTGCTAACGAAGACAGTGGAAATAAGCGACGATGAATTTGAGTGTATTGTGGACTCAGCAAGTAGCTGTTCTTTGATCAGACAGTCTGAGGCTCAACGAATTGGACAGATTAAACAATTAGAGCCAGCACAACAACTTAAAGGGTTCGGTGGAGCTGTATACCTTTGCAATAAGAAAATAATTGCAACAATCAGAATTGACGACGTGATACTGGAGGGAGTTTTGTATATAGTGGACGACGAGCAGATGGACAAGCCGATACTTATTGGAACCGATATTCTACTGCAAGAAGGTAGGTGCTGCACAATTCGTGGTCGTGAATTTAAAATGAAATCGGAATTCGAGAACATACGAACCGGACCAATATCATCAATCGATAAAGAACAACTGTCCGAAGTATTGGAAAAATGGCATAAGTATTTTTCTACTAATTTATCAACGATCGGTCGTTCAAATTCCACCGAAATGGAAATCCGTGTTACAACCAGCAAACCAGTCAGTCGACAGCCTTACAAGATTCCGTTCCCGAGGCGATTGAAAGTGGAAGAAATGATCGACGAGCTACTGAAAGCTGGAATAATTCGACCGAGCGAGTCGGAATATTCATCTCCGGTCATACTGGTCGCGAAATCAGATGGTACAGACCGGCTTTGTATCGATTATCGAGCATTAAACGCGATTACAGTGAAGGAACCCAGTTCCCAGTGTGGAAGAGCAAGTGGCACAATTGGCCGGAAATTCCTTCTTTACTACGCTGGATTTAATTTCAGGATATTACCAAATCCCGATTGCCGAATCATCGAAAAAGTATACGGCTTTCGCCACTCATATAGGCCAATATGAATTCAACGTAGCTCCATTTGGATTGACCAACGCTCCATTCAAATTCCAAAGAGAAATCCGAAAAATCACATCGAGAATGAAACGACGAGTAGTATCTTATGTTGACGAAATCATCATACCGAGCAAAAATATCAAAGAAGGCTTGGAAGCGTTGGATGAGTTCTTAGGAATATTAGCGGAAATCGGTATGACATTAAATATAAAGAAATGTACATTTTTAGCGACCGAAGTATCCTTTTTGGGACATCGAATCACTAAGGAAGGTCTTCTACCCGGTGAAGTGAAAACCGATGCAATCCAGAAATTCCCAACACCTAGTAATCGAACCGAGGTTCGATGGTTTCTTGGACTAACTAGTTTCTTTCGACGATTCGTTCAAGGATATGCTCAGATAGCTTTACCGTTAACTCGATTGCTGAAAACGAAGGATGCGGAACCATTTACATGGACATTTCTTGAACAGGAAGCATTCGATACCTTACGAAGAGCTCTTTATCATCCACCGATTTTAGAGATCTACGACGTCAAGCGACAGCACGAAGTCCACACGGACGCGAGTTCGAATGGAATTGCTGGAGTGTTACTTCAAGAGAGCGACAACGGGTTAAAACCTGTCATGTACTTCAGTCGGAAGTGCTCGGAGACCGAAGCGAAATATCACAGTCATGAGCTAGAGGTTCTAGCCATAGTCGACAGCCTGGAACGGTTCAGAATGTTTTTGATCGGAAAGAGGTTTCGTGTTATTACTGATTGTGCTGCAATAACATCTACGAAAAACAAAACGCCGTTACATCCTCATATTGCTAGATGGTGGCTACGTCTTCAGGAATTCGATTGTGAATACATCCATCGAAGTGCTGACCGCATGCGACATGTAGACGCTCTGAGCAGAGCACCCGTAGAGCCTCCAAACCCAACCAAGACAGTCGCCGACCTCGTCCTTAAGGCGGAACTCGATGAACACGATTTCTTGACGACCATCCAGCTGCAGGATATAAAGTTAGCAAATATTATCAAAGTTCTTCAAGGAATGAGCTCTGAACAAGCGACACAGATTCGACGCGAATACGTTTACAAAAATAACCGTTTGTACCGCAAAGTTGACGATCAGCTGAGATTCGTTGTACCGACGGCAATGCGATGGAGAGTAGTGCGTACGTACCACGATGACATGGGACACTTTGCTGCGGAGAAAACTTTAGATCGATTGAGGAAAGATTTTTGGTTCCCGAAAATGAGAAAATATGTCAAATCATATATATCAGCATGCATGGAATGCGTGTACAATAAGACGGTGACAGGGAAGGCCGAAGGGCAGCTATACATCGACACTGTGAAACCTATTCCCTTCATGCGATTGCACCTGGATCATGTAGGACCACTGCCGAAGATGTCACGAGGAAATCAATATATCCTGGGGATCACCGATCCTTTTACTAAATTTACAGTCTTAAAAGCCGTCCGTAGTGTAAACACCCATAAACACCCAGCCAGTAATACGAGCGTTGAATGAATTGACTTCGTATTTTGGGCTACCAGCTATTGTCGTCACCGATCAAGGCACGGCTTTCACTTCTCACAACTTTGCCGAATACTGTAAATTAAACGGGATCCAACACATTCAAACAGCTGTTCGAACACCTCGAGCCAACGGCTCAATTGAAAGAATTAATCAAACGGTTTGCAAATGTCTTCGAGCCAGCTGTGTAAGCGATTCAGATTGGGACACAGCTATCCGCGACATCCGGTGGACTTTGAACAGCAATACAAATGCAACGATCTAATATAGTCCGAACGATCTCATATTCGATTTTCGATTGCGGGACGTTGTTCATAACCGTCTCGTACAAGCCATCCACGATGAAGCGAACGATTCACAAGAAAGTATCGATATCCGACGGGAAAGGGCAACTAAAGCGATTGAAGCCGAGCAGGCAAAATGGAAGCAGCGATTCGATAGGCAGCGCAAGAAGCCTTCTCAATATCAGGAGGGTGATCTGGTCGTGATTACCAACGTTGCTCCTTCGACGGGGTTTTCTCGAAAGCTGGAGCCGCGATATCGAGGGCCGTATGTAATTTCGAAAGTCTTAAGGTTCGACCGATACGTCGTTGAAGATATCGAAGGTCTCCAAAGTCGACAAAGGCGCTTTAATTCGGTATTCCACGCCGAACATCTTAAACCGTGGTGCACAGCTGCACCTTTCCTCGACAACGATACCGATGGGAGCGACAACGAAGAAGACCCGGGGAACGTGCCCGGCCAGGAGTCCGATTTGTCAGGAGTGGCCGAACTGTCACAAACGAGCAATCGCGACAACGATGGGTAGCAAAAGAGTCGAGTTCGAGACGCCGACCGATATGGACCACAATATGTTCCGTGTCTAAAACGTGAAATAAACAATTCTTGTAAATCAGTTAAAGACTTTGCTTTCTGTCTCGGCCCCTGGGACAAAAGCTTGACAGTTATTGCCACCCTTCTAGGCAACCTTTGGGAAATGACTTTTGTTTGTGATAACCAATTATTATCGGTGATGAGAGGTTCAGTTGGTAGTTAGTTTAGTTTAGTGGGGGAAGCCGCAGCTCCAAACATTCAGACCTTTCTGGGTCTATTGTACTATCCCCGGATATCACCTATTCATCGGCCTCTCGCAGGCTTTCGCGAATATGAGAATATTCTCCCAAGACTGAGAATGCGGAGACTCCACGTTGAAGAAAACCTTACCAAGTTATCTTTGTCTGAGGTCTGAGGAGGCCAGGCAACTTCATACGAAGTGTAGGGTCTTCTTCACATTAACTGCATATGATCGAGACCAACACTCCGATTTCGATTCTCATGTGGTAGTTTAAGGGGTAGTGTCCTGTTAAAAGCTCTACTTCTTAAGGGGCAACGAAAATGCCACTCTAGCGGCCCCGGGTTCCTTCGCAAAGATTTTCGTCTGCCGCTAGAAGTTCAAATTTCTTCGACTGCGTGAATCCTTGCCATTTTCCCCCTCGGAGTGGCCTTGACAGTGAATGGTCGGATGCTAGATGCTGGTTCTCGCCTCACCATAATGAATTCAGAACCTCGATGAGCCAGTCTGTTAGCTTCTTTATTATCGGCGATGTTACTGCCCGGCTATCGGAACAGATTCGAATGATGCGACCTCTTAATTTTTGCTGCAAACAATCTCCTGTTGCCAATAAAATGGCATATGTCTCCGCCTGGAATATGGTCGTCATTTGTCGGAGAGGTCGATCCAATTTTATAATCAGATTTCCTAGGAACACTTCTGCGCCCGATCCGCTTTCCATGACTGAACCGTCGGTAAAGATTATTAAGTCTGTAATCCCAAAAGGCTCGTGACCATTTATTGACCATTCTTTTGTTTTGGTGATTACGACAGAGTATGTCTTTTCGAAGACGAATCTGGAAACCATATGATTGATGGGCATCAGAGCCACCTAATGTCTACAAAGAAATTTCAAGATGGCCGCCTTTTCACGCGCCAATAGTATCAAGCCTATGTGCGTCGTTAGCTGCTTTCCGTTTCACTTCCAAATTTATTGGGGGTAAATTTAGAATAGCTTCGAGCGCCGCGGTCGGCGTACTACTCATTGCCCTAGTAATACTTAGACAACCGAGTCTCTGAATTTGCGTCACTAGCGTCCTGCTTTTAGCAAGCATAGAGGCACCAACTGTTTTGCATTCAGGGTATCACATACTGCCCCGCAAATTTGCCGATAATTATTACGGCTAGATCGTCCGCAAATGCTTGTGCGAAGACCTTTGTGCCCTCCAGGAGCCATAGCAAGGTGTCCATTACCAGGAGCCATTACAGAGGAGAGAGAACCTCTCCCTCTGGGCAAACCTTACGACACCCTGCCTCAATAGACTTCTGTCCAACCAATCTTAATCCACTCTAGCATGTGAAGAATCCAACTGATTAACATTGGATCGATTCCATGCTGTCCTGCCGCATAACAAATTGATGCAAATGAGGCATAATTGAAGGCGCCTTCGCTGTCCATGAATGGGCCTAAGGCGTATTTTTTATCTGACCTCCTTTTCTCAATTTTTGCTGCTAGTTCATGGAGTGCTGTCTCCATGGATTTACCTTTCTCGTAAACCTTCCTACAGTGAAGTAGCCACTGCAGGATCGATCGGAAGTGTTTTGTGTTTATGTAGGAGGGTTTCCCTGGTTTGGAAATAAATATTACTTTCACATTACGCCAGTTGGTTGGAATATAAGCATGTGCTAGGCAAGCGCGGTGTAAATTCCACACATGTCAACTCAGGGCACCCATTCCTTCTGCTACAAGAGCAGGAATAATGTCATATAGACCTGTAGATTTGTATCTATTGTTCCTGTGTACCTCCTATTCTGTTAACGCAGATAACCTAACTGCTGGCTAGGTTCTTCGAGAAGGATCCGCTTTAGCTTTGAGGTTGCCTCAAGAAAGTTGCCCTCTTCGCAAAAGCATCTCCATGATGATCGGTTTGCCGATCTTATCCTCATCTTTAGAGCCTCTTTGTATCGAATCCAGCAAGAGGCTGAATCGGACTTTCGAGCTCTGTTAGGAAGCACCCTTGTCGTTCTCCTCTATTTGGCCAAATCCGAGTTCCACTATGGTATTTTATCCTTCTTTGGGATCATGAGTGGGCAGCTCTCTTCGAAAGCTTCTGTTTTCTTAATTCCAGCAATGGATATGAAGCGTCTCTCAGGGATTGTAACTCGGGCGCTCAGTTCTATTTTGTACGTCGCCCAATCTGCCTTACGTCGATTGCGAAATGGAGTGGGTGGAGGTTGATCCATGCCCATTACGAAATGAGTGTGTCTGTGATCCAAGAGCGTGATACCGTTTGATACTCTCTACTCTCCGGCCAGGGCCGCTATGTCAGAAGATGCCACCGCGATCTCGATGACCTCTTGCCTGACCACGTTGAAAAAAGTGAATTTATTACCCAAATTGAGGATCTGCAATTCGGTTCCTACCAGATGCTCCAGTAGTCTTGATCTTCTCCCGTTGATGTTGGAACTTGCCCAGCGTTACCGTGAGCTGTACGCTGTTAGCCCGTTTATTCCAGAATCTACTTAATATCTGGTTTAAAACGCCGATAATGAGGAAAGTTCCCGGCCTATCTGGTCTTCCTCTTGGTTTGCTACCTAATCTAGCATCTAGGTGGAGGTGTTTAAGTTATTCTGGACTCCAATTTGTTCCAGGACCTCTGCATCATTACGTTTCTCTTCTGGAAGCCAGAAAAAGCATTTTTTAAACGATGGTAGTTCGGAAACCCTCTTGAGGGTCAATCGCGCAATCTCTTACACATCGTTGAAGGACGATCAGTACTGTCTGAGCCACTCGTTTGTACTTTCGTCAGCAAGGTTTATCCGTAACATTTAACGGTATACACCTACCGACTCAAAGCGTAGTATATTCCTCTGAGATGATTCAGTCCTTACAGCTAAAAGGAGTTTCCTCTTAAGCTATGGAAGAATTGGTGTTGTCATACAAGATCCATTCATCAGCTTCGCTGGTCTTGGCTGCAAATGAAGACTTAGCCGTTGCTGGCCAAAGCCTCTTTGCAGCCATTTGAGATGAAGAGCTGAGTTCGTCAGAAGACCGCTGCCGCTTTGGTTTGCCCTTAGCCGCAGATGGCCCACACGATCCCTTTCCTTTTCACTGGTACAACCCGGCGGTTGTGTTTTGCCCGTCGGCGGTTTCCTCGGAGGCAGTTTGCCCCAAGACGATTTGTCCGGAGGCGGTTTGCCCGGAGGCATTATTTTGCCCGAAGACAGATGCTTACCCGTAGACAAGGCTTTAGCCTCAGCAGTTGGTGTCAATTAGAGCCCGGAAGCAGAAATGCTGAAAGAATGGAATTGCTTCGGTTCGTCCGTTAAGGACTGGGTCCCAATAGAGTTGGTTCCCACTTCAATAAATGGCAAATCTGAGTATAGATTAAGGTTCTCCATTGAAGAGCTCAAGGTTGGATCGCCTCGATCAAATTCCTGTTGATTTCTTTTGTTTTGTAAAGTTTTAGTTTCTTGATAGTTGGTTATTATGTCCTTTGCTTTATCGGCGAAAATAAGTCGATCTCGACAGAACTCTTTTTCTGGCGAGACAAGGCTGGTATCCAGAGTTCACCGATCACGTCACATCTTATCCCCTGTGACCACTCAGCCCTCAGCACGGTAGTCACATCTTGCTTGGGTTTTGATTACCCCTTAGCTTCAGGTGTCATTTCTGAGCTCCCTCACCATAGCAAGGTAGGTAATCGTCAAGAAAGTACGACACAGGATGAAGACAAAATGCAGACACGTATGTACAACCCCACGGCCAAAATCATACTCATTGTCTTTAGATTCGGGATGAATCACATATTGGTACCAATTGGATCTATTTTGAAAGAACTTTTCTATTTGGAAATTCTCAAAAAATTTGAAAAGAGAGGCGTGCATTGTTCAACGGATATAAAGAAGGAAGGGAATTATATCACAACAACGCGTCAAGCCACATTACTTTCGTTGTCAGTAATTCGCTAGCAGGGCCCATCTACCATTGGTTCCTTCTTTTTGCTTCATTTATAAACGTTAAAAAGCAAACGCTTCCAGGAAAATGCGACATGGTCTTTAAGATATAGCCCGGAATTCAAGGCCTTGAAAAGCGGCTTATGTCTCCACCTTCTCACCGCCGTTTCCCGTTGTTTCAAAATATAACCTATTCTGGTTCTAAACTTTAATTTTGTACCATCGCTTCCGAATTCCCCAAAACCTGCTTTCAGTTTGGCTTCATGTACGCTTGAGTTTAACTCTAGGGCAACATCTTCAGGAAAGTATAGGCTCCCGGTTTTAATGTCTCACCGAGCAATGGCTGATTATATTAAATCCAGCCACGAAGCCTCATCGGAAGTTATCTGGTACGATGGGAACTGGGATGGTGCTCTGAGAACATACGCTCTAGGAGTATTCCTGGGAGATCTGCTTTCGCTGCGGTTATTTGTGGTTGGTCTCCTTGTGATGGTGGCTGTGCCCATATCCCGGTCAGTGGATATAGGACAATCGATATAGGACGGAAGACACTGGCCAGAGGACAGAGAGCAGAGGGCAGAAAATGGAGGATGAAGGAGAGAGGAGATGGGACAGAAGACAGATAAAAGAGGTCAGAGAACAGAGGGCAGAGAACAGAGAACAGAAGACAGAAGACAGAAGACAGAAGACAGAAGACAGAAGACAGAAGACAGAAGACAGAAGACAGAAGACAGAAGACAGAAGACAGAAGACAGAAGACAGAAGACAGAAGACAGAAGACAGAAGACAGAAGACAGAAGACAGAAGACAGAAGACAGAAGACAGAAGACAGAAGACAGAAGACAGAAGACAGAAGACAGAAGACAGAAGACAGAAGACAGAAGACAGAAGGCAGAAGACAGAAGACAGAAGACAGAAGACAGAAGACAGAAGACAGAAGACAGAAGACAGAAGACAGAAGACAGAAGACAGAAGACAGAAGACAGAAGACAGAAGACAGAAGACAGAAGACAGAAGACAGAAGACAGAAGACAGAAGACAGAAGACAGAAGACAGAAGACAGAAGACAGAAGACAGAAGACAGAAGACAGAAGACAGAAGACAGAAGACAGAAGACAGAAGACAGAAGACAGAAGACAGAAGACAGAAGACAGAAGACAGAAGACAGAAGACAGAAGACAGAAGACAGAAGACAGAAGACAGAAGACAGAAGACAGAAGACAGAAGACAGAAGACAGAAGACAGAAGACAGAAGACAGAAGACAGAAGACAGAAGACAGAAGACAGAAGACAGAAGACAGAAGACAGAAGACAGAAGACAGAAGACAGAAGACAGAAGACAGAAGACAGAAGACAGAAGACAGAAGACAGAAGACAGAAGACAGAAGACAGAAGACAGAAGACAGAAGACAGAAGACAGAAGACAGAAGACAGAAGACAGAAGACAGAAGACAGAAGACAGAAGACAGAAGACAGAAGACAGAAGACAGAAGACAGAAGACAGAAGGCAGAAGACAGAAGACAGAAGACAGAAGACAGAAGACAAAAGACAGAAGACAGAAGACAGAAGACAGAAGACAGAAGACAGAAGACAGAAGACAGAAGACAGAAGACAGAAGACAGAAGACAGAAGACAGAAGACAGAAGACAGAAGACAGAAGGCAGAAGACAGAAGACAGAAGACAGAAGACAGAAGACAAAAGACAGAAGACAGAAGACAGAAGACAGAAGACAGAAGACAGAAGACAGAAGACAGAAGACAGAAGACAGAAGACAGAAGACAGAAGACAGAAGACAGAAGACAGAAGACAGAAGACAGAAGACAGAAGACAGAAGACAGAAGACAGAAGACAGAAGACAGAAGACAGAAGACAGAAGACAGAAGACAGAAGACAGAAGACAGAAGACAGAAGACAGAAGACAGAAGACAGAAGACAGAAGACAGAAGACAGAAGACAGAAGACAGAAGACAGAAGACAGAAGACAGAAGACAGAAGACAGAAGACAGAAGACAGAAGACAGAAGACAGAAGACAGAAGACAGAAGACAGAAGACAGAAGGCAGAAGACAGAAGACAGAAGACAGAAGACAGAAGACAAAAGACAGAAGACAGAAGACAGAAGACAGAAGACAGAAGACAGAAGACAGAAGACAGAAGACAGAAGACAGAAGACAGAAGACAGAAGACAGAAGACAGAAGACAGAAGACAGAAGACAAAATACAGAGGACAGATGCACAAAGAGTTAATAGAAGCTATACAATGCATTTTACGACGCATAAAACGGGTTCCTTTAACCTAATACCCCTTACATGGATTGCCATTTTCAAATAAACAGGATATAGCGTAAAAATGAAAATTACGGACCATCGTTCTCGGTTTCCGGAATGCACTTTAGTTCCCTCCAGAGTTTCCTGAAGAGTCTATACTTCACCTCTACTGTGGCGGCTTAGTCATTGGGAATTGTGGGATAAAGGATTCTATTGCATTACATAGCCACCGACATAGTGGTGGCTCTTTCTAGAAATGTGGGCGGCCTGGTCTGATTATGCTTCAGGTTAAAGTTACATAGTTTGATAAGTGTCCATACGGTCTCCTCGCGTCAGGCGCTAGAAACTGTCTTCGGATCGGCTAAGAGTGTGTAGGGACGGGCTGGGAGTAGGCTCATCTAACTGACGAGGATCTGCGTTATGGTTGGCCATGTGTGAGGATGAGCCGAAGCAATAGCCCAGGGATCGTCGTTCCTGCAATGGAGGAGGTGCTTATAGAACCCCAAGCCAAGGCAGAATAGTACACGCCGAAGGCTGCAACGGTGCTAAAAACAATCATAGGGACCTCTTGGAACGAGGCGGCAGAGAGAATAGTCGTTTTCAGCCTGGAATCCACTCCCATCAAGCTGAGTGTAACAAGTACCTGGCATAGTACTCCTAACCTAAAACCCTCGATGCCGGGGGATCCCTCAAAAGTAAATACCGACAAGAGCGTCGATCACTCGAAATCGGCTAATAAGCGAAGGTCAACTTGTGTCCTGCTCAAGAGCCAGTATCAGAAGGCCAAGATTGCAAGGAATAAGGACGCCAGCACTGTCGACGAGCGGAATTAAAAAACCTCGGTAAATAATAGGCGAATGTTGAGAGATACACCGCTCTCAAGAGCAATTGATTTCAAGATGAGGTAGAGCAAAATTACAAGCGGAGCAGAGTGGGCAAGCGCCTAGACGCTTAGCAACATTTAGATAAAAGTATGCAGCAACAGCCAGCCCACGAACCGCGAAACCATTCAGCGAGGGGGCAAGGAGCTACTTACGTGTGGCCCTGGCGAATAGAAATTCCGCTAGCGGCTAACTAGCAATAGGTGCTGACCAGTGATGAGACCAGGTGGTCGGAGATGGTCATTGAGCATCTCGTGGATACATATGGAATCTATCCCCTGTTTTGGTTCTTCTCAGGTAGTCCGTGGGTTCCACGTTATAGCTTGCGAGTACCAATTCTCTCGGTTCGTGCATCGCTAAGATCAGCGACACCTGGGGGGGGGGGGGGGCGTAAAGGTCAAAGTCATCACCTACGACGAGATTCCCAGGAGACCGGTCGCTCAAATCTGATTGCCGAAAATCAGAATGGATAAGGCCTTCAAAACATCAGAATTCCCCTGGACGATTGGGTTGTTATCCTAGAGGAAAACATCGACATGGTACTAATACGGGGGCCTTGTGTTGGAGGCGACCGAACTATCAAAGGGCTCGAAAGCAGATATTTTAATTCATTCCACAGAATAGGAGGCACTGATCAAAACAGACCTAGAACATGTATCCTCGTGAAGGAGAGTTTCTGTGTTCGCACTGAGTTCCAGCCACCTAGTCAGCCTCAAACTGGAGCAGGCGGGAGCAGAGAACGTGTATATTTCCTCGGCTTACATGGCTCACGGTTGATCAGTTCTGCGTGTGTAGCTGCTATTGGAGCTGTGCAATCCTGCCCGGTAGATGCTCTCAATGTACTCCCGCATCTCCTCCCATTAGACCTCCACATTAAATACATTGTAGCGTGCAGTGCAGTAAGGGTTGGAAATTTGGCAATTTCGCGCGGCCTACGCCACACGCAAGCTGAACGAGAAACTTTGTTGTGGACTTTCCACCCTTCACAACATGTTGGCAGTTCTGCTCCCTACTAATTTAGTAATTTAGGTACTGTGGTCCTACGCCACTTAACTATGTTCTCTGACGAGCAACCAACTAATATAAAGTTTAGTTGAAAGGATATGCGATCTAACTGACAACTAAGGCCCCAAGTTAACCAGGATTTGCTTCCTCTTGGGCTCGGAGTTCGGTTCCTTGAAAGTATTTCCATCTCTCCTCTTTGGTTCCATTGTTAAGGGCTTAGGTCTATCCTGAGCTTTCTCAAGGGTCTCTTGTAGTTCTAGGGCTTCCTTCTGAAGAAAAAGATACCATTTAGCCCCAGCGCCATTGTGCTTATTTCCTTCCGGATGTCTGTTATTTGTTAATTTTCTTTTTTGATTAATTTACAACTCACTGAGGTGAACAGGTAATAGTGAGGCTCCTTTAGAATACAGTCAGTTGCCGCCGACTACAAACTATTCAATGGGCATAGATTGCGGAAATAATTTTTTGATGGCTCAGGCTAGATCTGTAGCGATTTGTAAGTATATTAATAGTAGACTTCTCTCGTAAATGGTGTGGCTACCAGCACCCGCTAACAGTCTTAGTAGATCAGGGTTCATTTTCCAGAAAATCAAGAAGCTATGGGAAAGACAGTTTGCAACTAGTCTCCAAGTCATGACATCCTGCTTGAAAGGACGCTTATTTCATACTCAATGGAAAACAAAGAAATTTGGACTATAAATCAAACCTAGGAAACCTAGGATCAAGCTGTCCTCTCCGTCTGCTGGAAACAGCTGGATTTAAAATCATAGTGGCCAATAAGTATAGTTCTAGATTTGGTAGGATCTTGATGCCTGTGCGGGCCGAGTTGGCTTCGAAAAATGCGCTCAGTTCCATAAAATTAGCAATAAATTCAAAAAGCACAGCTGGTCGTAAAAGCAGGAGTAGGGAGGGGAGTATCGAAAGGCCCGGTGTCAGGGCACATGAGGCAAAAATTTCCCTGAGACATGTGAATTCAAAAGCTATCCCGGTTTCCATAGTACCAGTATACCTCTGGCAAGGTTTCGTGACCTACTACCACTTCGGATGAATCCCCGTGCAGACTCGATTCTGATCGGCCTAATGAGACCTTTGGGGCATTCGCCGACTGCCTCACGGCCAGCAAACTATAGTGAGAGCAGCGTTTCCTGGTGTCACTACATGGAGGTTTTCCTTGGCCACTTGATTTCGGTTTGGCCGACAGGGTTGTTGCCTCATCTTCCTCACCGCAACCTCAGAGCATCAATGCAAAGGACACAGTAAGAACATCGGAATGATTGGAAAGGGCTGAATTGAACTTGGTTGGGGATCGTTGCGGGTAGGAAGCTGGCATAATCATGGATCTTTGCAGAAAGTATATTTTCAAAGTCGAAGTGGGGATGCGGTTATCTGGAGGGTGGTGTTTGACGCTAATATGACTTTAAATGAGCATAATTGATAAAGCTGCTGCGACACTTGCAGGAGTGTTGTTGAATATCGTTGGACTAGAAGACAACAAGAGATTACTCATGTAAGGAGTGGTTGGATCCATACTATTGTACGGTTCGCCTATATATAGTTTACCGCTGGTTCATTGATAAGGCAGCATCATTATTAGCAGGTATGATCTCATTCTTGGATTCACGCAAGCTGGGTGTTCTGTCGCCTTAGAGAGCAAATCTCGTTGAAGAGAAGCTTCAAGTGTCTCTTGGACGAACATGTGGCGAGAGAATGCACAAGTGCTCCTGATAGGTTTGACCGATGCAGACATTGTGGAGAAACAGGTAATATTGTTCGGGAATGAAATAAGGATCCCAAATGCATGTTGTATGATGAAAAGGAGGACCTAGAGAGCAGGCATATTACCGGAACGGCAAGCGTCCCGAGTTCAAAAAAGTGCTAAACGCAGTGCGAAAATGAGGTTGATCCAATCGCCATTAAAATAAGCTAACCCTATAGAAACCCCAAAAATGTGTAGGTAGCCGATCTAAGAAGTAGGGGGGCTTTGTGCATATGTAGGGACCAAGCCATGTACGAGCTAGCTACAAGTGGGATCGTATGGGTCAATATGGCGTATACGTCTATAGCTGCTATGCTTCTCCAAGCCTGACGTTGGTCGAATTCGACGACATGTTGGACAGATGGGTCTTGGATGCAAAAGGACGTAAACCAAAAGGCATCGCCGTCGACTTCACTGGATGCGCCACAGAATGGAAAAGTTCACTGACGAATGTAGAGGGCGTTACCTTTTAGAGGCTTTCGCGTAGTTAGATAGCATATTGGCTAACGATGGTCAAGTTAATACTTACTGGAAAGGGCGGTTCGATTTGGTTACGGATCTTGTTTTTGTTAGTCCTCCACTAGCTCGCAATATGTCCTGGAACGTCAGTGAACATTCCACCCACAGTAATCACCAGGCAGTCATCGATCTGAAGAGTAAGTTGGCTCGTCTAAGAATGAGGAGAATGTCAAGTTGGTCTGCGAAAGTATTTGACGAACAAACATTCAAAGATGTTGTAGTTGGACCAGGATACTAGACCCTCGGAAAGAGCCCTCTATATCAGGGAGTGTATCGCGAACGCATGCGAATCATCGATGCCGAGACGTTATACTTTCCCCAGTAGGAGGATCAACTGCTGGTGGCTGCTGGTGGAATAGTGAATTATTTGACTTTCGGTCATCGTGTCATTGGGCCAGACGAGCGGCTCAGAGAGCAACGGGTAGGATTGACTAGGAGGTGTAACAGCGAGCTTGCAAGGAAACTCGAAGAAACCTGAAGTTGACTATACATCGTAGCAAGAGAGGCCGTTTCAAGTAACTCTGCGCAGAGGCGGATATAGACCAATGGGTTAGCGCCTACAGGGTTGTGATGGAAAGGTTTAGAGGTCAGGCACTTCAACAAATTAGATATCCCGATCTATTGGACCTATTGGATCTATTGGACACTATGGAGAAAATGTTGGAGCGAATAATCTACAGCATATTGTTCCCGGCTGTAGAGAGTCTGGGAGGTTTATCAGAGCGACAATTCGGCTTCCGTAGGGCCAGATCAACCGTTAACTGGTTGACCTCATCAAACTGGTCACTGGATTAGCTGAAAATACTGTGATTGTCTTTGACGTGCAAAACGCGTTCAACTTTACCAGTTGGAACCTTATAAGGAAGTCACTGGCGGCGATTGTTGTACCCAGTTACTTAACTGCGCTAGTCGATAGCTATTTAACTGATAGAAGGCTCTGGTACGACACAGACAATGAGACCAAAGAATACATTGTCTCCGTGGTTGTTCCACAGGGCTCTGTTCTTGGACCGCTATTGTGGAACATCATATATTATGTAATGATGTCCTCAACAACCCAGTTGTTAGCGAGGTCACAATAGTGGGTTGCGCCGACGACACAGCGGTGACTGTTGTTACAAAAGATCTGACGGAGGTGAAATTGTATTCATCCGAAGCAATCATTGCTATGATATAAAGAAGTGGCTGAAAGATGCAGATCTTGCATTCGCGGAAGACAGAACCGAACCGGTGCTTATCACGAAGCGGCGTAAAGAAATCTCTGCCCGTATCAGAGTGGGCAAGCATTACTTCAAAACCAGCAATTAAATATCTTAGAGTGACGACAGATGCGAAGTTGAATAACAGTACTTACAACATGGGTGCATTCAGGCGTCCAATGTTAGCATGGCCCTGACAAAGATGATGCCAAATATTGGAGGCCCGCAATGCACCCGTAGACTGCTTATAGCTAGAGTGGTGAGCTCTATGCTGCTCTACGCAGGGCCAATTTGCATACCGTATGCAATGTTCAAAAGATGAGCGCGGAGAGAATGGAATGCAGTGAACGACATGGTAGGGCGGATTCAGTGCAGGTTGATACAGACAGAGGAGGCGAGAAGGGCGTGGCTACGAACGGAATCGACGGACGCGGGGAACTGGGCAGAAGTTAGGGGGTGGTTTAGTGGGTAAAAATCTCATGCGCTGGGACATGTGTACCAGATTCTTTGGAAGATTTCCACCTCCGGAAAAAAAGGAGAGATTACGGGAAAAAACGACTACCTCAAGCGTAGTTCCTCATGGGATAAGGAGGCAATCGTAGACTTTGTTGGCGATACTCCGGATTTGATGATTGTCCGAATTTTACCAGATTCTTTAGCACATCCTAGGCCCAGAACATGTGCCATTGTTTCACACAGATTTGAGGCTGAAAGCAGGAGCTTAGTCGACGTATTGCCTATGAGGTTTGAGGGTAGAGTCAAAGCAAAACTAGCTTACAGATATTCCCGTAATTATAAGATTTATGACCAACAACTGAAGAACGTAGATGTGAGGAAAACTCAAAGGGAGAACTTAGTGGTTAGTCCATCCGCTATAGCACCAGTTAAATGGTGCACCAGGGAGAAAACCCTCATAAAATAATTAAGTGCGGCATAACCGATGCATTTATCAGGATGGAAAGCGTTTAGGATATTCATAAGTTCTGAAGGAATGATTGGGGCTGCCCTGTTTCGAGGACGAAACCCGTCGGTATAAGAACTCCGGAAAATCTTGTGGTGGTCGCAGACCCTCTTCAAAGGTTCAAAGGTTCTACATCGACATTTTTGTAATATAGTCAACAGAAGCAACTACTAATATTAGCGTTTGCTTCCTTGGGGCTTTGATATTTCATTTACGGTTGGGAAACGTTGAGTGCATGCAGGGTTGTCTGGTGTCATTCAGAAGAGGAACGTTCCACTGATTTTGCAAGATGGCTTTATCCAAATTCTTTTACATGCAGGGTTGCATAGGACCCATGGAGAGGTTAATATAATTTACCTTCGTTAGCTAAATTGCGACACTTTATGCCTGCCCTTATCAGGTGTGGGTGGTATTTCGCATTCATCTGTTATGTCGTTCCCTATTTGCTAATTCAATTCTGTTTCAAAAATGTCGTACTATATTTGTCTACTCCTGCTCCTGAAATGAACTTCTAATTCAGGCCAATCGAAGCAGAAACACAAAACCACCTCACCTTCCGGCATTTATCAAATTAAGGATATCCGGTTAAAAAATTTCCCTTGATTGCACACGACAACAATCCACGTGATTTCATCAGTGACTGGCAAAAGAAAACATCCAACAAACGACAGAGTCGTGACTTTATTATCGACAAGGAGACGACACATTTCCCATCAAATAAACGCCAAAACGCCAAAAAGTATTTATGCGACATTACAGCGATGTAAGACGCAAAGGACGACGACGAGCAGCAGGCCGCCTCCATACCTTTATGAATATTATTACTTGACTTCATAATGGAGACAGAGTGTCACAAGTGCCCGCGCTCAAGTTCAAGTCCCTATCTGCCGAGTGTACATAATAAATTACCGTATTTACAAGAATAATTCGCAACCACTTCTGGGCTGACTGATGATGAACCGGCAAAAAAACCGAGGATCCACCAGCAAGGACACGCCGCGCGGTGCCCGACCAAATAGGATTCCAGTCCGCAAAAAATCTTCGGGGGTGGGAACTCAGCAAAAGGAATTCGCTTTGGTTAACTACATGAAAGCGGAAGACGGGGGGTGGGGGGAGGGTAAGGGAGCAAGGTGATATTTGATGAGACGCATGAAAGGATGCCCTCCTCCGCCATGCAGAGGTACATGCACAGAGTTTATCCTGGCGCTTGCCGGAGTTTGGGGAGATTTCACTTTTTTTCCAATACTTAGTGGCGCATGGGGTGGGGGTGCTGTCAGAAGACATAAGCGGAATAAGGAGACCTGGAAGGATAATCATATTTGCGATGACTGATTAGCCGCAGAGAAAGTGTGCTTAATAAGTACGATTTCCCTTTTTGTTTGAACAATTTATTTAAAGAGGTCGGAGCGACTTTTATTGGAGACATATTCGAAAATGTGGAGAGACTTTTTGATTTTCTCGGGGGGGGGGGGGGGCCGACATTTTTGCCAATGCTTCCTGAATTTTAATTTGCAATAAGAGGGTTCAAGGCGTATTTGGAGTGGCGTTAAAAGCATGGCGTGGGGGGTGTTGCATAAATAATGATGACTCGTATGTTCACACAAGTCAGCGGCAGTTATCATTTAATTACGGGAGCTCCCGGAACAGTCGCGCAAATGAAATAAATCAGACAATTAGCCCACAGCTGAGCGCCTCCCCATATGAAATTAATTTAAAATAATAATATTAAAACACAATTTCAAATTAAAATCCAACTACTTTTTTCCATGAATACAAATTAAACTGGAGGCCCGGCTGGCATGGCCAAATAAAAAAGGCCGACAGCGACCAGTCAGTAACGAACGAATAAGTAAATTCCTATTAATGTAAAACAATTCTTCGGTGTCGATGTGGGGTTGTGATTGCATTACCTACGTATGGATGTATGTATGTGTGGAGGATTTTTAATTAATTTCCAAAAAAATCAGGGGTCCTGTTGCAGGGTCATCTTGGTGCTTCCAACTAATTAAATTCTTGAATTTCATATGCACGTAAATTGCATTTTATGAATTGAAATATGTTAGGGTTGATTGCGATAATGGAGGATCTCATAAAGGTTTTGAAAAGTAGAGGAATGTGTTGTTCCTACTATTTACTAAAGGTGGGTTTAAATTATTGTCCTGAAGTATTACTGGTTGCCAATTCGGAATTAGGGTATACTTAACCGGTATCTGAAAGTTCAACCTTGGTAGCATGGGGATTAGATTAGTTCTTTTGAAGCAGAATTCTGTGCTCCAATAATTTAGGGTTGACTCCTCCTCCTCCTACCCTTGTATGGGCTGTCCTTGACATCCTTAATCACAAGTGAGAGCCCGCTGACTTCTGTTCCGAGCCGTGCTTTCTCTCAACTGGCGGTTCAATAAGTACCCGTGTTTGACGACAAAGGGCATTCCCTCAGGAACGTGTTGGTGTTATCATCGTATTCTGCCATCTATCAAATGACGGCGTAACCACTTAGTTTCGATTTGGCAGCCATTCGAGTAAGACATGTTTCGTGATTGTTGCTAAGATGCAAAAAGTGCAGTATCCGAGGAGATAAAAGAAAAGTCGGAAGCTGTTTATGGGGACACTTTGCCATCTATGACCACAATTAGATATTGGTTCAACGAATTTAAATTTGGGGGAACATCCGTTTTTGATGAGAAGCGAGCAGGACGCCTGGCAGATCTGGTTACCGAGGAAATCATTCAAAAAGTCCATGACATGATTCTCGCTGATCGATGAACGAAAGTGCGCGAAGTTGTAGGGGCCATAGATGTGTCGACCGAAACGGCAATTAATATTTTACATGATAAGTTGGCAATTGCAATTGCCGGCCCGATGGATGCTGCGATTGCTCATGGTGGAGAATAAGTGGACCCGGCTGCTAACTTCCAAACAGTGTTTGGGGCAATTTAAGGAAAGGTCATGGCGACAATTTTTTGAGATGCAAACGGATTTTTTTTAGAAAAAAGAAGAACGGTCTCTACACATTATTACAGTGAGTTATTGGACCGTTTCGACAATAAACTGAAGGTGATACGGCCGCATTTGGCAAAAAATTAGGTGCTGTTCACTCGATCTGGCTTCTTGCGACTTCTTCTTGTTCCCTAACATGAAGAAATTGCCCGCGGGAAAAAAATTTTGCTCAAACGTGGAAATCATCCTCGAGATAGAGGCGTCCTATGTTTTTGAGGGATTAAAAAAATGGCAGGAATGTTGGAAAAAGTGTCTTTTCTAAAAGCGGACTATTTTGAAAAATAATTCTTTTTTTTTAAATAATGCTCTCTATTTCTAACACGGGTACTCATTGAACCGTCCTCGTATTTCCTTAAGTTAAAAGTTTTCTTGCAGTAACTTCGGTTGCCTGGCTCTAGCTGAAGCTGGCTGGCGCGAGAGGAAGTGCACAAAGGTTTTGCTCTACTCTTCACAACTTAGACAGAGCGTATTACAAGGTATGCTTAGCTTTGCGGCATGGACTCTAATTGACTGGTTCCGTAGACGTTCCTACTTTTCCCCGTGATCTCAGCCTTTAGGCTTTAATCTGGATACGGAGACGTTCTTGGGCCTGTGGTTGAAAGAAGTTGTCCCCTCGGTTTAAGATTTTATAAGCATCCACCCCAGCTAAGGCGTATGTGCAGACGACCAGGTCTTTGGGAGAGTTAGCCTTTGTCAAAGAATGACGGGATAGCGTGGGTGATTTCAGCTTGCCCACGGCGTCTCGGAGCAAGCAGAAAAGCCCAGTAGTGGAAAGAACTGGCCTAGTATCAAGCACCGGATGACTAGGGAGTCTCAAATTCTCCCCGTATACCAGCTCGGCGCAGTTGGCGGCCACCTCTTCAGGATTGGCTGTATAAAGGCCTATTAGAATTAACGGCAGGACTTGCGACCACGAAGAGTGATCGTGTACCATAGTAGCGGTCTTCAATGTCCTATGCCAGCGTTTCAGCATTCCATTGGATTCCGGGTGGTACGCAGTCGTCCGATGGAGTTTGACTAACTTTTTTTTAATAGGGTAGACTCAAACTGTATTCCCTGGTCAGTAATGACTCCAGCAGGAACTGCAAAGCATGGGATTTATTCACGACAAAGTGCCTCGACGCGCGACTGTGCGGAAATGTCGGCCAGAGGTATTGCTTCAAGCCACCGTGTGAACCTATCGCAAGGAGCCAATGATGTCGATGTGGATCGTGTGAAAATACTTTATAGACTGAGGGAATGAGCCAGAGGCTTGTGGTCCGAGGAACACTGTTAATGGCCTGCCTTCTAGGGAATATCGGGAGTATTTGATTGCCATGAACGGCTAGGGGTTCATTTGGTTGAGGAAATGCCAGGAGTGTAGCAACCGTCTGCTGTCGTTTGGCTAACTCAAATGCCTAGACGGCCTCTGTAGACCACGCCATTACCGCGAGTCTTTGGTCTTGGGTCCAGGCAAGTATCCATTGAGGATGGATTATGACGCTTTGGACAAGAAGCAACAATAGAAGTTTAACATCCCCAAAAATCTTGGCAGTTCCTTGACTGTTTTTGTTTGCGGGAAGTATGTGATGGCCTGAACCATACCTGGGTCCGGATGGATTCGCTGAGGGGAAATTGTGTGGCCTAAAAACATCACCTGCTGTTGAAGAAATTTGCGTTACATTTGCACGTTAAGTACAAGACAAAAGGCATCCGTGTGAACTGGAAAACTCCGAAGAGTGTGTATATTGCCGTTTTCGGAATGTCTTCTGGAGCTACAGGGATTTGGTGGTGCGCCTTGGCTAAGTGCAAGGTCAGGAAAACATGGCAGTTAGCGAAGTTATGCGCAAAGTCGTGGATGAGTGGTATAGGATAGCGGTCTGGAATGGTCTGAGCTATCAGAAGTCTTTAATCACCAAGTGATCTCCATTCACCGTTGGGTTTCGTTGTGTAGTATCTGCAAATATCCTGCATTAAAAGCATGGCAAAAACTTTCTTAACAACAGTGAGCTTCTGGGGTGGTAATGGACGTACCTTCAAAAAGATAGGGGAGTCAGTGATGCAGATGTGGTGCTGTTCATCATGCTTAGCTGGCTGTGTGAAATTACTTTCGATCGTTATCTTGGTGCATTTTCGAAGGAGCGCGTGAAAGCGAGGGTTAGCCAAAAATGGTAGAAAGACTAACGGTTGAGCAGGGGGCAAGTTTTCCTGAAGAACTGAATGAAGTTGTGGGGTATACAAGCTATCTGCTCTGCAGATCTACCAGCGATCCATAGTGGCCTAGGAAGCTGGTGATTTCTGTTAAAACAAAACACAATGAAAACGTTCGTCGAAGTTCCAGACTTACGTTGAGGAGTTTTGCCGTCGCTACTTTGAGGATTAATGGCCCTTGCTCAAAGGGTCGTAGATGGTTAGGTGGTGTGGAGCTGCGGTCTGGGTAGCCGCCGCCGGAACTCCCAATGAGTTTAGTTTTTTTGGTGACGTGAACGTGCGCGGATTGGTGTATTTCTTTGGCTTGTCAACATAGATGCGGTGGTATCAGCAAACTACAGGACCCGTTGAGGTCCACGACGCGTGACTCTCGATAGTCCATTTCGGTTATCGGGCCGCGAATGGATTCGGAACCTACCCCCCGAACGCAAAGCTTCCACCATCGCCGCCAGCTCGGAGGCGGTAGCCGCAAGGGTGGCCACCGTCTGTTGTAGTTAGATAATTTGGCCTGTGGCCTCCCGCGACACTTCACTGACCACGGAATTTTATCAGCGGTGTTGGCTAACGCTTCCAAATGTTGTGAGTCCGCACTGGCAAGGTATTCACTTTTGCTGATTTACTTACCGGCAGTCGCATGATGAGGGTGCCCTTTAACTTTGAGTAAGAACACTCTTGGCGAGTTCTCGAAGATTTCTCGGCAAGTGGTCACCAGTACATCGAGTTCGAAGTGGCTGACGCTGCTTGCCGGCGTGCACCAACCTGGCACTCTTCCTTCGCGTGAAATGTCGTGAGGGTGAAAATCGGGAAGTTTGTTGAATCTCTTGGAACAGGCAGAGTCGCGCTGGATAGCGCTTCGGGGGGTGGTAGCGTTGCAGCTGGCACTGTCTTAAACTCAGCAATGAATCTGATAACGACAGCGTGTGAGACTTCCATGCCCCGGAGGGGCCCCAATCGTGACAATCTTTTTATGCACTGGTGGACGGCAGAAATTTCCGACTTACAGAAGGAGTGTTATAGACTCCGCCCCAGAATCCGTATGAAGGTTTTGTAACTCTCCACACAGGATCTGATGGCAATATTCTCACATATCCACAGTTCCACGGTTTCCTAAGTAGTAGTTTAGCCCACGGTGACTTATGACTATTACCGCTACCATCTTCTTGGTGGCGTTGAAATTGTTTTTAGTGCGCTTTAGTTCATATTTCCTTCTAAGGACTCTGCACTGTTTCATTTATGGTAAGTTCGCCCAGTATAGTCCTGCCTCTTTTTTCCCGAGTGTTATGGCCATAAACCTTTTCTTGACTTCAAAGACCTCTTTGGACCAGGGTGCCTTGCTTGGCTGTCAATTTGGTTCGCAGACCATAATTTGAAAGTTCGATGAGTGCAAAATATAGTCGCCAAAAGCGTGTTTGACTCAATTCCACCAGAAAAAAGAATGAGAGAATAATAAATAACAGAGAAGAATTTTCCGAAGATATCCACTTCCAGCGATCAACATAGGCAATCAGAAATTCAAAACGCCGATATTAATGAAGTTTTCTTATAATTTTTAACATTTTGCAGTTGGCAAAGTATCCTGGATCCGAATTAAGGCTCGATTTCGAGTACCATGACAGTCAACCCTCCATCCTCGTCGAGCAATTCTTGTTTTGTAGCGCTGTAAAGCTGGTTTTTCGCCTCCTTTTGTCTGCTACTGTGCAGGTGTTGCAGTCGTGGAGATAGGGTGCTCTAAAATGGCGAGGAAGCAGACGAGGTAGCAACCCTTTTGTCCCAATCAAAACAAATTGGTCGAAGAGTACCTCCACATGGTGGCACCAGGGCTTGGTGGTCTGATGCAGTAGGCGAACTTCGAAGGTTTTGGACGATTAGACCCGAGTCTGCACGGGGCTTCATGAGTAGGGTTTCGGAAACGAAGCCTCACTAGAGGTTATTTGGTACCATGGGAATGGAGACTGACCACCTTGAGTTCATATGTCTTAGGAGAATTCCTGGGACATTTGTTCTCGGCCCAGTTATTTGTGGTTGGCACCTTAGTGGGAGTTTCATGGGGGTTAGGGTTATGTCCCCATCGCGGACAAGATACCTTTCGTCCTAAAGCGTGAAGTTGCAATTACAACTCGGGTGCCTTACTCCTGAGTTCGGTAAAGACGTAGGTATGTGCTGTATCCACCAGTATGAATCCTGGGCCATTCCCTCAGTATAGAGTGGCATCTTTATTGCATGCAATAAGGGGGTCCTGATTGTGGTTACAAAACTTAATTCTTATCTGAAGAAGACCGTGAGGTTTGGCCTAAACGGCAGGTATTCACGTTGAATTATCTGGATGCAATTGTCGTGGAGATGAGAATAAGTATTAGACCAATGGTCCCTGATCACCTGGGGTCTATTTTAGGGACACGAGTCCTTTCAAATCGATCACTTCATCCACAATCGCTCCAACCTTGCATTTGTGTAAGAACAATTTGAGAACCTTCCCCCTCCCCAGTCAATCTCCGAACGGATAATCTGTTAAAATCCTCAATTAATTTTATCCACATTTTTTTTTTAATTACGCACAAGAAACGATGCAGGCTGCATTCCATATTTCCCTGCATATTTACGATGCTAATTTATTTATGAATTTATTTATTTACATTTTCCTTCCGATTAAGTCTGATTTACACGTTGCTTGTGGAATTCCGAATATCCTGCGAAAACAATTACCGAGTGCATTACTTCCTTGCACCGCCCGCATTCACAACCACAGCCTATTGCATCCATCTTTCTGCATCCTTTCCCGGACGTGAACTTAATTTAATTAATTGAAAAAAAAAAATGCGTCCTATTTCACTCTGGGCCACTTACGGACGTGCGATTCACGAATCAACACTTTTTCCATGTCCTGCAACTGAAATTATGGACGATATGCGATTTTAAATGGAATTTATATGGAATTAATTGCCAATGGGAGAATTGTGGGATAATAGGTTTGGCTGGTGGTAACAATGCGAGGTGGGGAGCGTCTGAACGGGAAGGCGACGTAGCTGCAGATGCTGACCGGACATGTGATGCATGTCCTTGGTTGATTAGATTATGCAATCAAACACTAGCCGAGCCAATTAAGCAGCGTGTCCTGATTGATCGGCTTGGATTGCGGCAAATCAGGGGGGTGGGGGTTGTTCTATATTAAGGAACTCTCTTGGCGACTCTGAGAGTGATGTTTTCTGGCGGCGATTCTCTTGTAACGGCGTTTAGTCGGGGTGAAATTAATCGTATGATGCATTGGTATTCTGTGGGTTGCAGTTTTGGTAATAAATTTATTGCCCGAGAAGATTTAAATGCATTTATGTTTACGAATGGTCAGTAAAAGTCCTGGCCAGACCCAATAGATCCCCTACAGACATGGCTGATTCTAAAGTGTAGGATGGGAGTATGCCTTGTTCAGCTAATAGCTCCAAGTTTGAGTTGTGAATGCCGCTATGCTGAGGTTACCTGAGGATAGTCCTGGTAAACATTCGCTGAATGATTCCAGCATGTATTATAACAAGAATTATATTTTTGTTTAGGAATTGAGGAGTCCTAAGTCTGCATCTACTTGATGTGGGTCCGGACCAAATGAGGAGCGACTTCTCATGGTCCACGGACTCCTCTTTTGGGATCACAAATAGTGGGAGTAAGTTGCCTCCTCCTCCTCCATTTGGTGCGCCCCGACATCAAGTAGATGCGGACTTAGGACTCCTCAACCCCAAAACAAAAAGTGCCTAGCTCCGGCCAAGCTTTGGTCCGAACTGGTCCACCTGCGAGTCGCCTCGGTCACGCTGTTTCCAGCGCAGAGGTGTGGCAGCATCTGGTGAGTTGCCTATGCCTTGGTACGAAACCGAGGTCGTCTTCGTCTCTCTTTTGATGAACATGAAAATTACACCAATGGGCGATTACCAGGGCACGCTTTCCGCTCAGTGCTAGTCGTTTATCGCAAGCTGAACCTAACACGCTTCGCTGTAGATTGATCATTCGTTGTTGGTGACGGCGAAAATTGTCGTATGGATCCAGCGTTCGCCGACATTGAAATCTTGTCTGTCGTAGAAAGGACAGAGGATGCTAAGTATGATGACCCTAACAAGTCGGTGTACCATGAGCGTTTCATGGTAAAGACTAGCTCATTGTTTCGACGCACTACTTTCTGCAATCCTGAATTGGTGTATCCAATGGTTTTTAACAGTATCAACCTATTTATGAGAGTAGCTCAGCTTGTTTTTCAAAACAAAAGGCTCCTGTAGAGCAACATGGCTGGAGATCGGGACTGATTTGATGGTTTGAGTGAGACGTCTCAGGCCCTCGATGAACGATGACGGTTTGGTGAGCGGATGACCATGCTCTGAAAAGAACTCCTCCGATAACCTCAGCAGCGAGGTAAGTCTGCAAATCCTCCTTAACGCCTTTCGGCAAAGTGGTAGCACTTAGCACTTAGTAGCCGCTTTCAGCATATGATGGAACCTTGCTATTATGCCGTTCGTTTGCGGCTGGCGCTGTTTGAAATTGCATACCCTGGTAGGAGGTAAAAGTAAGTGATGAGCCGAAAACGCTGTACGTATAGTGCCTCAGCTACTGTTGAAGCTAGTTAGTTGGGTATTGGGATAACTGTCTGGCATCTGGAGAATCTGTTGGTTTTCGTGAGACAATATTGATACTTCTGCACTAACGGAAGCTTTATAAGGTCTATGTGTAAATAGTCAATACGACGAACATTCCTATAGCCTACTACTTTGACCATCGTGCGATGTTGTTTTTAACACCCTCCTAGACGAACCTCTGCGTCATAAGGCGTACCGTAGCTTTAGCGCTCCGATGGGTCCAATTGTGGAGCACGTCGAAAGCTGTTTTGTGGGATATTTGCTGGAAGGTTTGGGCTTTCAATAATAGTTACTAGTTAGTTGGCGAAAGGAACTGGGGTCAAGGTCGGTATTCAAAAGAAGGCATTCAAAATTGCCCTTATAGTTTCTTGACTTACATAACATAGTAAAACACATTGACAACATGGCGCAACAAATATCTGCCTTATTTCCGAAAGACTATCAGACAGGTCTCCGGCACCTGCTACATACGTACATAGGTAAAAGTCGGCCATCAGAACTTCCAGAAACAAGTTGGTGGGCTCCCAAACGGAAAGTTCTTATGAGACCGAACGGAAAGTTCTTATGAGACCCCCACGCTGCTTCTTCTTCTTTTTCTTCAACTTTTGTCCCGTTCACATACGAGGTCGGCTCGTTGTGATCGCTTTCGCAATTTAGTTCTATCAAACGTCTGATCTGGGTGCAATTACGAAGCTTTTAAATTCCCATTCAGCGTATCAAGCCACCGTTGTTTCGGCTGGCTTTTCGATAGCTTACCATCGATCTTGTCTCTATTACTGGAAGACGTGGTTTATTGTCTCTTATAGTCGGTCAACACTCAGAACCATAGAGAGCGACTGGACGGACGACATTGCGGTGAATTTTAGATTTGAGACGTTCGTTGGTACGTCGATCAGAAAGAGCGCTAGCTGTGGAACGCCACTTCATTCAGGTTGCGTTAATGCGTGAAGCAATTTCATAACGCAATTCTCCATTGGCTGATGGCATTGACCCGAGATATTTAATTCGCTCAGTTCTGAGTTTTATTCAGGTTCAATTTGAGATCGTGTCGAATGAGGCGATCATTTCATTTTTGGACAAGTTTCTCGAGATCATTTTTGTTATTAGACGCTAGGAAAACCTGTTGCTGTTTCTTATTCAGCCTTTGTCCTGTTCACAAGCGGGGTCGGCTCGTTGTGATCGGTTTCTCGAGCCGATCAACTTATTTCTAAGACATTGGGTGCATTTTTTTGGTAGGCCTGTTGCGGGAGCCGTCACCAAGTAAGATCAGATAGGATTTGGCATGGTGGAATAACTATACTTTATTTATTTCTTTCCCCGATGACAACATTTAATTTTTGATTTACTGAGGATAGTGCAAATTAAGTTGCCTTAAATTCTGCTTCTTTACCTGGTCTTGGGACCAGCATACTATTTTAATAGCATGGCGGAGTTGAGACATAAACAGGAATGTAGAGAAAAAATCCGGTCCCGAGGTGAATAGGGGCCCATCTATATTATTAATGCATATGAAGCACTTTGATAAAGCGCAGAAAAAATTACGAGCCCGGGGACAATCTCTCAAATCCCTCCCTCTTTCTTGTTAGGTCTGTTTTTGTCATTCTTCCAATACTGTCCAATCTATATTTCTTGCGTTACGAATTGTATTAGCTTCACAGTCAGACCTTTAAATGCTCTCCAAGACGTCAAAGGGATGTAGAATCCTTTTTGTTCACCCGATGTACACTTAATTGCAAATCACAAAGAACATTTTGTTTATCCCAGACTTAGCCATTCGGTCGATTGGGTCCTTGGTTGATCCTAGAAGAGTTCTGTTAGGTAAGGCAAAGTAAGATAATATATGACGCTAGCCAGAACTCTTAGGAACGAGTACGATAAAGAGTTAAAAGGAGTTCTCTGGGGGAACCACTTTTCCCCGTTCATCATCAAGATTTTCATAGAAGGGGGGGGGGGGATTTTCATGGAAGGGAAATTACTCTCGGCTGGTCTGATAACGTGGCTTGTAAGTTTGGGCTTAACAATACACTTAACTCTTCGTTGCTTGCCGCAAGAGGCGAAGACAAGGATAGAAATTTGTGGGCAACCTGCAAATTTTGAAACTTTTTTGGTACTGAAACGGTACTGAAAGTCCTAGGATAAGCACTGACTTCACGGCTACAACCGTTGGCTATCGAAAACGGACTATGATTGGTTTCTGAAATGTGCGCATGCTCCTTTACAACGGTAGCAAGGGCCCTCAGAATGTTCGTTTTCTTCAACCTGAGCGGGAATTTCAACGAATAAACTGGCCTAAGCGAAGTAGGATCATGGGACTCTGGAGAGTACTCCTCCTCTCTTGCGACACCAATGGCAATGAACTTTTATACTCTGGAAAGTCAAATGGTAGCAGACGCGAAATCGTTATCGGGTTGTCTCTGAGGAGTCTCCCAAAGTGGGCTCACCTGACATGGAAATCGAATTTTGACAGACTTTGAGCTGCAAGGTTTCGAACCAGGTTAAGGAGCATCACAACTGTACAATGCTACGCATCAACGGAGACCACTGATGTAGTGGAGAAGGATCCTTTCTACGAGCAATTACGTACAGTTGAGGGGAGGCTTTCTAAAGGCAACATTGTGATTGTGATAGAGGATCTGGGAGCCAAGGTAGGCTCTGACAAAACCTTGCTCAGACATGTGAACAGTTTTGCTGATTGTAACGATAATGGTAGGACGTTCGCGGATTTCTGCAACTTCCATAATTTCAATTGGGTTTTAATTGAGCAACACCGTACAAGCAATCAGATCGACCACTTCACAATCAGCAGTAGATTTAGGAATTATCTGCTGGATGTGCATAACAAAAAAGACGCTGGTATCTGCCTTGAAAGAGATCACCATCTGATGGTTGCTTATGTTTATTTGCGTCTTGCATCCGCCACTTCTCGCGGGGTTGGGTAGCTGCGGCACCTCAAAGTTCAACATCGACGGCTTGGATGAGGCTGAGGCTCGACAGTGGGAGAGCTATATTGCTGATCGATGGACATTAGGCTACCATCGAAAACGCTCTTTTCTCGCGTACTGCATAGGTCGTTGGCAACGTCCTGAAGGCGCCTCATAAGATCTGAAGCAGATCGATGAACGGAAGGGGTTGAAAGCTCTATTGGCACCTGCGAGTGAAATCGGGCGTGACGCGCGTGGCAAGAGAAAATTTGCTATTGCACTAGTCAGGGAAGCGTAAGATGAAGCAGGTCGCAACGATTTTCGGAATGTACTTGGCATCACGAAAAAGCTTGCATGTGGTGGCAAATTTTTCAAAGGGGCTGTGAAAGGCGTTAACGGCCAGCTACTTATCGACGATAGCGAATAATTGAAGGGGTCAAAATAACACTTCACCATTGTTCCCCCCATTCAGGATGAAATGGCTAGTCACCGTAGGATGCGGATGAAGATTGTTCTTCCAGACAAAAAAGGAATCATTTCGGCACTCAAACGGAGTAGAGCCGTTGTGCTTCCGCATCTCCCCATAGTAGCTGTAGTTACTGTAGATCTGCTATTAAACTGGTACGCAAATCTTGCACATCCGAGACCCTTCTCATAGAGTGAACGGGGATAATCGTTAAAATTCAGTGAACCATTGCAAAGATGAAAGTTAAAATAAGCCTGACACGCATCAAAGAACATCTCGAAAGCTTGATCGTCAGAGGGCAGGTTGGTTTTCGCTCCGGATCTTCCTACTCAACAGGTTGTGGTGGGTGGGTCACCTAATCCGTACGGGTAAAGATGATCCAGATCAGAAAGTCTGCAAGGCCAAAACCCTGCCTCAGATAGAGGGATGGCGTAGGCCAGGACGCTAAACCACTTTTAGGGATATTGAATCGGGGGACTTTGGCGCAAAATCGGGATTTTTTTAAGTTTCTTGCTAAAGCAGGCTTAGATTGAATACCGCTTGTTGCGCCGTTGATGATGATGATCCTCCTGCATTGACTACGGATGATTTTGGAAAAGTGTGTGGGGTTTAGATCTTCACTGCATCCGCTCTTCATCGATTCCGAAAAAAACCTTCGATAGCGTCAACAGGGAGTGTTTCTGGTGTGATCTATGCAGGAAGGGCTTTTTGGATAAACTAATAACCATTATCAGAGCAACACAAAATGTCACGTGGTAAAATCTCAGAGGATTTTGAAGGTCCAAAACGGAGTTTGCTAGGGATGTATCTTGTGACCGATATTAATTCCTTTTGTTTGTGGGAGAGGCGTCTTCGATGGCATGGTAACGCAATTCGTGCTAATGAGTGTTCACTTGCCAAGATTGGTCTGAACCTCGAAGTCGATGGTAAGCGACCAAGAGGCAGGCCTAAACAATGGTGGTTTGATACGCCAGATGAGGATTTAAAAGCCTCGAGATTGCACGATTCGATAGAGCCAAATGGCGAAATCGATCAGGACGAACGAAGAAGAAAAAAGAAGAAAGAAGAAGTTATCGGCAACGTTCTTTATCCTGCTTTGTCCTCAGGACGTAGAAGAATTCAAAGGACTATGACGTCCTTCCTCAAATACCTCGATTACACTGATGACATTTGTTTGCTCTCTGGCCGGATTAAGGACTTTGGCCAAATGGCTCTGAAGTTTGGAAGAGAGGCAAGTCGAGTTGCACTGAAGATAAATAGCAACAAAATCAAGGTTCTCAGTCTGATGGGTCATCGCACTACCCCTATCTGCATTAATGGGCAGCGCATTTTCGAGGTCGATCAATTTGTATAAGTCGGAATCGTGGTTTTTGCCGACGGTGGCCGACGCATTAACAGTACTAGACCCGCTTTCGTTGCAGTGTCTAAAATTTCGAAATGCAGTTACTCGACACCAAGATCAAGTTGAGACTATTTAGTGCTTGTGTCCTTTCTGTGTTGCTCTATGGGAGAGTAGCACATGGAAAGTGACAACCTCGAAAGCTGGAAACAAAGCTGGAAACCTACGGGAAAACCTGTGTGCGTCGTATCATCGGAGTACGCTGGCATGATGCTATCGGCGTACAGGTCTGCCACTCGCAGCGATGTGATCGAATGGCGGAAGTGGCAGTCGGTAGGGGACATATTAAGAAGGGGCGATAACTGCATTGTTGGCACGCCATGCAGTGGAACCCACCCTCCCTGGATGGCTGACAGGTGGGTCACCCCAAGAGCACTTGATGCAGAACAGTAGAGGATGAGTGCGATCATCTCGTGAAGTCCTGAGTTGAGCTGAAGGGCATTCCAGGTAACCGCGAACGATAGTGCGTAACTGTGGTACGCTATACACAACTAAGTGGTAAATGGCAGCTAAATATATATTTTCATAGAAGATTACATCCAGGTTTTGAAAGTTATTGGTTGTCAACCGAGAGGGTAGGAAAAAGATGTTGAAAGGGATTTAAGCCAAATCAGGCGCCATTTGCTGGTATTTAGTGGTAGCTTCTTCACTGAGCACCATCTCGCCAGACTATTTAGTTTGGCCTGCGAGAGAGGACAGTCCAGAGGAGAGGAAACAGAGGCGAATATTAGGAAGAAGTCGGAATACCCGGAAGCTGCCAGTTTTTGTTTTTTTTTGTGGTAAAGTAATGAATTCATGATGCATTTCACTGAGGACTTCTGCAAAAATCTCGCCTTCCGTCTGCTTAATAAGCAGAGCTGGCGGTCTAGTCCTTCTTCGTCTCCCCACCTTTTCTTTTGGTGCTCCGTCCTTCGTGTCCGCCATAACTTTAGGCAGAGGGTTTTTCTGATGGCGCGACGTGTTGCTGTCTCTTCTTCCTTTTCGCCTTTTTCTTTTGAGCTCTGTAGAGTACCTAAGTGAAGTCTCTTTCAGATGTCCCTTCCTCCTTTCGTTTTTTCCCCAGTCCGCTCTGCAATGGGCTGTTTGCGATCCGTTTGGTATTCATAGTGTTCTCTTGGGGATGCGCGGTTGTTTCTGTTTCCTGCGGATTTCTCCTACTCTCCATGTCCGCCTATCATATGAAATCCTGTCCGGGAGCTCCTCCAGTTCTATTAGCCCGTTTTTCACCGCCTTGGCGATGTTTTTCTGAAGGAACGTCGCAGATCGCATGCGCTTCATAACTGCCGCGCATTTCATAATAAGCCTTTCCTCTTCAGCTTGCGCCAGAATAGTCGACAGCCCTCCCACTTGGCTTATATTAAAAAAAAATTGGTTAGTTTCGGTAGTTTCCACTGTCCCTCTTTCCGCAATTATAGCACTGCGTGGCACTCTGGGTTTGTGTCTTCGTTGCAGGTGTTGCATCTCTCCGTCTGCGCGCCCTAATGTCTCGTCAAGTATTTCAGCACTTGTTGCGTCCTTCGCAACGCAGCCAGCTCACCCTCCACTTACACTATTCCCTCGTTTGATTTGTTTTTGTTCGCCATTTAAGTTGTTTACCAGCGCATCGTGTGCAAGGGAGCGGGTCGCAATAATCAGGAATGGGTATACCCTCGGAGACAAAGCCCCTACCATAGTTCCTTGAGGCCTAACCTACGATTAGCTGATCCCAGAACTCACGGATGGATGAGCGCTCGCTCGGTGCAACGCGGTCAACTAATATCAGTTTAATGCACACTACCCGACCAGGGTCCCGAAGAGGCTGGCTCCTGATACATGTCACAAATACCACCATGGTAGAGTTAGGCTCACATCACCCCATCGACGTCAATAAGGAGTTGTCGACGGTTCCGGGGACTCCCAGTGTGTTCCGACGTGTACTGGTCATTCGCGGTTCGCACTTCACCGGAAAACTTTCTCGAGGCAACTACCTAAGACGTAGATATTATGCCAGCTAGGGGGTCAGAACTACTTGTTGGGGCACCTCGGGGGCGCCACTCCCTGCATCGTAAGCGACCCGCTAAGGATTGTTGATGATCTCTGAGGGGATGCTCCCAGTTGGAACCTTATAAAGAGGTCATTGGCGGCGATTGGTGTACCAAGATACTTAACTGCCCTAGTCGATAGCTACTTAACAGATAAAAGGGTCTGCTATGACGCAGACAATGGAATCAAAGAATTCATTGTCTCCGCGGGTATTTCACAGGGCTCTGTGCTGGGACCGCTATTGTGGAACATCATGTATAATGATGTCCTCAAGGTCCCAGTTGATAGCGAGACCTCATTAGTGGGTAACGCCGATGGGATGACGCCGATGTGAAATTGTATTCATCTTAAGCAACTACTGCTATAAAGAAGTGGCTGAAAGATGCAGATCCTGCACTCGCGGAGGATACAACAGAGTCGGTGCTTATCACGAAGCGACGTAAGGAAACCACTGCCCGTATCAGAATGGGGAAGCATATTATCACTTCAAAGTCAGGAATTAAATACCTCGGAGTGATGATAGATGCGAGGCTGAATTTCAAGAAGCACTTACAAAATGTTTGCGCCAAGGCGTCCAATGTTAGCATGGTCCTGCGAAGGATGATACCAAATGTTGGAGGCCCGCGATGCACTCGTAGACTGCTTATAGCTAGAGTGGTGAGTTCTATGTTGCTTTACGCAGCGCCAATTCGGTCAACTGCATTGCATACCGCATGCAATGCTCAAAAGATGAGCGCGGTTTATAGAAACATTGTCCAAAGAGTGTCCTGTTGATATAGAACCATCTCGGACGAGGCGGCCTAAGTAGTAGCCGGAATGATGCCGATCGACATTTTGGCCGATGAGATGGCACGTATCCATGATGGAGCTGATTGTTCCTCGGATCGGCAAATGAAAAACGCCGAAAGGGAGGAATCTTTAAGCAGGTGGCAGCAACGGTGGAAACAGGCAAAAAAGGGTCGATGGACCCATAGATTGATTCTCAGCATCAAGGTGTGGACGCAGTTTTTCACGGACATGACAGTTACCTTAAGTACCTCTATAGGTTTAAATTGGACAGTTCACCAGTTGCGACGGTATTCCGGTGGAACAGGAGCATGTTTTCCTCCGTTGTCCTAAATTCGCTGAGGAAAGGCGGAGTCTAGAGGAGACATTGGGAGGAACAGTGGTACTGGAAAATATAATTGGAAAAATGCTTGCATGTCAGGAGAGCTGGAATGAAGTGAACCACATGGTAGAGCGGATTCAGTGGAGATTAAGAGAGGCTGAGGAGGCGAGAAAGCGCGGTTGCAAATACAATGGATGGGCGAAGAGAGAGACTAGAGTCATGTGATGGTTTCGCGGGGAAACGGATGGGGGTTAGGGCGTGGTTTTAGTGGGTAAAAATACCACACGCTGGAGCATGTGTACCAGTGTCTTTGGAAGATTTCTTAATCCGGAAAAAAAAAGACGGACAGACAGACACTGACTCGATTCTAATCAGGTTCCACAGGCTTTCCACAGAGCCTTAAGAGGAATTAGATAAAGGAAGCGGTAAGTAACCTTGAATAGAAACTCTGCGGGAACGGTTAAATAGGGAGGATCAGTGAGTTAATTCAAGGATTCTAGAGCAAGAGGAGAAGAGTAAGATAGAGCGGTAGCACACAGCTGGAGTAGGGTTTCTGCTTTCGAGGATAATATTTAACAGACAATTGCTGAGTAACGTTTGAATATATTCAGTTCAAGAGTGACCATTTACCCTTGACTTTTTGTTGAATTATTGTTCGAATAAAAGTGTTATATTTTGAGTTCCATAAGGTTAACTTTTCTGAGCAATGTTACGAGTCTAACATCCTCAAAGATCCACCTCTATCTACCACACCTTCGGGATTATTTGTGAGTTGCACGTACACCTAAGGACACCATCTCTCTCATTTGTATTGATTGAGCCGTGAAACCGTATTGTTGTTTGCTTATAGAATTTGTAAAGGGGGTGAAGGATGGTTGATACCAATGCCTGGACGCATCCAATCAAACATACACCTATTGGCGTGTAGCTTCATAGTTACGAACACTACAACAAACACTCGACAATCAGCCTCGGACCAACAATGTGACTTAATTACGACTTGGAGATGTTTTTGCAACATTGAGATACGAACAGGATCGTTGCGTTGTCCAAAGGAGATTCCTAATTAGGTGGAATTCTGTTGAACTGAGCTCTAACGAGCTTCATTTTCAGCGTGCGAATTCGATTTCGAATGTATTTCAGATTCCCTGCATACCTTTCCGAGTGAACTCTATTTGGCGGTAGGAGACGGGATGTTACTGAGCATAAGTCATGAAGGAAGCATGGAGGCATATGGTCAGGCTCTGACGGGGATGGGAATCAAATCACATCAGTTATGAGAAAATAAATCCAATATACACCTAGATGTCGACGCATAAACGTGTGAATACGTTTCTTTTACATATATGCGAGCGCACTGGGTGAATATAAATGTCCATTGAAGGGTCCCATTCGTCAGCTATCCTCGTTCATGAAAGCCTCGCCTTGTTGACTTTATCGATAATCAATCCATTTAGTTCGTATCAATACTCACAATCCCAAATGATAAATAGTCCAACACAAATAAATGTGTAATGCGAATATAATCCGGGGCTTAATCAATTAGCGGAATCGAGGGGACCTGATTAACTGCTGCTTTCATTTCCATTTTTATTTAATGCATAGAGATCCAATCAAAGAACATGTGTAATGGAGCATCAAGGACATAAGGGATAATTGGGGCGATATCCCTAACTCCCTCGTTCAACTCAATTCTCATTAGGACATGTGGACAGGGGATGTCCACCCAGTGGAGATACAATCAATCGGAAAACTGCTCGTCCGGTCCTCAACCAGGACGAGAAGTAGGAGTGCATCTGTGTACAACTTCTCGGGGGTCGATTCTAAAAAATGACCCTCAGAGACTGTCTACTCAGTCCCGTCGTTGCACTATTTGTCCTCTCGAGGAAACTAACAGAGTCAGGGGCGGCTAAAAACCCAAAAGGGCTCAAGTTCAAGCGTTATAATCCTATTTTACCGATCAATTCATACAAGGATAATTTAGTTAATGAAATGATGTCAAGCGATAGCATCTAATTCATTAAGTAAGGCGGTCTGTTATCCCTTTAACAGCCTTGACATGGTCCTCGGCCATGGAGCGGAAGAGGAGACTAATTCAAGTGGAGGGATGGAGCTGGGAAAGGGTTCCTTGAACGGTATCGTCCTGGAGTGGGCCACTATGACGACGAGAATCCTTGCCTCACCAACTCTGATTTTGGGACTGGACATGTTATGGGTGCCGGTGGAGTTGTTGTCGCCCCCAATTCAACTCCTATTTACCTAATTAATTTTCTCGTCATTTGTATTAAATATTTTTTATTTGATGGCATCATGTTCGTGAGAGACCGAGTCGGGGTTGAATTAAATTGAGGACCTGGTCGGTGGCAGATGCTCTGCTATCGACGTGGGTTGTTTGTTGATGTCTACTTGATTTCAAGGTAATCAAGGTAATTATTTCTGAGGGCAACGTGAAAGGATTAAATTGACTTTGTGACAATTACGCCGCGTATTCAATTAGCCATAAAAGCATGTGAGCACAATACATGATTGTACAGATTTATGGAGCAATGGGGCTAATGGGTGGCGTATAAAGGTTACATTTAACAGTTGGTGTTCGGGGAAGGAATCAATTAGGTAATGAACAGATTACGGGAATCAGATTAAAGGCATTCGAATTATTTTCCAATTTAATGTATTGCGTCCTTACTGAAGTCATCAGAATACAGGTCTATTATGGGAAATACTTCCTTTTTTCATTCGAGGGTTGTTTTTCAATAATGGTAGTTTGTCGAAGGTCGGGTCTGGAAAATCATTTTGACTAAATAAAAGATGAGACCAGAAACGGTACGTATCCTGCAAAGAGCAAAGGTCTAAATCGAAGAATCACTCACTTCATATAAAACAAGTCGGGAAACCGGAAGCTGGGCGCTTCAGGTATGAAAGGCTTTGTTTGTTTCTCCTGTGAGTAAATCTCAACGTAGAAGGATATCACTCACTGCATGTCTGGAGGTCTACAGATCCCATCTTCTCACCAAATTTCGTGTCAATCGGTACAGCCATTTCTGAGAAAAGTGTCTGTGACAGACAGACAGACCTGTGAGGAGTGGCCAGGTCTCCCATCAGGCGCGACCCCAGCTGGCGGATTGGGGCACACCTATTGATGTGTAAATATGTGTTCATGCACTTTTCTTTTCTGACTGTGCATGGGCTAGTGTTTGCTCATCTCTGGTGCGTGGGCCAAAATGGCTATGGGAAGGACATCCAGAAAATAAAACCAAGATGGACTAATTGAGAAGGAGTAAAGTTACGGTGCAGATGCTCGGAACCCCAGTACCGGCGGCTTTTGGGAGTGAACAAGTGGGCTCCCGGCCGTCGATATCCCTCGATCGCAGTGCCTCGGTGGTGGACAACTTGGCCACCGTTGCATCTAATACTACAAGTGTTTTAGATTTGGAGAAGGAGGTGTTCAAGCGAAGCACAACTCTGCCAAGAACACCAATTGCAAAGGCCAAGAATGGTGGACTAAAAGGAGATAGCTGGCCAAAAAAGGCGATTTTGACACTCAACGAATTTGATCAAGAGGTACTCCAGCAGCAGCAAATAGATCCATTCAGGAGAAGCTCATCAATTTTACGATCGCCTCCAATACCAAAGTCGGCAAAAGAGAAAGTCCCTGGGAACTCGGTAATTGAAAAAGGCGAAGGAGTCAGTAAAAGGAGTAATCTGGCCAAGACTCACCGAGAACAGAGTCCTGAGCCAGAAGAACTACCTTTTATGCAGCTTGGGACTAAAATATTATAGTTGAGCTGTCCGAATTCATCAAGGACAAGCACAACGTGCACCAAGCCATTAAGAACATGGTGAGAGCCATCAGGGTGCTTTACAGTAGATACCAGGAAGAAGTAAGAAAGCCTAAGGAAAAGCCAGACATTCTAGCCCCAATAGTGTCACGGGCGACCCAAGTGACACCAAAGCACAAGGACACCGATCTTCGATCAAGTAAGCGAGTGCGAGACAAAGAGGGCGAAGCTTTGGCGAATCAATGGGCATCAAAAAGGAAGAAAGGAGTCTCGACCAGTCCAACAAACGGAACTAAAAGTTCAGAAGGCCAACGTGCCCAAAGTAGGAACGTCGACTAGCGAAGTGAAACCGAGAGAAAATAAGAGTGGTGGTCCAGGTCGTGAACAAGAAAAGAGACAAGAAACCAAAGATGCGAATTAGCCCGGAGGCAATTGTAATCTCCAGCAGAGGACATCTAACTTATGCGGAGATACTGAAGAAGGTGAAATCTGACCCCGACCTAAAAGACCTAGGCGGGGATCTCATGTTTGAACTGAAAAAATTCAGCGTGGGGAAAACTGACGGCTTTCGTAACCAAGTTTTAAACTCACTTGGGGAACATGTCGCGGTTCGTTCCCAAAAACATGAGATCTATATCCAGTGCAAAGATCTCGATGAGGTAACATCAAGAGAAGAGATCTGCGCTGCCTTGAAGGAACAATTCAAGTTGGGGGAATTCGAGAAGAATCCATCGTTAGCCTAAGAAAAGCTTATGGCGGTACTGAAACAGCCGCAATGCGACTGCCAGTGGAGTTAGCGCAGAAGTTGTTGGCCGTGGGGAAGGTTCGGATTGGATGGGTTGTTTGCCGACTAAGGGAGCAGATCTTCTTAAAAAGGTGCTTCAAATGCCTAATGTTTGGACACTTCGCGAAGGCATGCACTAGCGGCATCGATCGGTCCGATCGATGTCGAAGGTGTGGGGATAAAGGACATATTGCGAAGGAGTGCAATAGAGACCCCAAATGCATTTTGTGTGAAGAAAAGGAGGGAAGGGATAACCGGCATATTGCCGGAAGTGGTAAATGTCCAGAATTTAGGAAGGCGTTAACTGCATTGAAAAAATAAGGTTAATACAAATAAACCTTAATCATTGCAGGGTCGCACAAGATTTGCTTGCGCAGACCACTTACGAATCCGCGATGGAGGTTGCTATCATTAGTGAACCGTACAGAAATCTTGTGGTGGTGTATGGGTCATAGATTTGATCGATTATTTTGCAAACAAACCCTAAAAAATGATTGTTTAATGAAAGAGCTCTGCTTAGAAATTCACGTTGCTAAACAATGCAAATCGGACTGCCCCCTTGGTAACAGTTCATTTCGTGATAATTTTGAATATGTTAGTGGACGAGATGGGAGTGGCAGTGGGTAGGTCATATAATGAGATTCCTGGCCGTGCCATGCAGCGACGCCGAGTATCCTAACAATTACGACGAGTGGTTCGCCTTTAAACAAAGTAGCGTAGGTAGGCCAATGTGTTTATGCACAGAGTGTTGGACTCCCGCAATAGGACGCCATTGGACTACCCACTAAATACCTCCCTGTCATCAGAGAATAAGCCTGGAACCGTTTGACAGATTACTTCGGGCTAGCCCTCCCGCTCTGCTCGCTTTGGGAGCCTTCAAGTAAGAGAATTCCTTTCACCAACAG
This sequence comes from Hermetia illucens, assembly GCF_905115235.1. Lineage (NCBI taxonomy): Eukaryota > Metazoa > Arthropoda > Insecta > Diptera > Stratiomyidae > Hermetia > Hermetia illucens. Next base: position 218,944,851 of record NC_051849.1, read on the forward strand.
GAGGGAACCAGAGGAAGGGAGTTGTTAGTTTTGGGAACCCCTTGCTATCCGGTCCCTCCACCAGTCGAGCTCAATCTTCTTCATGGTTGCATCTGCCAGCGCTGCTCAGTATCTCTCTGAAAATGTTGTCTGTAGAAAGCTCCCCAGTGTCTGCATAAAGCTGCTGAAGAAAGCAGACTATCTTAGGAAGCATTTGAGAGGTCCAGCGTTAGAATGGATCCCCTTCAGCAGTGAGTTTGCGACAGTGTTAACTGCAGCGATACCACCCCTCAAAGCGCCTTCCAGCGCGACTCTGCCTGTTCCAAGAGCTTCAACACACTTTCCGATGTCCACCCTCGCGACATTCCAAACGCAGCGGGAGCGTCGGATTGGTGCACACTGTACTGGTGATCACATGCCGGCAACTCTTCCAGGACTCGCCACCCGCCCACCGATGGGACCAGAGGTTCCGACGCAAAAATGATTTCAGGGATGCTTCCTTCGCAGCAAAGAATCCAGCCAGCGACGAAAATCTGGCATTGTCTCATTCGACGTCAGGTAAACGCTGAATCCAGATAAACCTATTACTTCAGTTTCTGGCACTAAGTCGAACGTCTTCTTGAACCCAGATAGCAGCGGGACCTGATAAGTCAAGATGTCATGAAGCTGGGTCCCTGTTCCAGTATTGCTCGCTGATAATACTATGCCTAGAAGGCGACTGCTCATCAGCAGGCAACCCAACTACTGGTGGAACAATGAAAATTCAATTTTCTCATGTTTTCTAGCCAAAAAACTTTATCAGGGTGCAAAGATGGCCCCAGGTGACATGACTGTGCCTTCTAAAAAATTGTTGCCACTCTGTTTCCTTGCCACCGAGGTAGCCTAACGCAATAAGTACGTGGTACCTTCAGGTACCGAGCAGGAACCGCCCGAAATGTGTGGTAAGATCGGTGACAAGAACTACCAAGGTTTGTACGACAACTTAACAAAGGTTTAAAACTAGGAGTGGAGACTTGGCTTGGTATTTTCGTCAACAACTTCGGAGTTGCCAAATCTCCCATCAGGCGCGTCCCTTCGTGCGGATAAGGGAATGCTCGGCGGATGCGTAGGAATATGCACATATACGCATTTGGAGGTGTGCGTGTATGGGCATGCTTATGCGCAGGCCGGGTAGGTGGGAAGTAAACGCCCGCCCGTGGATAAAAATTGGCTATGGGAAGGATACCCAGAAATAAAACCAAACATGGAGGAACAGAAGGAGAATAAAGTTACGGTGCAGGGCTTCGGAAACCCAGTACCGGCGGCTTTTGGGAGTGGGCAAGCAGGCTCCCGGCCGTCGATATCCCTCGACTGCAGTGCCTCGGTGGTGGATTACTTGGCCACCGTTGCATCAAATACTACAAGTAGCCTGGAGAAAGAGGCATTTAAAAGGAGTACATCACTCCCGAGAACGCCTGTTCAAAACCCAAGAAAAGATGGGGCACAAACTGGTCAGGTATTAGCCCATAGCGGGGTAACTACACCTGGTCGAAATATGTCGCAGGACTTAGTGGTTGATCCATTTAAGAGAAGCTCGACGATAGCGCGATCTCCTCCGAAATCAACCTTGATGAAGGAAGGAAATCTGGGAAGCATTCGGAAGGCTAATAAGTGCGTAAGCGCCCAACGTGAAAACCAAGCGGAGGAGCTATGTCAGAGTCCGGAAGAATCATCGTTTGCCCTACTCGGAGGTAAAATAATAGAGTTGTCTGAATTTATTAAGGACAAACACAACGTGCACCAGGCCATCAAAAACATGGTGCGTACCATTCGGGTACTATACAATGGTGCCAAGGAAGAAAAAAACGCCTCGAAGAAATCAAGCGTCACCCAGGCAACACAAGTGACACCCCCTCAACATCCAAAGGGCGGTAAACTTGAAAAAAGGAGTAGAGAGTGCGCGATCGATTCTTTCGGATGCTCACAGGACGCGAAAAGGCAAAAAGGCCTCTCACCGGCAAAAGGCAAGGGAAACAAAGTTACCAACATCGTGGAAACTGCGGCGCCGGCTCCAATTGACCCAAGGGAGGCAAAGCCTCAAAAAGGGACCAAGGAAGCATGGACCAAGGTTGGTGGAAGGAAAAACACGACGCAGAAAAGAAGATTACGGCCCGAATTAATCATCATCTCCAAAAAAGGGGATATGACTTACGCCGATATCCTTAGGAAGGTCAAATCCGATCCTGAGCTGATGGACCTAGGAGAAAACGTCAGCCGAATCAGACGCTCCCAGAAAGGAGACTTGATGCTTGAGCTGAAGAAGTCTGCGGGCAAAACGGTGGAAAATTTCCTCGGCAAGGTGGAGAAGTCCTTAGGAGAAGAAGCTCAAGTACGGGCCAGAAAGCAGGAGCTTGTCATCGAATGCAAGGACATTGACGAAATCACGACCAAGGAGGATATCCGTGACGCCCTAGAAAAGCAGTTCGGACCACTTGGCTTGCAAGATTCCGCAATCAGGGGACTGAGGAAGGCATACGGAGGCACGCAAACGGCAACTATAAGCTTACCAACTGAAGCAGCGTTCAAACTGCTGGCGGCTGGGAAAGTAAAAATAGGTTGGGTCGTTTGCCGACTCAGGGAGCAGGTATCCCTTAAGCGCTGCTTTAGATGCCTGGAATTCGGCCACATAGCGGCGAAATGCACCGGTGACTGTGACAGGTCAAAATGTTGCAGAAAATGTGGGGGAGAAGGCCATATGTTCAGGGAATGCAAGGCTGAGCCTGAATGCATGCTCTGCAAGGAAAAAAAGGGCGTCGACTGTCGGCACGTTGCAGGCAGCAGCAGATGCCCAGTGTTTAGGCGAGCCTTGAATGCAGTCAAAAAATGAGGTTGATACAAATCAACCTCAACCACTGCGAGGCAGCGCAAGACCTTCTCTCCCAGACCATCTATGAGAAGGGAATCGAAGCTGCCATAAACAGCGAGCCCTATCGCAACAATAAGAGCGGTGCCTGGACTGCAGATGAAACTGGCAAGGCGGCAATATGGGCGTGTGGAAATCAGGCCATTCAAGAAGTGATGGAGTTTCCAGAAGTTGGATTCGTCAGGGCAAAAATAGCTGGTATCTATATTTATAGTTGCTATGCTCCACCAAGCGCGACGATAACAGAATTCGAAGGAATGCTAGGTATGCTAGTCTCGGATGCAAGAAGTCGAAACCCCAAGATCATAGCTGGTGATTTCAACGCGTGGGCCGTGGATTGGGGCAGTCGCACTACGAACATCAGGGGCCGTATCCTGCTCGAGGCTTTCGCGGAGCTAGATTTGGTGCTTGCCAACACGGGAAACGCTTCCACTTTTCGTGGGACAGGGTCGGGCTCAATAGTCGATCTGACATATGTGAGTACCACATTGGCGAGGAGAATGACATGGTTTGTCAGTGAGCATTATACTCACAGCGACCACCAGGCGATTTTCCTCCAGATCGAATATGGGCCATGCGTCGATGCGTGTTCCCGTGAGGCTGGAAACCGGGGCTGGTCCGTGAAAGGGCTTGAGGAGGATGCATTCATAGAGATGCTATTGGGAGGCCAATGTCCCGGTGGTGCGGCTACGGAAAAGGTAGAGCAAATGATGGGACGCATAACAAGAGCATGCGACGCTGCTATGCCGAGGCGACGAGTTCTCGCAAAAAGGCGCTCAAACTATTGGTGGAATGAAGAGATCGCGGTGCTACGGAATGCATGTTTTCGTGCTAGAAGGATCTGCCAACGATCTAGATCAAGACCAGACTTCGACGAGGAACGGCTAGCATATGTGAACCTTCGAGGTAGGCTTAAGCAGGCTATACGGACCAGCAAGCGAGAATGCTTCAAGGAGCTTTGCACAGAGGCAGACCAAAGCCCCTGGGGAACAGCGTACAGGATAGTTATGAAGAAGATGAGAGGGCGAACACCACAATTGACCTGTCCGCATCTTCTGCTCGATATCGTGACGGCGCTCTTCCCCCCGGATAAAGGGGAGCGCAAACAACACAAGCGAGCACTCGACGTCTACACCATACCTGCGGTAACTGAGGAGGAACTTATGCAAATTTGCCGGAGAATTGGTGATAACAAAGCACCCGGTCTGGATGCTGTTCCCAATAGAGCCCTTAAACTCGCTGTTAAGACCAGACCCGACTGGTTTATCAGCGTGTTTGAGACATGCATGATAGAAGGAATTTTCCCCGATCGGTGGAAGAGGCAAAAACTAGTTTTGCTCCCGAAGCCGAATAAACATCCAGGACACCCTTCATCATACCGACCGATTTGCCTTATCGACACGGCAGGAAAGGGTCATCTACAACAGACTGCTCCCTATCATCGAATACAAGGATGGATTATCGGAGCGACAATTTGGATTTCGTCAAGCCCACTCAACGATCGACGCCGTAGACGTTGTTTTGAAGCTGGCTCGAGACGCGATGTCGTCTAAAAAATGCTGTGCCGTAGTGACATTGGACATCAAAAATGCGTTCAATTCCGCAAGCTGGGAGTGGATAAAAAGTTCACTGGCTAACACGGGTGTCCCTAGTTACTTGACTAAGCTCCTCAACAGTTACCTTTCGGAGAGGACACTTTGGTACGGCACGGATGAGGGATCCAAGCAGTACACCGTCACCGCAGGAGTACCACAGGGCTCAGTGTTGGGTCCTCTCCTGTGGAACGTCATGTACAATGGGGTCCTTGTCCTTCCCGTGCCAAAGGAGGCCACGATAATCGGTTTCGCAGATGATCTAGCTGTGGTTGTCGTCGCGAAAGAACCTGAAGACGTCGAAATGTACGCTAACGAAACCATTAGCGCCATAAAAGCGTGGCTGGAGATGGTTCAGCTTGACCTTGCGGAACAAAAGACGGAGGCGGTCTTGATTACCAATCGTAGGAAGAGGAATACGATTAATATTCGCGTTGGTAGTCACGTCATCACTTCGAAGCCGGTTATCAAATACCTGGGGGTGATGATTGACGCTAAGATCAATTTCAGGGGACATCTGGACTATGCCTGTGAGAAAGCGGCAAATACCAGCGTATCATTAGCGCGGATGATGCCTAACATTGGAGGTCCAAGGTATAGTCGCAGATTACTTGTGGCCGGAGTGGTTCGCTCCACACTATTATACGCGGCACCAGTTTGGGAGGAAGCATTAGTGTGTGAGAGTAATCGTAGGAGAGTAAATATGACTTACCGCTTAGTGGCGCTAAGGGTGTGCAGCGCCTTCAGAACAATATCAGGCGAGGCAGCGTGTGTTATTGCGGGAATGATCCCGATAGACATTCTGGCAAGTGAGACACGCTGCCTGTACGAGACAAGGAAAATGAATCCTCTTGAAAAGGATGCAGAACGCCGAAAGGCGGCAAGTCGAGAGTCGCTGGAAAACTGGCAGAAACCGTGGGATGACTCGCAGAGGGGTCGCTGGACCCACACTTTGATTCCCCGTATTAAAGAGTGGATCCAGCGACGACACGGTGAGATTAACTACCATCTGACGCAATTCCTGTCAGGACATGGCGGTTACAGGAAGTACCTGCACCAATTCAGGCTGGATGATTCTCCCTTGTGTCCTGAATGTGGTTGCACACCTGAGGACCCGGAGCATGTTATGTTCCACTGTCCACGATTTCTCTCAGAAAGGAGGAGTCTGGAAGACTCCCTGAAAACCACTCTAAGCCCGCAGAACATCGTCGGGGAAATGTTGAAATCGGAGGAAAACTGGTGTGCGGTGAACACCGCCATCAAACGAATAGAAGAAGAACTGGCAAGAGCGGAGCACGCAAGGAGGACGCGAAGAACGGAAGGCGTGGTTGCGTAAAGCACAGTCCACCCCGCGAAGTAATGCTTTGCGGCGGTCCCGCGGGGAAGGAAAAAGGAGAAAGTGGGGGTGGTTTTAGTGGGTGAGAATCCCACACGCTGCTGCAACCTGGCGCGGCAGTGTCTTTCTAAGATTTCCACCTCCATCCATAAAAAAAAAAAAAAAAAAAAAAAACTTCGAGGCAAGTCTAAAAGAAGGAATATCCCCTGCTTAGTGGAAAGCAAAAGTTGCAACTGTTGAAGGATATAGACCCCCTTATCATACAGTTGGAAATTTTTCTGAGGTCATCAAAATTCTGCCTAGTTAGCGCCTGTTGCCTGATACTAGTTCCGCTATGAGAGCCTAGCTTTCATTACTTCGGTTGTGTATATTCTAAGGTGCAGAGAGTCGGGCGGCATGGTGGTCTATTGGCCAGTACACCATACAAGTCCTTATAATCCAGGATAATCAAACTTTCTTTGATATAGCACATTTAATGAGTGCACTATTTGGAGTCAGCTATCCGGGATCCTTCTGGACAGTTCCCATTTCATTTAATATTCAGTGTTCAAAGATTCAAATGGTAGGAACTTGAAACAAACCACCCAGACCGTTCATACCATCCCTCTACTGATTCACCAATTTAGACAATAGTCCTGCTTTTGAAGCTTCCATGACAACTCGGCTGTCAGTTCAATTAGTTACATTTCGTTTAGGAGAAGGTTCACACCCATCCGCTGCCCGTATTGCCGGAAAACAAAATTACTCGGATATGTTTTGTATTCCCGAACTTTAGCTCCGACTTCACAGCCTATTTTTGATCTGTTGATAGAAAATACGGTGTTATAACCCTTCAGTATATCGTCAGTCTTCCACTCCTCCCTGGTTGGAAGTTATGTAGCGAAGTCTCCCCTGAAGCATTGCTTGCGTGTAGCGTAGTCCGTTGGAGATGGACAAAGTGCTTTTCGCAACAGGAACACGAAAATATTGAGGGTATCTCTCAAGTGAAAGGGCTCCGGTAGTGTCCACCCTTGCTGTTCTTTGGACTTGGTTAAACTCACTCTTACTAAATTCCTCTAACTCAATCGGACGAATTATGGCCGTGCATATCTAAAGACCAATTTTTCGCTTAGAGAAAACTACGTCGGACGTCTACTCCTATAATATAACTGATGTTATCCCGTCAGGGTCAGGAGCTTTGCCTGTCGAAGATTTGATGATTAATCAGATATTGACCCACAATTGTCTTCTGTATTAAGGCGATGCCGATGTGTTTCTACTTGAGGAAAACTAGCAAGTTAGCTGAAGTGCACTTCGTGGGCTCTGGATTGAACTATTTCAGCATTGCTGAGCGTGTTTACCATTGGAATACCAATTCTCCTTTCTTTCAGCATTTTGTTAGCGGTGTCGAATAGATCGGGATTTTTGGACTAGTATTCTCTAATTCAACCCAGACCTTGAAGTCAACATTTTCACTGGTTCTACTAATTTTCTATTGCTCAGAGTAGGAAAGCCAGACCCTTTTTGTGAAGTTCTTCCTCCATTAAAATCCCTCTCTAGACGTCCTGGGTTCATTCACAAAATGTTCGTCTGCCGGCAGGAGTTCGATTTTCTCCATTCGGCTGTGTGGAGCCTTGCCACGTCACCCTTCATAGCAGACTTGATAGCCGATGCCAAATGTCAAATGTGGATGTAGATCTTTGGCCAGGCAGTTTGTCAGCCTCCTCATTACCAGTCATGTTCGAGTGCCCTGGGACAACGTTAGGAATGCTCTGTTCAATCGGCCAAATTTCTAGCTTGATGTGTTATTGGTTTTATATTTAGGTTGATATTGTTGCCCGACTGTCAGAGTAGATTCGAAGGGTGCCACCCAGCCATTTTGGTAGCAGACATTTTTTTGTTGCTAATAAAATGGCATATCTGCCATGCCATGCCATCTGCCGAATATAGTCGTCATTTTTCCGAGAAGTCATACTAGCTCCATAATCAGGTTTTTCTGGAGGACCTGTGTGTCTTATCTTTCTGCCACTACTGGCCCGTCGGTGAAGATTATTAGGTCTCTAATCCCAAAACACCCGTGGCCATTTGCCGACCATTCTTTTGTTTTTTGATAGTTAAGACAGAGAATACTTTCTCAAAGGCCACAAGATCAGCAAGAGGCAGGGCCACCAAATGTTCGATGTGAAATTTACAAAGGGCGTCGCTTTTGCACTCGCCAGTGGTATCGAGCCTATACGCGTTGTTAGTTGCTTTCTGTTGCACCTGATTTAGGAAACCTTCCATTGCCACTGTTAGCGTGAAATTCATTGCTCTAGTAATACTTAAGTAACCGAGCCTTTGAGTCTGCGCCAGTAGCTTTCTCGTTTCGGCCGCCAGATGACGACTAGACGATGGTGATGAGAACATCAAAATTGGCTTTATTACGGATATGTACATCAAATGAATCCATTGTGGTGAATGTCCTCAGGTCTTACTTATCCAAGTTCTGTAGAACCAGAGCGATCTGCAGGATCTGTATTTGTTCATGTATATGATCCTTTCACGCTTTTAAGATTTCTGGTATTGGTCTTGGATACGTTAGCTTGGAGTTGAGATTTACCCAGAAGTTCTTGACTGTTCCACCAGCTGGGTTTCCATCCCTGATAAGCTCGGTAGTGTCCAGCTCCAATCTAATGTTCCAAGTGAGTGTTGTTAGTCGTCTTCCTAGCATTCACAGTAAGTATGTAACGGAGTCACCAAGTGTGGATTACCTGTAGAGTTGGATTGAAGCGGTCACATGGGGTGTCAAACTAATCGCAAACTAATCGGAGTAAAGCCTGCCGCTTCTTCGTCATCTTCTGTGTCCCTCCCGCTCCGTGAACGTAGGTTCTGAAAGAGATCGGTTGAGGATGAATCCATCCCTATTTTGAAATCAATGCAGCTGCTATCTGGGATAGTTATAATGTTTGATGCTCTTTGAAAAAGGCCGCCATGTCAGGAGATGCCACCGTCATGTCGATGGCTTCTAGCCTAAGCACATTGACGAATATGGGTTCATTAGCCAAGATGAAGATGTGGAGTCCTTTTCCTATCATATATTGTGATCCTCTCGATCCTCTCGCTTTGATGTTAGCGTATCCTCAGAAGATATTGTGGGCGTTAACATCAGATCCTCGTATAGCTCTCATACGTTTATTCTTGGCATATTGAATAGATCATAGACATTCATTAATGTTCCACTCTAAGCTGCGTCCTCGTAATAGGAAAAATAAGACCTTGAGAATGTCCTTATTTTCCTGTTGATTTTTTAAGGTTATTTTTTGTCATTGTGGTATCGCCATCACTTAGGTGGTTAACCAGGATAGCCTGGAAGTCCACCATTCAGTTGCGGGGGTCACTTTAAAATGCTGCAAATTTGTTTGGGAAGTATTGGATCTTATCTATGCTTTAGGTAGACGTGTCCTGGCCTGCTGGTCTATTTCATTGGTCTTGGAAGCCGAGACTACTGAGGTAATACTAGCGAGCCCATAGTGGGGTCACCAGCTTGTTTGTTCCCAATTAGAGACAGCGAAAGTATGAAAAAATCTCGACTTATCAGTTGTCACTCGAGCTTTGCAGTCTATTCTGGAGATCAAGTTGTTTCAAAGCCCCCTTTATCGGCTTCGACAGCCTTGGCTACAAATAAAATTTTGCAGACCGAGTCCACTGTACTGAACTTTGGATTGAAGAGTTGAGATCATTAGAGAACCGTTACTGCCCGCTTTGCCCTTAGTCGCAGATTCCTTGGACGATCCTTTCCTCTCAACCTTGCTACAATCGCGGGCTTCCGTTTGCTTGAAGACGGTTTGCCCGAAAGCGTTTTTTTATGGCCGAGGACAATGTTTTACCAGAAGGCTTAGGTTGGTGGTGGCTGTCTTTTGTCCGAAGACAGATGCCTTCTGGGGGGTAACTTTAAGACTGGATCCCGGGGTTAGAAGTGGTGATGAAAGGGGCCTACTTCGGCACGTCGGTTATGGACTGCCTCCCACCTGGATTGGTCCTTAATTTAATGAGTGAAGGTTTTCAGGCTCTGGATTGATGAGCCTAAGGTTGCTCTTGACTCAAGGTTGGCTGGTTTTTCTCAGTTTTATCATAATTAACTCCGATAGCCTTTGTTCTACCGGAGCGAGAGAGTTACTCGCGGAAGACTCTTCTTTTGTTGAAGCAAGGCTAGTTGAAACTGAGCGTCGTGTGGTATCCAGAGGCCACCTTTGACAGCCATATCTGGTTCACCTTGTCGGGGACCAGATTATTGCAAAAATATGAAAGGAAGAAAGTTCTCCTGTATCCTCAGGTCCAAGGATCATCAATTGCATTGCTTCATATCTGATAATTGTCCAGTTGGTGTTCCTTTTGCTCGGGGTAATTCATCTGGGTTTACGGAAGCACTAGAGGGAATACTTTGCATTCCGCCATTCGTCACCAACAATCCAAGAACAAAAACCAAATAAGTTCATGTTCGTTTCCTTCCGTATTTCAGCTGCATTTTAAGTTGATTTGCATGGTCGAGAGTGGTATAATGAGATTAAAATCGCAGTGCCGCGACCCCAGTCCATTAAGATCCAGACGAAATTACATGTTCCCCACAATGTTGATGACTCCATTATAAACTCATTCCAGTCACCTGTTTGAATAGAAACAATGGAGCGCTCTGAATTTTCATCCTCCATCGCATTCCATCGAGGCAACTTCGTAAGGTATCAAGTTTTCAGCTCCCAGGCAAGTGTAACTGCAATACATGAAGATCAACGATACCCTTCCTTCCCCATCGAATGTCTCCTGAGAAATACCTATCATGACTCCAAGACACAATGTAACTTTATATAACTCCAAACTAACAACCAACAGCCGCCTAACAACCTAACTCTGCCTTATCAGAACACCAGATCATGATTGACACGAAACACTATCGAATTTCACTCCACTAATCCACCGCACGAAATTCAAAACTTAATTAATTAATCACACGGCGCATTAATTAAGCGAAATGCATAGCAGGAAGGAAATCAACGAACGCTAATCATATGATGTAATGAACAGCTCCTGGCACACTTTAATTACTTTTCTTTACTTCAGGCTTTTCGTCGTCGTCTGGTGCTGTCTCCCCCAGCCATGGATCCATCCAACCAGCCTCAGTTCGCCTACCCTCGAATCGGTGAACTTTCACATTCGCGCTACTGCTGGCTCTAATTTTAGTCTGGCACTTATCTCGGATCAGTGTTGACTGGAGCCAGAGTAGCTTTCTCTCGGGAAAAATGTTGATTTCAAAAAGATGCAAGTGTTTAGGGTTAGACAGAGGATTGGCGTATATGAGGGTGGAATTTACAACTTGATTGGAGTTTTGACAAAAGTTTAAATCATGGAAGGGGGGGGGGCTCACTGATAGTGAATGTGAACATGGAACCTAGGTCCTAACTAGGTAGGCTACCCCGAGGAGCCCAATTAGCGCTGTGGTCCGCGACTTTGATGTCACAAACTTCTAAGACCGACCGGGAGAGTCCAGCAGCTCAAATCTTCAGAGAGAGCCCGTAGCATTTATGAAGGAAAGCAGGTCATCCATCCTGCAGTTAGAAATCTCTCTGAGGTCCCCAAAAAATGGTTTACTTAGTGTTCGTAGCCTGAATCTTACTAGAGCTGGGCAATCGCAAAGGAAGTGCTTGAGGGTTTGTCTGCAGTTTTGGCAATGCGGTATGCCGAGCCTGCGACGTGGTCCCATATGGGCTGGTAATCGCGCTGACCGTCGTAATCTTGTATGCATTTGCACGTGTCTGGCTCAGGAGCTCTCATATTCGGGTTTTGCTATAAGCGGACCAAATCCTCAGCGAGTTGGTGGTGAGCCTTCCCCATCTGAGATCCGCGGCTACTCAGTAGTGCGAGTAGATTCCGCCCTTGACAGTCGGCAGGGGGACACTGACTGCACCCGCCAAAGGACTGTCAAGAGCAGAGCCCGCCTGGCCAATCCGTCAACTCGCTAATTCCACTCTTTGTTCCTACGACGGGGAACACAGAGGAGGGTGACCTTCAGCGTGGCGCCCAGAGGATATCGTCGCCGAGTACAAATCCTTAATAGCCGCTTGGCTGTCGGTCAAAATGACTATGCTACTCTTGGGGTTCGGAACGTGCCCCAGCGACGAATAGACCTCCAGTACCGCCAGAAATTCCCTTTGGAATACACTCGCGAAACCTGAGAGACTATACCACTCGGATAAACTATGTGGAATCGTGAAAACCCCAGCACTGACTTTAGAGGCCATCGTTGATCCGTTGGTGAAGAATACTCTATCGTAGCCTTGTAACACGTCCCGCGCCGGTCTTCCACTCTGCCTTGGTTGGAAAGCCCACAGCAAAGTTTCTCGTGAAGTTTAGCTTGCGTGTGGTATAGTCGGTGGGGAATGCCCAAATTTCCCGGGGTACTTCGTCTAGGATGTTTCCATGGCCTTAAGGCTTCATTGTCTAGCATCCGATCTCACGTAGTCTGACTGCACTACACGCTACAACCGATTTAATGTGGATGTCTAAGGGGAGGAGATGCGGGAGTACTTTGGGGGCATCTATCAGGCAGGACTGAAGAGCCCTGGTAGCGCCTGCACACGTGGTTCTTTGAATGCTATTAAGCTTCGTTTTATTGTACTTGTTGCTCAAAGCTTCCCCGATACAATAGAGCCCTATGTTAGGATTTGACGCACCCACAGTTAAGTGCATCCAGAGAATGGTCCTCGGCCGGAGACCCCATTTCTTTGCAAAAATTTTCTTGCATGGAAAGGATCAATGTTTGTTGATCCAGCTTTGGTAGGTGGAATTCAGGTACCCTTGTTTTGGTGTTGAACACCATCAGTTCCGTTTTGGTTGGATTTATTGCCTAGTCCGCATCTTGCGGCCCACAGGCGCACCTTTCCCAATGCTTCTCCAGTGGAGGGAAACATCCCTGACACTAAAATCACCAAGTCGTCGGCACTCTCCTTCACCCCGCTGCTGTCCAATTTTCGCAAAATTTTCTCCATCAGTATTAAGCAGAGCACCGGAGAGATGGCGTCACCCTGGGGCGTGGCTCTGTTCACAGTCCTAGTCAAGTGGTTGCCTCCCAAATCCGAATCAATTATTCTGGTTTTTTGCATGAATATAATCAAATACTGGCCAAGGCTTCCTTGATGACGCTGTTACTAACGTTGTTGAATGCTCTCTCTACGATTATATCCAAGAAGACAGCTAGGGTAAACTGTTTGTACTGCAGTGTCCGCTCAACCGTGTCAATTACCTTGTGGGGAACGGTTTTTGTGGACTTGCCTTTGAGGTAGCCATGCTGGGACTTAGAAAAAGGCGTTCTCTCCGTATTCGCCCTGAAGTGGATGCCCAGGACGCGTTCTAGGGTCTTAAACCCGAAATAGGTGAGGTTGATTGGTCGAGAGTCCTTCGCCGACTCACAGCCGCACGTGCCCATTTTCGGTATGAAACCCATTCGCAGGCGTCTCCAAGACGGTAGTACATGTCCTAAAGAGATACAGCTCCGGTAAATCTCGATAAGCCAGCATGAAAGGGTTCATACTGCTCCAGTACCATGACTGGTATTATGCTGTCTGGATCCGGAGATGTGTATGCGGAGAAGCTGTTTATAGTTCAGCCGATCTTACCGATTACTGATTTGATAGCCTCGCATGGTTGGTGGTGGCTGCAAACCCTCCAAGCTAGGCTCTGACTCACAGTCTTCCTTGCTAGCGGGAAAGTGCGGCTGAACCAAAAGCTCCAAGGTTGCACCAGAAGTTTCCGTCCAGGAGCCTTCCGGCTTTTTAATAAAGGATGGGCACCTAAGTTCGTTGGACAGAAATTTATCCAGCTTTGTGGATTCACTGGTGCTTTCGATGGTCAGGCAATGGTCCAACCAAGATGGCTTACTTGTAATTCTTTAGGCTGTCCTCGTGTAGCTACCAATATTTATGCCTGTAGCAAATGTTGAAGATCTCCCTGGTCAGCTTCCTGAGCCTGGACATATTTTCATCCCACCACGGTAGAAGTGTCTTCTTGCTGAATTCAGCAGGACACGAGAGTTTAAAGGCGGTATCGAATGCCTTTTCCAGAGACCCGACCTTTGACTCCAGTTCGTTTGTCGTGCCAATCTTGCAAGTTTGCGCACTGGAGAGTTAGTGCTTGACCAAATTTCTTGCGGTCGATCCTCCAGGGGTCTCTGGAGGGTTTGGAGACCTCTGTGGCGATATCTAGAGTGAAAATTAAACAACTATAATCTGAGAAGCATCAGGCAGTTCTCCACCCTAAGGATCACATCGTTGGTTAGTAGGGCGACATCAAGGACCTCCTCACAACCGTCACAGTTCTTCGAGCTGGGGAAATAGAAGATAGATACAGAGATAGATTTGCGTTTTCGTTGATTTCTGAGCTGCCTCAAAGCGTGTGCCATGTATTGGCGTCCCAGCCTAACAACAGTTTGGATTTTTGGTTGCTATGTTGATCGTCAAATGTTTTAGCTCTCCTGGCGAAGCTGATCACATCACATGCTCTAGGTCCATCTTGATCAGCCTCTCCTGCTAGGAGGAAGACAAGCGGATTAGTCGAGTGCTTCAGACTTATCTGCGTTACCCTCAGCATGATCTACTTGCGTGGGGGTTCGTCAGCACCGTCGGACTGGCGGTGTCAATCAAATTCAAGTCATCGTCCGGTTTTACAGAACAGAACACTTTCACTTTTGTGTTCCTGACTCCGACCCGTACTTATAGTTTACTTTCTGCAGTGTCTCTAGACACTCTCAGAAAAGTTTGGTTGTTTGTCTGGAATTCCATCTTCTTGTTCATTACCCAGTCGTCCATGGGAATCCTGGGATTTATAAGGCGCAGGGATTGGACAACTTTGGTTGGGTCCAAGGGGTAAGTTAGACCAACGACCGCTTCTAGAGTAATTGCTCTAGGGAGTTCCGTCATTTCATGGACCAACAAAGTCCCAATTTCTACCTTTTCGACCGGCCTTCCCACTTTGGGTTGATTCGGGGCCTGATGAAGGAATTCGCTTTTGGAAATGTTTCTTGTGTTCAACCAAACATGACGGGTGCAGCGCTGAGATTACCTCTTATATAAATACTGCTTTCATTGGTACTGGGACCATTTTTGGAAATTTGCAGTCATTACAGTTTTCAAAAATTTAGTTTTTGCAACCACCGACTATCGCATAGATTCCATTACGAGGGAAGATCCTTGCAGAAGGACGAAAAGGGTTTAAGATAGCATCGAACTCAGGGAAAGGGGGGGGAGTTGATACACAGCTTTTCTTGTCACAAAGAAAATTATATTCATTCACATAAATGCGAACAAAGGTACCAAAAGTATTTCCTTAAGATGAGCTCACCGTCTTCACCGGCATTCCTACTCAGATGACAAATATGAATTTCCGAAATGAAGGAAGCAGTCCTTGATATTCTGCTGACACTGGCTGTAATCTGTGAACGGTGGGGCCACCACCTCGTGCATAATTTTCAGCTTATCAATATACTTTTCCAGAGCCTTTTGGACCTCTCCTGCATCGTATAGTCTTTTAGCTGTTTTGTCAATCGTAACCGAGTCCTGAAGGAAGGAGTCAGCTGTCAGCTACTTCACTCTGATAGATAGAAATAAATGGCTTACCTGCATAGCTTTCAAGGCCTTCAAGATATTCGTAAATTGACCGCACCTGGCGCATCTCACCATGAAATCGTTACAATCCAATGGTATTTCGATCACATTTGGACACTTCGTATCTGCATCGCATCGTATCCTTACCACGTCATTCCGCATCTCATCGAATTTCGGCCAATTTTCCGAGCACGCGGTGCAGTTACATTCGAATTGGTATAAATCCTCCATTTTCTCGCGTCTTTCTCTTAGCGTTTCTTGTGTGTACAAAGGACCATAATTTTCAGCAATAATCTCACCAGCTTGGATAGGTTTCACCGCATGAACAAAGACTGTTGTTCCATTGTAGTATCTGTAAAGAGATTTCATCAGGACTTTCATGACTAAGCCGGTTTGAGTAGTGCATTGCATACTTCACAATTCCAGGATCACATGAATGGTTGAACAATGCCAGGGTCGGGTAGATTCCAGCTCCAACGAACACAGTTTTCTTGGCTTCACCAGTTTCCTGAGATCTGTGCAGTTCGAATATTTCGTGAGTGTTGTACTGGAGGATCTGTAGATTGCTCATGATCAAGCTGGCAATAATTTGGTTCTGTTCATTTGTTGAATCCTCCTTGAAATATCCTCCTTCTTTTAAGCAATCGTTTAGGAACAGTGCCATGAGGGAGTACTGGAAGAAGCTGGATTCCGAACGCTTGTCACTATGTTTCACTAAACTGTAAACTCGTCGGTAATCGCTAGATGATAATCTGGAACAACAAAATTGACAGCTCAAATCATACAACTGATACTTAGTTCCAAATTTCAATACTTTTTTATCTCCTCTATTGGGAGGGTCTCTGAAAATTGTCCGAAATTATCTCTGAAGTACTCAAAGTTCTTGACGGCTATCATTCGAAGGGCCATGTGACAGTTGATAGAGACTCCTGAACGCCATATCGATGGAAGGATCCCACATTCAAATTTGTGAAAAGTTGTAGTCGCTTCCTTGAAACAAGAATCCGAACAGAATATAACGTCTGCACAGTTGGGGCATGCAACTGGTATGACTGTCCTAGAATAAAAACCAAAAAGATCAGAGGAAGAGATGGAGGTTATTGACATTGGCTTCTCCTCTGTTCGTGTAAGGAACACTGCTTCTGCCATTAGTTTTGCCGTAACAAAGCCTTGGAGCCAAATGAGTGCATTCAAAATATTTTTCTGGCCTGCTTTATCCTTAAAAGCACCTTGTCCTTCTTACCTTCTTAAACAATTTTGACAATGAGTTTTGCTATATTTCTCAAGCAGGGCAAAGGCGTAAGGCTTTTCAATAAGAACCTTCTCCCCAACTTGTATGTTCCGACTCGCTTTGGCAAACCGACCCTCATCTGGGTTCTGGTCTATTCCCAAGGCATCACTTACAAATTCCTTGGGTTTGTGGTTGACATGTGGGGTGGACTTAGCCTTTTGTGCTTTAGGAACTTGGTCCCTTTCGAGGGTTTTGATCATTATTATGGCGTTCCTTTCGATTTGGCTGCGTTTCTCCAGAGGTAGCTTGCAGTCATCCAGGGCGGTGATGGTGTTCCTGGAATTTATAGCATTTTATATATGAAGGGGATGAGTTCAGTAGTAAAATTAGAAGAATAATTACTTAAATGACTCCATGGCTTCGATAAAATTTTTATTGGCGAGATGGCATTGTGCACGTCTCTCGTGGAGTTTGTACATCATGTCCTTTGGGTATCCTTTGTCGATCGCTCTTTTAATATCAGCCAGGCATTCTGTGAACTTGTTCATATGGAATAGAGCTGCCGATCTATTGGCAAGCAATATAGAGACATCCGCTTCTGAAAATATCGTTATGAATAGATACGTTAAAAAAAGGATTAACTGATCAGTCTATGCAAAATTTGCTTAGGTCCTCGGAGGGGTCAAGTGAGGCTGACATTTGGATAGGCCGTTTGGACCCTGTGTTTAGTTAGAGCGTTGTCGAGATCCTAACGAGAACAAGGGTAGTAGATTTGCTAGCTTAGGTTTGGGGGTTTAAAAGTGTGAGAGGGAACCATCTGGAAGTTTATGGTGATTTAAATAAACCAATCGATATGGAAGGAGATGGTAATATTTAAAGAGGTTGCTGCCCCAGGTTGTAGCAGTGTCTTGGTTTGTCTCTCACTCAAATCACCCCTCCCCCCCCCCCCCCAATGTTCCGCGAGACTACCATGATGTATTACTTCTTGGCAGAGGGGTTGGTTTACACCACCATGATTAAGCTACGCGTCCGTTGTGCTTTATTGCTGCGTTCACCGCGCTCAACGAGATTCACGGGGCCGATAACTACTTTGAGGGCGTAGTTTAACCTACCTCTTTCATTGGCGAATCACAGATGTTTCGGGTGCTCGGGAGTAGTGACACATTCGGGACAGTCTAAGGACTAGTCCAATCCGAAGCGATGCAAGTACTTCTTGTATCCACTGTGTCCTGTAAGGAACTCTGTTAGATGGTAAGTCAATTCTCCATAATTTCGCTCGATGCAACTCTCAATACGTGCAATCAGTGTATGAATCCAGCGGCCATTTCCGGAATTAACATATCTCACCGTTGTTGTCCTCTCCTGTACAGCTCTTATGGTGGCTTTTCGGAAGTCCGCAGTCACCTTGGATAGATTTAACCTCCTCCTCTGGTAGAGACTGTGTGTCTCATTCACAAGAAGATCCGAACGAATCATTCCCGCATGACACACACTGCCTCACCAGATACACCCCCAGCATAATTAGTCTTTATGCTGAACTCTCTCTTCTCGGTTCACCATGTGGTCCAGTGCACCTGCCGCGGCAGGAGTCGCTTATATCAGTATGAATCTTACCACCCCTGAGATATGTAGCTGGCAACTAACGTGGAAGTAAGTTGCTTCCCGGTTGGTCCGGTCCGCCATCAAGTGGGTGGTAGACTAACAAAATTTAGTCTAACTTCAGTCGGCTTTAGATCTGAATTTTTATTCCGCGGCTTTGTTTTGGAATTTATATAAAAGAGCAGTACCACCTTGCAGCCACTTCGATTACGCTGCTGCCAGGGAAGAGGTGAGGCTGCGTCTGATGAATTGCTTCGACTAAGCGATCCAAGGACCACAACCATGGAAGAGCTGCTTCTTAACTGGCCCGGTCTGTCATCAACTTAGGACTCTCTCAATTCCTAAACAAAATTTAGCTATATTTTGGCCATCCAATATTAGTCAGCATCCTTGCTAGAGACGAACTAGTTTTTGGGCCTTCTCTCGAATGTAATTCAGGTGCCCCTTCAAGTTCATCGATAATTACTCCCAGGATCTTGACAGTATTGCGTTTCCTGCGATTGGTAATATTGGACGCCTCCGTTTTTTCGTCGCCCACATGTGGTTTTACCATTCGTAACCATGCGATCATGTCATGAATGGTTTTACCTCCATAAAGTTCCATGTCCCTGGGGTGTTTTGCAACTACTACCACCACCGGGTCGTCTGCAAAACCAATGAAAGTTGCCTCCTTTGGAACGCAAAAGTAGAACACTCCGTCAAATATTAAGTTCCACAGCAGGGGCTTTCGGGAGCACCTGTTGTCACAACCTCCCATCTTGTACCATAGAAGTCTCTCCGAAAGGTAACTCTTGATTATTTGAGCTAAGTAACCACAGCAACCTGGCTTTTAATCCCACCCCAGTTGGCCGAGCGAAAGGTGTTCCTGATATCCAACATCAGGATCGCCAACAACTTCCCCATAGTGTCTAACACAAAGATAGCGTGAAGTGAAGAGGATGCTGCAGATGATTTTTGGGCTTCTGTAGCAGAACCGACCTCTACCTTTTCCACCAGTCGGAAAAGACTCCTTCCAGCATGCACTTTTCAAATATGCTTATGAACCATGTGTGCCTGATTTTAGCAGTCAACTTCAAGGCTTTGTTCGGAATCCCATCTGCCTAAGATTCTTGTTCATTACAGCCTTCTAAGCAATGCCCCACGGGTTCATATTTGCCTCAAGGCATATATGCCAGTAACAATTCCGCTCATTTCTCCGTACGGTCTTCTTAAGGCTACTCCGAAGATTGCGGTATTCTTTTGTCATCTACCAACGTTCTGGCCTCCCTCTTGTCTTTTAGCAAACCCTCCTAGCTCGTAGATACGGTGATTTCAACAGCGAGATTTCCTATGTTTTGGTTACCTACTGTGGTAGAAAGGCCGTCTCGGCATTGTAGAGTCGCGTACGTCAGGTACCCGTCGACATAGCTAACTCACCTTTTCCAGCATCGTTTCCTTCGATTCACGACAACCTGCTCAAGCCATCAGAAATGAATGCCCTTCGAAAGCTCCAGTGGACCAGCTACTTATCCATGTTTCTCCACTTCTGTTGGGCATCCGACTGCCATCTTCTCCATTTCTAATGTCTCGGCAGATTATTCTTCTCGCCAAAGTGGTACTGAGGTAAGTCAAGTCGACGATCGGAAGGTGGACGCATCTAACATTGACTGGTACAATATTCTGCTCCGTGGATGGTTGAAGCATGATTTGAACCCTGGTCTTCGTCACTCAGTCTTTCCAGCCCAAGTTGCATGCGTTGAAATTCCCAGCAATAATTTTGGGGCTGTGGTCTCTAGCATCCAACACTAAGCTGTCTAGTATCTCCTCGTATTACGCTACTGGTACTGGTAGGGGCGAAACCGCTTTAGACACGTGCGCCGTTGTGTCCTTACAAAGCCGGCTTCCGGGAATGTCACTGTTTCTATCTTTTCCAGATGAACCTTTAACCTACGTAGAACTACCGTGAACTCCGTAAGGTTCGCAAACAAACGTCACGCCCACATCGAATAATTTGCCAGAGTAAGGTAATCTTCTTTTCCTGCTAAGGTAGACATTTTCAGAACCCAACGAGTATGTAGGGTTTCTACCCACTAAATCATTGCTTAATTCACTCTAAAAAAACCTCCCCCTCTCTATCATTATAAAATCATTTGTAACAACGCCGTCCTCGTTTCATAGCTTCTCTGAGCTTATGTTGGATGGATCTAAATAACAAGTTGGTCGTATCCTCTTCTTATTGGTGTCATCGTCTACTGTCTCCTACCAAAGAAATGAACGTCGCCTCGCGGTAATTAAGACGAGGATCTTGCATTGGATTGGTGGAATAGCACATAATGATCATGTGCGAAAAAAGAATATTAGCGTTCATTGTGTAGGAATTGCTAGACCGGCGTCTTCAATGGTACCGTCATGCTATCTGCATGGTAAAAATAACCAAAGCTAAGGTAGATCTAAATGTTTGCGTTGATAGGAAATGACTCAATCCAATCTGGGTTTACATGTTAGATATTAATTTGAAGACCTCTTGAATCCAATCAGGCAAAGTGTCAAAACCAATCTGGAAGAACCTATCTCGCCACCGAAAGACAAACGCATATAGCAGCTGTCATTGAATCACTGAATTTTCCGACCTAAAGGCTCCCAAAGCTGGGAAAGCGGAAGTGCTAGTAAGTAATGTGTCAAACGTTTCCAGGCTAGTTCTCTTATGGCTGGCAGATTTTTAGTTGGTAGTCCGACGGTGTACTGTTGCGCGAGTCCAATACGCTGTGCTTAAACGCAGTCGCCTACCCTACCCCAAAAAAAATTTGGTCGTATCAGTTAGTTTGAGGTTTTTTTCACCTGCAATTCAGGCACCGCTCAAATAAACTCGCTAAGGTCTACCAACATCTTCGGTATCTCTGAGGCTCTGGAACAAATCGTACTGACCCAGGCAGGCATTACAACTGCATCCTAGGTAGTAGCCTTAAAAAAGTCTCCCGGTAAAGATCGAACCGGTATTCACCGGTGCACACTGAAAGTTCTCGTCAGCTCTGTGCTGACGTCCTGCAAATCACAAACCGAAACAAGGACCTAATTTGATACGTTTCAATTTCCATTTGACATAGAAGGCAGGAGGACCCAGGCTCGATGTCCTGGGGACGCTGTTTTGGGCACGGAAGGATTGATCCTGGTTTAGGAAGACTTCAGTGCTAGTACTTGAACAGCACACGCCTCAGCTAGGCTACAGAGAGAAGCGGATTTTTGAAAACGAGATAAGAACAAGGCGCGTAGTATGAAACACCGAATCCACGTCAACGTTCCGGAGGCATTCCTTCGCTAAGCACCCTAGAAAATTCATTTCAAGTGCCGAGTTATTTTACGGATAATTAAGGATCTTCTGATAGACCGCATTCTGTTCTACGAGACGCTAGACGGCCAGAAGAGGATGAAGATCACATAGGGGGTAGCATAGAGATGTATCCCAAGCCCGGACCTTTGCAATGCTTCTTGCGATAGTCTGCCAAGGTTCGACATGTCTGAAGAATGAGGGGAATGAGTTGAGTGGAATGAAGGCAAACATGAGTGGTCCTTTTTTATAAGTGAAACGTAGTCTGTTCAGCTCTACGGCGCGGAGGCATGGACTGATGTTCTTTACATGGAGGTCGAGGAGGACCTTGCACAAGTCCAAAGGCGGGGAGAATTTTAAGTCACAGAACTGGCTATGAAGATGCGGGAGTGTCTCCCACTGTCCTTATTACTAAGGAACGCAACTCTCTTGCAAAACAAATCAAAAGCCGGATGGACTACACAGCTCATGGTCAACTAAGTCTCGCGACGAAACCATAGTGGGGTTGACTATTTCTTTACCCAGCTTATAAGTGGGCATGGAGGTTTTCCGTCCTACCTGCCATTGGGATGGTGGATGACGCCGATCAGAGCTTTTTTTTCTTATGGGTGGGATGGGATTCGTAAGTCACTTTATGGGGAGAGAACGTGCTGCGCATTCCAGTCCAGTTCTTCTTGGTAGAGGGATCGGCACTGTGCGCGTCTCTCCTGGAGTTTGTACATCATGTCCTTTGGGTATCCTTTGTCGATTGCTCTTTTAATGTCGGCTAGGCATTCTGTGAACTTCATGTTCATATGGAATAGAGCTGCTGATCTATTGGCAAGCAATATAGAGACATCCGCTTCTGTAAAGATTGTAATGAATAGATACGTTGAAAAAAGGATGAACTGATCAGTTTATGCAGCATTCTTCTCTGTGCTTGGTACTTAGGGGGGACAAGTGAGGCTGATATTTGGATAGGCCGTTGGGATCTTGTGTTTAGCGTTGTCGAGATCCTAACGAGAACAAGGGTAATAGATTTGTTGTCTTAGGTTTGGGGGTTTAAAAGTGTGAGAGGGGTCCGCATGGTTGAAAATGGGCCGAAAACGATTTGTGGTCTGAAGAGTTTCCTTCAAGGAACCATCTGCAAGTTTATGGTGATTTAAATACACCAATTGATATGGAAGGAGATGGTAATATTTGAAGACGTTGCTGCCCCAGGCTGCAGCATTGTCTCTCACTCAAATCACACCTCTCTCCCCCCCCCCCTCCCCCAGTATTCCGCGAGACCGCCATGATGTATTAATTCTTGGCAGGGGGTTGGTTTACACCACCATGATGCATCTCTCAATACATGGAATCAGTGCATGAATCGAGCGGCCACTTCCGGAATTAACATATCTCACCGTTGCTGCATCCCTTGTATAGCTCTTTTGATGGCTTCCCGGAAGTCTGCAGTCACGTTTAATGGTTTCGCCCTCCTCCTCTGGTAGAGATTGTGTGCTTCTTTCACTAGGAGATCCTAGGGAATCATTCCCGCATGACACACACTGCATCACCAGATACTATCCTATATGGACTGCCCACCCTCAGCGTAAATAACCTTTATGCCGAACTCGCCCTTCTTCAGTTCACCATGTAGTCCAATGCACCCGCCCAGGCTGGAGCCGCTTATAACAGGATCTCACCACCCCTAAGATGTGCAGCTGGTAACTAATGTGAAAGTAAGTTGCTTCCCAACGGGTCCGGTCTGCCATCAGATAGGTGGTGGACTTATCATCATCATCATCAACGGCGCAACAACCGGTATCCGGTCTAGGACTGCTTTAATAAGGAACTGCAGACATCCCGGTTTTGCACCGAGGTACACCAATTCGATATCCCGAAAAGCTGTCTGGCGTCCTGATCTACGCCATCGCCCCATCTTAGGTAGGATCTGCCTCGTCTTCTTTTTCTTGGACTTGGACTTAGGACTCCTTCAATTCCAAGACAAAATTTAACTACATTTTGGTACTCCAATATTAGCCATCACGCTTGCTAGAGACGAAATAGTTTTTGGGCCTTTTCTACTCCTTAAAATTTAACTTGGTATCGATAACAACCCCCAGGTTTCTAATGATCGATTTTGATACAACTTCTTGATTACCGACCCGGATTTTGAGGAACGCCTCCGTTTTTTTTTGTCACCCACGTGTAGTTTCACCATTCGTAACCATGCTTTTATGGTATGAATGGTTTCACTTCCATAAAGTTCCACGTCCTCGGGGTGCTTCGCAATTACTACCACCACCGGGTCTTCTGCAAAACCAATGGAAGTTGCCTCCCTTGGTACGCGATGGCTAAGCACTTCAACACGCACTGAGTTCTTCAGCAGGGGTCTCCATATGGAGCCTTCGGTAGCACTTGCTGTTACAACCGCCGGTCTCGAACCAAAGAAGTCTCTCCGAAAGGTAACTCTCGATTATCTGAAGTAAGTAACCAGGGGTACCCTAGTCTTTAATTCAACCCCAGTTGGCCGAGTTAAAGGCGTTCCTGATATCCAGCGTCACGATTGCACATCACTTACCAACGCCAATGGCTCCCGATCACGATCTATGACCGTAGAATGGGTACTCCTAATTTCATAGTGCCGCTCCGATAGACCACCCGCTAGCTTGGTGAACGAAAACAGCCTGTTGCATATCATTCTCTCCAAGAACTTCCCCATAGTATCTAAAGGAAAGATGGTGTATAATAATATGAAGAGGATGTTCCAGGTAATTTCTGGGGCTTCTGTAGCACAACCGACCTCTACCCTTTCCACCAGTCAGGAAACACTCCTTCCGCCATACACTTTTCAAGTGTGCTTATGAACCATGCGTGCCTGTTTTTAGCAACCAACTTCAAGGCTTTGTTTGGAATTCTGTCCACCCTTGCTAGTTAGTTTAGTGGAGGAGCCGCAGTCCCCGGAGGTCGTCCATTCAACGGCCTCTCGCCTACGTTCGCAGAGTTTCGCGAATCTGAGATCATTCTCCAGAAACAGAGAATGCGTACACTTTTCTTTGAAGAAAACCTTACCAAGGTGTCTTCGTCTGAGGTCCGAGGAAGCCGAGTAGCTGCTTACGAATTGCCTGGCGGTTTCGTCCTTTGCCCCATTTTGGTTGTATACAGCCGAGACTTTTTACCGTTTTATGTTACTGTTACCGTTAGGGCAATCCATCTGTCCCGCTGAATGGCATAGCCAGTAATGGAACTGTCGTTCTTTCTTTAAGTGTAACCTATCCACTGCCATTTCTGCCGTCAACTCAAGAAGTCTATGAGTACCCGATCTGTAGAGATTGGGCCATGTTAGAGTGCATTGGTAACAGGGTGGAGGCATGTGGTAATCTTCTTCGGAACTCGGAGCTTTAGAATAGTAATGGCAGTCACTTTCCAAGCGCGACTCCTCTATATTAGGACACATTGGCGTGGATGTTGGTTGTAAGGTATTGGCTTTTTTTGGTTTTGGACAACACAGTGAAGGTGGATCTAGCGCTCTTAATGTATCAAGTAACAACAAGCTCGGTGCACCATCAGCAGAAACAGGATAGTGACAAGTTTATCAACACCCTCGATGTTCTGCTCCTTAATACCGAAAGGAAGAATGGGGGCGGTGACATTGCAGCTGACACTGCCGTAAATTCTGTTATGAACTTGATAACCACGGCCTGCAGGGCTCCCATGCCTAGGATGATACCCAGCCTTTATAGACCTTCTAACTATTGTGTATGGTGGGGGAGAAGCTACAACTTCTGAGCACTCAGGCCGTGTTGGCCCATTGTACTCGCCTTCTAGCTATTAGTGGGTAGCGGAAATTTCCGAATTGCGGAATGAGTGACATGTGCTCCGCCCTTTGGCATAACTTTTAATCATCCGAAAGAAGGCATGCATTACAATGACGGAGTTGAAAAACTACAGGAGACTCCTCAGGAGGACCTAGTTAGCGATATGAATGAGGATCCGTGGAGATTCGGTTATAAATTGGTCACCTGGAAAACTGAGCAGAGCAGTAGCTCCATTCATTTAATATGAAATTGATGGATTGCATTTTATGGGCGTTATTCTATTGAGGATTGCCTGCTGCTTTTCACGAAGCTTCTCTATGGAAAACAAGAAGGCACCAGGTTCCGATAGTATCCCTGCAGCAGTACATAAACTTGTAGTCCACTATTAGCCAGACCTACTGCTCGGTGCATTCAACGCTTGACTGAGGTATACGTTTTTTCTTCCCGCTGGAAGCTAGCGAGGTTTGCGCTGATTTGGGAAAAGAAACCCTAAACTTTTCTGGGCTAGCAACCTGCAAATTTTGCAACTCTACTGCTACCGAAACGCACCAACAGAGACTTCTGATGTAGTGCAGAAGGATGCTTTCTACGAGCAACTAAACGCGGTTCAGGAGAAGCTTGCTAAGGTGACATCGTCATCGCGATGGGTGATCTGAATGCCTAGGTGAGATCTGACAACACCTTCCTCGGACACATGATGAGGAAACATGGTTTTGGCGACCGTAACTGTGATGGTAATGGTGGGAGGTTCGTGGATTCCTGCAGCTTCCACCGCCTTGTCATTGGTGGTAAAATGTTCAAGCACAGAGCCTACCAAAAGTCAGTTGGGTTTCAACTGACCGATCACCATCTGATGGTTGCTTACGATCGCATGCTTGTTGCGTCTGCCACTTATCGAAGGGTTGGGGAACTAAGTCCAACATTGACCGCTTGTACAACCCACCTGTTGCTTGACCGCGGGAGAGATATCTTTCAAACGGCACATCTACTGAGTAAGGCGCCTGAGAATATCGATTAGTATTAGGCTTGCCGGTCTGTCTGACTGCGGAGTTGTGGAAGCGGTTCAATGAACGGAAGGGGTTAACTACTGCGAGTGATGATGGGCGTGACGCCTTCTATTTCTGATACCGAGCGAAATCCCGAGAAATTCAGCGTAGTGTACGCCGTGACAAGAGAAAATTTGCTATTGCGCTGGTCAGGGAAGCGAAAGATTTTGAGTGTGACAATTGAAGGGATATATGCGTGCTCCCTGTCGTCGCAAAGATAATAGCTAAAATAATCCTGGAGTGTATCAATGAAAGCTTGTTCAACAGAGAGCAGGCTGGTTTGGAAAGAGGGGCAAGCAGAGTTGAAGTTGGACTGAAGACCAACAAAACCAAGGTTCTCAGTCTAACGGGTCATCGCACTGTCCCTATCTGCAATTAATGGGGAGAGCGTCAAAAGCGTCGATCAATTTGTACATCTTGGAAGCTTGATTCCCGACAATGGAGGCACTGAATTAGATGTTGCCGAACACCTTAGCAACGCTTTCGCTGCCCGGTTTAAAATCTGGAAATGCAGTTATCTCAACACGAAGATCAAGTTGAGACTACTTTGTGCTGGTGTTCTTTCTGTGTCTGTATGGGAGTAGCACGAGGAAAGTGAACTCCACAGTTACTCAAAAGCTCCAAGCTTTCATCAATACCTGTCTGCGTCGTATCATCGGAGTACGCTGGCCTGACACTATCTCAAACAAACAGCTTGGTCAGCGCACAAGCATGGCACTCATATGCGATGTAATAGGAAGATGGAAGTAGCAGTGGATAGGAGGGGCGACAATTGCATTGCGGGCTATGCCATGCAGTGAAATCCACTCTCTCAAGAGGGTCGAGTGGGTCGCCCCAAGGGCACTTGTGGCTGCACAGTAAAGGACGAGTGTGAGCGTCACAGGAAGTCGTGGGAGGAGCTGAAGGGTCTTTCAGGTAACCGCAAGCGATGGCGAGCAAGTGTGGTTGACGCGCTATACCCCACCAATGGGTGAAAGGCAACCATATATATACGTATGCTTGGCAGACTCAGGTTAGAATTCAAAAAATTCATCAGGAGTCGACTTGGTTAAACGATACGTGCTTCTGGGAACTTATCTGATAGACAAATCAGTTTTAGAGTAGGGGATGCCGTCATGTTGGTCGTGGATGCCGTTCGTTGAACTGAGGCCTATCTCGATGTTTGATGTCAGAAATGCCTTTAATTTTGTGAAATTCCACGTCTCGGCTTATCTCTTACAAATATTGAAACGGTAGAGGGCCAGAGGGGAATGGAGATGGCATCGGGAGTAGCATCTATCCTTGGGCTGGACCTCTGGAATGCTGTTGTCCTAGTTTGTTGAGAGAGTAGCGCTTGGTCGGTTATGCAGAAGATATTCCGGCAGTTGTGTCCGAATGCAAGGCTGAAGAGACACAAAGCAGAATTGGCATATTGATGCGATGGGTAAGCGAATGCACAGCTGCTCATGGTTTCGTCCTTACGCTAGAAAAACCGAAGTACTCATCCTGACTAAAAAGAAAATCCGGAACCTGCGTCCCGTATCGATCTGTGAGTTGATAATAGATTCAAAATCAACGATTAAGTACCTTAGATTAACGCTCGACTCAAAGATGAGTCTTTCCGAGAAAATCAGAGCAATCGCGGACAAGGATGCAACTGGACTTTCGGCCTTAAGTCTACCAGGAGATGTCTTATAATCACCAGGAGACGTCTTATAATCAGTGCAACGTGGTGGTCCTGTTCGACGGCGCGAGAAATGAACTGATGCTCATAGCAAGGAGGTGTATGGTAAGTGTGTTTCGCAAGTAGGGACGTGCTGCGTTTGGGCAGCGCACTATCTCAGAACTGACCGTGATAGTGATCGTGGGAGTGATTCCTGTTCCCTTCCTCCCAAGGATCGCAAGGCCATGTGTAATTGCCAGGGAGGAGACTCAAAGGAGGTGGTTGCTTGTTAAGAGCGGCAGCACATACTAAATGAGGTGCAAATCCGTTGCCAAAACGAGTCAACAGGAGAATGGACTGCGCGACTAAATAGGAATTTAGATCCAAGACTGAATCGAAAGCATGGTTTTCTCTCCAGTCAAGTTTCTAAGCGGATAGGGAGCTTTTTAGTCCTTGCACTAGATTGAGAAGGCCCCATCTCCTGCGTGTGTATTATGCAATGGGTTGATGACGCTGTTCCTAGCTTTTTTTCTTATGGAAAGTGGGTTGGAATTGGTGAACAACTTTGTGCAGACACAGGGGATATATGCTGATGAGCGCTGTCAAAGAGAAGCCGACTGGCATTCTTCCGTTGGTATAAGGAACTCCCTGGCTTGCAGGCCCTCTAAGACGGAAGAGTGGAAGTGTGACCT
Organism: Hermetia illucens; assembly: GCF_905115235.1. Taxonomy (NCBI): domain Eukaryota; kingdom Metazoa; phylum Arthropoda; class Insecta; order Diptera; family Stratiomyidae; genus Hermetia; species Hermetia illucens. The sequence goes on from NC_051849.1 coordinate 218,973,564, forward strand.
GAAATAATGTGTGAAACGGTTTCAGACAAATTTGGCGTACCCAGGGCTGTTTCAACACCGATTTGATAGTGTATTTTCGCAGAACCTTACCTATTTGTGCCACTAATGCATGGTAACCTGATTAAAACGTTCGTGTTTTTTTCGGGATTTGGTCATGAGGTCTACTTCTACCTTTCACAGGACTTGTTTGGAATTTGCAAGATAGTTCAGAAATTAAATTCATTAGGTTCCCGTTGATGGTGTCAAGAGGTATCTCAACTAATTTTTGTTTAGTTCATCTTCGGCCGGCTTCTGCTTTTGGATTCTTTTAAGGAGCACAACACCTGGGAAGCAGCGGCGTCAGATGGGTTGTTTCTATCCTAACTAAACCACCAATTCTTCTTTGCCTTCATTTATTAATGATTTATTTATATTCTTAAGTCGAATTCTCCTCTGAACACCTTATCAACACTTTTATTACGGCGCAGAATTTCAAGAGAGAATTGACGCTACTCTGGCTACGACTTTTTGGACCCAGCTGCTATGTAAATTGCACAACGTGCTATTTTCCTCGTACTCGGCACAATTGAGGTTAAAACACTTTTCCTTTTTGGTTTTCTTTCGACTTTCACTTTCTCACCTTTTTCCCCAGGCATGGACACATAGCTCTTACTGTACAACATCAGAGCCTCTGTCCATTTTTTATTCCGAAACGCTTCATTTCCGATTTGTTTCAATTTTAGTGCATTTTCCTCTGATTTTCCGGGAAATTCGCGATTGATTTTCACTTTATTTTCACTAACAACACTAATTTTTGAAACATGTTGGATTCGTTCTAAATCGGTTTTAAAGTTTCCCAACGCGTTGATATCATTGGGGTTGATTAATTTCTTGACTTTCTCATAATAATCTGGGAAAAATTCCGGATTTTCCGAGGTCGCGGTCATCTTAAAGGGAGGCAAGTTAGATCGAGTGATAGCGAAAACGAGAACTGAAGATTTTTGCTTCTCATTCTGAGGGAGATGTGTATGGGAGATTCTAATTTGAGCAGGGAAATGCTATTTTTAGCACTGGATGCGATGGAAGTTTGGCTGCATTGGGGGCTCTTGTAAGATGTTTTTCTGGTCTTATTGTATCCGGGTGCGCACGTATGTACATATGCACTCTGAAGCAAGTGGAAAGCGATATGAAAAGGATCCTTGGGATGCAGCCGAGTCAATCCATTCTAAAAAACGTTGGGATTCATTACCTCTCCTCTCATTTTCCGTAAGTGTTTGGCATGTCTTACATTGCCCATCATCCCACCTTAATTGCCTCTGCAAACAATTGCGCAATATCACCAGCTAAACGGTCTTACTTCCGTGTTTATGTTCACCCCCAAATTGAAAAACTATAACATCGTCTGAACAATCCACACTACGAGTACCATCCTAAACATTTTCCCAGCATTCGAGGAGACACTGTCCTCACATTGAGTTTTCCATTAACGACGAACATCGTATCGACTATAATAGCGGTTCCAATGGGAGCAGAATTAATTAAGTTAGCGGCGACTGGGAGAGACTCCACTTCGATTAACACAAAATATAATTAAGAAAATTATCAGAAGCCATTTATCACGTGCGCTCAGAGAAGGAGCAAGGAACCATTTGCAGTGTTCGCAACGACATAGGGAAGCATGGGAGTGGGGGGAAGTTTCTGAAACCCAATACCAAAACTGCGATGAAAAATCGCCAGATCTTGGAGATTAGGCGAATAATAGACCAAGTTTGCGAAGGCAATGCACTGGTGCCTTACGCCTAGTGCCTACTAGACCAAGTGGAATTCACTAGACGACGATATGGGGAATTGTTAATGAAGCTCAGGACAGCCCGGGCCGGGAGTACCGGGCGAACTGAGGGACCGAGGCACTGAGGGGTTGAGAGAATGCCAGATACTATGGCACAACAATGAACAGACAAACACTAATTTCTACATGATAGTTGGGGCCCAAACAATCAACTTAATTAGCTGGGGAGTCACTCAATCAACATGGAATGGATCTTGGTACCAGCGACGACTATCATTGCTTCTACGGTCGGGAGAGACAGGCATTTGGGAGCCAGCCAAGGCCAGGGGGGGGGCGGGTAACTTAATTAAAAAACTTTAATTAAATCAAAATCAAACATCAAATTTCAAAAAGCCATTAATCACGTGATGTGTTTCCGTCAGGGAGTGTGCGACGCGATGAACATCGAATGGTGAGGAGCCCGCGGTAATCTACCCGAAGCAATTAACTCTATGACAAGGGAATCCAAGCATATACAACGTATAGTTGGCAATAAAGATTATTGGGTAAAGAAAGTGTTGTCGATTTTGTTTATCACGGGGAGATTCCTTATTCTATCGGAAGGGTTTTTTTTATGTATTCTGTTGACATGGATCCCATATTTATGTCACTTTCTTATTATTGGTTATTGTCAGCTATCGGTCCTTATTTCGTTCTCCATTAAAAAACTGAAAAGTGACCAGAATAGGGCAAATAGTAAGCCGACAATGGAACTGCTAAGAACGCACCGCTCTTCTTTCATTTTCCGTTCTTAACTTTGCTTTCCACTTTCAATTTGGTGGCTTTGCCTCAGATGATCTAAAACCTCTTTGGGAGACGAGTAGCGAAGGGTCACTATAGTCTGAATGGCTATACAATACTCAGCCGTCCCAATGAGTAGGTAGAATAAAATCCATTTGGATTAATACTATTTTATTATTACGTCGGGTAGTCGGTGTCCTCCTGAGGTATTCAAGTCATAAAAGGATATAAAACTAAAACTTCTGGTTGTCAACTAAAGACCTGAGGATTCAAAAATTACGAGAGGCGGACTGACCTTTCGGCTTTGACATTTTACTTTCATCCACGGTTAATGAGAGGATTCTGGAATAAGCGACCGTTTATCGACGATGGTACCGAGGCTCCCCAGAGTGGTTACTTGTTCCAGATTTAGCGAGAATCACAGCAGCACAAGCTGGATAATCCAGGGTTAAGCGAGGTAACATGGAGCGACGCTACCTTGTCCTTCTTACAGTACTGTGCTACTGAACCCTGGCAAGTCTGCTGACAGTGGGATCAATGCTTACCCCCCATTCGCTAAACGCAGTTTTATGTCCGGAGAGCTGATATTAGACAAAAGCTGCGAGACTTCCGTCCATAATGAAGAAAATCTCAATAGTACAGTATTGCGTATCAGAGGAGGGATCTATGCGGTCTAGGAGGGGCTTCGAAAAGGGGACATTGCGACCGTGATGGGAGATTTGAATCGTTGGACGTTGGACTCTGATCACACTTTGCTCGGACATATGATGCGTAAACACGATCCAAGGGATCGTAATAACAATGGTGGTCCACCATAAAGTCAGTTGGGTTTCAGCTGGCACACGTCTAATCAAATCCACCATGTCGGGGTAAGCAGTATATTTCGTAGTTATCTTTGGGATGTTCGAAGCAAAAGTGACGGTGATGTCGGCCTCGAGCGGGATTATCACTTGATGGTCACAGGGGTATTGCGTTCGCACCTTCTCTCAGGGGCAGTGAGTCCCGAACCCTTAAGCCCAAACACGATATGTTTTCGGAACCCGCTAGACCAGACGCCAGAAATCTTGAAGAGTTCATTGGAGACTATTGATGAACGTTGGACTGCCATAAAAACACTCCTGTTTGTGGTGCAAATGAAATCTGGCTGAGTGCTGAGATTTTGAACAGACTTGGATCACCGACCACGTAGGGAGAGAGGGAATTGAGGGCTCTTGTATCGTTGATGTTCTACCTACGAAACTTTCCCGTCAGTCTTTGAAGAGATACTACTTCAACTAGTACGTAAATACCGAGAATTTGAGATCGTTTCCAGCGAGAGGAAGGAAGGGTTGATTAGCAGGTGTCCCTCAAGCGCTGTTTTAGATGTCTTAGGCCAAATAAGGGTGGTATCCACTAGAAACTGTGTGCTGAAAATATAGAGCAGAAGGTTACATGTTCAAGAGGTGCAAAGCAGGAGCGCGTATACGAGCGAGGAATTGTGAGGTTTTCGGAGTGAATTGGGAATAATAAAGGTCCAGGTTTGGGCTTTTAAGCTTGCTGTCATGGTCAGGTATGACTGGTTAATTAGCCGGCCGAAACTAGTTTTGCTATCGGAGCTTCACTAGCAATTGCCAGACTCATTCACATGATATTGAAAAAGGTAAAAAGTGTCACTTATAACAGATTTACCCCTATTATAGGATATACGGATGGCATAAAGCGGAGAGAGTTTGATTTTCGACAAGTTCATTCTATGATTGACGCCATTGGCGTAGTTGTTTCCCGTGGGTATTTGTTTTCTCTACTTAACCGCACAGTCTTTATAACGGATTGAGTTTCTGACCACAATCAGAGCCCCGCTGTGATAAGGATAAAGTTCATCATCATCACGAACGGCGCAACAACCGGTATCCGGTCTAGGCCTACCTTAATAAGGAACTCCGGACATCCCGGTTTTGCGTCGAGGTCCACCAATTCGATATCCCTAAAACTGTCTGGCGTCGTGGCCTACGACATCGTTCCATGTCAGACAGGGTCTGGCTCATCTTCTTTTCTACCATAGATATTGCCCTCATAGACTTTCCGGGTTGGATCATCCTCATCCATACGGATTACGGGACCCACCCACCGCAATCTACTGAGCTGGATATTATCCACCACCAGACGGAATCGTGCATCCTCATGTAGGTGGCCAAACATTTTTAGGCCGATTCCTCTGTCCAACGCGGTCAAGAGATCATATTTTTTCTTGCTAAGAACCCAGGTTTCCGAGGGATACATAAGGACTGGTAAGATTATAGTCTTGTTTGTAAGCACTGTGGAGTAGAGAAGAGAGACGGAGTTTAACTGTGAAAGACATTTAGCTTGTTAAGGAGAGTCAGAGCGAGCAAGAAAGCACCTCACGACGTCATCCAATTACACCAAGTCAGGTATGTCATGAACTGCGGAGCCACTGACGCAATGGTGAAAAACCTTGGGAAGCATCGCCTCTTTCCATTGCGTTTTCGGCAAGGTTTTGGCCATATGCCGTACAATCTATCTGAGTGTATCTAAACGAAACAGAGATTTTGATGACCAAATCCAATGAAACAGACACTACCACTGTTAGTGGCAGCAACCTGCCAAGAATTGATCAATTTGAGTACTGTTCTATGAAATTGCTTCACGTATCAGCGGAACTTCGTTAAAGTGTTGTTGCACAACTGGTGTTTCTTGTCATCTCAAAACCAAAATTTCTCGCAGTGTACATTTTTGCCCTTTATGTTTTGAGTGTTAGGCGCCTCACAAAGACAATGAACGCCGTCTCGCGGAAATGGACACGAAGATGTTGCGTTGGATGAGTAGCGTATTACGTTACAATCATATCTGCGATCAATTGTTAGCTCAGTTCGCTGCGGAGCTATTGCTAATCAGCGAGCAATACTGGAACAGGGATGCAATTCATGGAAATCTTGACTTATTGGGTACCGCTGACATCTGGGTATGGGACGACGTTCGATTTCGTGTTCTTGGCCAAGGCCGAGGGAATGGCTTTGTCTGGATTCGGTGTTTAGGGATAACGTGTTTTAACGTCCACCTGGAGGACGCCGTTTCGGGCACGTAAGGGCAAATCCTCGTAGGCAGTGATTTTAATGCTTGAGCCATTGAATGGGATATGTTTCAGCTAGACTCCAGAGGGAAACGAATTCTGGAAGTGGTGACGAGAATCGGGCGCGTAGTTTTAAACACCGGATCCACGCCAACGTTTCGGCGCCCGGGCTGCGAAGGAAGCATATCTGACATTTATTTTGTATTGGAATATTTGGCACCATCGGTGGATGGGTGACCACCAGTGTATTGCGTTCGAAGTGGTTAATGCTACTTGCCGGCGTGCATCAACCCATTGCTTCCCCTGCATGTGGAATGTCGCGAGGGTGAACATCCGGAAGTGATGAACCTGATAATCCAGCCGCGACAAGCTTTCTATGTACTGGTGCACGGCAGAAATTGCCGGCCTACGGACGGAGTGTCATAAGCTCTGCGGAGGAGGAGGACTCGTGGGGATTGGCTATAAGCTTGTCACCCGGAAAATCGTACCGCATTGTATGGGTATTATTCCCCAGACATCCTGTACGGGTTGATGTCAATAACGCGTAAAATACCGGGGATGGTCCCTTTTTCACAATGAGAGAGCTTGAAAAAGCGGTTCTCACCATGAAAAACAAGCAGGCGCCCGGTCTTGATGGTATCCCGGCGTAAGTTTACAAACTGGTATTCTGCTAACGTCCAGACTTTGAGGAAATTCATTCCACGTGCCAAACTATCTCTTGCGGATATCGCTCCCTGCTCTATGAGACGGTAGAGGGCCAGAGGAAGATGGAAATCACGTCAGGAGTAGCACAGGGGGCCATCCCAGGGTCGGATTTCTGGAATGCGATACGATAGTCTGCTGAGACCCGATATGCCGGATGAGTCGCGTCTAGTCGGTTACGTAGACGACATTGTGGCACTTGTTGCTGGACGAACTGTTGAACAGGCGCAAAGAACGTATGGATGAATGCTCATGGTTTCGATCTTGTGTTAGAAAAAAACCGAAGCAGACCCTGCGTCCCATATCGATTGGTGAGCTGACTTTAGAGTTAAAACCAGCGGTTAAATACCTTGGTTTCATGCTCGACTCGGAGATGAACTTCTTCGAGCAATTGGAAGCAGCAGCGGACAGGGCTACAGCTGGAGTCTGGGCTTTGATTCGGCTAATCGTGAATGTTGGGGGCCTTATATCTACTAGGAGTCGTCTCCTTATGGGAGCTGTATGGTGCGGAAGTATGGGTCGATGTCATTCATGAGGAGGTGCATCGTAAGCGCCTTGCTCAAATGCAGAGACGGCGAGCTTTGCAAGTGGCGTCTTCTTATCGTACTGTCTCCGAACCGGTCGTGATGGTGTTCGCGTGAGTGATCCCCGTTGCCCTCCTTGCCAAGGAGCGTAAAGCTATATTCCGTCGTAAGGCCGAAAAGTTACAGAGTGGCGATTTTCTTGGCAAAATGAGATTGAACTCGACCGGTGGAGGGACCGGATGGCAAGGGGTTTCCTGAACTAACAACTCTCTTCCTTCTCTACCCTCCTGTTGGTGAAAGGGATTCCTTGACTTTAAGGCTCCTAAAGCCTGGAGAGCGGAAGGGCTAGCCAGATTGGTTCTCTGATAACAGGGAGGTGTTTAGTTGGTAGTCCAACACTCTGTGTGTAAACGTATTCAGCTACCCTACTCCCAAAAAAAGGTATCTCTATTCTGGATCTCCGAAAAGACTCCAAGTCTGCAGGAATCACCTTTCCTCTCATCTCAGCAGACCAGCGTTCGCTTCATGACACAAAACCCCTAATTTCAATCAGCCGGCAACCCCTTCAGCATAAATAATCAACCCAAGTGCGGGTGGTAATTAACTCGCGCATTTACAACAGTTGCTTTTCTTCAATGGAAACTTACCGCCAAAAGGGTCTTTTTTTGTTCCCCATCCGTTTCCAATTAACATTATTGTTATTAAGACTCAATTCAAGAGCCGCAGACTCATTGTACGGATGCAACGATTTCTGGTGCCATTGCGCCAGCCACGCCGGTCGGCCAGGTGCGCCAGGTGGGGTTCAACCAAAGGCACACCTTTAATATTTGATAACTCGAAGCAAATCCAATTAATCAGCCTAATTGAAATCGCATTTGATGACATTCGGAAATAGTAGCCATTCATCCGCGAATGACTTGGTTTTAGTTGTCCATGGGAACTGGTAGACAAAGACGGGCAAAAACCGGGGGGAGAAATTCTATGGAGAAAGTTCAAGAGATTGACTGTCTGTCGGTTTGGTTTTGAAGGCAATCATCATTGGCATTGGGCGGTATGTAATGGAGATAATGAAATTTTAATTCGAATTGCTCAGATTGTTCTGTTTGCTCGGGTGAGAGTGGAGTCGATTTTTTGGAAGGAGACCTAATTTTCCGGGAATGTGGGTCAATGAGGACACATAGTCTCAGATGGGGACATCATTTTCATCTGCTCCAGCGGTTCCTAACTCCATGCAAATATCTCGGCACTAGTTAGTCAAAGCAGATGCTATTTCCCCTTCTCCGTCAGCTCCCAATTAAATTTTCAGTTCATTTGTCTGGATGAAAGTGCCCACGGAGTAATGTAGCAAAACAACAGCCAACTCTCGCCTGTCATAATGAGCTCCACTCACTATGAAGTAATTACATCAACTTCTCATTAGAGCATTCCTTAAGTGCCCATCAAAGGTGTACCGGGCCAGGACCGAGCCCGAACATTCGCCCGTCAACCAGCCAGATACTATCATTATACATCTTTTTATCCTCCGACTTGAAATTATAATTAAATTCCTTCATAAACACACACAATACAATTTCAAAGAGTCCTACCCTTCCGTGGCTCTGCTGGCTCCTTGCCGCCCTTGCTGTCGCCCACCGTCAACATTCTATTCTCTTGGATGCCTGTCACTTTATGTGTGCGTTTAAGTAAATTCATTACAAACCTAATTAAAATTTAAACTAAATATTAAGGGGAATACGGTCGAATGAGAAAATTAATTGTTTGAAGAAATTCAAGAACACAGGGTGGCAGAGGCCTGCCTCGATGTCGGTCTAGACCGGGGTCGCTTCTCTGGCCGAGGGACCCGTCGACTTACAGCTCTTCTCCTCGTTCAAGGAGGACTCGAGTGGGAAAGAGGACTCGGATCCACCAGCCACTGACTTCCAGTTCCTATCCACACTTGCCAACATCAAGTTTTTCAGGAAACAACCCCAAAGGGTTGTTTTATAGACAAAGCTTCAAAGCAAGTGAATGTGGAGTGGAGCCTGAATTGTTGGTGCTATTCGGCGGGACATGTGCATATGAGCGGGATGGATTGAGGGTTATGCACCCTTAACCCTCAATTTGTTAGCTAAGAATAGATGAAAGGCCAGAAGGTACTTTCCGCTGGGGGAGCGACTGTTTGTCCTGACACTAGATTTAAAAATTACTTGAAATGGATAAATAATTGGGAGGGCTATGTCAATATGTAGACATCCTTTTGGCTTCTCCATTCTGATCGACATGGAAACTTGGTCCATACATTTCTAGAAGAGAGCCCAAAAATAACTCCCAGGATGTGCATACCCCCCAGGTTCAGTAACCATAAACTGGAGTCCTGCAAGGAGCATTATTCGGGAAGCTCATAAATGTGTTTATAATTCCATAATTCGTTGCATAAGATACGCTTCTAAGTTGGTTGCCGTCCGTAGCTACTTTCTATCTTGCCAACGTCATAATGCTGCCATTGTACTTTTCGAATTCCTTTGTCAACGGCGAGTCCTTGTTTACTCGTAGTCCCATAAACCCTTATCGTTGGATATAATTGTGTGCATTCTAAGCATATTCGTTCGCTAGCTCTGGTCACCATCCTCCGGTTCCTCATTGTTCCTTGCTGCACCATTAGAAATGTGTGCCTATGTATGTCCTGAAACTGGTCCGGGAATATTAGAAGGGCTGCCCCGCTCCGCTTTTTCGTCCTTTCGATGTGTTATACCTTTTGCACGTCTCCCTGGCTACTCTCACGAATCCTTCCGCTCCACTCACTACGTATTGCCTCTGAATGGGGTGTTTTAATTAGTTTGCTTCAAGTTACTTCTAATTGCTTGTATGTGCAAAGGTATGTGTGTTTAATTAAAATTTGGCATTGTTTGTGCCATTTAATTAATATCGTAGCGACTTGAATTACAAAGTTCCCGAAAACTAGAAATTCATCGTCTTTCCTTGCCAAGGACTTGCTAGCATGTGTGGGGGAGTTGGGAGAGATTTTATTTTTAGGTATTTTGATTTGAAGGGTGCATAGGTGCGTGTGATTGGAGGATGTGAATTGAGCTTCAGGTTTAAATTGTCCTCACACGACCTCCTCGCGGTGGTCGCTGGAAACCGTCTTCGGACGGGCCAAGAGTGTGTAGAGCCAGGCTGGGGGTAGGCTCATCCAACTGACGACGATCTGCTTGTCTGCTGGTCATGTGTTAGGGGCAAGTAGATCTGGCGGGGGATGGACCAAAGCAACGGCCCGAGGAACGTCTTCCCTGTACTGAAGAAGGTGCTAATAGGACTCCAAGCCAAGGTGGAACAGCATACGCCAAGGGCTGCTTAGCGAATGGGGAGCTTGGTCTTTAGTATGCGAACTCTGAATACTTTGGGCACTTTCAGTTTCACATAATACCCTTACCCTGGTGGCCGAGCTAGCCAGGGTGGAAATTTTTCCCGGACTACTCGCAGGACCAAGACATGGACTCATTTTAAAAATATAAAAACCGACGATAGAAGAAGAGGAGGTGATACCAGGCGCATCATCGGAGGACGAGCGGCTGGCATTCAGCCAGGAGACAGTAGCCGTCGAGAGCAGTACACTCGGTGTCAGCCGTATCATCGCTGTGCTGAAACCAACTGTAAGGACCTCCCCGAGCGAGGCGGCAGACGGACTAGTGGCTTCCAGGCTGGAATCCACTTCCGTCGAACTGGGTGTAGCTAGCACCAGACATAGAATTCCTAACCCGAAACCCTCGACATCGGGGGATCTGTCAAAAGTGAAAACCGACCAAAACGTCGGTTACCGGAAACCGACTAAGAAGCCAAGGTTCACTAGTGTCCTGCTCAAGAGCTAGTACCAGGAAGCCATATATATTCTCAGCAAGATTGCTAAGAATAAGGAGGCCGATACTGTCGACGAACGGGATGAAAAAGACCTCGCTATATACCAGACGATTGCTGAGGAATACAACACCAAACGCCTGGCAGACAAGCAGAAGGTGAAGCTCATCGCTCTGAAGCGCGAACGATCTCAAGACGAGATCGAACAAGATCATAAGCGGAGCAGAGTTATCAAGTCCTCGGACGCAAAGCAACATCTGGGGAAAAATACGCAGCAACAGTTAACCCACGAACCACGAACAGCGAAACCTTTCAGCGACGTGGCCAGGAGGCACTTACGTGTGGTGCTGGCGGATGGTAATTCCGCAGTGTTGAGGCCATGCTGTCGGAGATGGTAATTGAGCATCTCCTGGACATCGAAGGCAAACACAGGGAATTCATCCCCTGCTTTGATTTATCTCAGGTGGTCCACGGGTTCCACGTTATAGATTTCGAGGACCAATTCTCTACGGACTTTCTCGGTTCGTGCGTCGCTAAGATCAGCAATGCCTGGGAGGATGTAAAGCTCAGTGTCAACCCTTACGACGAGATTCCCGGGAGACCGGTCGGTCGCACCTGATTGCCGAAGATCCGTATGGATAAGGACAAGCTTGTTCAATCCCTGCGCCTTCAAAACGCCAGGATTCTTATGGACGATTGGGTTGTCATCAAGGAGGAGCAACGCCAGACAAACAACCAAGTTTTTCTTACTCGGTATAAACGAAGAGTGCCTGGAGGCATTGGAAAAGGTCGACTATAAAGTCCGGTTCAGAGTCAGGAATGCAAAGGTAAAAGTGTTCCACTCTGCAAAACCGGACGACGACCTAGATCCAATCGACGCCGCCAACTGTTGGAGGAGATGACGATCGACGGTCCGACGGGGGCTGACGAATCCCTCACGCAAGCAGATCATGCTGAAGTTAACCCAGATAAATCTGCAGCACTCGAAGTGCGTCTCTGCTAATCTGCTTGTCTTCCTCCTAGAGGAAGACATCGACACCTCACTAGTACAGGAACCCTGGGTCGGAGGCGATAGAACCATCAAAAGCCTCCAAAGCAAATATTTCAATTTATGCCATAGCACAGCAGACGCTGATCAGGACAGACCTAGAGCATAGATTCTGGCGGTTAAGAGTCTGCACGCTTTTCTGTGTCCGGACCTGAGTTCCAGTTACCTAGTCAAGCTGGAGTAGGCGGGGGCAGAGAACGTGTATATTTATTTCCTCGGCTTATATAGCTTACGACCGATCAGCTCCGCTAGAAGAACTACAACATCTGACGAACCCCATAGCAACAAAGAAGGCCAACCTGTTGATAGGCTGCGGCGCCAATGCAAGGCATACGCTTTGGGGCAGCTTCGAAATCAACGAGGAAAGTGAGTCATTCTTTGATTTTATTATTTCACCATTCCTGGGTAGTACACCAACTTTCCATTTCCCCAGCTCAGAGAACTGTGACGGTCGGGAGCTAGTCCTTGATATCACCCTAATAACCGATAATGGGATTCTTAAGGTGGAGGACTGAAGAGTGTCTGACTGGAGATCCTTCTCAGATCACAGTTGGATACTTCTCAGTTTAAATCTTGCCGCAGAGGTCTCTAAACCCTTCAGAGACCCCTGGAGGATCGACTGGAAAAAGTTTGGTCAAGTTATTGAGAACAGACTCTCCCGTGCGCAAATTGGTAAGATTGCCACAACAGACGAACTGGAGTCAAAAGTCGGGGCTCTGAAAAACGCATTCGATACCGCCTTTAAAGTCTCGTGCCTACTAAGTACAGCAAAAGGACACTGCCACAGTGGTGGGATGAAGATCTTTCCAGCCTGAGGAAGCTGGCCAGAGAAATCCTTAACATTTGCTACCAGCATAAATATTGGCAGCCATACTAGGACTGCCTGAAGAAGTACAAGTTGATCATCAAGATCGCCAGAACATCGAAAGCACCAGTAAATCCGCGAGGCTCAGCAAGATTTAGTCGAAGGAACATAAGAGCCCATCCTTTCTTAAAAAGTCGGAAGGCTCCTGAACGGAATCTTCTAGTGAAACCTTCGAGCTGCTGAAACAAATGCACTTTCCCGCCAGCGAGGAGGACTGTGAGTCAGAACCTTACTTTGAGGGTTTGCGGTCACCCTAGCTGTGCGAGACTATCAAATCGGTAATTACCGAGGATAATATCGGCTGGGCTATAAACAGTTTCTCCGCATTTAAATTTACCAGGCCCAGATGGCATAATGCCAGTCATGCTACAGAAACAGCAAGAAAGGGCTTTTTGAGATTTACCGGAGCAACACCTCTTTAGGATACATCCACAGTCCTGGAGACGTGTACGAGCAGTTTTCATACCGAAAGCGGGCAGGCGTTGTCATCAGCCCGCGAAAGACTTTCGACAAATCAGCGTGACCTCCTTCGTGTTGAAGACCCAAGAGCGCGTCCTGGAGATCCACTTAAGGACGATTATGGAGGGAACGCCTTTCTCTAAGTCTCATCATTCCTACCTCAAAGGAAAATCCACAAAAACCGCCCTCCACGAGGTAATTGGCACGGTTGAGCGGTCGCTGCAATAGAGGCAGTATGACTACCTAGCTACCTTCTAGGGTATAGAGGGAACTTTCAACAATGTTAGTACCATGCTGAGTACCAGGATAATCCAGTCGGATCTGGGAAGCAACCACTTGACCAGAGCTGTGAACAGAGGCACGCCCCATCTATCCGGTACTCGTTAATAGTAATGGATGATTTTTTTTACAGCCTGCAGTGCTGTCAGACTACGTGGATCCATAGGCTGGACAGCGAAGCCCTACGGCCACAGTAACATTCTAGACAGAGTACCTCGGGAAATCTGGGCATTCCCCACGGACTATACCACACGCAAGCTGAACAACACGAGAAACTTTGTTGTGGACTTTCCAACCAGGGCAAATGGGAAGACCCGCGGCGTATTGCAAGGTTATGACTCAGTATTTTTACCGATGGATCAAAGATGGCCTGTAGAGTCGGCGCGGGGATTTTCTCGAATACACACATTGTATCCAAGTCGTATGGTCTCCCAGGTTTCGCCAGTGTATTCCAAGCCGAAGTACTGGCGATATTGGAAGTCTGTCGATGACTGGACCGAGATTCGAGCCCCAAGCGTAACATAGCCGTTCTGACCGGCAGCCAAGCGGCCATCAAGACCGTGTACACAGCGACGACATCTTCCAGACTGGCGGGGCAGTGCAGAGACGCGCTGAATACTCAAGGTCACCCTCCTCTGGGTTCCAGGGCATAGGAACCTAGGGGGAATGAGCGGGCTGACGGATTAGCCAGGTGAGACTCTGCTTTCGGCAGCCCTTCGGTAAATACAGTCGGCGTTTCACTGGCGGCTGTCAGGGGCGGAGTCTACTCGCAGTACCTAACAGCCGCGGGCCTTAGATGGCGAAGGCTTACGAGCTGTGCCAAGTCAAGGAGAATTTTGCCTGCTTATAACATAGCCCGATCACGAGAGCTCCTGTGCCAGACGTATGTAAATGCATTCGAGATTACGGCGGTCTGCACGGGGCACTGGCCCATATGCGACCATGGCGCAGGCTCGGCATACCCTACAATTCGCATTGCCGAAGCTGCAGAGAAGGAAGGGAAATTCTCATGCACTTTCTCTGTGATTGATTTGAAGGGTTCATAGGTGCGTGTGATTGGAAGGTGTGAATTGAGCGCCTGCCAAGGATTTGGTTGGAAACTGTTACTAGCAATGATGATGTAATGGTTCTAATCGCGACTGCGTGTTCATGTTTACTTCCAAAAATCAAATTAGTTTCTCCACACCAGAACGCAGTTAAACCAGTAATGGGGAAGCCAGAATCCTTCAAACCTAAAAGCTAAAAATTACCAGCCACCAAGCATTCCAGTCAACTTACTTCACCACCAAACAAAACTATTTGCGTATTAGGATTCTGATTGTTCCTACAACTTCGTACCTAATTAGCACAAAAAAAAGCTGGAAACATTCTGTAAAATGTCACCACTATCAAATCGCGTGCTCATTTTTCATTGTGGCAAATTCATTCCACCGGGGGTCGTGAAGTCTGGGAAAACACACTTATTGCTGGTACAAAAGGGGAAGTAACGCTTTCCGCTTTCGTCTTTCATAAATTAAGTCCTAACAAAGTGACGGGTTTTCATATTTTGAGGTTTATATTGGCCTTAATCACGCATACGTGCACTTAGTAATCCTTTTGAACTCGGTGCGAGGAAAGAATATAAAAGTAAATTACACCAAATCAGAATAATGGACAAGAGGGATGAAAATTGGATCGGTTGATTTGGTTGATGATTTGGATTTTAGTGAATATTGTCCATAGAAGTGAGAGAAATGCCAATGAGGTATTATAGAGAGTCCTGAATATGTTTTTCATGCATCCAAGAATTGAAATCGTTTCCATCATTCGAGCCCTGATGGGTAGGATTGCGCCTCCAGCACGCCCGCGCACCATAGTTCATGGTGTGACAAAATTTGCTCTCTCCAAGTCTTCTCGAGAACCCTACACTCCTCCTCTACTGTTCTGCGCCATGGGTTCTATTTTCTTAAATTGTGACCTATCCACTGCCAGTTCCGTTCTTTCGATACCATATCTACCGGTAGCTGGCATGAAAGCTGACACAGGATATCGTTTGAAAATTTAAGTTGTTCGCTCTGCCACAACACTCCACCCCCAGCTGAAGCCAAAGGGTGTTCCAGCGAGGAGCTAGACGCACAGGTCTAACAACTCCCAGTCGCAAATCAAAGCGGAGGCGTCGCACGCTCTTTGTCTTGGTCGCGTTTTCTTGCTGGACGAAAGGCTTTAGACGAGCTAAGAAGGCCAATGTTGAGGTTATAATGATGTTGGCCTCACTCGAGTATATCGAAGGGGCCATGACAAAGTGGCTGCAGCGGCTTTCGAGGAGCGTCCTTCCTAATTAGGGGGAGTTTCAGATTCTTCCCGCATACCAGCTCCTGGACCAAGGGGGGTGTGTGAGTGTTATGTGTTTGAGGTGGGGGAGAGGTAAAACCTCTGAGCACTCAGATCTTAGTAGTCCATTGTACTTGATTCCTCCGTCTGACGGAATATCCCGGACTCGTTTATGTATCGCAGTAGTTCCGTTAGTGGATGTGAAGCTACCCGTTGCAGTTGGAGCACAACAGCACCAAAAATCTGATGTCTGATGCGTCCTTAGGCGGGGCACTCACATAGAAAATCTTCTGGGCATTCCACTTCTTCATTACAGGGTGGACACGAAGAATCATCTGAGATAATTCCTATTCTGAACAGCTACTGAATTATGGCCAGTCAGAATGCCCACAATACTTCTGCAAGTCCCCCTGCTTTTCGACAGGATTAACTTTTGCAGTATTTCATTGATTTGGTTTTGACAGGAAAAGTTTGGCCTGTCTAGCGGCGTTAAGGCTTCGCCACCTGCCATTATGGGAAACTTGTTCCCAGTTTTTGATAACAGCATCAGCCAATGCTACTGACACCCCAATTGCTGGTTCCGATCCGGGCATAGGGAAAGTTGAAGCCTCTTTTGCTAAGGCATCCGAGATTTCATTTCCCTCTACACTACAATGACAAGGTATCCAGAGTAATTACTTCGGGCATGCGAAGGCAAACGACCATAAAGTAATGTCTTGCCTGAAGCAGACGCCAGTGAGTGGTTTGTTTCGCACCTCCAGAATACAACTGCTAAATCTTCTGCTGATCGCGATATGATCAATCTGATTAGATGTTCCTTCTTTGTCAGTTGAGACTAAACCAACTTTATGACAAGCTCTGTTTTCGAATAATATGCCGGAGGGGTGGCGGCTGCAGAAAGCCGCAAACCGCTCACCATTATCGTGACGAGTCTGCGTCTTCCCTCGACATGTTCGAGCAGCTATTCAGCATTGAGTTGCTCATAGAAAGCTTCCTTCTCCTCAGCATCGGAAGTTTTTTATAGTGCGTAACATTGCATTATTGGAATATTCTTCAACCTAGACCGAACTCTCACAGTTAGTATTCTGTCGGATACCACGACAAAAAGCTACGTCAATCAATTTCCGGTAGATAAAGCAGCGCAGGATCGCAAGATGGAGAGGAGTGCTCCCCAGAAACGCATAATCTATCACGTGACTCTCTATCACTATCGAGTTTTAAGTTATCTGCCTTAGCATTCCAATATCACGATCTCAGCATCATTCAAACCTGGTTGGATGATAGGAAGTCTCCCCTTTCCTGTTCGGTTCGTGCCTCTCTCTTTCTTTCATTCTCTTTATGTTCTCTTAACCTACTGCTCCCCGCCTTCCTTTCCCCTTAACTACTGTCATCTTTTTCTTCACTTATTCACTTTCATCAAAATCCTGTGCCGCTCTCCAATTTGACCTTTCAATAAATGATCTCCCCTTCCCCTCAATTAGCGTATGGCTACTCAGCACATTCCATACCATCCTACCAGATTTGTTTCTATGTTATGTCTCCTCCTCTCCCAAACCCCTGCGCCTATACCTTAGCAGCGTCACGAAGGTAAACACCGGGAAGTTTGTCGAAACTGGCGCTGCAGTGGGCACTGTTATAAATATTATACAATGGTGAACCTGATAATGACGGCCTGCTGAGATTTTATGCCCAGGAGGCCATCGAGACGTAGGAAGCCTTCTATGGATTGGTGGACAACGAAAATTGCAGAGCACCGAAGAAGTGTCACAAACTCCGCCGCTTGATATAACGTCTAAACGACCGAGGGCGAGATGGCCATAATGACAGAGTGCAGATCAGTCAAAAGGAGACTCCACAATGCAATAAACAGGAACGAAGCTCGCTGCTGGAAGGATCTGATGGACGAGGTGAGGTCGTGAGAAACCGTGGGAACTCGGTTACAAATCAGGTAAACAGGGCTCTGCAAAAACTTAAAGGCAAACAGCTGTACCAGTTTGTAGGGGCACTATCCCCTCCGCACCCTGTACTGGATGATGACGCAGCACGGAGAGCGCCTAGGATTGCCCACTTTTCTCTATAAAAGATCTAGAAGAAGCGATCCTCTCTATGAAAAACAAGAAGGCCCCAGGACCCGATGGCACCCCAGCATAGGTATAAATCTGGTGCTGCAATATCGGCCAGACGTAATGCTCGGCCAATTTTCCATTATCGTTGGAAAGTGGCGAGGCTTGCGCTGATCAGCAAAGGGGAAGGCTACTCTGAATTCCCGCCTTTATTTCGCCCACTTTGTACGTTTAACACTATCAAGAAAGTGCTGGAAAAGGAAAAAGTGGTACGCGCTCCACGGCAATTCGGTTTTAGAGCAAGGAGATCTACAGTTGACGCTGTCTGGCAAGTCGTGGATGCCGTTCGTCGAGCGGAGGCACATATCCACCGAGCATGACGGATGGTACTCCTCGTAATCCTTGACGCTAGAAACGCCTTTAATTCCGTAAGATGGAAAGGTATTCTTGTTTCATGTGCTGAACTCTCTCTTACGGAGATTGAAGGACTATCTGATGAATTAACTTAAGTGCCAAAAGTATCTGAACTGTATCTCTTTAGAAATTGCTGGAGTGAGTGGGTAGCCTACCATTAACATCTCTTACAGATGTGGTCATGTAATTGCCGCTGATAGTTTTTAATATCCAAATTGACGAGGAGCAAACCAAAAGCCGACCGAATAAACGATGGTTGGACCTCGATTTGAGAGTCTCTCGATTCCAAAGGACCAAGCTTATGACCAAAAAATGTGGCTACCATAGGAGACAGGAGCTAAGGACGAATAAAAATGCCTTCTCACTTGAGTAGCTAGTCGCAATCACGCTTCTTGAGGTATGAGTTGACTTAACCTTTCAACCGATTTATGGAAGAATCATGCCATTTGGAGGGTTGTACCTTGGCAATGGATTGACAATTGTCAGAACTTGTCCAATCAGTTTTCTGTGATCAGAGAGGGCTGAAGTTTACTATAGTGATTTTCTTGCTGTATGGAGCAGGAGGCCATGCTAATTAAGATCTAAAGACTTGACCTGTCCTGGCCCGTTCGATTCTCTTTGGAGTATCTGGTTGAGTCCATTCCGGAAACTTATGAAGGTAACATCTACCACGTTCAGGACTCTAGTTTCAGATATATTGATTGATAGAGAAGGGTTTATTTTAAGGACATAGTGTGGTTGGCAATAACAGTCTGAATTCTACTGACGAGTGAGGCTGGGAGTTGTCTTTGGCTAAATCAACGGGGGAAAGGTAATAATCGATAGCTGTATATATAAAAATTTCAACTTTTCTAGTTGAAGTATTGATTCGCCTTAATCACTCCAGTTAGCCTCCAAAAGAAATCAGTTTTTCCCAATGTACATCCACTGTCATTACTGCTTCCATTGTGGTTAGAATCCAGTTGTTTCGGTCTCAATTACATCAACCTCGTCCGTTGTTTTCCTTTCTGGTTTTCTGGCCTTCCGTGCAGAATCTGATAAGAAGGGTTGAGTATCATTTTCACACTGACCAAACATGGGGGACATGCGACAGGAAACAAGTTGAACATGACGTCGAAAAAAGTCATACGCTAGTCGTTCTTGAAGGCCATCAAGTCATAAGTCTTCAGTCATTGTTTTTACATAACCAAGAGAATTATGGTCCGCAATATGCAATTCTAAGTAAGATGCCGTCCGCCATCAGATGCGATTTGCCGACTGTTAGCCAACTGTTGCAGACCGAGCCCATATTAGGACAAATGTTGATTGCATGTGTAGCGTGCGGTAATCCTAAGATGAAGAAAATTACCGCTAATAGAGTGTGGATATGAATATGTGTCTGCACGCATGCAGAGGTCTCCTAGTTTGGCCTTACTGGACCGTAGCATCTCCAATCAGTCATGGGTTTAACACACTATGTGCCTATAAGTCGCTACTAATGGTTAGTGACTCCGGAGTAATGGGGGACGATGCCAGCATGGAAGGCCACTGGAAGGTTCTGGAGCGTGGGTTACACGGGCGAAAAGTACTCCTATTTGGGGGCCTCTTGAACCCTAACATCAAGGAGTCTTCCAGGTAAAACTATTTTTCCTGATTGAATCAGATTTCGTGATTGGGACCAACACACTTGAGGATGACTGGGACCAAATGCGTTAACGTGGTCGCAGCAGAACAGTAGCAACGATAGCCATGTCGGCTCGGTTCCACCGGTTGCCATATGCTGCGCATTCCGCAAATACCTGTCAAGTCCAATTAACAAATAATATTTTTCATTCGGTCTTAATTAATACTGTCAGCAGAAATTCTCGACAATTTAGCCATATGTGGAAGTAGAAAATTTCATTGTTCGTTCACCTACGAGCTGCAAGACGGCTGCAACTTGCAAGTTGCATCTCCATAAGTCGACTTACTAATTAGGAGATTTGTGATGAGCCTGGGCTCATCGTCTGGGGCTCGGAGTTGGAGATGGAGCTGAAGCTGTAGCGGCCCGAACCTGGGCGCTCGTTTGCGTAAGATTAAATGATTGAACCCCTAGGACGGTATGCTCTAATGAGACGATATATGAACGGAGTACGTATAAGTCAGGAGGAAGGTTTTGCAATGCTACGCTCCGCATTGCACGGCTGCACTATATCACAGCCGTCATTGTTGTCGACGTTGTTAATTAGAATCTTCGGGGCAGGTTGCTTATTCTGCTTCGACTCCGCCTGTCACTCCAACAATCTTCACTATAATTCGTGCAAAGCGTTGAAATCGTTAGTGATGTTAGTGTTGATGGTGGTGGTTACACTTTTGAGTGGTCGAATGAAGTCAGTTGCAGTCATTTAGTTTGTTTGGCAAAAATTCAACACCAAAAAATGGTCTAGGCATGTTAAAAGGCAGCAAGACTGGAGCATGAGGTAGATAAAAAACGGACGATGGTTGGTCTCGTGCAGGACAAGAGCTACTCATCAGACGCTGCCTCACCTCTGTCCTGGAAGAATTTGCAAATACAACGTGGATGTGATTAAGGGAGTTCTGATCCATCTCCATAATAGTGTCATGCGGAATTCCACCCTGCCTTAGAAGAACTATTGACCCCCCCCTTCAGGAGTGAAGCATACCTATTAGCTATAGTGTGTCGGTCAAACCTATAACTGACCGGAATTTGAAAGTTTAATGTTATTTCTAAAGAAGTTGTCTAAGACCTTTTCCAATGTTTTGGCTGAAAGATTTAGATTGAAAAGGAGGAGTCTTTCGCCCGCCTTAAGTTTAAAGGCACTTTGGCCGCCTCTATGTCCTTGGTATATATGCGGCACAACCTTTAGCACTCTTAGGAAAAATTCTTAGATGATTTTTACACCCCTCTCAAGTGGCGCTGGAAAAATACCATTCATTAAGTGGTTTAAAAGTTCTCACTGCCCATCTCATTCTACCTTCCAAGTGCACCTCTTTTGCTAGTTTCCCATCTGCCTCTTTTGTCTGTTATTGGAGTGTCAAACAGAATGTCCTTGATAAGTATAGCATATTCCTTTTTCGGGCAGAAAGACGGTACTGCGCTTTGCGCTGTAGTCCTATATATACTGGGTGCTTTTATGGTTTGTTCAGTTCTTTCCCAGAATTTCCTGAAACTGTTTCGCTTCACTTTCAAGATTGCATTAATATACGTTGCCGGTGCTACTTTGTTTCTCAGGTTGGATACATCCCTTGATGAGGCGGCTGTCTTAGCTTGACAGCTGATTTCATACGAGGTGGTTACGA
This sequence comes from Hermetia illucens, assembly GCF_905115235.1. Lineage (NCBI taxonomy): Eukaryota > Metazoa > Arthropoda > Insecta > Diptera > Stratiomyidae > Hermetia > Hermetia illucens. The sequence continues at coordinate 218,994,953 of NC_051849.1, forward strand.
CTTTGTTGAGGTCTTCCACCCTTATTTCCAGGTCCAGTTCGATCTCGATTTCACCCTTAGGTGAGGTATGTTATTGCTTAGGTGTCTTATATAGGAGTCCCAATCTAGCTCAAGCTCTTGATTTCTCGCAACCTGAATTCCAAAGTACCTGCATACTCCTTGCTTGCAGATCACGAATCTGCCCAGCGACGTTCAGAGTTCTTGAGTTAGCAATATTCCGATGTTGTCCTTGAAAATTACCCTTGTAATTGCTGCAGATGCTGCTTTTATATTAGCGTGGCCCACTGACTTCAATAGTATTTGGAGCTCTTCTTCAATGTGGGAGCATCTTCTTCCACCTCAGACGTAGCACTTTTATGTGTCACGCCTTCCTCCAGGTGTAAATCCTTCATCCTGTCCTCCCCAATGGACAGCAGATCCCTTTCACTGTCCGCTCCTGCCCTGTCGACCTCTATGACTTACGGGTTCTGTCGATTATTCACCTCCGGGGATTAGTCATCTATCTTGATAGTGAGAAGTTTGCCTCGTCGCGCAGTCTTCTAGTGTAAGACCTTGTCGGCAGGGTGTGCCGGTGAGCATGCTGTTGGAACTACATATATCCCTTGCATGTGTGTCTGGCGACAAAGTCTTCGATAAGTTTCTGTCATTCGGATGTCTTACACTGTACTAGTATAGTTAACAGTAGGCATCCTGGTTCCAGCCTTCGTCCTGGGGTTAGGTTTCTTGGCAGGATTTCTCTGTAAAGGCCATCACCCACGATGAGTTCGACTTATCAGTTACGCCTGAACAGTCCGACAGTGCAGCTGGCCTACCAATTTGGACTGTTCAGACGGCCGGTGTTCGAGTGAAAATCGATTCGGCCTGCTGGCTAGACGGAAAGAAGAAAAAGAAAACTGCCACGGGTGTGCGTTGACGCACCCGGTCGACGTTCGCCGTATACGGGCTATTTAGGTAGTGAGCGGCGATTTTATGCGCATTTTCATCGACGAAAAATAAATTTAATAAATGGGCAAACATATTTTTATTTTGCGTTTTGGTCTGAATTGAACACATGGTGTCGTTCGGCTTGCTGGTACGCCGATGGTGTTTTCAATCCAACAGGTGGCCGGATGGAGTGTGCATGGTTAGTTTCACGAGCTAATTTTCGCTGCCCTCCTCTTCTTCCTCTTTTTATGAGATTCTATCAGTTTTAGACCTTCTTTCAGATACCGCACGTACTATTTTTCGATTGCGCCACTGAGACGTGTATTAATCTTGACATCTGTCATTTCGACGTCAGATGTACTTTATCTGGTCCATGCCTTCTGATCAAGGTTGTTGAAGCAACAAGCACGAGCATGTCTCGAGGTCTCTGGGTTGGGGTGTGGACGTCGTATGTTGGGAAGATGAAGAGGCCGCAATTTCGAAACCCTGAGCAGACGCAGCATGCTGGAGTCGCTTCATACTACTCTGACATTCAGCACAGGGTAGGCGGGGAGTCCCAGCTTCTCCCCGAACACCATATTTGCGGGGTTAGCCGTGAACTCCTCTCCATTGGATTGCGGATGGTATGCAGTGGTCCTGTGATGTTTGAAACCCAGGAGTTCAATCAATTAAACTGCATTCCCTGGTCCGTGATGAGTACGACCGGTACACCAAAGCGCGAGATTCATTCTCGACAGAGAGCCCCGGCACATGATTGTGCAGTAATGTCAGTTATAGATATTGCTTCAGGACACCGCGTAAACCTGTCGATGATTGTTAGGCAATACTTGAATTCTTGCGAGTCTCACAAAGGCCAATGATGTCGAGGTGGATGGTGTGAAAGCGCATGGCCGACCGAGGGAATACGCCTGCTCCCTTTTTAACGTGCTAGTTGAACTTACACTGTCTGGCCCAAGAGTTTACATCCTTGTTCATGGACGGCCAGAAGTATTTTCCAGTTTTTTACAGGTGCGCAAGATCGCGCATTGCGTAGAATACTTCATTGCGAAAATCAGCTGGAATAACCGGCTTGGGTCCCTTGTCTGAGGTTTCCCAGAGTCATTAGGAGTTTAAGCCGAAGATGGGAAACTCATTGAACTTGTATTTGAAGTTTGTCCTCAGGCTCTGAAGCTCTGCAATGTCTTTCTGTGCTTCGGCGATTGCGGCATAACCGACCACGGTGGGGACTGAAACCTCCGACATTCGTAACAAAGCGTCCGCAATGAACTCCGCGCCTGTGTCGACCAGAAACACCTGCTCAGAGGGTCGAAAATTGTAAAGCGACTTGGTACTGCGCTTCGGATAGCTGCTGCCGAGACACCCACCGAGCCTAGTTTTTTGTTCTAGTGAAATTGCATTCGGCTGTACATTTAACCGCTTGAGCTCCGAATTTACTGTGGTATCAGCAAATTGTTGGGACCGATGAGGTTTCTAGCGTGTGACTACCCGAAAATCCTTTTCGGGAGGCAGACCTTGACCGTGACTGCTAGTCGCCGTAAGCTAGGAAACTCCGTCCGCAAGTTTGGTTACCATTGACTTGAAATCTTCGACCTTCCAAAGTGTGTTTCTAGACATTTCCGCGACAATGGCAATTTTGATTATTGGATAAGGATAAGGATATCGCGGCTGAGAAAATCGCTGAAATATTCTACATGCGAGATCTTACTCCCCGGTATTCATCATCAGTGAACAAGGAGGGCACTTTGTAGCCTCGTTAGCAGCAAGAATAGGACTCTTCAAATGGAGTACTAGAGCGATGGTAAGCTCTTTGATTTAGTTTTCTACAAGTTGTGCCTCCTGGTCTTTGAAATATTTTCTGTCGATCCAGATTCCTGCAGATTTCTTGTCATCATCATCAACGGCGCAACAACCGGTATCCGATCTAGGGCTGCCTTAATAAGGAACTCCAGACATCTGGCGTCCTGGCCATACGGATTAAGTGACCCGCCCACCGTAACGTATTGAGCCGGATTTTATCCACAACCGGACGATCATGGTGTCGCTCATAGATTTCGTCATTGTGTAGGCTATGGAAACGTCCATCCTCATGTAGGCAGCCAAAAATTCTTCGGAGGATTTTTCTCTCGAACGCGGCCAAGAGTTCGCAATTCTTCTTGCTAAGAACCCAAGTTTCCGAGGAATACATCAGGACTGGTAAGATCATAGTCTTGTACAGTAAGAGCTTTGACCCTATGGTGTGACGTTTCGAGCGGACAGTTTATGTAAGCTGAAATAGGCTCTGTTGGCTGACAACAACCGTGCGCGGATTTCATCATCGTAGCTGTTATCGGTTGTGATTTTCGACCCTTGATAGGAGAAATTATCAACGGTCTCAAAGTTGTATTCTCCTATCCTTATTCTTCCTGTTTGACCAATGCGGTTTGATGTTGTTGGTTGGTTTGTCTTCGGTGCTGACGGTGCCACCATATATTCTGTTTTGCCTTCATTGATGTGCAGCCCAAGATCTCGCGCCAATCGCAGCCTGCTCGATATGGATGAAGGCAGTTTGTACGTCTCGGGTGGTTCTTCCCATGATGTCGATATCGTCAGCATAGGCCAGTAGTTGGGTGGACTTAAAGAGGATCGTACCTCTTGCATTTACCTCAGCATCACGGATCACTTTCTCCAGGGCCAGGTTAAAGAGGACGCTTGATAGGGCATCCCCTTGTCGTATACCATTGTTGATGTCGAATGGACTTGAGAGTGATCCTGCTACTTTTATCTGCCCTCGCACATTGGTCAGGGTCTGCCTAGTCATACTTATTAGTTTCATCGGGATACCGAATTCTCCCATGGCCGTGTACAGTTTACCCTGGCTATGCTATCATAGGCGGCTTTAAAGTCGATGAACAGATGGTGCAACTGTTGTCCATATTCTAACAGTTTTTCCATCGCTTGCCGCAGAGAGAAAATCTGATCTGTCGCTGATTTGCCTGGAGTGAAGCCTCTTTGATATGGGCCAATGATGTTCTGGGCGTATGGGGCTATCCGGCCTAGCAAGATAGCGGAGAATATCTTATAGATGGTACTCAGCAACGTGATACCTCTATAATTGCTGCACTGTGTGATATCTCCCTTTTTATGTATGAGACAGATAATGCCTCGTTGCCAATCGTCAGGCATTGATTCGCTGCCCCATACCTTGAGCACAAGTTGATGAACCACTTGGTGTAACTGGTCGCCTTCATATTTAACCAATTCGGCTGTAATTCCATCGGCTCCTGGCGACTTATGATTTTTTAGCCGATGAATTGCACGGACTGTTTCTCCTAAGCTTGGTGGTGGCAGTATCTGTCCGTCGTCTTCAGTTGGCGGGACCTCCAACTCGCCGATGTTCTGGTTGTTCAGTAGCTCATCAAAGTACTCAACCCATCGCTCCAATATGCCCATTCTGTCGGAAATCAGATTTCCCTCTTTGTCTCGGCAGGATGAGTATTGAGGTGTATAAGGATTCATCTTCCGCGCCTGGTGCGGTTACTCCCTGTACTTTTCTAGTTCACAGATTTGTTGGTTCTCCCAGGTTTCCTTTTTCCGTCTGTGAAGTCGCTTCTCCGCTTGATCGAGCGGAGTTCGTGATAAGTCTCTGTGCGTGCCCGCGTTCTTTGAGAATGCAACATTACTCGGTATGCGGCATTCTTCCGTTCCGTTGCTAGCTTACATTCATCGTCAAAGCAGCCGTTCCGACTCCTTTTGCGACTGGGGCCAAGTATGTCTGTGGCCGTATCCATGATAGCGTTCTTCAGGTGGTTGTGAAGATCATTTGTAGATGCTTCATCTCTTGGTAATGTCAGTGGCGCCAAAAGAACGTGGCCTTAGCTTTCACTAAAAAGTCTCCCCAAGGTCTTAACCGCAAACAATCCCGATCACCATGACGATGAATATAGCTTAAAAGTGCTGTCGCAGTGAGTAACAGCGAACGTCAAGGACGACAAATTAGATTTCAAAAAAAAAAAATTTGATTCAAATCTTTTGGCGTCCTGATTTCAAGACTTAACTACGGCTAACTAGCTCTACACTGCCCAATCTTTCGCACGAAAAAGCAGTTCTTGCCATTCACTGCAATATTTCAGATGCCTTTGAGCAACTCAGCGATGAGGCTTGTCAGTTGGTTACTGGTTAATTCACTATAGTACAGACAAAGGCAACGCTGGGGCCGACGTTTTACCGTGTGCGTATCTCTCTCGTTATTGAAAAACTCTGTCCAGTTTGAAGATGAGAAATATTGGAGATCTTAGACTTTCAATTGTAGAAGTTTCATTTAGTTGCTGATGTGAGGGCCGAACGCAGTCGTGCATCTCTGTATGTCTTCGAAAACTCGCTTTCAATAGGTACACGGTTTCTTACACTTTAGTGGCTCTGCGAAATCTTCCCAAAAGAAATTCGTGCGGTTCCATATCGAAAAATGTGTTCTGTCAAAAAAGTAAAATTTGCAGGCGGTATGCCTGCAGTATGGGCATATCCCTGCCCTGGGCATGAGCTTTGAAGTACGATTAAGGATCTCGTGGCTGAGAATATCGTCGCAACACTCTACATGTGGATAGTGGGATTTTATCCCCCGGTATTCGTCATCGGCGACCAATGATAGTACTTTGGAACTTTGCTGTTTAAAGGCCTTACATGTCTCGTGGGCTGCAAAGATAGGACTTTTCTTCAAATGCAGTAGTTAAGCGATGGCACGCTTTTTAGTTTGTTTTATTCCAGTTACGTTTCTTGATTTTGAAAGTCCTGGGGGTTTAATGTGAGCACCTGCCGTGTAGGCATAATCCCACGGTCTTCTTCCGACACGGACTGATTTTGGGACCACAATCAGAGCCCCGCCATGCAAGCACAGCGGTCCTGGTTTATACTGAGTGCAGGCTCAGTATTCATACCAGTGGATGCGAGACCTATCTAACACCTCTGTCGCAACTAAGGAGTACGGCACCCGAGTTGTACAGCGCAACTCCACGCTCGAGCTCCGAGGAGCTCTGCCCGCGATGTAGGCATAACCACAACCAACATGAAACTCCCACTAGGGGGCGAACCGCAAATAACCGGGCCGAGAACACATCCTCCAGGAATTCTCCTGGAGCATATGCTCTCAGGGGGCCATCCCGGTTCCCATGGTACCAGATAACCTCCGGTGAGGTTTCGAGGCAGAGCCACTTCAGATGAGTCCCTTGCAGACTCGGGTCTGATCGCCCTCCTCGAGTATGTGGGGACGGAACTGTTTCTTGGCTTTGAAAGATTTTCAGTCGTTACTTCACCCCGGATACCTGAAGAATTTCGAGTTAATCTTCACATGAATGCGAGGGTTTATAGTAGTAGCCGTCCTTCGAGAAGGATCGATTTCTCAGCACCGGCTTACAACTGCATGGAAGTTCTCAAAGTGAGCATCACTTGAACAGTGCAGCCATTTACTCATCCCAGACTGTACAATGCTAACGACAGGAGCAATTAAACGGCCAGTTCAGTACGAATGTCAGCATTTCAAAAGTATTGACGCGGTTTATTCTTGGAAACGGAGACTTCACATTATCCGGCGCGTATGCAGGCAGGCAAGGCAGCCTCCAGCCTCTAAATGCTCCAACCGTAAGAAACACAAAAACTCCTCTACTCTTGAAAAGATTTATTAATTAGTTCATTAAAACGACAACTAATAGTTTTGCTTTTAATTAACTTCATTATTTATAATTGGATGCTGTCGCGTTGTCCTTAAGCGGAAGGAACGCTCGGGATCATGTTTTGTTTGCATAAGTAGCGAGGCTTGTATGTAAGCGAAACGCTAAAAAGCATCTAATTTACCCTCCTTGGGATGTATATGGTCCAATATGTACATATGTAGGTTGGTACGATTAAGTACCACTACCCAGGCTAGGCCCAGAGCTAGAAACCAAGCTCTCTCCCTAAGTATGGAACGACTAATTAGTTAGCGTGGCCCCTGAGAGCCCCTGAGAGCCCCAACCACCCCAAGTACTTAGTTAAGCTGCGATTTAAGTGATTTAGCTAAGCAGCAAGTTCATACTATGGCGAACGACAGAATTAATTAGTTCGCATTAGAGGAGATATCGTCAGTATTTAGATCTTTTTTCCTCTCTCCGTTTTACCTCGAGCGCTTACAATTGGATATTGTTCGAGAGTTTCTTTCAATTAAGGCTTGTTTGTTGGGAATGTCGCTGCATTGTGCGGTAAATGTAACGTGATCTGGCTCTGCTCGTATTTTACATGAATAGTAATAATCACAGCAGATTTTCTAATTAAAGGAACTAATTAATGTCAAGTTGTGCCGAGATATCTGGAATGCTGAGCAGAAATTTGACTTGGGGATACTCGTTAAGTTTCGCTTGTCTCTGGGTTTTTATGGTGTTAATTATTCGGGATAATGAAGTATTCAAATTGCAATAGTCACATGTAAACCTTGGGAAGGATAATAGACTCAATTCTCTGGAATAACATGTGGTCCTCGGTAGCGGTTCCGGGAGTCCTTAGACTCTAACACAGCCAGAATTCTACCATACCAGGCAAAACGTTTTAGATATAAATGAGTAAAGGTGGTAGAGGGTAGTAAATTCCTATCTCCCTCAAGTGTCGTTACACTGTTTCCAAAAGAATAGTAAATGCAAATCAGATATGGAATAAATGCCGACGACCTTTTCTTTGAACCTGGGAAGTAGCCTCCGAGATTTCGACCAAGACCAGAAAGCCTTACAAGAATGCAGTGCTATGCACAAGCAGGGGTTATTGTTAGGTTCAACAAGGTATGGGGGACTCTCGTTAACGACTTCAAACTAAGCCAAGGAGGGGCAGGGTAGATACCAATGCACTCGGTAGATATCTGTGGCCATTCCGAGCAGCCATGACAACGGATAGCTGCTCAACCAGCTCAGAGCCACATATTTCTTCAAGGTCCCAAATGATTGATTACCTAGTGTTCACAGCTTAGCTCCAGCTGGAATTGGGCATTGATGAAGGAAGTTCCTGAGGTTTTCTCCTCCCCTTCCGCAACTTTGGCGATGCGAATTGTAGAATAGGCTGAGTCGGGTGGCATTGACTCCCATAGGCCCTGTACAAACTGCCGTAAGCCTGCACACTATTGCATCCGTCTGGCCTAAAAGCTGTCGCGATCCGGTGTTGTTATAGATGCACCAAATACTCCTGGACTCAATGCGTACGAAGTAAGTTTCTTTTAGGTTGTTAAGTAGTCTGAGTAGACCCACCAAGGGACTGTCTAAAGCAGCAACCACCTGGTCAGTCCGCCATTCCTCTCATTCGCCTTTATGGTCCTATGATCGCAACAAAAGGAGGGTGACTTTGAACGTGATGATCAGTCTGTTCTGTAAGTCACTGCACTATCCCAACAGCCTAGAGGATATCTCAACTGAGTCCAAAACCTTAATCGCCACTGTCGGTCGGAATGGCTATGCCGTCTCTGTACTTGCGCGAAACGCTTACGATATACTTCCTTGCCAAGAGCGTCAGCCCATACCTCTGCGTCGTAAATCAGTACAGACTGCGTTGATCTCATCAGGAGATATCGCCATCTAGACGTAGGACCCCCAATATCTGCATTAACCTACTTAACGCCGAAACTCTTCAGCCTTATTCGCTGGCGTTTTGATTTGCTCAAAAATGCTCATCTTTGGGTCAAGATCCAGTCCAAGGCTTTGACTTGATTATCGACTCGCCGAATGATACGGGACGTAGGGTCGGAATTCTCTTTTTAGTGAGGATGACTGATCGACAGTGCGTCCAGTAACAGGCACTGCGACAGCATCTGCATAACAGACCACATACGACTCTTTTGGCACATCGAGTTTAAGTAGACTATTATAGGATGCGTTCCCGAGGCCCCGCCCCAGGATGGATCCATGTGCAACCCTCGACGCGACCTCCATCCTCTTCTGACCATCTAGCGTTTTATAGAGCAGGGAACGGTTCTTCAGACAATCCCTCAATATCCGTAATTAATAGTTCGGCACATGGAAAGTATTATCTAGTGTGCCTAGAATGTCTTTCCATCTTACGAAATTAAAGGCGTTTCTAAGGTCAAGTGTTACGAGGAATACTACCCGTCTAAAACCGAACTGCGGTGTAGATAAGTCCCCAGCAGCGCGTATCGCTTCAGGGAATCGACTTCTGATCAGCTTTTCGAGCCCTTTTCCACCAGTATCAAACATACAAAGTGGGCGATGTGAAGACGCAACTCAGGATCACCTTTCCCTTTGCTGATCAGCGCAAGTCTCATCACTTTCAAACAAGGGAAAATGCCTTCTTTCAGGCAAGCGTTGAATGCGCCGATGTTGGAACACCAGTTTCTGCTGGAATACCATCGAGTCCAGGCGGCTTCTTGTTTTTCATAGAGGGGACTGCCTGATACGACTATTCTATAGAGAAAAGTGGGCAGTCCTCATCGCTCTCCCCGGCGACGTTATCATTCTGTGCGGGGTGCGCAGGGAATAGTGCCCATATAACGCGGCCCATCTGCTCGGCCCTAGTATCCTGATAGCTGAGTGGTCAGAGCACAAGGCTGTCATACGGAAGGTCGCGGTTCAAATCTCATTGGTGGCAGTGATTTGACGTCGGATACCAGTCGACTCAGCTGTGAATGAGTACCTGAGTCAAATCAGGGTAATAATCTCGGGCGAACGCAATGCTGATCACATTGCCTCCTACAGCGTACTGTAGTGTACCGTTACGGTCTTGAATGAAGTGTTCTAACACACTTCAAGGCCTTGATCCAATATGGATTTTTGCGCCAACGATTATTATTAATATTTCAGTATCTCAAATAACTCTGCTTGCAATGCACTGGCAAATCCGGGAAGACCATACAACTCAACTTTAAGTCGCTGAAGAGTGTGTCATAACAATACGTCACCAGTCTTCCACTCCACCCCCCTCCCCTCCCCTCGTGATTTGCTGGGAATGCCCAGATTTTCCGAGGTACTTCACCTAAGGTGTTACTATTTTTGTCCAACCTCCGGACTCATGAAGTTGGACAGTACTGCACGCTGCAGCGTATTTAATGTGAAGGTCAAAGGGAGAAGACCCAAGAGTACATTGAGGGCATCTGCGGGGCAGCATTGCAGTAGCACCTTCACACGCGTTTCTTTGAATCCTGTTATGCTTAGTTCTGTTGCAATTCTGGCTCACTACCGCTCACCACACAAAAGAACAGAGAGCAATCCTCGATCGAAGACCTATTTCCTTACGAAGGTCCTTTTTCAGGCGAAGACGACTTTACAGGCCTTCCTATTCCCCTGCAGAGAGTATGTTTACTCTGCAATTCATCTTAGGAGCAAGGATCACATCCAGATATTTTACATTCTCGGAAAGAGCCAAATTTTGTCCATTTAACCGCGAGAGGCGATAAATAATAGTAACTCCATTTTGGTTAGATCAAAACCGAACACGCAAACAACAAAGCGAAGCATCCCTGACACCAATGTCGCCAAGTCTTCGGCATTCGTCTCCACCTCATAGCACCGGAGAGATTGGGCCACTCTCATATGTCCCTCTGTTCACAGCTCTAATCACCTCCCAGATCAACTTGAATTATCCTGGATCTTAAAATGACACTACCCAATGCATAAGCTTCCCCTCCAATCCTATTCTTGGAGACTTAGAGACTCCTTGATGGCTTTGGTACTAATATTAGTTGTAGTGTAGCAGCCACTCAGCCGTGCTAATTATCTTGTGAAGAGCTGAGATTTGGAGAAAAGTGTCCGCTTCATGATAGCCCTTAAGTGGATGCCCAGGGTCTTCAGGGTTTTCAGCGAGAAACAGATTAGGCTGATTTGCCAAAAATCCTTCGCGGACTCATCGCTGCGCCCGTCCATTTTCGGCATGAAAACCACGTCCGTACGCCTCCAGGAGCGCGGTACGTATCTGAAAGAAAAGCCACGGTACGAGCTTTTTTCTGGCTCTGGAGAATGAGTGCCATTATTCCTTCTGGATTCAGAGGTTGATATGCGTAGAGACTATTTATAGCGCAGATCATCTTATCATCAACAATTACTGATTTGATAATCCCACATAAATGGGCTGTATAACCTCGAGGGAAAGTTCTAACTTACATTTTCTATTTGTGAGTCCTCGTAGCTGGGGGGAAAAGAGTGTGGACTAGCAGCTCTAAGGTCTCACCAAAAGAACGTTTCTTAAGAATGGGTGTGTCCCCATACTTCTTGGCCATAATCTTACTTAGTTTCGTAGATTCATCGGTATTTTCAATGTTCTGACCATAGTTCCGTCAGAACTCCTTTTCAGATATCTTGATGTCCGACTTGCACCCCTTCAGGCAGTCCTTGGGTGACTACCATTATTTGTGACTTTAGCTGATGTTGAAAAGTTACGTGGTCAGCTCTCGGATGTTAGACAGATGTTCATTCCATCACGGTGGCAATATCCTTTTGGTGTATTTTGTGGGGAACAAGACTTTGAACGTGGTTACAAAGGTCTTTTCCAGAATTACGACCCTTCATTCTAGATCGCCTGTCATGCCAATGTTACCACTTCGCGCACCGGTCGATCCTCTAGGGGTCACTGGGAGGGTAGGAAATCCCTGCAAATAGATTTAGACTGAGAAGTATCTAACTGTGATTTAAGACATTTTCCAGTTCTTCATCCTGAACGACCCATTGTCGGGTAGCGAGCTATTATGAGAGACTTCATTATAACCGTCACAGTTCTCCGAGTTTTCGAAATATGGATGATTGGTGTAGTTCCCCTATTGTACAGCGATAACTTTAGGTTAATAACAAATTAAAGCGAGAATCATCTCTGATTCACTGATCTCAAAGCTGTCCCAAAGTAGCGTATATCTTTCATTGGCATCGCAGCTTATCAATCGGTTGACCTTCTTTCCTACAATAATGGACGTCAGATTTTATAGCTCTTCTGCTCTGAGCGGTCGTGAGCCATGCACGCCGAGGAGATATACAAGTTAGACCACGGTGAGGACGGCGTAATGCAGATTCAGCCGCAGTAAGGCGTACAGGATCTTTCCGGCAAGAAAGCATGCCCTACATTTTTGTGCTGTGGAATAAATTATTATATTTATTATGGAGCCCTTTAATGGTTCGGCCTCCAATGATTCAGGGTTTCTTTACTAATGCGGTGTCGATGTCTTTTTTTTCCAAGAAATTCCAACAGATTAGCTTAGTCATTGACGGTATAGCCTGGGCCCTGATTGTCGTCTAGTTTTACGGAGACAAACATTTTTAAAAATATTAAGGGAAGACGGCTTTACGGTTTCTTACCAGGGCAGAGGCAAATCGTCAGATGCTACCTCACCCTGGGAGCGCCGTGACCAAAACGGCTTGTAGATGTTGAATGTTCCTTTATATAATTCGCCAGAACTGAAGATATTTTGTTTAAGGATTTAGGTCACGTTGCTGCTAGAGAGGACGATTTGCCTCTGCCCTGGTAAGAAAACGTAAAGCCCTCTTCGCCTAATATTTTTGAAGTTTGGGCGTTAAACCCTAAAAGAGGGGTCTGTGGACCAAAACAAGTTGTAAATTACTTCCCATTTGGCCTGGTTCGGAATCAAGTGGATGCGGACTTAGGATCCATCAATCCTTAAGCAAAAAAAGAACATTTTTAGCGTTGCGTTCTTGACTTCAAACCGCATTTTTTAGTACGCTAGGCGCTAGGCACTCTCTACTTATATGAAGTAGAAGAAGGGGCCAGCTCATCTGTGCTCTCTTCTCGCTGGTTACCAGCTGGTCGTCCATGGGATCCTGGGGGTGTGAAGGTGCAGGGACTGGAGGAGCTTTTCTTTATCCATACAGATTTATGATTTCGAAATGGGAGATACCCGTCTCTTGAAAATCGTGTCGTATGGGATAAGCGTTGCTGATCTTAGTGGCGTACGAACCGGGGAAGTCCTTGGGGGATTGGTCCTTGCATGCTATGGCACGGTACTCACGAACAAACTATAATAGTAGGAATCAAAGCAAGGAATACATCCCCCTGGTTTCCGTTTGCTGTCGACTGGACATGGGATAGTCCATCTACCATTTACGTCTACTCAGTCTAGGTTGCCCTCATGGCACATGTTTACCGTCTCCAATGGGGGGTGCTACCGTTCAACTAGGCCGTTTAAGGCTGGGTAATAGGACGACGCAACGTCTTTGCAAGGCAGATAAGGGTCCCGTAGATGCGTTAAATGTCAACTTCCCCCTCTTTTTTCTTCAAACTTTATCCTGTTTAAGGTTTCGCCATTCTGTTTTCTCCCCCCTTCATGCCTGACAGAAACTTGTCAGCAGTGGCGATCGAAGGTACTAATTACTAAGGAAACGTCGTAGCTGTTGCTTTGTTTTAGGAAATTGTATGTTACGTGGTGAAACTTCATCTTTGGTATTGATGTGACAGACGTATTTCATTAAAAAGACTCCCGTATTAATTGAGCCTACCGAAAACCTATCGGATGTGATCTATGCGTTCCTCTTGCTAGTTTGACGAGATGAGTATGTCATCTAACTAGTACGTGGAAAAATCGATGCATTTTTTAGTCCGGATGTCATCAACGTGAACTCATATAACCCAAAAGGTATTGCCACGGTTGCCTTGGGGATATCTATAATACTTCGGCGACAGGTATCTGATGGAAGGTCCTCAAGATGTCCGCCTTTGAGACATCGGTCTTAGATGTTTATCCAGTTGAGTGAAGACGTTCAGTCTGCGGTAGTCACCGCATGGGCGACATGACCCGCCTTTCTTCGAGGCAGTATTTTAGGGGTAAGTTGACGAGGAAGATCAGCTACAGCGGACTTTTGGTCAAAATATGACGCCTGATTTGGTGGATGGAATTTTATTTTTCAGTAAACGAGGTCGTAATTCCAGAGAATTGCTTGAGTGCGACATAAAGTTAGTGACCTATGTAACAACAATGAACTTGTGAATTTCTGGTTCCAAGAGCAACCTTCAAAAATTGAACGACCTAGGCTTCTTTAGTTCGGCCGCCTTTTTGAACGGAATTACAAAGACATCGGCTTTCCGTTCAACCAATAATGTGATTCTTTTCTCGAACGCGGCCAAGAGTTCGCAATTCTTCTTGCTAAGAACCCAAGTCCCCGAGGAATACATGAGGACTGGCAAGATCATTGTCTTGTACAGTAAGAGCTTTGACCCTTTTAGGGATATCGAATTGGTGGACCTCGGCGCAAAACCGGGATGACTGGAGTTCCTTATTAAGGCAGGCCTAGACCGGATACCGGTTGTTGCGCCGTTGATGATGATGATGCTCTCAGGGCAGAGGCGAGGAAGCGTCTGATGAGTTGCCTCTATCCTGGATAAAACCGTCTGTTAACCTTTTGTTTTTTAAAAATAGATTGCAGAACTCAATTAGTACCTACACCTGCGATCCTTTGGATCCTGGTGTGTTATTTAATTGTACTTCTGGCTCCCCGACGCCAAGTACACAATAAAACAGAAGACAATCTTCGATCGAAAACCAATTTCCTTTGAAATATCCTTTTGCAGGTGAAGAAAGCTAAATGCGCCATGTTAACCTCAACTCCCTAATCCTAATTCATAATAATACCGGAGAGATGGCGCCACTCTGAGATGCCCCTCTGTTCACAGCTCTAGTTACCCCCTAGATCAATTTTGATTACCGTGGTTCTTAGCATGAGCACTATCCAATGCGTAAGACGCCCCTCCAATCGTATTCTGATCAGAGTCTTCTTGATGGGATTGGTACTAATATTGGTTGTATTGTAGCGGTCACTGAACTATGGGAAGAGCTGTTTCTGGGAATCTACCTTCGAGGTGGGCTTGCTAAGATTTGGAGAAAAGCGTCTGTTTCATGGTAGTCCTTAAGTGGATGCCCAGAGTCTTCATGGTTTCCAGCGCGAAATAGATGAGGCTGATGATGATAAAGATGATCCTTCGTGGACGCATGGTCGCGCCTGCCCGTTTTAGGTGCCGCTCCAGGAGGGCGGTACGTAGGTTATATGCGGAGGGACTATTTATAGCCCAGATCATTTTATCATCGACAATTCCTGATTTGATTATTCGACACAACTGGGCTGCATACCCTCGAGAGAAAGTTCTGACTTACATTTTGCATTTGTGAGCCTTCGTTGCTGAAGTGAAGTGAGTATGGACTAGTAGCTCGGCCCAGGATCTTGCCGGCTTCTTAAGAATGAGTGTGTCCCTAGGTTCCTTGGTTAGAATCTTACTGAGTTTCGCAGATTCATTGCTATTTTCAATGTTCTGACAATAGTTCAGTCAGGACCCCTTTTTGGATTCTTCAGGCAGTCCTTGTATAACTACCATTATTTATCACTTTAGCCGATCTTGAGAAGTTACGTGGTTAGCTCTCTGCGTTTGGACTGATGTTCACTCCACCACGGTGGCAATACCTTTTTGTTGTATTTTATGGGGTCCGGGACTTTGAAGGTTGTTTTAGATGTCTTTTCCACAGCTCCGACCTTTGATTCCAGTTCCAGCCTATCATGCCAATGTTACCACTTTGCCCACCGGCTGATTCTTCTGGGGTCACTGAAAGGGTAGGAAACCTCTATAGATAGATTTAGACTAAGAGGTATCCAACTGTGATATAAGAAGGATCTCTGGTCAGTTCTCAATCCTGAAAGTCCAATTGTCGTTTAGTGAAGTGATTTGAAGAACCTCCTCATAATCGTCATAGTTCACCGAGCTGAGAATATGGAAAGTTGATCTAGGGCCCTTATTATACACTGATAAGTTTGGGTTAATAACAAAGTCAGAGGGACAGTCACCTCTGATTCACTGATTTCCAAACCGTCCCAAAATAGTGTATGCATCTCATTGGCATCGCAGTTTGTCTACCAGTTGGCTTTCCTCCTTGCAATAATGGACGTCATCTGATAGTTCTTCTGGTGAAACAGAGCGATCGTGAAACATGTGAGCCAAGGAGATATGTAAGTTAAACCATGATTAGGTCACCATAACTTAGGTCCAGCCTCGGAAAGATATGCAGGGCCTTTCTGGCAAGAATGCATGCTCCAGGTTTATCTTGACAAGTGTGCCTTGTGTTATGGAGAAAATTCGGCCTCCACTGATCCAGGGCTTCTGTACTAATGTGGTATATATGCCTTCCTTTCGGAGAAATACCAGTAATTTGACTGGATCCTTGGCGGCAACGTTTGGGTCCAGATCATCATCATCAATCATCAGGTTTCATTGAAAGGAACACTTTTAGCATTGCGTTCTTGAAACCGATCCGCATTTTCTAGTGCCTCTAAGCACTCTCTGTTTATAGGAAGTAGAAAAATTTGCCTGTTCACTGTGGTGCGCAGCCTTCGAAAATTGAACGACCAAAGCTTCTTAAGCTCGGCTGCCTCCTTGAACAGAATTATCGAGACAACGGCTTTTGTTTCAACCAAAAATGTGAGGCAACGTCGCATTCATAAACTTGCAGGGAATTTGTGGGCGTGCTATTAGGCTTAAGCGCACCTAGTGACGGGTTCGTCTACCGGTGGCAGCAGCGTTTGGCCTTCGAGCCAATCTTTTTATGATAAAAACACAGAAGTTTGCGACTTTTCGGAGCATTGATTTTAGGCGCGACAGTTTGTCTATTTGCTACTTTGCAGTTATTTAATGCACTTCTGTCATTTCTTGATTAACCAGACTAGAAGATGGGCTATCGGCCTGGTACTATGTCCCGTAGGACTAAGCAACACCGTTTGTATCACTGTTGATCATGTTGCGATCGGCAACGTCCACAAGACTGTCGAGTGTTGGAGATCGTGATGCCTTGAGTATGACTTCAAGTTGATTGGCAGACGCTGGCTTCAGCGTAATTCCAGATCCAGCTTGGCGATGCAAATGTCATAGCAGTTTTGAAAGGGGATTTCCAGCTAGAATACCTGAATGAGTTGACAGTTTTTTGTGCTCCGGTGTTTAGAACGAAAAGAGCAGACATTGAGCTTACTGTTATCGGTGGCGAACGTATGATGTCAACTACTTGGTTTCTCCAGCTCAGTATTGAAGGTGGAACCGAAAAACTTCTCGACGTGTAAACTACGGCTACGGCCAAAATGGTGGCAGTCTGATGGAAGGCACACCGTGAACATCTCTGGGAACTGCTTTTGCACATGCGCTCTTGAGAAAATAAACCATGGAGGATTTTTAGGAGGAGATTGGGATATCTAACTTGTGGAATTGCTTCAAATCTCCCCAGTGCAGTTCTGTAGGCACTTGGGTTTATTCCGTCTCTGTGCAGGGCTTATTTAAGCACCCCTCTCGCTTCCTTATATAACTTACTAGCTTGTTTGCAACCTTCATTGCACGCACATTCCTTTACCTCCTAGTTAGTTACACACATTGCCCTCTGGGTAGCTCATCTGGCTCAATAAAACGCCGTCCACCTCTCATTGGGATGTACTCTGTAATACGGAAAGCTCTCTACAATGGTGGACCTGGTTTAGTGTCCTGTTCCAACCACACTTCCTTAAACGTTTACTCATTAATTGTTTTCGCAGGCAATGGTGTTACCTTTATTTCTGCCTGGTGATTGCTGTGAATGTGAACGTCTATCTCTTTGCTTTTTTCTATGTGAAATTGTTACCCTCTAAAACCAGTACTCTCTTCTTCGCTTGCCTTGCAAATCTGCCATTACGTCAAAGGGGAGAATCGGTCACTCACTGCGGATCGTGCTGATATTCGTCTTCCTTCGAAGCTTCTCCTTCCTGAACACATTTTGGAGCTCCGAAGGTATTTCTGAAATTAGTATATGCTCCATGATGTGATATTTTCGGGGCTGGCCAGGGTAAATTTTTGGTATCCAAAGGTAACATGCTTCATATCCTCATCGTTATGTCCGAAGCGGTGCAGTTCTGCGCGATAATTTCCCATGTCGTTGTTTAATCCACTTTGAAACATCTGGGATATTGCTGTAGTGTCTTTTAGGTGAATTGCTCTACTCTTTCGTCATCCCAAAAAAGATTGAGTCGGTGCAAATAGGCGACGACTAGTCTGAGGCTCCCTTAATGTTGGGTCATAAAAGAGTAATGGGAGCACCCTTGCCATCACATATGTTGTTTCATCGGGTATTGTTTTATTTCTTGCGTGCCCGTGTGAGAGAGACAGGGCTGCATCCCAGCCGTCCGAATTAAAGTCAAGTTTAACCTCCTCCGGGAAAGCCGACTTGCTGGTTATGATGCAGGAGGCGAACGCTTCAACGCTTAATTAGTGACCCGAATCTAATGAGGACTCATCTGAAGTAACTTTGGCCACGGGGCTTCACCAGAGGTTATTCGGTACCATGGGAACTGATGGTGGAAGGGCTATTGTAGAAAAGAAGTACGATGCAGACCCAGCCGTAGGTCAGGATGCCAGACAACTTTTAGGGATATTGAATTGATGAAGCTCGACACAAAACCGGGGTGTCGGGAGACCAGATACCGGTCCTTGTGCCGTTCTTGTTCTCAGCCCAGATATAAGCCGTTGGTCTCCTAGTGGCAATTTCATGGGTTGTGGTTCTATCCACGCGGCAAGGGACCTTCGGGCCTCAAATGTGAAGTTGCGCTTATAACTTGGGTTCCGTACTCCCTAGATCGGTTGAGATTTCAGACCAGCATAAATGCTTGACCATGCATCCAGTATAGACTGATAGTGTTGTTGGTTGTCATAAAAAAAATTCGTGCCGTTACAAGACCGTGGAGTTAGGCCTAAACGGCGAGTACTCATATTGGAACAGCAGGATTGTTCCTCCATATGTCTGCCACATGAACTTTTCTAGTGGTTGTTGTTGTTGATTTTTGTTTGTCCGGTAGGCTAAGTCCAAAATAGAGACCTGATACTACCCACGAAGTGCATTAACAGGGCTAGTGGCAGACACTTGAAATATGTTGCCACACTATCATTCTTGGTGAAGCATGTATGACCCAAGTCATACGACAGGATAACCTGAAGATCGTTAAAGATTGTAGGAATAACGTTGAGAATTACAGTGTCGAATAAGCTTCGGAACACTTATAGATCGAGGACATACCATTTTCAGCATCTGGGTTTTGCACTACCAATTGATGGATTTTAGGACTCCTTTATTTTAATTTAAGATGTTTTCTGGCTACCAGAAGACACCTCCTGAAATGGTGTGGTGGCCCTTTGGCCAAAGCAAAGACCTGGTGTAAGCTGGCTGTTCTGGTCAGCCCCAAGCATCTTCACAAGGTACAAGCAGATATTGAGTTGAGTTTGTTTTCAAAGCACTTTGGAGGGTTCATAGTGGAAGTGGCGGAAAATTCTATGATGGGCCTTACCAAAGATCTATAGAGATTAATAGCCCTTTGAGTTGGGAGATCCCATGAAAAACCCGTTGGAAAATTAATCAACTTCCCACCCTTGAGGGTTTTAAGAATGATAGAGTTCAAGCGGTCCCTTACAGAGCTCGTCCTCGTTACCTTCCTACCTATAGTAAACAGATGATGGATTTAGCATGGGTGAGGGTATGGCCATTCATTTTTATGAGCAGGGGTGTTACCCTGCTTCTTTTGAAGGAGATAGATTTGGATTTGATTAGATTAATTGGTAGGCCCAATTTATGGAATGCAGCGGCGAACGCATTTACCTGCATCTGCAATTATCTCCAGTGGGCAATGTGGGAAAATCGTCCGAATATTAGAAGAAGAAGGAAAGCTGTATAAATATAAAACAGCATTGCAATTAGAACGCATTTTTGGAATACCATTGCCTACTTAAACACAGGCTAGCCCTAGTTGAAGGCGTCGGTTGGACATTATCCTTGACACCCATAAAACAATTTTAGCAGGAAAAAATAAATTTGACATTACGTCATTCAGGGTCGCCAGATCGGGCTAACTAATCAAAAGTTCAGGGTCCTTAAGTGTTTTGGGAATGGGTACCACCTTAATAATAGACCAGCCCTTAGGCGGACCTAACTTGCACCAGATGTCGTTCAGACCTTACGGCAAAGAAGAGAAAGTTTCGGGCGCTAACCAGGGTATAAACTGGTAACTAGGGGTTGAGAAACTGTGGGATATCTAAAAACATCCAGAAGAGAGGGAGATGGGGAGCTATACTGCTCAGCTAGAAGTTCAAGATATTCAAGGTTTTTTTTCTTGGGCCCTTGCACGGGAATTTACCATTAAGGTTGTTGCAGAAACCCGTCATAGATTTCTAGAAAAACTTGACATTAAACGAACAGTTGAGAACAGCAGCCTCCAACCTCATCCTTTTGTCATTACTGAGATTGTCTCCAACCGGGAACTTTGCTATTAGATTAAAGTCTGAAATGATGTTCGATTTATTGTCCCTGAATCTTATAGCTGCTTCAATGAGCATTAGCAATTCGAGCCGACCCCGCTTGTGAACGGGACAAAGGCTGAAGAAAAAGAAGAAGAAGGTTGAGCATTAGCAATATTTCATTAATTTCTTTGGTACTTCGTTACAACAAAGTACAAAGGGCTCTCATAAACAGGGGTGGTTAGTTTGAAAACATTTGGAAGAATGGTTGCGGAGTCAATATTTTTGGTTATGCCCGGACTTCTCTTCTTCACAACATTACTAAATTTGGCAGGGCCTCTACCAATCCTCTTTGAGTCCTGAGTAGTAGTTTTAATACTTAAGCTTGCTTTACTGGATAGACAGGGAAGAAAACTGTCATAATTGTCCAAGCCTTGGAGTGGGCTATAATAATTATTTGATTGACGAGCAGCTTCTGTAACTGTAATGCTCCTGATTGAGGCAATTTCTACATTCTTGAGATATTCTACCTACTTATCATCATCAAGGGCGCAACAACCGGTATCCGGCTAGGCCTGCCACCCACTTAGGGGATTGTCTATCGCAGGTCCCAGAACAGGTTTTATCAGCACAGCTAAGACATTTGGATTTTCGGTACTTGCAAAACTTGTTAATTTGGCCCGGTCTATCACACTTAAAACATTGGGACGCCCTAAGTTTGAAATAGGAGATCTCTGAGCATTAACAATTTTGACCGGCGATTTAGAATTGACAGTGGATTACATGTCATAACAGAGAGGGGATGTTCCTGATAACCCCATATCTGTAGACACATATAAAATATATGAAGGCTCTAAAACCCAGGGAGGTCAAGCAGCCATCCCGGACCAACCTATTAGCACTGACCGACACTCCTTGAAGAGGATTTTCACGCTCCTCCAACAGACCTGAACAGGGTGAGCCATATTCTGAATATTGAGCGATTTCATTTCGTAATGTAGCTGCAACGAGGCATTATCTGTCTCATACATAAAAAGGGAGATATCACAGGGAGGTATCACGTTGCTGAGTACCATCTATAAGATATTCTCCACTATCTTGCTAGGCCGGATAGCCACATACGCCCAGAACATCATTGGCCCATACCAGAGAGGCTTCACTCCAGGCAAATCAGCAACAGATCAGATTTTCTCTCTGCGGCAAGCGATGGAAAAACTGTTGGAATATGGACAACAGTTGCACCATCTGTTCATCGACTTTAAAGCCGCCTATGAAGCATAGCCAGGATACAACTGTACACGGCCATGAGAGAATTCGGTATCCCGACGAAACTGATGAGACTGACTAGGCTGACCCTGACCAATGTGCGAGGCCAGATAAAAGCAGCAGGATCACTCTCAAGACCATTCGACATCAACAACGGTCTACAAGGGGATGCCCTATCATGCGTCCTCTTTAATCTGGCCCTCGAGAAAGTGATCCGTGATGCTGAGGTAAATGCACGAGGTACGCTCCTCTTTAAGGTCACCCAACTACTGGCCTATGCTGACGATATCGACATCATGGGAAGAACCACCCGAGACGTACAAACTGCCTTCATCAAGATCGAGCAGGCGGCAATTGGGGCGAGATCTTGGGCTGCACATCAATGAAGGCAGGACAAAATATATGGTGACAACGTCAGCACCGAAGACGAACCAAACTGCACTGGTCAAACAGGAAGAATAAGGATAGGAGAATACAACTTTGAGACCGTTGACAATTTCTCCTATCTAGGGACGAAAATCACAACCAATAACAGCTACGATGATGAAATCCACGCACGGTTGTTGTCAGCCAACAGAGCCTACTTCAGCTTACAAAGACTGTTCCGCTCGAAACGTCTCACCATAGGGTCAAAGCTCTTACTGTATAAGACTATGATCTTGCCAATCCTCATGGATTCCTCGGAAACTTGGGTTCTTAGCAAGAAAAATTGCGAACTCTTGGCCGCGTTCGGGAGAAGAATCCTCCGAAGAATTTTTGGCCCCTTACATGAGGATGGACGATTCCGAAACCTACATAATGACGAAATCTATAACCGATACCATGACCGTCCAGTTGTGGATAAAATCCGGCTCAATAGGTTACGGTGGGCGGGTCACTTAATCCGTATGGATGAGGACGATCCAGCCCGGAAAGTCTATAAGGGCAATATCTATGGTAGAAAAAGAAGACGAGGCAGACCTTGCCTAGGAAGGAACGATATCGTAGGTCAGGACGCCAGACAGTTTTTAGGGATGTCGAATTGGTGGACTTCGGCGAAGATGCGGGATGTCTGGAGTTCCTTATTAAGGCAGGCCTAGACCAGATACCGGTTGTTGCGCCGTTGATGATAATGAATAATGGGAAGTAACGTCGCGTTCATAAACTTGGAGAGGATTTGTGTGCGTGCTCTTAGGCTCCGGTGCACCCAGTAAGGGATTCGTCTTCCAGTAACCGTAGGACGAACAGCAACGTTTTGCCTTCGCGTCAAATTTTTTCTGATACAAACCCAGATGTTTACCACTTTCCGAAGCATTGATTTTAGGAGTGGCAGTTTGCCTATTTGCTGCTTTGCAGTTATTGAACACACTTCTGTCATTTCTTGATTAAGCAGACTGGAAGATAGGGTATCGGCCTGGTACTATGTTCCGTGGGGCTAAGCAACACCGTTTGTATCACTGTTGATCATGTTGCGATCGGCAACGTCCACAAGACTGCCGAGTGTTGGAGATCTCGATGCCCCATTCAGCGTAATTCCAGATCCAGCTTGGCAGTGCAAATGTCATAGCAGTTGCGAAATAGGATTTCCAGCTAGAATCCCTGAATGAATTGACAGTTTTTGTGCTCCTGTATTAAGAACGAAGAGAGCAGACATTGAGCTTACTGTTATCGGTGGCGGACGTATGATGTTCGTTTGTCCAGCTCAGCACCGAAAAGCGCTTCGACCCGTGTAAGCCACAGATGCAAGGTGTTGCGGCCAGAATGGGGGCAGTCTGATGGAGGTCAGACCATGAATGTTTCTGGAAATTACTTCTGCCTCTGCCCTCCGCAGAACGTAGACCATGGAGGCTTTTTAAGAGAAGATCGGTATATGTAACTTGTGGACCTGCCTGACCTTTAAATCCCCCCATTACGATTCTGGCACTTGGCTTTATATGCTTCTCTGTGCAGGGCTTTTTTGAGTGTCCGCCTCCTTTCCTTGTATAACTTGCTTGCAGACGGGGTAGCATCCCTGTAGTCCGAATTAAAGTCAAGTTTCTTCAACCTCCCCCGGGAACGCTGTATTCAAACCGAGTCTGCATGAGGACTCATCTGAAGTGGTTTTGGCCACCAAGCTTCACCAGAGGGTATTTGGTACAATGGGAACCGGGCTAGCCTTTTAAGTTCACATGTCTTAGGAAAATTCGGTTGGTGTCCTGGTGGAAGTTTCATGGGTTTGCCGTTCTATCCAAGTGGATAGGGGTCTTCGAGCCTCAAGTATGGGGTTGCGCTAATAACTCGGGTTCTGTACTCCCTAGATCGTTTGAGATTTCAGATCAATATCAATGCTAGACCATGCATTCAGTATAGAATGACAGTGTTGATGGTTGCCACAAAATCAATTCGTGCCTTTAGAAGACCGTGGGGTTAGGCCTAAACGTTCCTTCATATGTCTTCTCAAGATTGGTGGTTCCTATTGACACCATATCGAGGTTCGAACTGTGAACCGACATACATGCAGTCAATGACATCGTTCTACATTGAATACGGGGGAGTTTGCAGTCAGATTTGGCGTAAATGACTTTTCAACAAAAGTCATATAGAAAAAAGGATCTGATTTTCAGAAAGTCACTTAGCTAAAGAACTGCATGTTGTTAAAGGAGGTGCAGTCTAGGTACGCAGGTCACCAAGAAGACTACACTTTACTTCAGGAAAGTTAAAGGTTATTCATCTCTGGTTTTTCTAGGTTCCAAGACTCTTTCTTGCCAAGGTTGACGGGAGAATTTGCAACATTATACCCTCACAGCCTTAGATAGGCGCATTGCCTATGGCTTCTCTTCCAAGGTCCCGCTAGCTCCATGTTTGCATTCAAAGATAACATAATTTGCTATGAAAGTACGTGGCGGCATTCAATGTCCGATTCGAAGTGTGAAAATTACCACCATCTGGTTTCACCTGCTCCAAGATCCCAAGTGACTGACTGACGCTGATTAACCGTACGACGTATGGAAGGTTGCAAGAACCGCGAAGATGACGACAAATTGATGTGATAATGGCGGACGCGAGATGTGGTGTTTGCTAATCAAGTGAAATCAAAAAGCGATTTATCTACTCCGCTAAGGAGTCGCCATGCATTCTTTGGTCCGTGGAATTTTTCACGGAGTCGTTTGCTTCGTTTGTGGTGATTGCGTTAATGACGTGATAGCCATGGTAATGATAGTAGTTATCGCGAAAATGCACTATTATTTGCCAGAAACGTCGTTGTAAATTACAGATACGGTACCTTTGTAAGCGCTCAGGTGTTTCGCATTTCGCACCATTAGGAACGAATTATGGAATTAGCTTGGTTAGGCAGAGCTCTTTGGGTGCATCCAATTATACTCAGAAATCTGGATAGTATGATCCTTGGTTCAGGGTCTTAAAAAAAGTCTTATTTTATCGGAGTAATTCGAGGTGGAATACCTGAACAATTGCTTTCTTTTATCTCATTTCAGAGATCTGCGCCACAAGGACCTGTTCGACTTGAAAATTAACAACAGACGAATTACACGAAAATTACCGCCAGTTCCAATTGAATAGTTTGCTTCCTTCCCGGTACCGTCGTGCATATTTCATATCAAACTGGCAGTCGCTATAGAAATGAACCCTCATTTTCAACCCTACACGGATTTATCATCGCCAAACACCCCAAGTCCGGACGGCAATTATACGAATCTCGGCGGAACAGGAACGGGCGGGGTTGGAGGCAACGGAACCAGTGCAAACAGTGGAGGCGGTGCTGGTGGTGGTGTTATTACGGGCAACGGTAATACAATGGTCCATCATCAGAATGGTCACCCTCAACAGATGCCAATGGACGGCGGTGGACAAACAAATTTTCATCACCTAAACAATAATAGTCCAGTCAAGCATTGTGCAGGATGTGGAGGTAGGTTGGGATGAAGGGATGAAGACGACCTTGAATATTAACAGGTCGTTATCGTGCCTAATGTTGTGGTTATGAGTAGCTCCTAAACTTAGGTATCCTATTAAATACGGGATCCCTTAAAAAATGCCCCACGCTTTCATGGGAGCGTTCAAATTCGATACCAAGGACTACACAGGGAATTGTGCATTTCAATAGTTGCTTTAATCCTTATTTCACAGGGAAAATAGTTGAGCGATTCTTCCTGCACGCCTTAGATCGATACTGGCACAACTCCTGCTTGAAGTGCTACTGCTGCGGAGCAATGCTGGCGGATATCGGGTCCAGCTGTTTCACTAGGAGCGGAATGATTCTTTGCAAAGCGGATTACTCCAGGTAAGTTGTGCTTCCTTCCGTGTGATGACCTCCCTAAACTTATGAATGACAAAGAGGGTGAAGTTTAAAGGATAATCAGCTTCAGTGTGATCCCCTCAAACTGGACCAGGGCTAGAGTTTATCCACCGTTTTAAATTTTCAAATCCCTAAGCCACTAACGACCCCATTGAAGTTCCCAAACGTCCAGTACCACTTCTTGTGGTTCTCCCCAAGATTATTGCATACAAATATGAGCGAGTATTGTTTGTCCTGTTTCGTTTTTGGCAACGGTTATAAATCATTTGCCGGCATTTGGCTCGGTTTTTGTGCCATTGTGCGATTGTAACGCCACACCGTACTCCATCCATTCTCGTATATCGTAATCCACCCCGCAGCTTGTTTCAATTAAAAAATCGATAAAATCCGAATTTATGAATTCGAGCACGTCATTTTAACGAGGCTATTCACGCTAGCTGAATGCGGGACTCTGGGTTTACTCTTTGCATGTCTTACGGTGGCGGCGAGGGTGCTCGGCTCCTAGGCACAACGTAGGCGATATCCTCTATCGTCCTTTCGTGGCGGCCCATGTGGCGCAGGGTAGCGAAACTGCTTGACTCATATGCGTACCCTGGAAGCCAGGCCAGGCGTGTGTGAAAGTTTGCTCGCGAGCACCCCACAAGCGAATGGTTCTCGGGGGGCGGGGGGGGGGGGGGGGGTGGCTGGAAGGCCATGGTGGCGAGCAAGCTACGTAGAATCGAAAACACTAGACATATAATTTGGGTAGTTCAAACAGACAAAACGATAATGGTGAACCCCATCATCGGCGTTATTGTAGTATTCAATCCCCTTTGGACTGATTCGACATTCAGGAAAGGCAAACAAATCAAAGTCATGTGTGTGGGGGAGAATTATTTTAAATTTGTCGAATTTACTGATTTGAAAGTGGTTAAATTGGAAATGTATATTTGAGAAGATTGCAATGTTAATCTCATGTGGTCAGATAAAATCTTCCTGAGGGTGGTTATGGGTGTCGATAGTTGGGCAAAGTTAGGTGCTATTGCTGGTTTTTTTACCTCTTTTGAGTTTTAAAAAGGTCCAACTTACTTAAAATGCACCAATCATCTGGGCTGGATTATCTTTTTAGTTCCAGGTTATTACGCGAGAGGGAAGCCGTTGGTGGGTCCTTGCCCTGATAATCAAGTCTGCTTAGTAGAACCTTATTATGACCATCATCGACAGCGCAACAACCGGTGCTCACTCTAGGCCTGCCATAGTTAGGAAATCCAGAAATCCTGGTTTTGCGCCGAAGTCTACCAATTTGATAGCCTTGAAAGCTGTATCCAAACCATTCGAGAGTCGAATGTCGATGTCGCGGTTATTTGCGAGCCGTACAGAGACTTCGGCGGTCCGACTTGGGCGGTGGATGCGTGTGGCAACGCCGCAATCTGGGCGTGCGGAAGACAGGCCATTCAGGAAGTCATGCCCCCCCCCCCCACAAGCCGGTTTTATAAGGGCGAAGGTCAACAGTGTCCATATTTATAGCTGCTACGCTCCTCCTAGTGCAACCTTAGCACAATATGAGGAGATGTTAGACAGTCTGGTGTTGGACGCTAGAGACCGCAGCCCTAAAATCATTGCGGGCGATTTCAACACGTGGGCCCTGGAGTGGGGAAGCCGATCGACGAACACCAGAGGTCAAATTCTGTTGGAGTCATTTGCGGAGCTGGACATCGTGCTGGCCAACGTTGGATGCGTGCCCACCTTTCGAGGAAGAGGGTCGGGTTTGTTCGTTGACCTGACATTTGTTAGCACTTCACTGGTGCGGGAGATGGCTTGGCAAGTGAGTGAGCACTACACCCACAGTGACCGCCAGGCCATCTTCCTCCGCATTGGCAACCGGGAGGTGGAAAGGCTAAGGCGGTTGGCTGGTCTATCGGAGCTTTCGACGAGGAGACATTCCTGCCCGCATTGGAGGGAGCCCATGATCCGGATGGAACAGCGGTGGAAAGGGTCACATAGCTGTCTCAGCGTGTAACCGAAGCATGCGACGCTACGATGCCACGACGACGTTTGGACCACGGCAAGAGGCCAAACTACTGTTAGAACACGGAGATCGCTGCCTTGAGATCCTCTTGTCTCCGAGCGAGGAGACTTTCCCACAGGACAAGGGGAAGGCCGGAGCACCAGGAGCGTGAGGAGGAATACAGGGATCTGCGAAGCAACCTTAAGAAGGCCATTCGGAGAAGCAAGCGGGAATGCTACCAGAAGTTCTGCATGGAGGCTAATACGAATCCGTGGGGTACAGCCTACCAAGTTGTAATGAAGAAGATCCGCGGGCGAAAATCACCTCAGGTGATATGCCCACGGCTCTTGTTCCAAATAATTACAACTCTTTTCCCACAGCAGGAGCAGGACAAAAGAGAACCCGAACCGGCAGCTCAGCAGGACGTCTTCTCGATCCCTGATGTTACCGAAGAGGAACTTTGGGAAATCTGCAGACGTATTGAAGACGGACGGAATTCCGAACAGGGCTCTGAAGGTGGCGGTCAAGGCCAGACCAAGGTGGTTCGCAAGCACATTCGAATCGTGCATGGCGGAAGGAGTGTTTCCCGCCCAGTGGAAGAGGCACAAGCTGGTCTTGCTACCGAAGCCCCGAAAACCACCCGGCGTGCCCTCTTCATATCGCCCTATTTGTCTCTTAGACACCATGGGATAGATGTTGGAGAGGGTGATATACAACAGGCTGCTCCCGTTCATCGAGCTTCCGGGTGGTCTTTCAGAGCGGAAATATGGGTTTCGGCGAGCCCGTTCTACGGTGGACGCAGTAGCAAAGGTCGTGGAATTGGCTCGAAATGCAATGACCATGGGCAAATGCTGTGCTCTGGTGACGTTGGACGTCAAAAATGCTTTTAACTCAGCCAACTGGGGCTGAATTAAGGGCGCTTTGGCCAAACTGGGTGTTCCTAGCTACTTGGCTCGGCTCATCGAGAGTTACTTTTCGGACAGACTTCTCTGGTATGAGACGGACGACGGGCCGAAGGAGTACATTGTGACAGCAGGTGCGCCTCAAGGTTCTGTATTGGGACCGCTGCTGTGGAATATAATGTATGACGGAATGCTTAGCCTTCGCGTGCCCGAGGAGACAACGCTGATTGGTTTTGCGAACGACCTGGCGGTAGTTGCAATTGCAAAGCATCCCGCGGACGTGGAGCTTTATACAAATGAAGCCATTCACACCATCAAGTCATGGTTACGAATGGCCAAGGTGGACCTGGCGGACGAAAAGACGGAGGCGGTCCTCATTACCAACCGTAGGAAGAACAACACGGTTACAATCCAGGTTGGTAATCGTGAGGTCGTCTCAAAATCAGTTGTCAAATACCTGGGGGTGATGATCGATGCCAAGCTGAGTTTCAAGGGACACTTTGATTATGCGCGGCAGAAGGCAGCAAATGCCAGCTCATCCCTTGCAAGGATGATGCCTAACGTGGGAGGGCCGAAGTATAGTCGCAGGCTACTCATCGCGGGAGTGGTGAGGCCGATCCTGCTATACGCGGCCCCTGTCTGGGCGAGAGCGTTGAACCACGCTGTCAACCGGAGGAAGATATGTTCGGCATACCGGCCAATTGCGCTAAGGGTGTGCAGCGCATTTAGGACGGCGTCGACGAAGGCAGTGTGTGTTATCGCAGGAATGATCCCTATAGATCTTCTAGCGAGCGAGGCACACTGTCTCTACGAAAAACGGAAGGCCATCCAGCCGAGGTGAATGCGGATTTCCGAGAAGCCATCAGGAGAGAGTTGTGTGGCAAGTGGCAACAACGATGGGATAACTTCGACAAGGGCAGGTGGACCCATACATTGATCCCGTGTCTCGAGAAATGGGTCAACCGAAAGCACGGAGAATTGGATTAACACCTGACACAGTTCCTTACGGGACACGGTGGCTATAGGAAGTACTTGCATCGTTTCGAGTTGGACGAGTCTGCCAACTGTCCTGAATGCGGTGCTACACTCGAGGACCCGGAGCATGTTATGTTCCATTGTCCCAGATTTCTGCAGCAGAAAAGGAGGTTGGACAGCATCTTAGGGGTGGACATCGAGTCCTCCAACCTGGTGGAAGAGATGTTGAAGTCGGAGGAAAACTGGATGGCGGTAAACGAGGCAGTAACCGTGGTGCAGACAAAACTCCTGGAGTTGGATCGAGCTCGGAAGGCGGCGCGATGGAGACGTGAAATGGACGAGCTGGTATAGCGAACCAGAGCCTCCCCCGCGAAGTAATACTTCACGGTGGTCCCGCGGGAAGGGGCGGAAGAGGGGGGGGTGGTTTTAGTGGGTGTGAATCCCACACACTACTGCAACCTGGCGCAGCAGCGTCTTTCTAAGATTTCCACCTCCATCCATAAAAAAAAAGCTGTATCCTAGCCTATGCCTCTGAGGCAGAGTCTACCACGCCTTTTTCTACCATAGATATAGACGTCCCTATAGACTTGTCGGGCGGGATCATCTTCATTCATAAGGATTAGGTGATGCGTCTACAGCAATTTCCGGATCCTTCTGTAGGGGACCAAAATTCTTTGAAGTGTTCTTTCCTCGGACACGGCAAAGAGTTCGAATTTTCTCACTAAGAACCGAAATCTACGACTGGTGGTTTTTACCTGGCCATTCAGAGAAGCAACAGGGAATGCTGTAAGGAAATATAATACAGAACCGTGATGGGATAATTCAGACTCTGTTAATTTTTTAATCCTTTTATTAGAAATCATTCAGAAAATATTCCCCCGCAAGAAAGGGGCTCTCACAGCTTCCGTTGATCTACCTCTCAATGTAATGGCAGCTACCAGAGACGGGCTACTGGAGATATGCTGTAGAATTGAGGAGAAATTTTCCGCATCATGGAAGCGGCAAAAAGTGGCTCCACAGCCTAAGACTGGTAAGCCACTCTCCTACCAACCCATATGTCGGTGAGAGTAAATTCAAATAGATTGCTTCCGACCGTAAAGAGCCAAGGAGGGCTTTCAAATCGGCAGTATAAGTTCTGTAGAGCTAAATCAACCATTCATGACAACAAATTGGTAACTAGTTTGCTGAAGACGCAATTCACGGAAAGGGTAGTTCCAGCAAATATTGCATGGGGGTAACCTTAAATGTGAGGAATGCATCCAATTCGGTCGGCTGTTATCCATAGTCATTTACAAGATAAAAGCTCTGGTATGACATCGATGACGGACACCAAAAGTACGTTGTTCCCGCGAATGTCGGACAGGCCTACATCCGGGCCCACTTCCAGAGGAAGCCACGGTGGTGCGTAAGGCAGTCGATGTAATACTGGTTGTAGCCACAAAGTATCTAGAGCATGCTGGGTTATACTCAGGCGAAACGAGCAGTGCTGTGAACGTATGATTAGAGAGTTCTAGGCTGTCACTAGCGGGGGAAAAACCGAAGTGGTGCTCATCATCAAGTACCGTAAAAGAAATTAGGAAAGAAGATCATTTCACTCATTCCATGGTTGATGGACTCAATCTTGATCTATCCAGCTTGACTTTGGCGGAAGGCATTGCAGATCTCATTTAACGCGCATAAATTAAGTCCACTCTGCAGAAGACCAGCCATAAGGGTGTTCTCTGCCTTCAGGACTGCCTCAGATGATGTAGTGTTCGTCATCTCGGGAATGATGCCGATTGACATTTAGGCAAATGAGACGACAAACAACTACAATGCGAAGTCCATTTCTCATCTCTCACTGACGAAGAAGGCCAAAAGGGAGAGATTCGTTAGCCGATGGTGAGAGAGATGAAAACGCTCGGGAAATGGTTGGTGAACACGCAGGCTGGTTCCTGCCATAAAGGAATGGTTGGAGAGATGACATGGCGAAAACAGTCATAATCTCACCTAAGCTCTCATGCACAGGTTTAAATTGAACAACTCACCTAATTTCCCTTACTATGATAAATCCCCAGCGGATCGAGGGTGCGTATCTTCCATTGTCAAAAATTGGGAGAAGAAAATACAAACCAAAAAGGAACTCTAGGAGAAGTACTGGTACCAAAAAATTTAGTTTGGAGAATGCCAGCATGTTAGGAGAACTGAGATGCGATTAACTCATTAAGGGCCATAATGGAGCAAATTTCAAAAGGCAGAGGAGGCCAGGAAAGCGCAGATAGCCTAATCATAATGTAATCGGAATGCCGAATTCTCTCATGAGGGTGTGTAGTTTTGCCCTGGCAATGCAATCGTAGGTTCCCTTGAACTCAATGGTTATATTCCAAAAGTTTTGCCGCTTACCGCAAAAAAAATCTGATCAACTGCTGATTACCTGGAATAAAGCCTTTTTGGTATGAGGGGGGTATGACAGACAGAAAAGGGTGTATCACCTACATATGTTCCTGTTCCTAACAATGATAATGCTCTTCAGGTGGTCGTGACGATTATTTATCTATGTTTCACCTCCAGGACCTCTGCCAGCTGCGGTTATTCTAATAATCGTTGGCACAACAATCCAAGTGGATCAGGGCCTTGAAGTGTGTCAGAGCACTTCATTCAAGACCGTAACGGTGCACTACAGGATAGCCTGTAGAAGGCAAAGTGGTCAGCATTGCGTTCGCCCGAGATTATTACCCTCATTTGACTCAGGTACTCATTCACAGCTGAGACGACTGGTATCCGAGATCAAAACTCGATACAAATACCATTGCTACCAGCGAGATTTGAACCCCGACCTTCCGTACGACAGCTTTGTGCTCTAACCACTCAGCTATCCCGACCCCTGATAGTCAGAGGATATTCGAGGTTTCATTGTCAGTCGGGTTCGGGATAACATGCCAACGAGATGGTGATTCGAATCCCGCTTCTCGACAACGGTTTGAAGGGGACCAAAATGTTCACTCTTGCTAACTTAACCAAGAATTTCCGGACTGTAAGCTGTTTATTCTGGGCCTAAACGAAATGGGATTGGAAAACTCTGGAGAGTATACCTCTTCTTCTTGCAACACTGCACTTTTATAGTCAGGGAAAACCAAGTGGTATCAGATGCCAATCTGATGTCGGACTGCTGCTACTGGGTATCGCAAGACGCGTTTTCATGACCGGTGAGTCAGCTTCCGACAAAATGTGACCGCAAGATCGGAAATCTCGGTTAAGCAGCGCCGCAATTGGAGAGTGTTATGCACCAACGGAGATTTCTGATATATAGAAGAAGAGTGACTTCTCGCAGGATTGGGGAGTTCAACATGGAGGGCTTATATGATCCAGCTATCGCTCGACAGTGGGAGAGCTATCTTGTTGATCGAATCCAGATACCCTTAGTAACCCGCCTGAGAATATGAGTATTGGGACGTGATAAAAAACGCTCCTCTCTCGAGTGTAGGTCGTCGGCCATGTCTCGAAGGGGGCATCACAAGGACTCCATCTAGATTCCGCAGTCAGTCAACTGCAACTTCTTATCGGCAATAACGAGTAGGTTGAGAGCTGAAAGGAGCACTTCACCGCCATCCGCATCATATTCGCTAAAGGTTCTTTTCTTGCGGATGAAATGGCTAGTCCCCATACCTATGTTATGCGGACTGCCCTTCTAAAAAGAAGTGAAATCATTTCGGCCAGCAGTACACTCAAGTGGACTGAAACTGCTGGGTTTGACGGTCTCCTGAAAGACTGGAAGAGCTACTCTACAGAGTCGCTACTTCAAGACGAAAATCCAGAGAATCTGAGATCTTTCACGGAGAGCGGAAGAAGAGAATGATCGTTAAGATTCCGAAAAGGATACCCATGTTGAGTGCGACAATTGGACGAGTATCTGCGTATTCCATGCTGTCACCAAAATAATAACTAAAGAAATTCTGGAACACATCAAAACACCTCGAAACCAGTTGGTTTCCGCTGTGGATAATTCTACGGTGACTGCTCTTCAGTGCATAGGAAGGCTATTCCAGCGATGATGTCGGAAAATATCACGTGTTGCACCGAGGTGAGGTCTCAGAGAAATTTGAGGTTTAAAGTATCAGAGTTCTATCGTGTCACAGATATTATTTCTTCTTTCTGGTGGTGACGTTCTGGAGGACAGAGAGGGCTTCAATCGAGTATGACATCTTTCCTCAAACACTTGGACTAGACTAATGACATTTGCTTGCTCTCTCACCGGTACATGGACTATAGCTAAATGTTTGAATTGAACTAAAGGTAACCGCCTACAAAATCAATTAGCATATCTCGGAAGCATCGTTTCTCCCAAAGATGGCACCGAACTGGATATCGGAACGCGTATTAACGGCGCTGGATCCCCCTTTGCTTCCTTGTCTAAAAGGTAATGTTCTGTCTGCTATTGCTATATAGGAGTAGCAAACTCACCACCACTGTTACTCAAACGGTTCAAACCGTGTCGTCGGCACACAAGTCAGTTACTTATGGAGATGTTGGTCAGATGGCGGAAGTGGCAGTGGATAGGTCACATAATAAAGAAGGACGACAACTCCATTACTGGCTGTGACGGGTGGGTCATCTTAGGAATATATGGTGTAAGACAGTGGTGGCAGTTCAGACAGATCATGCATCATTGACAGGAATAGTTAGTAGTCAGACGAAGCGATAACTGATGAACACCAAACAATGGAAGGGAATGGAGGGATGCTGATATAAAATCGGTTAAGATTATGATATTGGAAGATTTTCAACCTAACGATGTGACCTTTTCCATCTGACAATTGTGATCGTAATTTATTGCTGGACCCATCTTTTGACAAACGAGGAGATTTTCTTGTAATCCCATTTGGACTCGTTCTGTCCTGGATGCAATCGTAGTTCTCTCAATTTTTGGGAGTTAATACTCAGCTCGTTTTTTTTCTTGGTTAAACAACTTCATTTTTCGTGTTCTTGGGTTAATAACTCAATCAAGTCAGCTTTGTTTGCGGATTTAGTTAGTTCTCAGTCCTCACCAATTTAAATCCAGACTGCTGCTGTTGAGAATCAACTACCTCTCACAGTTTAGTTGAGGTTCAGTCGTTTTAAGGTGAACTACCGGTTTTAAAACGCCAGAAAGCTGCTGACGTTTCATCCATGGCAGTGGTAACTTCTTAGAAGCTGTCTCCTTAGCAAGCCAGATTGATACAAATTTACCTCAATCACTGGCAGGAAACGCGGGACCTACCTATCCGCAAGAAGAACATTGCACAACATTTGACTTAAAGACCAAACGGGCCAAGCAGCCTTATGGGCTCGCGGAGAACAAGCTTTCCAGGAAATAACGGAGTAATCTGAGGCTATAGAGTCTTTTGGCAAGCTAGTGCAGCCTGTACTTACACCGGCCACCAGGGAATCTGCATTGAAGTGAAGAACAAATCGAGCTCGAAGAAGAGCTCTCGCAGAATACCGGATAGTCTGCTCGGCTGGACGGCGAAATATTTTGAGGTGGACACGTTTTCCGTGGCGCTCAAACCTGACACAGTCCTAGATGAGAAGGCTAGAGAAAAAGCCACCCAAATCACTGGTTGGGTGACGGAAGCATGCGATGCTACTATGTGCAGAAGGCGATTGCTCCCCAGTAGGCAACCCGATTACTGGGTGAAAAACGAAAAAGCAAACATGCGAGCCGCTCATTTTCGGCAAGGGGTCTTTTCCAGAGCCTTAGGAGCGACGACGCTTGAGAGAAGGCACACAGGTAACTAAGTGGCCGCTTGAAAGCTATTCGAAGTAAAAAAAACAGGCTTGAAACAGCTATATGACCATGCCGATATAAAGTCTTGGGGTGAGGCCTGTAGAGCGGTAATATAAAGGTTGCGGAAATCACCCAAGGTGACGCCCTCCTGAAAGAGATTGTTGCCATTCCGTTTCCTCACCACGAAAATAGCGGGAGGCAGGTTGCTAAGCTCAACGAGGTCATAATGCCTCCAGTAAGTGTGGAGGGGCTACGGGAAATATGTGGTAGGTTCGTCGATAACAAGGCCTCAGGTTTCGATGGCATCCCTGACAGAGCTTTGAAGCTGGCAGTCAAGCCTTGGCTCGACCTTTCTACTACACTTTTGAGGCGTACACAAAAGAAGGGTTATTGCCTCCCCGGTGGAGAAAGCATAAGTTGGGGTTGCTTCCCAAACCTCCCAATGGGGAAGATGATAAAAGGAGTCATCTACAACAGATTTCTGCCCATCGTCGAAAACAGCAATGGAGAGTCGGCGTGTGAGCTTAGTTTCTGTCTTGCCCACTCTATGGTGGATGCAATAAGCATGGTTGTGATTTTGCAAAAAGGCGCAATAGTTG
The DNA here is from genome assembly GCF_905115235.1 of Hermetia illucens. Lineage (NCBI taxonomy): Eukaryota > Metazoa > Arthropoda > Insecta > Diptera > Stratiomyidae > Hermetia > Hermetia illucens. Next base: position 219,030,831 of record NC_051849.1, read on the forward strand.
CTGACAGCTGCTGTGCTATGGTGGCAAATGGTACAAAATTAAAGGAGCGCTGCCTGGCATAGGTATTCCCGGCTATTTAGCGATTTTTTTTCAACCAAATTCGCTCAGAGAGGACTATCTGCTGCTGGGCGGATGGGGATCCCAAAGAGTACATTATCGCGGTTGCGGTACCACAGGGCTCGGTACTGAGTGGCTTGCTGTGAACTGCTTGCTCTTTCCATGTCAGAGTGTAATACGACCGCCAGCTTTCCGGATGATCTAGCTATGGTTGATAAAGTAAAGTTGTCAGAGGATGTAGAGATTTATGCGAACGGAAACAGTGAGAGCGGTAAAGACCTGGTTAGAAAGAGTCGGGTTGACTTTAGCGAACGCGATAGCGGCCTTAATAAAGAACCATAGGAAAAATAATACTGCGCAAGCGGAAGTTCAAAGTGTCAAAACCGGCTACCAAATACTTAGGGGTGTTAATTGACGCAAAACTGAGCTCCAGGGAGAACCTAGACTATGCATGCCAAAAGGCAGGCAGTGCTACCGCGGCACTTGCAACAATGATGTCGAATTTTAGCAAGCCGAAACACTGTCGGAATTTGCGAGAGTGGTGTGATCTATCTTGCTTTACTTGTCATCTGTGTGGCCAGAGGTGCTTGAAAATTGTTATAGACGGGAGTAAGAAAATTCGGTTTACTGGCTTATGACTTTGAGGATTTGCAGTACTTTTATAATCGTATTAGATGAGGCAGTACTGGTGGTGTCAGGCATGGTCCCTTTCGAGATTCTGCCGGAAAAGGTGACTATGTTGAACCAAGCAAGACATACGGAGTGGCAATGCGGGAATGCCGCAAAGTCAGAGTAGAATGATCTCTGGCAACTCAGAAAGGATGAGTTTACGGAGGATTGGTAGACGCACAGGGTTATTCTCAACATTAGGATGTAACTTGAGCGGAAGCATGAGGGGACGAACTACTACAAACATTATCCAGTTCCGCATGGGATGCAGGTAATATCTTCTCCGCTTTGGATTGGAGGATTTCCCAAATTGTCCTTGATGCGGTGGCATACCGGAGGATGTAGAACATGTGATGCGTCACTACCCACAGTTCGCAATGGAGAGTAGGAATATGAACCACATGTTGGGCAGGATCGTGAGATCGGAGAACTTAGTCGCGGAGATGCTGGGGTCAAAGGGGAACTACTTTACGGTTTCAGGAGTAGTTGTTGAAGGAAGGAAAGGAGTAAAAGGACGAGTATCTAAAGGAAAATCCACCCCGCGTGGCTGCGGCTGGGGCTGGTGAGACCGGGGTGGTTTTTAGTGAGTGCGAATCCCACACGTGCTCGCTCTACCTCCGACGTTTACACGGCAGAGCTGGACCTGACAGGTCTTTCACTTCCTTGTTCGCAAAAAAAGACCGCACAAGATAGTTTTGCAGAGTGAGCAGATAATAATTTTGTATGTTCCTTAAAGTGATGATTGGAATTGATGTTCGCCGTTAGTCCTTAAGTGAAACTTCGTGTCTACACAAACTCCCCACAAATTCGCGTGTTCAATTCAGTTGCCACCATTTGGGAAAAGGATAGATTATAGTTGCAGAGTCGATAGCCAACTTATCCAGGACTCTGGCATAACCCGACAGATCCCACTTCGTCCATCGTAACACCATAATGTCAGGGATAGTTTCCATAATTTCAGCCTCACTAGATCTAAACGGTTCACTATTTCTCACTGAATACCATGCACCCTTGCGTCCTCGTTACTACCAGCATCATCAGACTCCAATTATTTTCCCAGGATTTTTTTTACTCTAGCTAAGAAACAGATAATGATAAACGTAAATTCTATAGAGTTGAGTTGCTAAGGACAAAGCGAAAGGAGACGGCATCGACGTAGTAGAGTGTGGATTACATGTAACGCCTCCTTTATTCTCGTTTTATTCTTACAAATTGCAGTGAAATGCTGAATGCAACGCAGACTACACTTGACACTGCAATCTTGCTGAATAGAAATAATGGCCACCATTAAGATTTTAACGAATGTATTTTTTCTCATCACTTTGTGCCTTTATTTCCTGCGCGAGTATTTAGGATTTATATCACTTTCCTTGTGTGAATCTGCCGTACATGTTTTTACGCTAACAGAATTTTAATGGCCGCATTCGAGGTCTTCTGATTGCTTTAATTTGTTTTGGATTCCGTGCAGCGGTCGAAAGGACGAGATGCAGGCTCAAAGGGTCACAGTCATTAGCGCGTTTGTAGGTGAGAGGCTTTGGCGCATCCGTGCTTATTCCTCCCCACCGACCCCAGGACATTAGAGATAGAAGAATGCTCCAGTAATTGAGGCTGAAGGAGACCTGATTGAACTGCCAAATTCCCAGAAGACCTGAGGAGGTGGCATGACAATGACTTTGCGGTGGCGGACATAACGCGTTTAAGTGCTTTTTTCCATTCACCGCAAGCGGATACTAACAGGGGGAGGCCAGAAAATTGAAACATTTAACTTCGTTTTTCCTATTTTGATATTCAATTTTCATCAAATTAATGTCAAAAAACATAAAGAAAACGTGACAAAAATCCAAAACACCACTAAATGGTTGTGTAGTATTCCAGGAGAATCGCATTCACATTCGTCGGGCTCCACCGCGTGTATGGGGATGACCCTTCTTTGCGCCCAGGCTCGCCTCCGAAACGATTGACTGGGGAGTTCAATGGGAATCCCCTAGAAATGTGTACCCAGGACCAGAAGCGACATGCGGTTATATGGCATAGCGAAACGACGTTTATATCGTCCGTATTGAGTTATAATGGTAAAGTTTGGATGAGGTGATTCCGGCGCTCAGTGTCTTTTTTCCCTTCCGCGAGTCGTTTCCATTCATTCCCTTGATTTGTCTTCGCCCAACTCGCCTACCTCGCCCCCTGGGTTTCTTTGCATAACGTGTGCTTCCACGGGGAGTGTGTACTCCTGGATTCCTTGGAGCGAAGGAGGACACGGTGCATATGTGGCTGCGAGATTTACTCGTTGAATCGAACGTGGCGGAGAGCATCTTTTTAATGGAGATGAAGTAGAAGAAATGGAAGTGTGATAACTGGGACTGAATCAAAGTCGTCCTCGTCATGCTTCTCGGAGATTTGCCAGTGCTGCACGATGACGATGGTGCTACATGTCTTCCTGGGAGCATCGTGGTCGCCTCTACATACATAGCAGGAGCACTCCAACGACAGCCGAACAAACTATGGCAGCAAATTGTGGTAAGAAATTTAAATTCAAACGAGAAACAATTAGATTTAAATGGTGCGCAAAATTGTATTAATGTCGTTCGTTTCCGGAGACATTTTCTCTGCCCTGTGCCTTGGCGACGTGGATAAAGACAAGCTGACTAACGAAATTTCCGTTGTCTATGTTTGCATTGGGAATAGCAGAGGAGATAATGATTATGATGGGAATGATAACGACGATTATGATGACTGCGATCTTTAACGGATTCCGTCGTGAAAGCGAATCAAATCATCTAAAAACTTTTCTGGCAACTTTAGAACTTTGGATAGTAGAAAATTAGTATTTGGTTAAATGGTGCGGTTCCAATTTGATTGGGGTATTCCAGCACTAAATGATTTCATTCAACGGAATTGGGTCGGCAAATGTGTTGTGGATATGATATTTGGAAGGATTCATTGATATTTCAAATTTCTGTGGCGAACACTGCCAAGTATTGCCATTATTTTGGACAATTATTGTAGTCAACTGTTGCGTCCACCCAGAGAGTATTAGAGTTCATACTATAGATTGACTCCACTATGTCCTTTGCAAATATTTCATCTCACCCCTTTTCCAATCAAGATTTGTGTTCCAAAGGACCAAACACTTCATATAGGTACCCAGCGTCATCCGGGTACCGATTAATTCTGTGATCACGATCAGTACTCAATTGTTGAGAGACACTGACAAGCTAGTTAAGATTTTTGAATTTTGCACGTTACATTTCTGCCATAGTTGAGGAAGAGTCCAACTTTGAAGCTGGAACCAGACTGCAGAAGCTAAGTAAGCAGTTTTTCGGGAGCCTCAAAAGATCCTTGGTCAGAGCGTGGGTGGTGGACGCTATACTTCGTAAATGCTAGTGGCTGAACCAGAAGTCTGAGCCAGCTGGATTCGGCTTCTCTTGCCTTTCCCACGGTAGCTAGTTACTTTAGTTTACGCAGCTCCGAGCACTCAGGCCATTGTTGGGCCCATTGTACAATCCCCGTAAATCGTCCATTCAATAGCTTCCCGCCCACGGTGTTCGCCGACTTCAGCGAATCTCAGAGCATTCTCCAGAGGCAGAGAGTATGCAGATTCTTCATTGATGAAAACCTTGCCACGGTGTCTTCGGTGTCTTATAGCTAGGAGGAGTTTCCTCCTAAGCTGTTCGCACTTCTCAGTATCGTAGCCGGATGGATTAGAGTTGTCATACAGGACCCATCCATAGGCTTCGATAGCCTTGGCTGCAAATGAAGGTCTAGTCGTTGTCGGTCGACCCCTCTTTGCTGCCTTTTGTGTCGAAAAGCTAGGATCGTCCAAGGACCGCTGTCGCTTCGGTTTCCCCTTAGCTGGAGGTGCCCCGAACGCTCCTTTCCCATCAACCTCGGCACAGCTCGGCACAGGGTTGGGCGTTGCCCGAAGGTGGTTTGCCCGGAGTTGGTTTACCCGGAGGCGGTTTGCTCGAAGGTGGTTTGCCCGAAGGTGATTTGCCCAAAGGTGATTTGCTGTCCGTGGACAGGTGCTTATCCATGGACAAGACTTTAGCTTCAGCAGGTGGCGCCGATAGGAGCCTGGGGTCAGGAGTGCTGACAGAAACGGCCTGCTTCGGCTCGTCCGTTAAGGACTGAGTCCCAATTGGATTGGTTCCCACCTGAGTAAGTGGAGAATCTGAGTCTAGACTCAAGTGCCCCATCGATGAGCTTAGGGTTACCCCTTCACTCGGGGTTGGATCGTCACGATCGAGGTTTAATTGTGTTTGCTTAACAGGTTTGTGTTTTTGTTTTTTTGTTTTTCATAATTTGCTTCCACGGCCTCAATTTTATCGGGGTAAGTAGGTCGATCTCGTCAGTGCCCGTTTTTGGCTAGTTGAATCTGAGTTTCGCCTGGTTCCCACAGTAGATATGGTCTTAGAAATTTGTGGACCCAAAACACCACCTCAAATCGCTTATTATGCTCTTTGGAGTGGCTAGTGATACCTACCTACCTACCCTTATTCGAAAGTGAAGCCCATACATCAGTCTATAATGACATTTGCTACTTTCAACCGGTTACAAATACCAAGGTATCCAAGGTATGTCTGGCAATAGAGTTCTAAGAACATAGGTCGTCAGAGAATTTCCCCGATGTCAATGGTACCAAATAACTTTTAGTGAAAGTACGAAGCTTTTTTCTTGGGACATGTCCTGCAGGGATTTCTGCATAATTCTGACTACTCCTTTTCAACTCTTTTAACATCATTGTTTTCTATGGGCAATCTATCTATATTTCCTTTGTCCGTTGGTTGTCAGTTTGGGGACTATTTTCCAATATTGTTTGACGGTCTTTGGGGAGTGCAAACAATCCGACGCCATTTGTACTTTTCAGTAGCAACTGCTATCGATTCTTCTTTTCAGTCTTCTTATTGCTCTAGATTCATTACTCTACTTAGCTAGGATATCTTGCTATCGTTTTTGAAGTTGTTGTCGACCCACATATTCGCGCACTTCTTCAAAAATACCGCAACATCACAACCGAGCGTAGTATCTCTAAGTCAACTGAGTATAATGTTCAGTACCACATCAGCACAACAGGCTTCCCGATCTTTTCTAAGGCGGGTCTAATACCACCGCAAAAAACTCGCAGTTGCGCGGAAAGAAGAACTTATCAAACAGGGTATTGGCAGACCTTCAGATAATTCTTGACCTTCGCTACTTCACATGGTCCTTAAATCCAATGGCGAATCGAGACCTTGTGGTGACTACAGACGTCTAAATGCTCAAACGATTTCAGGCCGTTTCTTCATCCCACTGATTCACAGTTTTGCCCCGTCTATCGCAAACTGCCTTATTTTCTCAACCTCGGACTTAGTCAAGGCATACCATCACATCCCTGTACCTACCGAAGATATTCCGAAAACGGCAATATGCACACCTTTCGGACTCTTCGAGTTAACTAGGATGTCTTTTGGATTGTGCAACACAACCTTTTAGAGATTCATCCATTCAGAACTGCGAAACCTCCATTTCGGTTTAGTATATTTGGATGATGGTCTGGTCAGATCTTCCTCTGAGTCCGGGGATCTAGAACACCTCGAGTGCTATTTTTGGCGTCACTTTGTGGCCGGTCCACTTCTTAACGTTGAGAAGTGCAAAGTCTTGCAATCGCAAGTGAGATTCCTTAGCCGCCTGATTACCCCTGAAGGCATCCAATCGGAGCCAGTCAAGATGCAAGCAATTTCGAGCTTCCCGCTTCCCCAAAACTGATACGGATTTGAGAGGGTTCTTGGGCATGTTAAGCTTCTATCGTCGTTTCTTGCTCATGGCCGCCCACCATCAATTGATCCTTAACGCCATCTTGTCTTGGCCGAAAACCAAAGGCTCCCCTCTGATTGTGTGGTTCCCAGAGGCTGTCCAGGCGTTTGAAACCACCAAGCAACAGCTCGTGGATGCTATACTTCTAGCATTCACTCAGCAAGATGTACTCCTCGCCATATTTGTCGATACATCAGACATTGCCGTAGGTGCTGCTCTTCACCAAAAGGAGACCCAAATCTGGCAGCCTTTGAGTTTGTGCTCTAAACAGCTGAATCCCGCTCAGTGGAACTACAGCATCTATTATCCATGAGTTATTAGCCACGTACCTCGCAATTAAATACTCCCTGTAATCCCTTGAAGGCAGGTTGTTTACAGTGTTCACGGACCATAAGCCACTCACTTTTGCTTTGAAAAAAAAAAACAGTTCACCCCCGACATTCAACTCGTGTCTAGAAAAGTTAACGTAGTTGCTGACGCATTGCCAAAATCATCATCGTCATCATCAACGGCGCAACAACCGGTATCCGGTCTAGGCCTGCCTTAATAAGGAACTCCAGACATCCCGGTTTTGCGCCGAGGTCCACCAATTCGATATCCCTCTAAAAGCTGTCTGGCGTCCTGACCCATCGCCATCGCTCCATCTTAGGAAGGGTCTGCCTCGTCTTCTTTTTTTTTTGCCAAAATCCCTGTCGATATTCCGGCAATCCCCGAGGCGTAGGAGGACGACGTAGTTCTTAAGAACTTAAGGACCAACTCCAAATACACATTAATGGAGCCTCCTTTCGTCGGATCAACATCCAGTATATACTGTGAGAATTCAGACAAGGGACCAAGATAATATATTCAGACCGATTTTCGAAAGGAAGTATTTCACGACGTTTACGGTCTTGCGCACCGGACAACGAATCAGTACAATATTTCTGGGCGTCCATGAAATTCCTGAATCAGATATTGCATCGCATGCCAGAAGGGCAAGACTACAAAGCATGTGAGGAAAGAAGTAGGAGTATTTCTATGATCCAGCAAGCACCAAGCACACAATCCACCTCGACAACGTTCGCCCTTGGTGAGACTCGCACGGTTTCAGGTATTGCCTTACAATCATCGGTAAGTTCGCGCGGTGGCTTGAGGCGATACCTTTGAAAGACTGCACAATCTTGTGCTGAGGGCCTCTGTCGAGAATGGATTCCACATTTTGGTGTGCCGGCCATTATAATCACGGCCAGGGAATGCAGTTTGAGTGCTTCCTTTCTTCAAAGTTGCGTACCACCCGCAGTCCAATGGAATGCTCAGGACGTTGATGGCCGCTTTAATGGCCTAAGACGAACCTTCTTGGTCGTAGATCGCACCACTCATTCTACTCGGCTTCCGAACATCGAGCAACGTTTGCTGCAAGTCTCGTGGAGTTGGTATACGGGGGAAACCTGAGACTCCCCAGCGATCTTGTTCTCGACGTCAGCCAGAACTTAACGCTATCGGTTTGTTGCGTCTGCTCAAGGATGCAATGCCAAAACTGAAGTCATCACCACCCGACAACCACGCCCCAAAGGATCTTGAATCCCGAACGTATGTCCTAATTAGGACGGACGCGCCCCGAGGGCCCCTTCGAAGTCCTCGAGCAAGGGCGGCATTATTATAGTTTCAACGTCGGGGGCACGGTCAAACTTGGCTCGACTAAGGCCATTCGTCCAGCAAGAAACCACAATCAGGAGGAGGGGTTTCGCGAGGAGTCCATTTTAACTTATGGCAGCCAAGTTGAGGGTGCCATGCGCCGGGTTCCTCGCTCAAACCCCCTTTTGTTTCAACTGGGGGTGGAGTGCTGTGGCGGAGCGACAACTTGCGTTTCGGGGGCACACAAATGTGAATCATGATAGCCATGCAATGGAAAAACAATTTTTGATAGCGAAAATTGTTTTCCGGTGTCAGTGTGAGAAAGGAGTCGGAACACGGCAGAGAGTTGTCCGGCTATGTGTGTCTTTTAATTGTATTTAACTCAAAATATAATTAATTATTAAAAAGCACATGAACCGTTATGCAGGGTGATTAGGCGCCATTGTTAGCGATTCATGGCGATATGCTGCAGGTGTATCTATAGTACTCTCGCAGTTCGGCACCAGATAATCCAACGACGACCAATTCTTTGATCAACCTAGGAAGGTGTGAAGGACTCCTTTATCCATGTGGGCCTATCCACTGCCGTTTTCGCCTTCTAACTAAGATTTACACCACACACTGATTGAATTCTTGGATTAATGTTGTTTAAGGTTGGATTACTCCGACGACTCAACGCAGAATTAATGAAAAGTAAGAGCTTACGGGTGAAAGTTGCGCTCATTTTCCATACAATGTTCCCATATAACAGGATAGAGAGACTATTGACACGGATAACCTCCACCTTGATATTGATATGAAAGTATAAGGATTTGCGGGTGCTACACAAAGCACTAAACTTTCATCTTGCGCTCATTGTTTTAAATAACGTCAATTTCTATCTACCATCTATCTATGGTTGAGGATGCACATTCCATTGATTTCGCGCTGCACTTCTGTTTGAATTTCAAACTAAACATCTACCCTAGATTCAGTACGTAAAATTTTGTGTCACCAGATGCCGCTTCTATTAATTTTTCAGGTAGAAATGGAGGAGCGAACTTCTGCGTAAAGCACTGCAGACTGACCTGTCGATGCTATCGGAAACTTTCCCGAAATCAATGAACGTCTGCTTTGCCTGCTGCAGTTGTTTCGCCAGAATCTGTGGCGACCACATCAGCAGGTTCGCATAGGCAGCGGGATGAAATGGACTGAGGAAATGAGCCTCTTTATCATCCGCCCCTACTACGAAATAACGGCGGGGCAGGTACCACATTTTACCGTCCCCTGTTGCATTAGAAATTCGTCAAGAGCTTCCCACGCACGTGACTCTGCAGCGTTTCGCAGATCTTTACCCCTCGGGTAGAAAGGTATATGTATTATACCAAAATTCCCCACAGCTTCCCACGATGTCCTGGGACTCTCACACAGTTTGGTTCAAACCATGCAGAAATACACCGTTCTGCATACGTATTCGATGTTGCGGGGAGTTCTCGACGGATTCTCTCACTAATTTACCACCGGCCATCACCACCCACTTTATCCCTCTTTTTCTTTCAAGAAGGTAGGATGGTCTGAGTCTAAATGTTTGGCACTTAAGAGTAGCATTAGGTAAAATCCGCCCTCTGCCGAGATTGTGACAGCTCGGAAATAATAATCGTTGGCGAGACAGTCCAAATGGATCCGGACCTCGAAGTGTGCACTTCATTGAAGAGCGCAACGCCAAACTAAAGGATTACACTGACACCAGCGAGATTTGAACCGTGGCATTCCGTACGATAGTCCAGCGTTTTAACCATTGGGCGATCCACAAAAAGATATTAAAAAGGGTTTAAGAGAATACCACCTCCACCTGGCATTTACAGATATTTAGTGTCAGCTTGTTAATCGAGCATCTACGGACCAGACTATCAAGGTTTGACTGCAAGAGAGCTCGGTCCAGCGGAGGCGAAACAGAGGCAAATAATTTAAGATCTTCCATAATATGATAATGATGATGATGATGAACTCAATTGAGGAAGGGGTGAGAAGAGGAATGGAAAGAGATGTGGATCAGTTTCCATCTAGAAGATGCATAGAGAGCGCAGAGGCCGAGGATGCAAACACGGAAGAGAAGTAACAACATAGTGGGTCCCAGAATTGTTGTGGGGAGTTGACAGTGGAGTCTGCACAATTGATGCAAGAAGGAAAAGATTGCGTAGGGTTACGAGAAATAGCAAGTGCAGGGCCAAAAGGGCTTCAAGCTACCGCGGACAAGGGCGACCTGGGTACTTTTTTAATCATGGGCTTCACAGCAGAGTGGATAGCCATGAAATGAGCAAGGTCGGCTTCATTCTTAGTAGCCCGAAACTTCTACGGCAATGCTTGTTTCAGGCGGATGTTATTAAACATCTCCATGGTGAACCACGTTTGAGAGAAGAAGGAAGGAGATCGGATAGGGGCTGGGATAGCAGCCGTAAATACATCGAACAGAAGGGAGTTGGATGGGGAGATACGATGGACAACACAGTCACAAGAAAAGCTAGAAAAGAAAAAGATGGGTTCGACGCGGGGTGTATCTTTTATTGCAATTAGGATCCCCCGGCAGTGGACTTACGTGATGCTTTTAGGCCCCTGTTCCAGCGGAAAATACAGTACCTTTCGGGGAGTTTATTATGGTATTGTCCAGCCAACTTTCGAAGGTACAGATGGCATGATATTGCTTAGCCAACGGAGATAAATTGAAGCTTGGTCCTTAAACACATAACATTTTGATAGAACAAGCGGACAGTAAATTAGGAGCTGGTTACGTTGATCAGCGAGGCAAGTGAGTTGTACTGAAATTTGTCCGCGAGTAGATGCGCTTATATGGCTAAATGAACCTTCAGGCCAGAAAGAAAGATTGCCGATTACGTTGAATTCGTGGGGATAAGTGACCTAGAAAAGCGCTATCACGCGGTCGGGGTTGCTGCCCTTTGTTAGTAAGATACGTGATAATGGCGAAAGTGAACTAAATTTGCTCTTAATGTACTCAAGTACGTCGTCCGTTTAAGTAGTGAACGCTAGCCTAGAGATAAACAGCTGCTTATGGAAGGCAACCTTTAGTCCAGGTGGATAAAGTACCAAGGCATAGAGTTGCGGTTGGAAGTAGGGCTTCGTTGATGACTGACGGGAACAATGTCAAAGGGTGGGGCAGCTGTGTTCTAGTTCATGATCTGCCAAGGAAACTCGGATATTGTCCCGTTGAAGACATAGTGGAACGAGGCAGGATCGGACACTTGGTAGACCGTAACTTGTCGCGTAGAGAACGGTGAATCAGTGACGCAGAACCAGTTGAAGCGAAGCATCCATTATGTAGGAAGGTATTACAGATGAAAACTCAGGCATTGACCTCTGAGTGGAGCTATGATGATGATTGCATCTGAATACCAAAATGAATTCTTGTAAAAGGAGTTAGTGTTCGAAGACCTATCGTAAATATAATAAAACGAACTCTGTGACTTTGTGATGTTTTGAAGATAAAATCGTTGTAACAGAAAGCGGCAAATACCGAGAAGAAAGGGACTTTAAGCAAGGCATATCGAGTTCTGGTTCCCTAGGAAAGTGGGTTTGGGTTAACTACAGAAGACACCGTCCTTCTAATTTACCCGTTCTGCGAGAAGACGAAGAGGTAAACTGACCCACGTTGGGCGCTATCTGGGGATAAGTTGGCATGCGTATATAAGCAAGCTTGTTAGTTGCTCGAAGGGCTCTTCTAGTAATTTAATCAAGAAAAACGACTCATATCGACCAATCAGGTGGCTCATTTTCTAGATAAAACAAACGGATAGACCCAAAATAGTTTTTTTTTTTTGGTTATATGAGGAATGTGAATCACCTGTTTTCTAATCTAGCTTCATTGATAGCAAAAGATGGCATCCAATTTACACATGTCGAAGCAAAGCGATTCCTCCTAAAAAGAGGAGTCCGCAAATTTGCGAAGGAGAATCAAATGAGCAGCATTTGACAGTGTCTATATGACTGCAGGTCGGGATACTTGACAGTCCCCGTAACACAGATTTTCTACGACCCAGCTATCGCTTCCTGGACAAACATTTTCGCATCAAAAGCCATTCAGTTCACTTGATCTCAACATCACTTCAATACCGATGCGAAAACAATGACAGGCAATTCCTCCATTCGCATATCCACTCATCGAATCCTGCAGTCAATCTCTACCAATCGACTACTCACCGTAAGCATTTCATTCCATGCTTAACGCTATTTTTCGAATGTCATCCTTGACAGGGATCATTTCCTGCCAGCCAAAGAGCTAGGCATTCAAGCATTTTCCCATCGGAGACTCGGAGAGTGGGATAAATGACTCTTATCCTTTTGCTCCCGCTACCACTTAAGCAATTAACGAGCAGGTGGAACAATTCAATAAATCATCGGAAGAAGTGGCAGAGTTGCTCGATAAAAAAGCTCTTTGACTTGGACGAAAACAAAACAGGAACAGAACAAAAGTCGAACCTGAGGGCTGGCTGTTGGGCTGTCGTCGAGCGAGCCAGCAGCCAGTGAGGCCACCCTTTCCTTGGTTTCCTTATGCTCCATACAAGCGGAAAAAACATTTGACTCGGCCGTCGAACAAAAAACAACAACACGGGAAACGCTTGTTCATCTGCGACAGCATAGCACCTTTCCAGGCATAGTGGAGGGCTTGGGCCCGAGTGGCGAGCACCGGCAACCACCCCCGACGTAAACGGTGGGTGTGAAAGGGCGTCGTGGAGAACGTTTTGTGTGTTGCTTAATATCCTGTTAATTACTTTAGCTCCATCGATTTTCATTTCTTCGAAGCTTTTTTATGAGCACTCGTAGGATCTGTGCTGTTGGAAGTTGTCGAGGCATAGACGAGTTGCTGCACTTGTTCTCTTGGGAACGTCGAGTGGGGCAGGTTGTTATAGTCCTTCCACCCCTTTGCCTGTAGCATGTTTTGTTTTTCACTTTCATGCTTACCTTAGCTGCGAGAGTAATTCGGCTTGCCACTCTTGGATTTATGGAGAACATTGTTCCTTGGGAAACCCGGCATGCAATGCTTTTCAACTGGCGTAGAACTGAGAAATGATGGACTTATTAGTTTTACTGCAGTCAGTATTAGGCCAGCTGCAGGGCCACCAATAAAATATTAGATCCATGTTCACGAACGCCTCTTCCTTATTGTGATACCAAAGAAGTACCAAAGGGCCTTAGGACCTATTTATCATAAAAAAACGTCCCCCATTTAGCTCTCCAACTATCTCGATAATTGCATTATTTAGATTCGGTAAGACTTGAAACTGCTATTAACCTGTCGGGGGTTGCATCTTAAGCAGAATGTACCGAGTTGAGAGCGAAGGACGGGCAGCCAGTCAGGCACGTTATACCGAACAGTTTTAATTAATAAACTTCATTACACATTCCATACTTAAACTAATTTTCAACTCAAATTACGATATATAGAGGAGGATGCTTTTAATAGGTGTACTCGACATGCTTCGGCGCGGCGAAAGTTATGTGAACGAAGCTTCAAGTCCACACTCAACCCTCTGCCTACCGTCGCGTCGAATCCCTGTTCCCATTCACAGGCTGCCACTCTTCGACCCGACGACTCCTTGGCTCTGCCATAGCACGATCCTATTATAAATGGGTTACGTTCTTGCACAAAAAAGGACCTTCATAAGAGTCTTGTGGTGAGTATGTAAATTAGTTAGAGGTGCTCTGTGTTTGCAAATAATTTACACTGCACTGAAGTTTTTCGGAGCGGAACCAAATTTCAGGTACTTATTAATACTTGGGAGATGGTGGTTGTGATGGGAATGGGGAGAGTAGAACTGTTTGGAAGGGAACTTCTAGGAAATCCCTCCTAATTTCCATAACGTATCGATAACCGCAATTTCTGACAATTTTGTGTTGGCGATAGAAAGGATATAGAGCAGGATTTGTGGGGAGGAGGAGGGGGGATCCCAAAAAAAGCAGAAGCGTTTAGGGCCAGAAACAGTTTCTAGTTGCTTGGAAAAAACGACAAAGATGCTGTTCAGAGGAGACTATATTTTGATAATTAGATTCCACCAGCAAAATAGAATCCTTTATTTTAAAAGGATGATGGGCTCGATGTGTTATATCCGCGTCTTCCAAAAATGGTTATAAGTTTCCATACGGGCACCTGATACATAGTGAGTCGATGTTCCAACTTCAAAGTGGGACCACGTTGAGAGATAAATATAGCCTCTGCGATCTAGTTTTACAAAAGACTCAACCATACCTACGCACCATCGCTCGCGGTTACCTGAAATGCACTTCAGCTCTCTCCACGACTTCCCGAGATGTTCGCACTCGTCCTCTAGTGTCCTTCCTTGGAGCGCCCCACCTAACTAGGAAATCCTATTTAGCTTGACATGAAGTTGGGTAAATATCGAACGTCGAAATTCTTCAGTCTTATCCCGAATTTCGCGAACTGGGGGACTCTCATTTCCATCCTGAACTTTTCCTTTCCAGTTAGTCCCAATCGAGTGGGATAAAGGTTTAATTCGCCGGTATAAGATGTTATGAAATCGGCTTTCTCCAGAGCTTAATGCCGGCCAGTTTATTTCTGATTGCTGTAAATCGTTTCTGCGTTTTTCAGTGTTTTTTAAAAATGAAAGAGGTAACAGATAGGACCCAGAAGGGAACCAAGAGACCACTAAGCCATATATTCTGAGCAAGAAGTCAAATTGCGATTTCAGCAACATCAAAAATAATTTGGGTAGAATAATAGATCCTTGAAATACCGAAACATGATACGCGTAGTCTGCGATGGGTTTTTTCCTGGGAACAACAACTAATTTTCCTTGGAGGATGAAGAGGACCCCTTCTGGCTCTGCCAGCGCCTTCTTTTCAATGTTTGACTCGTCCTCAAAACTAAGAGTTAATCCAACAGTTGAAGAAACTTCCCTTGCGGATACACCCCCTACCCCTGGTTTTCCACATCTGTTCTTTTCCTGGTTAGGCGCTACCTCGGAATTGGCTCTATAGTTATAGCTGTTCGGCTGCCTCGGCTCCGTTTCATCCTTTTCATGAAAAAATTTGCATTTCAAAGCCTTGCGCTTTGGACATTCCGCCATTGCCAGTATTTATGGGAATGAAAAATATATAATCCATGATGCATAAACAGATCCTTTTTATCATTTCTACTCACTCACCATGGGGATCTTAAAAAACGATGATCTTCCACACAAATAAAGTAGAAAAAAGCTTTTTCTTCCCCCTATCTGTTTTCTTTTAACACATCTTCCGACCGTCAAAAGTGTCTGCCTTATTAGAGACAGGATATTCTACTGATGGAGCATTCGTGAGTCCGCATATTCTCTCCCAGCCAGCGGACATAATTATGCATCAATCCTGCAGCAATTGATCAATATCGTCAATTGTTATAGAAGGTTTTGGGTTCTTAAGAACGGAGTCAAATTCTCTGCAAGTTGTCATATCCATTTTTCAGATAAGGATAAAGGAAATGAAAGGTACACTCTGGTCATAGTTGAATTGAAACTTCCACAACCGGTGAACTATTTAACCCATGGCATCAGAAGTCTTGCCTACGGTTATTTGATCTTGTAGCATTACCTAAGAACAGTCAATGAGGGGCTAAGTTTTCTTTCCTACTAGTGTCCATTGATTGCTGTGGCGCTGATCCTGAAGTACCCAGGCCTTCTCATAATTCTCCTCATATACCTCTAAATGCTCAACAACTCTCCTGCCATCTCTCTTTGACTTAGTCTGAAGCAGCATTAGTTCCTCCACATGTCCGATATTAGACCTAGAAAGATTGAATAAAAGATGTTCCGAGAAGAGTCAAAGTGTTTACATCCCTGCCAAACGATGGAATATCTAGGAGTGGGCGGTAGGGCCGATTTTATTAAGGAAACCATTCGTTGTCGGATCTCCCTTGCTCATGGTCTCTCCTTGACAATGCAAAGCCCCTGAAGGACGCATCAAGATCTTTGCATGCTCAAGTGTCCTTGTATGCTTCCTGTTGTTGGGTTCTGCCGCTTCCCTAGAGTGGCCTCGTTAAGTTCCGGTGAGGGCCGTGGATCTATTTTTACACTGTCAATTAATTCCCTAGCTGCTAAGTCGGCATTGTTTATTACGGACATTTTGTTTTCTCGGGAGCAGATCAAGTCCTTCGGAGGATTTTGGCGGATCAGAAGCTTGTGATTATCGAGGTATTAGTACTAACTGTTGTGCTTCTTTCCAAGTTCAGAAAGAAAGAAGACCGTTTTATCATAATCTCTCTTGTGCTCTCAATTTGTAGTATCTTTCAAGGCTCTCGGCTTTACGCTGGCGAGTTCCGTTAAGCACATCCTTGCACGCTTCGGCATTAGGCAGGTTCGGAAATGCGGGAGAATCCCTTCGTTCCTCTCTCTGTCATAAATAAAATTTGATTTGTCTTGTCATATGCGTTGGGATCTCGCTAGATTCTAGAGAATTCATTGTCTATACCTAAACAATGTGATAATTTAGAGAAAGAGAAAAAAAGTAAAGAAACGAAGAAATTCAAGCGATTCGTCGGTGATAAAAAAAATAAAACAATCACCCTTGTTTTCAAATCGCAACAACCAAAGCACAGGCTTTCGTTGTTCCTTTTGAAAAGCAGATTATGCCAACCCGCTTAGGGGCAATGCACCTAATTGTCAGCTAGCATAATAATATATATACATAGCCTTGCAATTATACAAATACATAAGAGTCAATGATCGCTTTGCATTAGATATACAAAATTGTTTGTTGTACAGGATGTATATCTCGTGTGTTCATTGTTTCAAGAGTTTCAATGAGGCTATATTTCATAAGGTTTCAATGAGGCTATATTTCAGTTTCATTATCATCACACTCAATGTTGTGTAAGTGGTAGGCCTATAGCAAAGGGATAGCAGGAATACGAACACAAATTCGAATCCGGGGTAATGAGATCGAGATCGATAACACTGTATGACGTAGTCAATATCAAAACTAACTTTTGCTTCGAAAAGTACTAACCGAGCTCTTTCATTTGATATCCCACTTTGCTACATTGGGTGAAAAAAATATGAGGCTTGAGGACCCCCGTTTAAGTTGAATGTGGAACAATGTAATTCGTCGCATGTGCAAAGTTCGTAATCCCAACTTTTCTACAAATTTCGTTACAATAGACGTAACGGCTTCTGAGAAAAGTACGTGTGACAGAAAGATAGTGAAACCATTTTAATAAAAAGGAGGACCATAACCAGAAACTGGAACCTAAAAAACGCTTCAAATGTCGGCCATTCAAAACATAGTGGCTCAACTCTCCTCTACTCCATATAGGTTTGGATTCAATTTTAGTGATTTCTTACTTCACTAACCACAGTAAAATTGGAGCGATACAGAATGGAGAGGTCCTTCCTATGGTCCAGTGAAGCTGCCTGTGATATCTGAAATTTCAAGTCACGAGGTGTAAGAATTGTTTGGCAATAAAAGTCACGCTGCTAAAGCAGATGCAAAGGCAGCAGCTGATGAGTTGTTTCTGCCCCGGACGAAACCGTAGTGCTTTTTTAACTGTGGGTATTAGCCTAAAAAAAATGAGCCCACCGACTAGAAAATTGGGAGACAGTTTATCTTTAATTGGTCCGCCATTAAGTGGACGCTGGACTCAGGGCTTTCTCAATTCCAAGCAAAGAAGCTGCCAATCAATTTTTTAGCAAACTTGGCTGACATTATCAATCGAGCTACTTTTTTGACCATTCACTACGTGTTATGGTTGACACGATCGCAATTTCGATAGGGTTAATCCAATATGTGTTTGGATAGCTCAGTGGTTAGAGCCACAGGCTATCATACGGAAGGTCGCGGTTCAAACCTCATAGCCGACTCAGCTGCGAATGAGTACCTGAACCTGCTGCTGACCTACAGTGTACTGTAATCCTGTAGGGTACCGTTTTATCTTGAATGAAGCGCTCTAACACACTTCCAGGCCTTGATTCAATTGGATTATCGCGCCAACGATTATTATTATGATTGTTATTGACCCAATTTTGCCCAAAGCTTGCAGCTCGGCGACAGGTACGCAGATGGATTATCCTGTCTATGGTCCCTGTCCATGATTTCAGTCTTGTGCTGGAAGAAAACCGAAGTAGTTATCTTGACTGAAAAGAGAATCCCCGGTAAGGTTTCAGCTGGGGCTACGGTCTTAATTCTGCTAATGTTAAACTTTCGAAGTCGTAGCAGGAGTCTTATTTTGAGTCTAACTCTAAACATTCTGCTCTGCGGCTTAGGGATATGGGTTGATACTCTTGTGGTGGTTCATCGGCAGCTTAGATCCATGGCTGAATCGAAAGCAATGTGAGATTGATCATTTCCTTGCCCAGCTTCTAGGCGGACATGGACATTTTCAGACTTACCTGCACAAAATTGGGAAGACACGATCCCCTGACTGTGTGTTCTGCAATAGATAGGGGACGAAGCGGATTAAACTTTTTTTTTTCTTGGGGAAGGTGGGATGAGATTCACCAGCAACTTTATCCAAACACAAAGATGCTCACTCCGGATAATATTCTCAGAGTATTGATGAGGAGCGTTGACAGGTGAGGCCGTGTTGCGCATTACGTCAGAATTTCTCTTATTACAAAGAAAATTGAATTCGACTAGTGGTGGGGCCTACTTCCTGTTCCGTTCCACTTTTGAAAGGAATTTCTAGATTTTGAGGCGTCCTAAAGCGGAAGAGCGGCCAGTTCGGAGTAATGTGTCGAACAGTTGCAGCGTAGTTCTCTGATGACGCTTTTTACTTTAGACACAAGAAAGAAAAGGTTGCCTTCTGTTGGTGATATTATTTCTTGTTATCAGTCACGTTCTCTATGCAGCCCTGTGTGGAGGACATGAAGAATTTCAATGGAATGTGCTACGCCGCTGGCTTTCGGTGCAATTCCGAAAAGTCTCCGATTCTGTCTCCCTCCTGCGTGCCACCAACGCCGCAGTCTCCTCAGTAGATCACGAATTTCAACACAGCTGCCCTCAATGCTAACGAAGCTTCCCTCCCCTCGACCGCTCTAAATCCTCGCACTTCATTCAATCATGCCAGCGGCCCCGGGTTAAAGGTAGATGTCCTACAAAAATAGCTGTTTCTTTCCAGCCTTGCGTTCGCCACTTTTACAGACGAGGTACTGAATTACAGAAAAGGCAAGGTCGGTGCACTTTCAGCATTGTCTTGTGTCAAACTGACAAAAGACATCAAGTCCGACCGAGTACTAGCTTTTCTTAAATTCACTTATCCTTTTGAATGTGACACAATCGGCGATCCTTCTTTCTGGCCTGAAGGGGTGTATATTAAGCCGTGCAAGCGTAGCAACTCGCGAGTTAATTTGAGTGCATCCCGCCTGCCTTGCCGATTAATGTAATCAGTTCTGTATTCACTGTCCGTCAGTTTTATCAAACTGTAAGGGGTTTAAGATCCACGATGGGAACCTTCAATCTATCCACGCCGGCTCAGCAGCACCATGTAATTTGTATTTCTGAAACCTGGCTTTATGAAAATATACTGAACTTTGAGCGTCCCGAAGGGTATTTCATTTTCCGCTGCGACAAGGACCATGCTGCTTCGTGTAAGTCCACGAATCCTTCTTTTCCTCCTTTGGTGCACCATATGATTGTGCTGTCCTATTTTCATTGTATATTGTATCTACGTCCCTTGTGCTAGCCCTTCCCGCCTGTACGAATAATTATTTGACAGCTTTTCGGAACTCCTTGCTGTCAAATTCCCTTCACTCCTTTGCTTCCTCTGCGGAGACTTTAACCTCCAAGCGCCACTTTTTTCTATTTCCTCGCTTATTCCTCTATGTCAAAATTGTGTCTCACTACCTACAACTTGAATTTGATGCAGAGTTCCCCTGCTCAGACGACAAAACTAGTAACTCTGTTAAATTTAACTTCCGGAAAGCCAACTTTAACAGTCTAAACTCAGCCCTCGCGTCAATCAACTGAAATAATATATTATCAACCTCTACGTGTAATCAAGCTCTTAGCATTTTTTGTCACATCCAGTCCGATCTTTTCTCCTGTTACGTCCCTTCTTCTCCTATTTGTCTTCGTTCCTACCCAACTTGAAACGTGCTTTGCGGAAAAAGTTTCGGACTTCAAATATCGATACCGACCTTGCTCATTTCAAGGCTATGCGCTCCACTGCGAAGTCGATGATTAAAATAGCGGATAAGGTATACTTATTGAGTGTCGAAACCGCCTTCGCCCGCGGTAACTTTAAACCATTTTGGTCCCACAGTGGCCATTCCTGTAACCCCATTCAATCTTTCCCTTCTTTCATCAACTTTGCTGATTCCATTCTGATGAATCTGATCATTCCTCACAACGATCTTGCGACCTTTTCTGTTCTTACTTCTCTTCCGTGCTCAGTTAATCAACCACTGCGCCCTCTACGCCTCTTCTTGATCCAGGTTGTTCCGAATCTCCCGGCATTCCTCTCCTCATGTCTTCCTTAATTTATGATAGCTCCTCATTGGTAATCTTGACACCAATGTCAGACCTGGTTTCGATAGGTTTCCTAACCTCTTACTTGTTGATTGTAAACAACATATGTCCCTCCCTCTGTGTATTATCTTCAACAATATTGTTTAGTATAGTGAGGGATCCTAAGTCCCCATCCACTTGCTGTTGGACCGGACCAAATGGAGAGCAATTTACTCTCACGTTTCTTGGTCCACGGATCCCTCGTTTGGGACATGGCACCCAAGCATTCAAAAACAGGGACTAACGGTTTCGTCCAAGGCAGAGACAACTCATCAGATGCTGCCTCACCTTTGCCCTGGGAGCTACGTGCCCGTAAGTGGCAACAGCTGGAAAGCGCTCCTTTATATATTCGCAAACACACGCCAAGGGTGCGAATTATATCCAAGGGAAACCGGCAATAGTTTGAGCCTAAGCTGGGCTAAAGCTAAATTATTGTTTAAGATAGTGAGGGATCCTATGCGTTTTCCATCTGTTGCCACTTACGGACATGCTGCTCCAAGGGCAGAGGTGGGGCAGCGTCTGATGAGTTGCCTCTGCCCTGGACGAAACCGTCAGTTCCTGTTTTTCTTCAACAATAGTTTTAAAGAATGCTACTTTCCTAATTTTTGGTTGGACCCATCTCTCTTCTTTCGTCTTGCTCCAAAATCCTCGAGACAACCATCTACGCTTTATTGTGAAAGAACAACATGATTTCGTGAAACACCGATCTACTACATCAAACCTTTTGGTCTTTACCAACTTCGTTGCTAAATGCCTTAATTCACGCTAGGAGCTCCAAGTTATTTATACTGATTTCACGAAGCCTTTGATACCGTTGACCACAATGTTCTCCTCTCCAAATTCTCTCTACTCAACTTCCCCCTCTCAATCTTCTCTTGACTTTGCTTTCATACCGTTCCTGCAGAGTTTCATTTCATAGACACTCATCCCGTTCCACCTCACCCTACTATGGTGT
Organism: Hermetia illucens; assembly: GCF_905115235.1. Classification (NCBI taxonomy): domain Eukaryota; kingdom Metazoa; phylum Arthropoda; class Insecta; order Diptera; family Stratiomyidae; genus Hermetia; species Hermetia illucens. The sequence goes on from NC_051849.1 coordinate 219,052,399, forward strand.
TTCCCAAGCTCCCATTGTTGGCCCCCTGCTATTCCTGTTTTTATCTATGACTTCCACTCCATCCTTTCCTGTCCATGTTCACTGTACGCTGACGACCTTAAATAGGTTGCCTCTATTTCGTCTCCGCTGGATTGTGCTGCCCTGCAGGCCAACCTTCACTCTTTGGTCCGTTGGTACTCGGTTAATAAGCTGGCTCTGGATGTCAGCGAGCATCACGGGATGTGTTATTCCCTTCAACTCTCCGCGACATCCTTTCCCTACTCTTTTCGCGGATAACCCCTTTCACTGCTGACCTCTGTTCAAGATTTGAGTAATCTTCGATGACAAACTTTCTTTCTTCCCAATTCATTGACATCATCAATCGAGCTTCTAAAATGTCTGGTTTTATCGTACGTTCCTCCTTCGTCTTTACGGAAATTCAGCCTTCCTTAATACTTGTCAACTCCCTTGCCAGAAACATCTTTGAATATTACTATGTTAGTTAGACCCTCTTTCCGCAACCGTGATTACCGCGTTCTTGAAGCTGTCCAACATAAATTCACCCGGACCCTCTTTTTCAAAAAGAATTTTCCCCGTATGGACTGCCCGTCACGGCTCCGCATCCTCAGTCTGCCTTCCCTGCAGCAGGAAGTAGCACTGGAACTGTCACACTTTAAGAAATAGTGACAAATCCATTACAGAGTAAGCCATATAATGGAAGCCACTTTCCTAGAGTGACCCATGAGTGGGTTGCCCTTACATGGCGCAGAACAGTAGAGGAGGAGTGTAGACTTCCCGGCAAGGCCTCAAGAGAGCTAAGGTGCATTTCATAGAACCGGAAAAGACGCGGCGAGCTGGCAAGTAAAATACGGCATAAGGGCATATTGAAGACGATTGGATGCCACCAAAAGACCGATGGAAACAAAGATAGTTTGATATGCTACATTGTGATTTGAAAGCTCCTCAACTACACTTGGACCAAGCCTTTGAACAAGAAAAATGTCGAATTCAATCTAGACCAGTCGCATCAGCTACCGAACGAAAAAGATTCATGAAGTTCGGTTTATTGTTCGTAGTTATAGGGTGGCTCCTCTCATTACCTCAAGGAACTTTCGAAAGGTTTCTGCTTCGAGGATTTCATCACTAGTTTGTAAACTTCACTGGTTCCCTTATCTTCTCTCTAGGATTATTTGGTCCTTATTATGTGAAGTCTAGTCAGAGTACAGCAGGGTTACTAAGCATGTATATCACAGTCTTTTTGGGCGAAAAGTCTGAGGTGTCTTTCACTTCATTTAGCGATTCCACGTGCCCGATTTGTGACTCAATATCCTTTTGTTGAACTGGATATTTTCTGAAACCTTTTAACCAACTGCAAATATCATTGTCCTCTAAATTACTCCAATTTCCTCACTAAAAGATGACATAAATACTGAACTGGCGGAAAGGGTACATATCAAACAATTGCTAAGTGCGTAGGCGAAGCAGCATCCATCTTGATGCCCAGCACAGATGAGATACCAGTGTTTCATCCACGTGTGACATTGAAGTAATAATCAGTTGGAAAAAACACATAAATTCAAAATAAGATTCAGAAGTATTCGTTACGATAGTCTCAATTACAGCAGTATCTCACAAAAAACAAGTCCTTTCTCAGAAATCCGGCAAGAAAACTTCAAAAGAGAATCATTACTTACTTTGTCACGACCTACCCGAAAGTATCGCATTCCCCCTTTGAAAAGGAATTGAGCGGGTAATGGAAGGGTCAGGAATATCCTTTTTGTTTCAGTGTGACGCAGTCGTCCGTTTTCAATCAACAATGCATCAGAAAAGGTGCGGTAAATTATCTTTTCTACTTCTTTGGAGATATTCGTAAATTGCTAGTTGTCCCCTTCGATATCAGAGGCTTCCCGTCTTACTGAGGACCTTTATTAAATTGTTCGCTTGTAACTGAAAAATTTGTAGTGTTGACATCGATCAAATGCTCTCAGTCCTCTAAGTCGGCTAGTGGGGTATCGTACATAAAGAAGGAAGGTAGATGGGTAGGTAGGTATCAGTGGCCGCTCCGAGGAGCCCAATTAGCGCTTTGGTGCGCCGTTTCGATGCCACAAACTCCTAACACCGTGACTGCTGTTATAGGAACAGGGAAGCAGAGTCCAGATGGCTCGGATCTTCAGAGCCAGCCCATAGCATTCACGAACGAAAGCAGCTCTCCGACCCTGCAGCTAGAAATCTCACTGAGGTCCCCAAAGAATGGTTTACCCAGTGTCCGCAACCTGACTCGAGCCAGAGCTGGGCAATCGCAGAGAAAGTGCATGAGGGTTTCCCTTCCTTCTCCGCAGCTTCGGCAATGCCAGTTGTAGGGTAAGCCGAGCCTAGCGGCATGGTCCCCTATGGGCCAATGCCCCGTGCAGACCGCCGTAATCTTGAATGCATTTGCACGCGTCTGGCACAGGAGCTCTCGTGGTCAGGCTATGTTATAAGCGGGCCAAAGAAGGAAATTATTTAGGATATTTACATGAGGGTTCATATGCATTGCCCTCGATTTCAGGGTAGAGAACTTTTCTTTTGATTGCATCATGAATAAATGCTTCATCAAAGATATCCCTTAAACTGTCCTCAAACTGACTTTCATCCCTTCATATTTGAATTCCATTCAAATATGCAATAAACGCATCCTTTGATATTTCCCATCATCTACTTGGCCTACACCACCCCCATTATGTATGCAAATAACGTTGACAAACAAAATTTTTATGCTCTTCGTTGCAGGATGTTCGGAACAACAGCATGTTCAGCATGTGGACAAACGATAGCAGCCAATGAGTTTGTGATGAGAACCACATCACCCATAAGCAATCAGCAGCAACAGCAGCAACAACAACAGCAACAGCAAACGACGACGACGCCCGCTTCCATTATGGAAGGCAGTCAAAAACATTTCCCGAACCAGCTTGTCGAACATCATGTATTCCATTTGAAATGCTTTGCCTGCTCAAAATGTGCATCACAATTACGTCCTGGCGATAGGTAAGCAGTGCCGGCAGGTATTTTCCGAATCTTTGCTATCAAATCCTTACAGTTTGAGCTTGGGTCCTTTTTCGAATGCAGGTGGTGTCAAAAGTGATTGACCGTGAAAAAGCCTTTGATGGAGACAACCTTTTTGATGTGCTTCGAGTACTTCACATGCAATTTGGCAAGGAGTTATTATGGAGGCACTTCATTCCCGAAAGTAGCATTGATTCTGAGACACTCCTAAGCGGGTTGTAGATATCCGCCCTGTGCATTCACTTCTGACATCCACCGTACTAGCACTAACCATTACTAAGCCCATCTAACATTATCTCATTGAATTTTCATCCCCAGATACTACATGATAGCAAGCAGTTTAGTATGCGAACAAGACTGGCATAAATTAGTGAAAAATCCAACCCCAAATCCACCAGTCCGTAAGGGCAAAGTAGGGAGACCTCGGCGTTCACGTGACTGAGACGCTGTTACACGTTTGGGAAGACCGCCGAAATCGCGGAAAGAACCAGACGTAATTGACACGAACGCATCTAAACTAATTCTACCGACTGACATTGAAAGCCCAAACACAGGCTACGAACTGGCCAACCCAAATAGTTTTCTCCACCCGATTCCCCAGCCAACGATGTCCTCGGCTAAGGATCATTTGTTCTACAGCAGCTTGTACGGTCGGGACGTTGACGTGATGAAAAAAGTTATGGTCAACCCACCCTCAAAGGGATTATCAATACCAAATAGTTTGAACGAAAATCGCTTCCCACTTTGTAGTCCACCCAAATGCGAGCAGAGTTTCTACAACAATGTCCCGAGCACCCTCCATCATCCACCGCACGGCGATCACTTCTCACCATATCCTTGCTCGACAGTAGGACACCATAGCTTAAAGCAAAGCCCTCTTAGCAACGAGCCTATCAAAAAAGTTCCTCCTACTCCTGACCTTGTACTTCACGGTGATCCCATGAAGCAGAAAACTTTCTTAAGCTACGCTAGCAACCCTCTGATCTATGAACCCCGGTCTTACATATCTGGAGCGTCTGCAAATCCTGACAACATGTTCGACACGAAGGACCTCTACGGCAACGACAAAAACATTCGATACAATCTGACTCACTTTGGAGGAACTGGAGACCGCGATTTCTCCTGCACAAACTATGACAAGCATTTGAAGGATTCAGATATCGAACCGCATGGCGGCGGGGTGAAGGATAGGAATTTCAAGAATGGCTCTCCTGTGTACGGAGGTGGCATGGAGATCGATAAAACAGAAAGGGACTCAGTGTCCAGTGTAAACGAACAGGACGATCCTTCAGCTGAATAGGCAAGGGAGGCCCGGAGGTGTAACTATACAGGCAGGATAACGATTTTAAGAGATGTTTAATGAATTTTGTGAATAAGAGATTTTAGCCAAAGATTGTGAAATACTTCAAGTATGTGTATCATAACATTTAAGCAATTCTAGATTTAAGTCGGAAAATCTATTGAAAGAAAATTTAAAGAAAATAAATTGATTTTAATGAAATATTATTAAGTGGTGTCGTTTGAGTAGCACGTTTCCATTGACATTGATTAGTTAACACCGGACGGAGCTGGCCCACTGGGAATTATGGCAAAGGCAATGGGAACTCCTGCACTGGAATTAGCTAGACTAGCCTGGCTTAAACCTTGAGTCTTATCTAAAAAAACTTAGTTCTCAAATGGGCTCTCTTTAAAAACGTCATTAAAGAGGCAACCCTACCTAGGACCAAACTACCTAGAGCCGCACTACTGGCTCGACTTTACACGATAACCTTTCGAGGCATCTCGAGCTGGTTTTTGTCAGCGAGGGCGTCAGAATAAACCTCACAAAACAACTTGGCAAAATCAGTCAAAATAGAAAAAAATTGAGACAGGTGACCCGTCCACAAGCGCTTGCTTCTTTGCTTATCAACTAATATGGGAAGTTGGACTAGGTCCTTTAATGCTCACTTAAAATAGTCATGTGTCGTAGGCCTTATGCGTTTAAGTCTTACATCAGGATGGACGTCCCTCGTCTACCAAACCGTTAGTGGATGGTGACTGCCAGACCTTGTACGAGGTTGCCCCACTATTACCAAAACACAACAAATGTATCTGTAGACCGAGAAGTCAAAAAACACCTCCCGCAATCCAGGCTGTAATGCGAACTGCGCCCATTGAGTAGTTGACAGTAGGGGGTACCTGACTGTATTCCAATGGAGCCTCACTGGCACCTGATCACCTTACTGAGTAAGGCTGAACTTATTGTGCTATGGGGGTATGGTCGAGGGACCCACTAAACCCTCATATTGGGGGGATTCAAATGAGTATAACTATAATGAAGAAAAAAATAACAAACAAAGGTGATCCCATACCGCACATAAACTGCCCCATCAGGTGGAGGCAGACATCCGCAAAACTGAGAGCCAGGTAACTACACCCAAGAAGCAAAAACAAACGAAAGTCAACATTGGTCTACTGCGAAGACAATAACCAACAAAAGTGCCCGCTCAAAACGCAAGGACGAGTAAGGGTATGCCTAAGGTCACCATGTCAGCATGCTGAATGGTATCTGCGCTATCTGAAAGAAGACCAGAACCAGAGCAGACCCTTAAGAAGACTCAGGACAGACCTAAGCTTTCAGCATCAGAGCCAAGAAAGAAGGGAGCAGCGGAAATTAGCCCGCAAGAGGGAAATACTCCCAAGAAACGTAAATCCGAGTCCAAGGAATAGGCCATACTGCCGAAAGCATTTCCATAACAACGATTTCCTCCTTCAAACCATAGCGATAGAGTTAGGGAAAATTCCAACCTTCCTCATCACTCAAATCATGGTTTTCCATACACGTCTGCGGAGAGTTTTCGAAAGCAAGGAGGTAGGCAAAGGCAAACTCCTGATGATCGGGGTAGACGACCGATCCGTGGAGCCAATTTAACATCGTCACTGCCGCATCAACTACAGATTTGGTAGCATACCTGTGCATGCGCACAGGAAGAAATCAGGGAAGGATGCTTCGGTGACACCTCGGATGGAAAGCAGCGTAAAGAAGCTGGACGACCTTGACCAAGATCTTCTAGGGCTAAAGTCGGACGGCGAAACGCAAGGAAGTACGAAGTCGGAGGACGAAGACAATAGTTCGGCATTGAAGGAGAGCTCCAAGCGCTAAAGAAGCAGCTAGCCAGCATTGATATAGCCTAGGTAAACCTCCACCATGCGAAAGCTACATTGACAGTTACTACAAGGGCAAATGGGGCAAATGCCAGGAATAGCAGTGGAATAGTGCTGGTTCGATCTGCAAGGAGGAAGTATGCAGATTTTTTGGGATTCCTCTTGTGAAAAACCAAGAGTATATCTTTCAGAGTTTCTAAGTGGAGACCTTGTGGCTGTCCAAGTCTCACTGAACGCCGGGGGAAGAATTCGAGGGTCATGACATCGGGATACTTCCCAGGAGACGACACGCGGATCCCACCGCAATTAGTCGCAAGACTGGTAAAATTCTGCAAAAGAAGGGCGCTACCAATTCTCCGCGACTGCGATGCCAACGTTTAATATGAAGTCTGGGGAAAAAGCGACATTAATCCAAGAAGCAGTTTTATTTTTCTTCAAACTTTCTTCCGTTCATAAGTGGTGTGGTCTTGTAAGCGACGAAGTGAGTACCTTCTTGAATTCACCCTCTGATAATAACTGTAGGGATCAATTCGATGAACCGATTGGTCAAGCCCTGGAGGGTGTCAGATAACCCTTCTATGTCGGGCCACAGAATAATCAGTTTCCATATTGAAGGCACCTCGAAAATAGATAAAATAATGAGGATTCCAGGAGAACAGACTGAGACTCTCACACAGGACAACTGAGTGAAAACATGGCTCCTCTTCAGGTGAGCAGTAACATCAGAAGCGAAATAGAGTGGCAAATAGAGACGGAAGGCTTCAACACAAGAGGCCAGCTGTCAGGCTAAGACTGTCAAGCCTTCTAGGGTGACCCTGTGAGGGGAAAAAACAAATCACAGAACCATCCAAGCTATATGAAGCTAAAGCTAAAGACAAGGCAATATTTTCTGTCTGTCTGGGGAGAACAGTTGGGAGATTTACCGAGAATGAGGAAAGTAGGATACATCTGCTTCTCATAATTGACTGATACCTCACGTGGAAGGCAATAGCATTCTGCCTAACACCCCAACAGCGTAAAGTGGAAAGGAAAGAGGTATGCTCGGAAACTAGAGTTAGATGGACAATGATAACCTTCAAACCACTGAAATCACCCGGCGTAGATTTTATTTTCCCAGCGCTACTCCATAGAGACCTTGAAATCATCTTTGGATCCCTCCTAAAAGTGGTAGGAGGCAGCATGGTCTTGCGATATATACCAAGTGCATGGAGACGGACAAAAGAGTGCCTTATTCGGAAAGCGAAATCGTCTTATATCAGCTAACGGATGTATTACAAAATGCCATAGAAACTAAGGAAATAACACTGTGTCCGTTTTTGGACATCGAAGGGGGAAGACATCACACACAGAGTTACGAGATTCCCTAATCCACAAGGGAATGAGAAATATCCTGGCCTTGATCTTGAGAATGCCCGGGAGTACCAGTGAAACGGAGAGCTACCTAAATCGAAGCACCAGCATATTTCAGACGGAAATATACGCATTGGACAGATGTGCTTCCTTCAACTCCCAAAAGGACCTATAGTGGGCAAAATATTGCTATTCTAACCGGCAGCCAAGACGTTATTAAAGCACTTAGGTCCTATCAGGTACATTAAAAACTGCTATGGGAATGCTTTGACAAACTGAACATGCTCGGCTAGTTCAATAAGGTCTAGATACTCCAGCTTCAAAGCCATATTGGGTTAGAAGACAATGAGGCAACAGGCGAGCTGGCCAGGAAAGGAGCAGCCACCCTGTTATATGGACAAGAGACATTATGTGGATCCAGAAATGGGTTCATGGCCACGTTATTGAAACCTGAAGAGGAACGTCTGAAAGAATTTTACTGGGTGAACTTTTCAGGAATCGAACAGTCTAACCACGGTGTGGTGGGAACCCAAGCGCTCGAAAGATTGTTTATACCTCACAAAGAAGAGTCTCCGGATTGTGGTGGGAGTACACACTGGTCACCGCAGGCTAAACTATCACCTGTTAAAACTAGGGATATCTAGGGACACTGTCTGTATATTCTGAGGAAAGAGTGGTGAAACCTCCCAACATGTTCTAGGATAGTGTCCGGCACAAGGTATGTTCAGGCACCTGGGAAAATACTTAATATCAAATGCGAAGGTTGAAACACTTGGAAGTAGGGAATATAATAAAGTTTCTGTCGGTTACAGGTTTCTTTTAAGGATGGAGCTTGAAATCTTAAAAAGACGCTGCTGCACCAGGTTACAGCAGTATGTGGGATTGTCACCCACTAAAACCACACCCACTTCTTTGCCAATACCCCGTGAGGGACCCCCATGAACTAATATTTCGCGAGGATAGCTATGGTTTACACCAGCATGACCAAGCCACGCGTCCTCCGCGCTTTTCGGGCTCAATCCATTTCCTGCAATTTCGCTCGTAAGGCAGTTACTGTTGCGTGCATCGCACTCCAATTTCCTTCCGATCTCAGCATCTCCTGCGTAAAATTGTTGGGTCTGATGTCTGCGTTAATGATATCCTTTAACTTGGATGGGTCCAGCGGCCTTTTTCGGAGTTATCCCATTGTTGGTACCATCTCCTGTACAGCTTCTTTCTAGTGAGTTTCCGGAAGCCCGCATCCACTTCGGCCGGATTCGCTCTCCTTCTCCGATGAAGACAGCGTGTCTTGTCCCCTAAAAGATTTCTGGGAATCATCCCCGCGATGACACCCACTCCATCACCGGATATTGTCCTTTATGCACTGCACACTGTTAGCGCCGATAAGTCCCTAGTTGACTGTGTTATCCAGTGCGTGTACCCAGACAGGAGCCGGGTATAGCGGATATTACCACCCTTCTAATATAAGGCATCATCCTTACTAAAGATGAGCTAGCCTATACTGCCATTTCGTGCGAATAATCTAGGTGCACCTTGAAGCTCAACTTGGCATCGATCATTACCCCCAGGTATGTAATTATCGACTTTTAAACGACTTTTTGATTACCAACAAGAAGACAGTATTTTTTTTGCAGTGATTGATCCAGTTTCACCATTTGGAACCGTGTTTTGATGGCATGAGTGGTTTCACTTCCATATAGTTTCACGTTCTGGTCGTGTTTCAAAACTACTTCCACTGCCAGGTCGCGTGCAAAACCAATCAATGTTGCCTCCTTCGGCACGAGAAGGCCGAGCGCCCCGTTATACATTATGTTTCACAATAGAGGTCCCAGTACGGAACCTGGGGGAACTCCAAATATCAACATATTCCTTCGGCCCATCGACCGCCTCGTATCAAAGAAGTTTCTGCGATTATTCGAGCTAAGTAACCAGGGACGCGCAGTTTAGCCAGGGTGCTCATATTTTTAACTTCAGTCGGCTGAGTTGAACGCATTCCTGACACCCAGCATCACCACCGTGTAACACTTACCAACGGCCGATACTTCCCATGCTTCCCAAGTCAGATCCGTTGCTATTGCATCAACAGCGCACCGTGCTCTGCGAAACCCATATTTCTTCTTTTTCCGGTAGACCACCCGCTTACTCGACGAACGAAAGCAGCCTGTTGTATATCACCATCTCGAACATCTTTCCCATAACGCACAATGGCTGAGGTCCATTTTTTCCTCTTGCGGGAAAAGGATTGTGATTATTTCGAACAAGAGTCGCGGGCATATCATTTGGGGTGATTTTTGTTCACGAATCTTGTTTATTCATCATTATCATCGACGGCGCAGCAACCGGTATCCGGTCTAGGCCTGCCTTAATAAGGAACTCCAGAGATCCCGCTTTTGCGCCGAGGTCCACCAATTCGATATCCCTAAAAGCTGTCTGGCGTCCTGGCCTACGCCATCGCTCCATCTTAGCCAGGGTCTGCCTCGTCTTCTTTTTCTACCATAGATATTGCCCTTATAGACTTTCCGGGTGGGATCATCCTCATCTATACGGACTAAGTGACCCGCCCACCGTAACCTATTGAGCAGGATTTTATCTACAGCCGGAACGTCGTGGTATCGCTCATAGATCTCGTCATTGTGTAGGCTACGGAATCGTCCATCCTCATGTAGAGGGCCAAAAATTCTTCGGAGGATTCTTCTCTCGAACGCGGCTAAGAGTTCGCAATTTTTCTTGCTAAGAACCCAAGTTTCCGAGGAATACATATGACTGACAAGATCATGGTCTTGTACAGTAAGAGCTTTGACCCTATGGTGAGACGTTTCGACGGGTTCATATTTGCCTCAAGGCACAAGTCTTATCCTTTGGCAAAACCTTCTCACTCGCAGGCACGATGATCTCACTGTGGGTGTAGTGTTCACTCACTTGCTAGACCATCCCTCTCGCCAACGAGGCACTGGGGTAAGTCAGATGGACAAGTGACCCAAGCCCAACATTGGCTAGTACGAAGTCCAGTTCCGCGAGGGTTTCAAGCAGGATTTGGGGTCTGGTGTTCGTCATTCGACTTCCGCAGTCTAAAGCCCACGCGTTGAAGTCACCGGCAGTGATTTTGACGTTGTGGTGGTGGTGTGGGGTTGGAGGAGCATAATAGCTGTAGATATGGATGCCGTTGACTTTTGCCCTTACAAACCAAGCTCTTGGGAATGCCATTATTTCTTGAATGGCTTGTCGTCCGTATGCCAATATTGCCGCTTTTCAAGATGACTCTTTCACCGACGTAGGACTAACGTAATTTCAGTAAGGTTCACAGATTACCGCCACATTCACATTCGGCTCTCGAATTGTTTGCGACAGCAAGTCTTAAGCTGCCTCGCAATGGTTGAGATTGATTTGTATTGTACCCCAATTAGCCCTACGATTCTGCTTCCTCCTGTATGCCAGGTGGTTCCCAGTTTCTGCTACGTGCCGGTCTTCCACTCCCTTTTTCCCGTTTGCATAACATTCATCGCGGATTTCCAATGCAGTCTTTGATAAGACGGTTTTCATCTCCACACTTCCTACAGCTTCTCGATCCTCACTGGTACATACTGCTGCAAAGTGACCGAAAGCGAAGCATCTCAAGCATCTATTGAGAGATACTTGCTTCGTAAGCCGGCACACGATCCAAATTATTTTCACCTTGCTCACGGTAATCGACTCACACTCCTGGCTTTCAATTTCCGAAGGATATGGGTGTAAGACATGTCTCCTCTCCTGGAAATAATGATTATTTCCGGAGGAATTTTCTCTTTCTTCTTCTTCTGCTTGTTATCGCCTACCTTTGTCCATTGTTCGGGTTTACGAGCTGTAGGCTCCTCCTCTTCTGTCAAAGCTGGGGCCGTAATCGAAGAATTACCCGGAACTTCGCCGCTGGGCACCAAGCGGTTCACTTATTCCGTCCCTACTCTGGTTGTCCGCCTTCTCACCCATCTTATGTTGAGGGGGAGTGACCTGCGTCTCCCACGTGAGCCTGCCATATGGCGATTGGACGTTTTTCTTCCCCACCGCCCTAATATAGGACAACTTAAGCCGTGTACCAGAGCCCTGATATTCTGGTCGATATTCCCCCTCTCCATGATGAACTCGCAATCCGAGGACTATTCAAGTTCCTTTTCCCGTCCCGCGAAGAATTTCGACTGCTCGCGATCAGTTGTGACCTCCCACGTACTCGAGGAGGGCGATCAGACCCGAGTCTGCAAGGGACTTATCTGAAGTGGCTCTGCCACGAAGACTCACCGGAGGTTATCTGGTACCATGGGAACCGGGATAGCCCTCTGAGAGCATATGCTCCAGGAGAATTCCTGGAGGATGTGTTCTCGGCAGAGGTGTTAGATAGGCCTCGCATCCACTGGTATGAATGCTGAGCCTGCACTCAGTATAAACCAGGACCGTTGTGCTTGCCTGGCGGGGCTCTGATTGTGGGTCCCAAAATCAATCCGTGTCCGAAGAGGACCGTGGGATTATGCCCACACGGCAGGTACTCACGTTAAAAAGGGTACAGTTTGTATTGCGAAATACGCCAATTGAATAGAAAATTGATACATCACTCGCACCCTCACAGCCTCCATGAAAATGCTCACGCCAGCCACGACCACGGCTTTGCGTCTATGAATAAATGAATTAGATAGGAAATTACCCAATATCTCATTTCTGTAATTAAAATTCTTGATGGTAGCTTCCATTAATTTTACTAGCAATTTACAAGGCTAAGTGTCTCCTCAGCCCGCGCCAGGCTTTCAACCAGAATTACGCCAGTTGATCCCTATCATCTGCACTAAGCCCAAATATCCATTACCAATTATCCTCATTAGTTAATGATATGAAAACGTAATGAGTCCCACTCCCGCACCCTTGCTGATCCGCACTCTCCACGCTTCCTCCCCCCCACGCCGCTGATGCTCCATTATGAAAGCTCTGGAAAATTTTTCAATCCATTTCGAAGATGAGACTAATCACTTAAGCACGAGAATAATCTTTTGATTCTTGAATGCCAAGTGCTCGTACATTTGCCGGCATCTTTCATTGGCATTGGCATTCCGGGGAGAGTGTGGCGCTATAATATCATTACAATTGGATAAGAGCAACGGAACAGCAAAACACTTAGGCTTATCCAGTCGCAGGACGAGGTGGCGGGATGAACGGGGGTGTCTGTCGGAGAGCAAAGCACCCTTCAATGGTACAACGACAGTGGCTTATTAGACGGGGCGTCCCCCGGGCTCGTCCTTTTCGGGACGAAACCACTCAATTCATAACTCCGTTTGTTATACAATGCCGGAACTGGGATGCAATAGTGCAATGGCGAATTATTTGAACGAATCATTATGATTGGGGGTCTGATCTGTTCCTGGTAGTTCAGAGTTCATCTACTTCCGGACTGAATGTGTTTTTTAATTCTCAGAGTATCTAAATCTGCTGTGAATTTATTGAAAAAAATAGCCAATCCTCGACTTAGTTTAACCATAATTCCGTATCTGAAGGCAATGCCTTGCTTGTACGAAGACTGTTGAGCCTGGATTAAGGACTTTTTGTTCCCTAATTCGCTTATATTTAAAAAGTGAGCCGGGACCATTTATTCCTCCACCATGAAAGGGATGTGCAATAAATAACACTTTAGAATTCCTTTCACTTCCGTCAATCTACCTGTGAATCCTGGAAAGATAAACCATACACAATGTGTCCTGCACCAAATATCCAAACTTTCACAAAGCACTGTAACCGTGTCCTTCCATCCACGTCAAAAATCTCAAGGATGTTGTACTCGTATATGTACATAAGTACGATTCGAACGAGATCAAAAACCACAAGAAAGCAACAATAAAAAGATACCAGACTGAGAGTGAAGCACGGAGACAGGGTGAAATTTCGGGGATGGGATGCGACGTCTTGAACAGGATCTCGCCTTTTAGTGTAATCCTCCCATCCCGGCACCCACACAATGGGGAATGAGGCTGCCACTTATGATGATTGACATTCGTAATTCTGTTAATGGGCTATAAAGTATGGCAAATTATGCTCGTCCCTGATCCTTGGTTTGGATCTGGTATCGCTGGCAGCCTGCCTGCCTGGTTGAGTGCTGCTGGCTGCCTGCTATCTGATGCCAGCTTCGCCACATGAAAATTTATTAAGTTAATGGATAAAATCATAATTGCATTATAGTTGAATGGGATTCTATTGATTACTCTAAGTACTTACAGCCTCTGTGGGGTTATGATATTGAGCTTGAGCTGTGATAGCTTCGGGGTTGAGATTGGATGTGTTATGAGCGGATTGCACGGGCCAATGTTTCCTGGGAGTAATAATTAATATTGCAAAGCATTTGATTTTTGGAGTAGTTTTCTCGAAACAATTTCTGTAATTGCCGACGTCGTTGGCGGAAAGCTATGTGGTGATACCATTGGGTCCAAATCCGAATCACATTTATTTTAATGACTTGAATAATTGGAGATTCGTTCCTGAAAATCAGGATTCTTTAAAAAAGCTTCCAATATCCCTAAATCCTCCGTTGGCACTTCACTTCAGACAGCTTGAAAGAAGGCCCTTCTGGTGAGGGTTGTTCTCCGTAACATTTGCGTATTGCGGAAAAAAATAAATAAAAATATGGACCAGTGTTCTGTGCAGACTGCTGTAATTCTGTATGCATTTGCACGTGTCTGGCACAGGAGCTTTCGTGATCGGGCTATGTTATAAGCGGGCCAACGCCTCCTTGACTTGGCACGGGTGATAAGCCTTCGTCATCTAAAGTTCTCGGCTGCTAAATAGTGCGAGTAGATTACGCTCTTCATAGTCACCAGTGAGTTACCGATTGTACCCGCCCAAGGACTCCCTAGAGCGGAGCCCACCTGCTCAATCCGCCAGCTCGCTTATTCCCCTCTATGTTCGTAAACACGGGAACCCAGAGGAGGGTGACCTTAAGCGTGCCGCCCAGACTGTTCAGCGCGTTTCCGCACCGCTTTATTAGCCTGGGAGGATGTCTTCGCTGGGTACAAGACCTTAATCACTGCTTGGCTGTCAGTCAGAATGACTATGTTACGCTTGGTCCCATCGACAGACTTCCGGTATCGCCAGTACTTCCGCTTGAAATACACTGGCGAAACCAGGGAGACCATACGACTTGAATACACTGTGTGTATTCAAGAAAACCCCGGACCGATTCCACAGAAAGGATGCCACCATACAATAGATCCTTATGTTTGGATTGGACTCACCACAGCTTTGAACATTCAGAGAATCATCCTCGGACAGAAACCCCATTTCTTTGCAAAGGTTCTCTTGCAGGCATAGAAGGCGCCTCCTCAACCGTCAGTTCTATGTTCAATCTCCAATTTAGTTTTGGACCCGGGATTACATTCCGATACTTTAGATTGGAGGAAAGAACCAATTTTGGTTTATTCAGCCGTGGTAAGTGGAATTCAGGTGCCCTTGCCTTGTTGGTGGGTAGCATTAGTTCGGTTTGGGTTAGGTTTATGTGGAGCCCGTATCTTGCGATCCAGAAGCACAGCTTTCCCAACGCTCCTTCCATGATGTCATTCATAATGGAGGGATACATCCCTGACACTAAAATCACTAAGTCGTCGGTGTATGCCACAACCTTCACCCCTCTGCTATCCAATATTCGTAAAATTTTGTTCATGACTATTAACCAGAGCACCGGAGAGAAGGCGCCATCCTGGGGTGTGCCTCTGTTCGCAGCTCTGGTCCTGTGGATGCCTCTCAGATCCGAATGAATTATCCTGGTTCTTAGCATGGATATAATACAATGCGTAAGATGCCTTCCAATCCAATACTGGTCAAGTCTTCCTTGATAGCGTTGTTGGATGCTCGCTCTATATCCAAGAGGGCAGCTAGGGTAAACTGCTTGTGCCGCAGTGACCGCCCAACCGTACCAAATACTTCGTGGGGAACGGATTCTGTGGATTCGCCTTTGAGGTAGGCATGCTGGGAGTTAGAGAAAGGCGTTATCTCTATAATCGCCCTTAAGTGGATGTCCAGGACACACTGTAGGGTCTTGAACACGAAGGAGGTGAGGCTGATGGGTCGAAAGTCCTTCGCAGAGTCATGGTCACACCTGCCTGCTTTCGGTATAAAAACCACTCGTGGGCGTCTCCAGGACTGTGGTACTTATCCTAAAGATATACAGCTCCGGTAAATTTTAACAAGCCACGCCAGAACCCTTTCCTGCTGCTTCTGTAGCATGACTGGTATTGTGCCATCTGGCCCCGGAGATTTATATGCGGAGAAGCTGATCTTATCCTCGGTAATTAAGGATTTGATAGTCTCGTATAGCTGGGGTGGCGGCAGACGCTCCAAGCAAGGCTCTGATTCACATTCCTTCTCCAGGAGCTTTCCGACTTTTTAGCAAAGGATGGGCTCTTATGTTCCTTGGACTGAATCTTACTGAGTCTCGCGGATTCGGTGGTGCTTTCTATGTTTTGACAATAGTCCAACCAAAACCACCTATTGGTGGTCTTGATGGCCGACTTTTACTTCTTCAGGTAGTCCTTGTATGACTGCCAATATTTATGCCTTTAGCTGATTTTGAAGATTTCCCTAGTCAGCTTCCTGAAGCTGGAGAGATCTTCATTCCACCACGGTGGCAGCGTCTTCTTGCTGTATTTACCAGGGGACGAGACTTTAAAAGCGGTATCGAATGCCTTTTCCTGAGCTCCGACCTTTGACTCCATTTCGTCAGTCGTGCCAATCTTGCCTATTTTCGCACTGGAGAGTTTGTTCTTAATTACTTGATCAAACTTTCTCCTGTCGATCCTCCTGGGCTCTCGGAAGGGTTCGGAGACCTCTGCATCGAGATCTAGACTGAAAAGTATTCAACTTTGAGGATGATCTCTAATCAGACAGTCTCCAGTTCTCCACCGTATCAATCCCATTGTCGGTTTGTAGGGTGATATCAAGGACCTCCTCCCAAGCTTCACAGTTCTCCGAGCGGGGGAAATGGATTGGTGTACTGTCCATGTTGCACATCGATAGGTTTGCAGTAATAATAACATCAAAGAATCACTCACCTCTCTCGTTGATTTCCGAATTGATCAAAGTGTATGCCTTGCATTGACGCCGCAGCCTATCAACAGGTTAGCCTTCTTTGTTGCTATGGTGCTCATCAAATGTTGTAGTTTTTCTGGCGGAGCTGATCGGTCGCGAGCTATGTAAGCTGAGGAAATGTACATATTGTCTGCCCCCGCCTGCTCCAATTTGACCACGACTAGGTCGCTGGAGCTCAGGTGCGGACACAGAAAAACGTGTAGACTTTCTTTCCCGAGGATACATGCTCTAGGTCTGTGCAGATCAGCGTCTCCTGTGCTGCGGAATAAATTAAAATATTTACTTTGGAGTTTTTTGATGGTTTGGTCGGCTCCGACCCAAGGCCTCCTCTTCTAGAAAAAAGACAAACTGATTAGCCGAAGCGCACTTCAAGTGCTGCAGATTTATCTGCGTTACCCTCAGCATGATCTGCTTACGCGGGAGCATCGTCAGTCCCCGTCGAACCATCGATCCCCATTTCCTCCAACAGTTCGTTGGCAGCGTTGGTTGGATCCAGGCCATCGGCCAGTTTGCAGAGCGGAACGCTTTCATCTTTACGTTCCTGACTCCAAACCAAACTTTATAGTGACCTTTTCTGAATAGCTGAGGGGTGGTGAGGACAATATCTATGATAGAAAAAGAAGACGAGGCAGACCCTGCCTAAGATGGAGCGATGGCCTAGGTCTGGACACCAGAGAGCTTTTAGGGATGTCGAATTGGTGGACCTCGGCGCAAAACCGGGATGTCTGGAGTTCCCTATTAAGGCAGGCCTAGACCGGATACCGGTTGTTGCGCCGTTGATGATGATGATTGGTTAGAGCACAAGGCTGTCGTAGGGAAAACCGCGGTTCAAATTTCGCTGGTGGCAGTGGAACTTGTATCATGATTCGCTTTGGAAGGTGTGGGGCTCATTTTTATGGTCTTGAATGATGTGCTCGAACACACTTCAAGCCCTACTTCAACTGGATTGTTGCGTCAACGATTATTATTTCCGGCGTCTAAAGGCAGTCTCCATTTATATGGAGCAGAAAAGGTTGGCTTTTTGTCTGGGCATCCTCCTCCTTGACAACAACCCAGTCAATCATGAGAATCCTGGGGTTCTGAAGGCATGGGGATTGGACCAGTTTGTCCTTATCCATTGGGATTTTCGGCAATCAGATGCGAGCAACCGGTCTCCTAGGAATGGCGTCGTAGGGGATAACTTTGAGCTTTACGCGATCCCAGGCGTCGGTGATCTTTCCGACGCATAAACCGAGAAAGTCCCTGGAGAATTGGTCCTCGCATGCTATAATGGGGACCGAAACCAAAACATGTGGTGGATCCCGCGTGTTTGCCTTTGGGAGATGCCCAATGACCATCTCCGACAGCCTAGTCTCAACGCTGGTCCACACCTACGGCGCTAGTTTTCCGCTAGTGGAATTACCATCCACCAGCGCCACACGTAAGTGGCTCCTGGCCACGTTGCTGAAGGGCTTCGCAGTTCGTAGTTAGTCGGCTGGCTGTTGCTGCGTACTTTTCTCAAAATGTTACTTAGTTTTCGAGCTCTTCCTCACTTTACTTCGCTTATGATCTTGTTTGGTGCCCCTTTCAGCTCGTCTGCCAGGCATTTGCTGGTGTATTCCCAAAAAATCGCCTGGTATTTAGCGTCGGCAGTACCGACCTCCTTATTTTTAGCAATTTTCCTGAGAACATGCATGACTTCCGGTGCTGGCTATGGTGCAAGACACCAGCGGACCTTCGCGTCTGATGGCCGCCGTTCTTGTTGGTCTTTACTTTTGAGGCATATCCTGACTGGAAGTTCGTTCTTAATGAAAAGCTGCAGACGGAGAAAGATAAGTTGAGTCTCTCCGCCTAAAAACGGGGAAAATTCTACCAATTTGTCCTCCAGTTAAGGGATTGGGTAGTGATCGTAACATTTAGATGCAGACTGTTTCCTCAAGCAGAGGAAAAGTTATCTCGACCATGATTGCACTGAAACGGAGAAAAACCGCTTGGCGCGACGGTCTCTCTGCATATTTGTCCATCTTCTCGAGATCCGCTGTTTTTACTCGTACGAAAATCTTGGAAATCCTAGATCTTCTCAAAAGGTTGGAAGTAGGCAATGATCGTTAAGATTCGCAAAAAGGTCACTCGTCCTGTTGGCAAAAATTGGCTCAGCCAAAAGCTTTAAGCCTTCGTGAACATTTGTCTACACCGTATCATCGGAATATGCTGGCCTGATACAGTTTCAAAAGAGAGATCGTGGTCAGTGCAGATACCAGTCCCCAGTACGTGGTCTGATCGAAAGGCGGAAGTGGCAATTGATAGGTCACACATTAAGAAGGGGCGATAAATCCATTGCTGGCTATCCAACGCAGTGGAAGACACTTTCCCAAGATGGCTGACGAGCCGGACCCCTTCGGGCTTTGGCGCAGGACAGTAGAGGAGGAGCGTTGGCATCTCGCGAAGTCCTGAGGGAGCTGAAGTGCATTTTAGTGAGCCGCAAAGAATGGTGCATAGGTGCGGTTGACGCGCTATACCTGACGATTTTACTAACATACCTGGGGCAGATATTCTTCTGCCTCGTATACTCTGCAGTCTCAATTCGTGTACGTTAGTGACGTTTCTGTTTCGAAAATTTTACCCACAAGCAGGCAGTGCATAGCCGTTCACCTATATTTTAAGTCAAGTCAATGACAACAGGCTTTATTTTTTGGCTAACTAGGAACCTACTCAGGGCACATGGTTTACTCGATGGCTTCGCCAGGAGACAGGTCTCTGACGAGAGCAATTGGACCGCCTGCGATTGGTACAGGAAGCTCCCGTTTCGGAAGAAAATACTCAAAACTTTTGTCCTTTTCCTTGGCTGAGTCGGTCGCTGTCTTGTCAGTGCAGTCCGAGGTTTCTTTCGTACCTTTGTAGCAGATTCCTCTCCAGGTGGGGAGCCCCCTCTCAACTCGAAGGACCAGGCTTGACGAGAGACTCCGTTTCTCAAAATTTCAACAAAAAAGAGGATAATGGGTAGGGTTGCATAATTTTCTCCTCGGACTAAAATTTCTGCTTAATTTTCACCCCAGGCCCGGATTTTCTCTCTAGGATCCCAGGAAGGACCAGTGCGGACAGTTTGCCTAGTTTTAACCGCGGGAAAATCGCTTTCATCCTTCTCCATTCGGAGTTTTTCGTTAAAAAAGAACTCCTAGCGATCTTTACGTGGAGGAGAAGATAAAATTTGGTAGCAGGGCAGTTAGTGTCGGTTGAACACGCGGTCCCAAGTTGTGTGCTCCATCTACGCTCTTGCCAAATACACACTAGGTTAGGATGGAAGTTAATTGAAAAAAATGTCCTCGTTTGCTAGCAATTGAGGTGGACTTAATATGCTTTTATTAAAATGAGAGATTAAACTTTGCGGAAGATATGCCCTCCTTGATGGAAATTTACGTAGTGCTAGGTATCGGGGTGCTGATAACTATGAAGAGCCGCAGATAGGTATTAGCGCCCTACGTAAATACTAACCACATTCGCGGTGCATCTCTTCTTATTTGATTAAGGCTCTATCTATCTATTTTCCTCAGATCGAGCGCTGATTCAATTGGTGCATGAAAGCCATATCATTCGGATAACCCTTACTTTCGACTTTGAACTCTGCAGTCAAAATTAAGGTGACACGAGAAGACGCAGTGATTGGCAGTATTTGAAATTGGAGAATGGAAAGTATGCGAGCGGATAAACTGGACACTCGGGATGGCAAGAGAGATCTGTACCAACTTGCTAAAAGCCGTAATGAACGTACAGAGGGCATAGGACACTTCTATTGCGTTAATGACAAGAACGGTACTTTGCTTACCAACCGTCGAGCCGCAACGGATAGGTGGCGAGAATACTTCGAACAGATTTCAACTTAAGAATTTGTCCATCCTCCACTTCCACAATCATTGCCGACATTTGGTACAATTCCACCTGTCAGCGCAACTGAGATCCGAGCCTTCAGTGACTCCAGACGGTCGCGTTCAGGGAGGGGAAGAAATTCCTCCCCTGGGGAGTTGTGAGAACGAGGAGAGCATGGCGAAGCTCAGGTCTCGGAAGTCACCTGGCTGGAATGGGATGACAGGCGAGATGTGCAATGCCATTTGGCAGGCCATCCCATCTCATGTCCAGTGTTTGTTTGATTGTTCTTTTCGGGAGGGCTATTTCCCTGCATTCTGGAAGACTACCAGAGTGGTTGTGCTCCTGAAGTCGCCAGAGAAGGATAAGAGTAGTCCTCGGTCGTATAGGGCGATATCTCTTCTCCTGGCCCTTGGCAAGGTCCTGGAGGGGATTATGGTCCAGCGACTGGGGGTGAAATCATCCCATCTGACGTCTGACAGGCAGTATGGCTTCCGCACTGGTAGGTCCACCGACGACGCCTTGTTTGTTGTCCATTGTCATCGCAAGTACGTCCTTGGAATCTTTGTTGATTTCAAAGGCGCATTTGACTACCTAAGTTGGTCGTCTGTGTTGTCCAAAATTTGTGAGTGTGACTCACAGAAATTGGTTCTGTGGAAGAACTACTTCCATGGCAGAAGAGCATTCCTCCAAGGTGCCAATGAGCGTGTGTGGGTGAATGTTGAGCGCGGCTGCCCACAGGGATCTATCGCGGGTCCATTTATATGGAACCTGATGATGGATGAACTGTTGGGTGAGCTTTCCTCCGTTGTCGAATGTGTTGTCATTCTTGTTGAGGAAAGCACTCGCCGTGAGCTCGAGCAGCAGGCTGCCGGATACATGCGCATCGTTAACGCTTGGTCCATTAAAGTCGGTGTCGCGATCTCAACGGATAAGACCGTTGCAATGATGCTAAAAGGCATCCTACGTCGTCCGCTTTACGTAAAGTTGAACGGACTGTCTTTACAGATCCGGCAGAAAGTGACCTACTTGGGAGTCACGATCGCGGAACGCATGTCTTTGGTCGCGCACCAGCGCGAGCTCAGGTTACGCTAGACTCAATTGGTGTGTATATTGAGGCGAGTGATGAGGTGTGAGTGGGGTCTAAGCAGGAGAGCTGCTAGATCCATTTATGTGGGGCTCTTCCTTGCATGTTCTACGTATGGGTCCCCTATGTTGTATGATTTGGCGCTGATGGTGAGGGGCAGAAAACTGCTCTGCGCTTGTCAGCGAGTGGCTTTGTTAGTATGTCTTCCAGTGTGTCGTACGGTCTCGACCGACGCCATGCAGGTCTTGTTGGGTGTTCCTCCTCTTGATCTGGAGGTAGTCCGGCGTGCCACGGCCTACAGGATCAGGAGGGGCGTACCTTTGCTGCAAACAGATTTAGTTAGTTGTAACCAGGTTGATGGGTTAGGGCCGCTTGCGGTCAAAAAGTTGTTAGACGAGAGTGTAACATCTAAGTGGCAGCTTAGATGGGATGAATGTGGGAAAGGTCGGGTCACATATAAGTACGTCAGACATGTGTCTGCCAGAGAAAGTTCCGTCGTGGACTTTGGGCTTGAGATGGGCTTCCTCCTGACTGGGCATGATAGCTTGACTGAGTTCCTATTCAAGCGCAGCCTTGCCTCCAGTCAGGGTTGTGTTTTATGTGGGGCTGACTCGGAGGACTGGCTACATGTTCTCTGTGTCTGTCCAGCGTACAGTGTCATCCGCAATCTAGACGACATGGGCGTTCACGTGTTGAACGGTATCTACGATGTTAGCCAGTGCCTTGCTAGCAGTGGGACACTTAAATATGGTAATGCGTTCGTGCGCGCTGCCTTCGGACGAAGGAGGGTGCTTCTCGACGCTGCTTCGCCTACAGCTGATGGGCAAATGGCCAAGTGGCCGCGGTGGCTAGCCACCAGTCTTGTGTGTTTGGTGTTATTGTTGTCTTGTGATGTCCTTTGTGTTGTATTTATTTATTTATTTATTTATTTAATTAACGGACAACAAACAGAAAGAATTCCAATTAATTATTGTCCTCAGGAGGAGGAGAAAGCAAAAAACTTATCCTACGTTTAAAACTATTTAAAGTAGGGAAGTTAAAAGGACCAAGCTGTTTTGCATTATAATTTCGGCAAAGCCTGGGAATCGGGGAATGAAAATAGACTTCGAGCTCCGCGAAAGGCACGTTGAAAATATCTGCGTTACGTGTGTTATAAGATGCAGGACGGCAGGTGATCTCGTCAGCGGCGGAGCAGTCCATCAGGCCCGAGGAAAGTTTAAAGAATGTGCATAGATCCAGATAGGATCTACGCTGTTGTAGGAAGGGAAGGTTTAGAAAGCGGGGGCGGGAGGGGTAATCCACACGAGGGAAGCTTTTCTTAAAGAAGAGAGAACGGGTGAATTTACGTTGTACATTTTCGAGGGCAAGACAATCACAGCTACGGGTGGGTGACCAGATCACGGAGCAACACTCGAGGGTATTCCTCACAAGGGAATTGAAGAGAGCTCAGGAGGGTTGGATGGAGTCAAAATCAGAGGAGGAGCGAAGAATAAAGCCTGACAATTTTGCTGCTCGATTGATGACATCGAGGCAATGGGTGTCAAAGCGGAGCTTATTGTCGAAAGTGACTCCGAGGTCTTGAGTGGAATTTAAGCAGGATAAGGAATGTCCGTTAAGCGAGTAGGAGAAAGAAGTGGGTGAGGATTTTAGGGAGTAGCACATAGAGTGACACTTTCTGACGTTTAGCGCTAAATCATTAATCGAGCACCAACGAACCAGAGTGTCCAGGTTATTCTGAAGGGAAACACAGTCCATAGGCGACGATATAGCGGAAAACAGCTTAAGGTCGTCTGCATAGAGCAAACAGTGACAAGTAAGGAGGGGAGGAAGGTCGTTAATAAAAAATAAAAATAGCAAAGGACCCAGAATAGACCCTTGTGGGACGCCAGAAGAGGGGGAGAAGGAGCGGGAAGTACAGCCGTCAAAAGAGACGCGGCAGGATCGGTTGGAAAGGTAAGAGGCAAGCCATAAAACAAGTGGTATGGGAACGTTTAGGGACGACAGTTTGGATAGAAGTATCTTATGATTTATAGTGTCGAAGGCTTTCGCGAAGTCAGTGTAAATGGTATGCACTTTTTGCCGTGAATTTAGACATTTGGCGACAAAGTTTGTAAAGTCAAGCAGGTTGGAGGCAGTGGACCTACGTTTAACGAAGCCGTGTTGTTCTTTCACTATGTGTTGGCCAAAGTGGGCGGACAACCAGTCGCTGACATATCTTTCCAGGATTTTGGAACAGGAGGAGAGGAGGGAAATGGGACGGTAATTCTCGGCAAGCGATAATGAGAGCCTCTTTCCACAAGCTGGGAAAATGATTCTCTTCAAGGCTTTTGTTGAAAATAAGAGATAGGGGAAGGGAGATGGACTTACCAGTTTTGATCAAAAAGAGGTTTGGAAGACCATCGTAGCCAGGTCCGACCTTGGCATCAAGTTCGCCAATGAGGTATTCGACAAGGATAGGAGTAAGAAGGGGAATGGTAGGCGATGCGGGGCAGGCTACATCTACTATCGGGAGGGATTCGGAGGAAGGAGGAGGAAAATAGACTGACGAAAAGTAGCGGCAGAGTAAATCACAAGATCGTTGGGGGGAGTTAGCAGAGAAGCCAGAGAATTTAATGGACGGAGGGGATAACTGGGCGGGGCAGCGGGAGTTGCGAATGGGAGATTTCCGCGCTTTAGTGAGTCTTCCACGCTGGACAAATATTCGTGTCTGGACTTACGTATTAAAGATTTGACCGAGGAACGAAGGGATTTGAAAAAAACTAAGTCAGCAACGTTTCTAGAAGACAGGAACTTCTTTCTCGCAGTCTGTTTTTGACGTAGTTTTTTGTGAATTTCAGTGGTGAACCAGACGGGGTAAGAGCATAAGCACTTGGGAGAGGAGGGAACGTAACAAGGAAGAAGATCAGATAAAATGGTATAGAAAGTGTTGAGTGCTTGATCACATGTAAATGGAGAGAGCATGGGGACCCAGTTGATTGACGCCAGGGCCGAGTTCAGACCTTCGAAGTTCGCCTTACGAAAGTTGAACTTGGTAGGCTCGCGAGCGACAGGAGAGTGGAGTCGGGATATCTGAACATCGAACTCGAGAGCAGGATGATGGGCGTCAGAGGCAACGTAAGACGGAGCATGAAGGGATTGGGAAAGATAACGTACAGGAAGGTTAGAGAGGACAAGGTCAAGAGTGCGATCTAATTGGTTTCTAGAAAGGTTAAATTGGAGGGCCCCACAGGTGTATTGTATGCAGAGCGGAAGTTAGCTGGTGAAAGGTTCCGTTGCGGTTCTCCGCCTCGGGCTGATTCCAGTTAACCCGTTGGGGAGTTCCGTCCCCACGTATTCGAGGAGAGCGATCAGACCCGAGTCTGCAAGGGACTCATCTAAAGTGGCTCTGCCACGAAGTCTCACCGGAGGTTATCTGGTACTATGGGAACCGGGATGGCCCTGTGAGAGCATATGCTCCAGGAGAATTCCTAGAGGATGTGTTCTCGACCCGGTTGTTTGCGGTTGGTCCCTAGTGGGAGTTTCATGATGGTTGTGGTTATGCCTACATTGCGGGCAGAGCTCCTCGGAGTTCAAGCGTGGAGTTGCGCTGTACAACTCGGGTGCCGTACTCCTTAGTTGCGGCAAAGGTGTTAGATAGGCCTTGCATCCACTGGTATGAATGCTGAGCCTGCACTCAGTATAAACCAGGACCGCTGTGTTTGCATGGAAGGGAAGAAAGGGATGGGTTACTATTTTTTTAAGACAGGAAACGGATGAATTAGCTACCTCATCCTGCAACTGCAGGTAGCATAACACTATGCTTCCTGGATTTTCACCAAAAAACTAGGCCAGGAATTGTTCCAAGGATATAATACGCTCACGCTTGTTTCAAATTGAACCTTCTCTTCATGCCGTGCTAGCTCGGTATTACCCGAGTAAAATCTTCACGTTCCATTATCCGGGACACAAAATGCTATCTGTGTAAATATAATTAGATAATTGAGTAATTTCGCGCGGATATTCAAACTGAAAATCTCGTGGAGAGATGTGTGCAGCCTTGGGTTTACTCAATTGCGAACTAATTAATATGGGAAAATTATGAAAAAGTTGCTGAGAGGAGCACTCTGCCTATTTGGCAGTAGCTTCCCGAGCAGCCTTCCTTTGTGATTTTTATTATTTGAATTTTTAATATCAAACTAAAAGTCCTGGGCAATTATGTGTTTTCCGTGCTGCGAGGAAGCATGCAAGACAGCCTCTCCAACCAATTAGAGCACATACAGGAATACTTTTAATTAGTCAGTTTAATTACACGCTGTATATTTTGAAGCTATTAACGTGATTTAATACTTGTACATAATTAATTACTTTCACGTTATTTTTGCTACGAAGCTCCCATTCCGTACACTTACTAATAGTCCACTCGGGGGGGTTACAAGAAGGATTTTTTCTAGCTGTTATGCGAATAGAGCAGCTAAGAACCATTAAAGTCCTTCAAGGATGGCATTCATTAGCAGAAACTGATGGAGCTTGGAGATAACATGTATGTGCTCGTATGTATGTTAGTCGGGAGCATTTCCACTCCACGTCGTGCTTGTATCATATCTGCCTGCCCCCGTATCGCTCCATATATGTTTGCTTCCATGTTCATGAGTTTATACGATAAATCTCATACCACCGCCACGTGTGTGGTGGTTCTAGGGGACGAGATGTTTCCGGTGTAATATGTAGTATCTACATTAGCGTAATTGGACCTCATTTAAAATGAAAATGCTGCCTAATTAGCGAAAGTGGCATGGCATTCGTCACAGCGAAAGGGAAGAGGATTGCCAGAGGAGCGAACGAGCGTAGGATGGCGACAGCCCCCACCGCGGATCAGGGGGCAACGGGCCAACGGGGAGCGAGAATGGCGTCAATTTTGAGGCCAGAAAGTTCATCTGAACGATGAGTTCGCCCACCAAGCCCTCGGATTTCATATGGTCGCACGTATAGGCGGGGGAGCGTGCTAGGATGCTTTTTGCATTTTCTATTATGCACACACATATATTTGTAAGTGTTCATTTTTCGCGTAATGAATGATACGCTTTTGACTAGAGTGTTCCGAGGTTTTACAGTTCAGGTGGATTTTCCAGCACCGGAGGACACATTTCCCTCATAAAATCAGCTCACGCTCCGCCGGCGTGCCAAATTTCATTCTCCAAATGCAAAACTTTCCGCTGTAAACATTAGTTTATCTAAATTCTAGATTACACTTAATTCTTTATCCAAGATACTCCTCTTATCAGCCCCATGTGCTACACTTACCAGCCATATAAGTGGATATTTCTGTATGATCTGAGGACCATGATATACCACGTTGTTCCGTGGTGCATCAGCTGCCAAATGCAAGCCAACCTGGATGCATACGGAATGCATGCGAACGTATGCGCAAGCATGTGAGCTACCCTACATTCAGATAACATAGGCATGGATACGTGCATATGCTAACTATGCACCCAACGAAATGGTTACTGGGTTGCATGGAACGTGGGCACCACCTGAAGATAAGGAGCAACTCAACCACTCAGAGATTTGCTGATGACGTATTACTTCGGCTGTGCGGCCAATGATGGAGGGCTTTCAGCTTAGATAATTAAACATACATTTTCAATCTCAATCCATCAAGAGATTGAAAATTCATGTTTTTGTTCAAATTGCAAAATGGGAGCTGCTTTTCCTGTACATAAAGTGGAAAGTCTTTAGGCTGGGGAACGGGAGAGTGGCTGAAGTGATGGAAATGGATGTTGAAAGTGCAATGGTTTCCCTTTGGACATCTGAAAGTTTATTCATTTTTAGAATTTCGGAGAAAATATAAAACCATTCCAGAATCTTTATGCTGAAAGAAGGTAGAGAGGAAGATACCTGCTTTCGGACTGTTCACTACTTCCTAGTAGCTTCGAAATTGTTAATAATAACTGAAGAGGGTGCTACGCAAAAGTGCTTAAGAAAGCGGGCCAAAAAGCGTATCAAAAATCAAACTGGAAGTTAGTACAACCGGTACTGGAGGGAGAGACGGGAAAACCAACAATTTCCTGAGTAACAGGAGTGCGTCTACCAATTTCATTTCTTGGCAATAATCGCATTTTAAACTGGATTACGCCTGCCTGCAGTCACCTCATCTGGACTTTAATATCAAGGCAGAGATCGACATGATCCTGTGAGGAGTGGCCAGATCTCCCATCAGGCGCAACCCCAGTTGGCGGATTGGGGCATACCTACTGATGTGTAAATATGTGTTCATGCACTTTTCTTTTCTCACTGTGCATGGGCTAGTGTTTGCTTATCTCTGGCGCGTGGACCAAAATGGCTATGGGAAGGATACCCAGAACATAAAACCACCATGGAAGACGAGAGAAGGAGGAAACTTACGGTGCAGGGGCTCGGAACCCCTGTACCGGCGGCTTTTGGGAGTGAGCAAGCGAGCTCCTGGTCGTTGATATGCCTCGCCGCACTGCCTCGGTGGTGGACAACTTCGCTACCTTAGCATATAATGTTACAAATGATTTGGATCTGGAGAAGGAAGTGTTCAAGTGAAGTACGACCTTACCAAGAACACCAGTAGCAAGACCAAACAAGGATGAACTGAAGATGGATCGTTGGACGACAAAAACTGTGACAACACCCACCACATATGTTCAAGATGCGCGACAGCAGGAGGTGCTCCAGGAACAAGAAAGAGATCCATTCAAAAGAAGCTCATCAAATTTGAGATCTCCACCAATGCTAAAGACGGTACCGGCAAGATCAATACCCGCCAAAAGTGAAGCAGCGTATAAAAGGAATAATCCTGTCGGGGCTTATAGGGAGCGGAGTCCCGATCCGGAGAAATTACCCTTTACCCAGCTTGGGGCAAAAATAGTTGAGCTGTGCGAGTTTATCAAGGACAAGCACAACGTGCACCAAGCCATAAAGAATATGGTGAGGGCTATTAGAGTCCTCTATAATAGATCGCAGGTGGAGGAAAAGAAGCCTAAGGATACGCCGAACCCTGCTGCACCAACAGTGTCACAAGCCACCCAAGTGACACCTAACCGTACTACCATCGAATCATGGCGAAATAAACGAGTACGGGAAAAAGAGGGGTCTCTTTAAATAATCAGCAGGCGCCTAGGAGGAAAAAAGGCGGACAGGAAATTCTGAAAACCAGTACCAATAGCTCTGACGGAGGAAAGCGTACAGCGAATGTAGGAAAGTCGACCAGCGTTGCGAAGCCCAAGACGAACGGAAACGATGGAAGAACTAAGGTTACGGGCAAAAAAGCGAAAGGAAAAAAGTGCGAACCCGTCCAGATGCAATTGTTATCTCCAGTTAGGGCAATGTGTCCTACGCGGAGATACTCAGAAAGGTCAACGTTGATCCTGACCTAAAATATCTGGGCGAAAATGTGAACAGAATCTGAAGAACCCAGAAAGGGGATCTCATGTTCGCACTCGGGCGAAGGACTCACTTGGGGAGAATGCCGCAGTGCGTGCCCCAAAAACATGAGATCTACATACAATGTAAGGATCTCTATGAAGTAACATCGAAAGGAGAAACTTGTACTGCTCTGAAGGAGCAATTCAAGTTGGAAGAACTTGCGGAGGAGTCTGTTGTGAGTTTACGAAAAGCCTATGGCGGTACTCAAACGGCCATAATACGAGTACCAGCGGATGCAACGCACAAGTTGTTGGCGGTCGGAAAAGTTCGGATTGGATGGGTTGTCTGCCGTTTAAGAGAACAGGCTTCACTAAAGAGGTGCTTTAAATGCCTCATGTTTGGGCACTTCGCCAAGGTATGCACCAGCAGCACTGATCGACCCAATCGATGCAGAAGGTGTGGGGAGAAGGACCATCTTGCCAGGGAGTGCAATAGGGACCCCAAATGCCTATTGTGCAAGGTGCCGGAAGTAGTAAATGTCCAGAATTTAGGAAGACGCTCACTGCAATAAGAAAATGAGGTTTATTCAAATAAACTTCAATCATTTCAGGGTCGTTCAGGATTTACTTGCCTATAGAATCGTGATGGGAGGATTCAGAGGCCGTTCATCTCCACAGATCACGTGTCCTACCCTCTTGCTGAAAATCATCCAAGGGTTATTCTCCCAGCAAAAGGAGAGTACCGACACATTCCAACTACCTCTGAATGTGACGGTAATTCCGCCAGTCACCAGAGACGAGCTGCTGGATATTTGCGGAAGAATAGGAGACAATAAAGCGCCAGGACTAGACGGAGTACCGAATAAGGCCCTTAAGTTTGCCGTGAAATCCAGACCGGACATGTTCGCTGAGTTGTTCGAAGCGTGCATGTCCGAGGGGATATTTCCAGCGGCATGGAAGCGGCAGAAGTTGGTACTTCTGCCTAAGCCAGGTAAACCTCCAGGTGAACCATCTTCATAACGACCCATATGTCTTTTGGACACTATGGGGAAAATGTTAGAACGGGTAATCTATAATAGATTACTTCCGGTTGTTGAGAGCTGAGGCGGCCTTTCAGATCGGCAGTATGCGTTCCGTAAAGCCAGATCAACCATTGATGCCATCAACTTGGTTACTGGCTTGGCCGAAGATACAATTCACGGAAAGGGTAGTGCCAGCAAATATTGCGTGGTAGTAGCCCTGGATGTGGACTCACAGGCTCATTCCTGCCATCAAGAAGTTGTTGGAGAGACGACACGATGAGATTAATTATAATCTGACCCAGTTTCTCACGGGACATGGAGGATATCTCCAATACCTTCACAGGTTTAAATTGGAGATCTCACCCGAGTGTCCAAATTGTAATCGAGTCCCAGAGGACCCAGAGCATGTACTCTTCCACTGTCCGAGATTTGTGAAAGAAAGGAGGAATCTAGAGGAGACTCTAGGAGAGGTGCAGGTACCAGAAAATCTGGTCCCGAAAATGCTAGCACATCAAGAGAATTGGGATGCGGTCAACGCCACGATCGCATTTATCCATAATAAACTGCGAAAACAGAGGAGAGGAGAAAAGCGCGATCACGTGCGCCGAGTATAGAAGAAATGGAATTAAGCTAGAGTGAGCTGACTCCGCCCCGTGATGTAATACCTTATGGTGGTTCCGCGGGCCAGGGAGGGAGTCTGGGGTGGTTTTAGTGGGGAAAAATCAGCATTGCCACAATATGTTGATCTAGACCAAATGCAACAAGTCTTCTTACATATTTTGGAAGATCGGGGTTCGTATTTTCTTTCTTGTCAAATTGGAGAGCTTCACCACAAAGATTCGAATAGTATTTAACGCATCTGTGGCAATGATTAGGGTCAGTCTGAACCATAAGCTGCATACCGAACCTAAGCTATAAGATGGCTTGACATAAATTCTGCTTAGGTGGAGAAAACATGAATTCGCGATCTTGTCTACCATTGAAAAGAAGTTCCGGGTGATTAGGATCCTGCCGCAGGATTTTCAACGTAAATAGACCATTTTGAGCAGGCATATCCCCAGCCAGTTTAAGAGTGGGTCCTTACCACTATTTCTTTTGGAGAAGCTGACTCCACGTTCTTGTCCGCCAGGACACCGTTTCAGATAGCTGAGTATAGAAGAAGCGAAATTCCCTATTACCTTGAAGAGCTGAGGACAAATTATTATGTCGATAATGTGTTAAGTGGTGTAGGTGCAAGGCAACACGGTAAAAATCTTTGGACCGACATTCAAAAAGAATCTAAGGAATAAACATTACACGAGATCATACGTGCGATGGTGGTAGCCTGGCCTGATTATGCTTAAGATTAAGGTGGCCACTGGAAACCGTCTCGGGACGAGCTAAATGTGTGGAGGGCCGTGTTAGGAATAGGGGAAAGTGAATCTAGCGGAGGATGAAGCGAGGCAACAGTTCGGCAATCGCCCTCGTCTTCCACCTCCATCAACAGCACCCCATGCTAAGGTGGAACAGCGTACGACGAGGACTGCGTTGCCAATGAGGAGCTTGGCCTTTAGTATGCGAACTCTGAATACGTTAGACAAAGTGGATTTCAAATAATACCCTCACCATGGTCGTCGTACTAGCCAGGATGGACTTTCTTCACGGACTACTCGTGGAAGATACAGATTCAACATAAGAAAAATACAAAAAAGAGGTGCTGATGCTACGCCCATCATCGGAGGATGAGCTGCTGGTATCTAGCCAGGAGACATTAACCCTCGAGAGCAGTATAGTTAGTGCTAGCTGCAGCAACGCTGTACTGAAACTAACCACAGCAACCTCCAGGAGCGAAGAGACAGACGGATTAGTGGTTTCCAGCTTGAAACCTACAGTCGTCGAGCTGGGTGTAAGGAGTACCAGCCATAATACTCCTAACTCGAAACCGTCGGTATCAGAGGTCCCTTTAAGGACAAGGGCTGACAAGAGTGTCGATCTGCGAAAACCGGCTAATAAGTGGAGGGCTACTAGAATTCTGCTCAAGAGCCAATACTTGAAGGCCATACATATTGTTAGCAAGATTGCGAAAAATAAGAAAATAAGAAGGTACTGGCGACGGGTGGGATGAAAAACACCTCGTTAAATACCAGGCGATTGTTGAAGAATATAACAGTAAACGCCTGGCAGACGAGCAAAAGACCAATCGATCTCAAGATAAGGTCGAACAAAAATACAAGCGGAGGAGAGTCTGCAGGGGCTCAGATGCCAAGCAACCTCTGCAGCTAGATAAGCAGCAACAACTGCTCGACGAGCCAGGAATTGTGAAATTTTTCAGCAACGTGACCAGCAAAAACTTATGTGTGTCGCTTGCGGCTAAATAGCGCCGGAGGAGTGGACCAGTGCTGAGGCCAGGCGTGCATCTTCGCGTTAAGAACAGCGACGCCTGGCAGGGAGTAAAGCTCAAAGCCATCCCCCATGTCGAGAACGCCAGGAGATCGGTCGCTGACATCCGGTTGTCGAAGATCCGAACCGATAGGGACAAGCTCTTCCAACCTCTGCGTCTTCGAAGCTTCAGGATTCTCGACGGCTGAGTAGTTACCAAGGAGGAGAAACCCCAAACGAAGAGCCAACCTTTTCCGCTCCATATAAACGGAGAGTACATGGAAGCACTGGAAAATTCAGACTATAAAATGCGGTTCGCAATCAGGAACGCAAAGGTGAAAATTTTCCGCTTCGTGAAAACGGCGGACGACCGGGATCCAGTCGGCACCACTAACGAGCTGTTGAACAAGATGAAGATCGACTGTCCCATGTGGACTGACGAACCCTCTACGCAAGCAGATCATGTTGAGGGTAGGGCAGATAAATCTGTAGCACTCGAAGTGCGCTCTAACTAATCTATTTGTCTTCCTGCTTGAGGAAGATCATCGAAATCGTATCGTACCTGAGTTCCCGCGACCTAATCGTGGTCCAACTGGAACAGACAGGAGCGGAGAACGTGTGCATTTTCTCGGCTTACATGGCTCACGAGTGATCAGCTTCGCCAGAAGAACGGCAACATCAGGTGTAAACTATCCATACCGGCAAAGATGGCCAACCTGTTGGTAGGTTGCGACGCCAATGCAAAGTGTACGCTTTGGGAGCTCGAAAATCAATGTATAACAGTAGCAACACACCAACTTCCTATTTTGCCAGCTCGGAGAACTATGACTAACCGTTTTTTTTTTACCAGAGATCTTTCTCAGATCACAGTTGGATACTGTTTAGTCTAGATCTCGCCGCAGAGTTTTCCAAACCTTTCGCAAATTGGTAAGATTGGCACGGCAGATAAACTGGCTGATTGGACAGTGCAGAAATGCGCTGAAAAGTACCGGAAAATCTGGGCGACTTCTTTAAGGTCATCCTAATCTGAGCTCCCAGTCATAGAAACATAGAGGGGAATAAACGGGCTGATGGTCCAGGCGGGGCTTTGCCCTTAGCAATCCCTCGGTGGGTGTAGTCTGTATCCCGCCGTGAGTGTCAACGGTGGAGTCCATTCGCACTATTTACCAGCCGTGTACCTCACATAGCGAACGCTCACCGTCCGTCCTAAGTCAGGAAACATTGGGCCCGCCTATAACAAAACCCCATCGCAAGAGGTCTTGTGCCAGAAGTCAGCAAATGTATGCCCGGGGCATTGACCTACAAGGGGCCAGACTTGGCATACCCGGATTGGCAAAATCCACCCTGTGAGTTGGAGCTTAAGAATAAGTTTCCCTGCTTGTCGTAAGAGCCTGCAACGCGTCGGGTAGAGACCGACCTCACGGCTATGACCTTTGGTTATCAAAAACGGACTATGACCGGTTTCTGGAATGTGCGCATGCTCCTCGGCAACAGTAGCGAGAGTCCCCAGAATGCTCACTTTCTCTAACTTGAGCAGGAATTCCAACGATATAAGCTGGACAGTCTGGGCCTAAGCGATGTAAGATGGCGGGACTCTAGAGAGTACTTCTATTCCCGGTTATGGATGGTTGGGAAGCTACGACTCCCAAGTTCAACATTCGACCGCCTGTATGACCCAGCTGTTGCTCGATAGTGGGAGAGCTATTTTGTTGATCGGACAGTAACCTGCCGGAAAATATCGATGAGTATTAGGCCGCCATCAAGAATGCTCTTTTCTCGGGTGCTACACAGCTCATCAGCCATGTCTCGAAGGAGCGTCATAAGATCTGGCCCAGTTATGGAAGTAGATCGGTGAGCATAAGGGGTAGAACACTCTACTGATCGCTACGAGTGATGGCGGACGTGATGTGCTCGAACTTCGATACGGAGCCACATCTCGAAAAGTTCAGTAAAGTATACGCCCTGAAAAGAGAGAATTTGATATTGCGCTGATCAAGGAAGCGGAAGATATCGCTGAACACATTGCTTTTAGAAGTGTATATGGCATTACGAAAGTGCTTGTATGTGGTCACAAATCTTTCGATGGGACTGTCACCATTCACGATAATGAGTAACTGAAGAGATGGAAATAACACCTTACCATGGTTCTTGACCATATTACATCCAGTTAGGTTCGGTCTCTTGCGGATGAAATGTCTACTCGTCGTAAAATGTGGATACGGACTGTCCCTCCAAGCAGAGGAGAAACTACTTCGGCCATCAATAGATTCAAACAGAGTATGATCGTTCCGCTTGACGATCTGTCGTAGAGTTAATGATTGCTGCCCCTGCAGTTACTGTAGACCTGCAACTTCCACTCCTAAAGCAGCCATGAGAATCTGAGACTTTCCCAGAGTGTGTGGAAAAAGGGTTTCCAAAGAAGCGCAATCGTTTTGAGTGTGGCAAATGGAGGAGGTCTGCTACCTGCTACTTCAAAAATAATAACTGCCGAGCTGCGAAAACTATCCGCTGACTCTTCGCTGGATTTATTTAGCTTCAACGTCAGCTCGGCTTTCTGCGTTCGTCAAATGCGGCGCGCACCACTGCTGGAGTCTGTCAACTCCAATATGGGCATAGGGCACATCATCTTTATGGGAAGTATTGATTAATTTCGAATCTCCCTTCTTTGTGGCCTGGTCCATTATTTAGGTTTACAAGTTTCAGGTCATTTTATCCCTTTTGCGAAAGTTGAGATCCTTGGCGAGGAACTATCAATGTTCCCCGAGATTTCCGTTGGTTCAGCTTCATCGGTCAAGAGTTTTTTCTTTGGTCAAGCTTACTGTGCACCAAAGGTTTATACAATACTTCGTTTCTCGCGTTCTAATCTACCTTATGTTGAGGAAGTGTCACTTGTCATTACTTGACGCTTGATGTCCCTTATCAAAGCCCTGCTGTTTGGGTGAATTTCCACTTCTCCTTGAGAAACTCATAGAGTTCGTTTATGGGATCTCCCGGTAAAAAAACACATCATTAATGTCCGTCCAGGGACTATTAGTATTTCTTTCCAAGTTTCCTAGAGAGTCTTGACTGCTGGCGGAGTCAGCACCGAAGACAACGTTACTCTTCGTCCTCGGTGGTGACTCCGCTAACCTCGAGCTCTTACGAAAATGGTCCGGTGTGGACCTCATACCAACTCCATTATTATATCATGACTGAGACACTGCGGTCACTGGTTATAGATGGCTCGCTTGCGCCTTCCAAAAATCCTAGGGTACTGGTTTCTGTACAGAGAAAACAACCTTTCTCCTCCATATTTGGTTGATTTTTTAAGTATCCCAGGCATGGCGATGGACGCACATCCATTATATATACTCATAACGTATCCTCCCAAGCATTGCCTTATCCGCAGGAAGGGACGTGCCTGATGGGAAGCTTGGCAACTCGCGATAGAGCATTAAAACATCGTATTTAGCTTACTAATGTTACGATTAATCTATTGAAATAAATAATTGAATAAATTAAATGGTCACAAATAAGGACAAACATATGTAGTTGCACCCAGTTGAGAGCCTGTAAAGGAAAGGATGTATTTTAACCTAAGTTTCGGTAAGTTTGCTAGATTTTCGATAAAGTTCAATCCTTTCCTTGTCCTGTTTCGAAGAGATCTTTTTGACAAGGGACGAAACAGGACCTCGTCACCGCTTAAAATGCATGCGTGAAAAATCTACCACATATACAGCCACATAAGGATGAAAGTTGATTGTCAGGATAAGGAAGGATTCAAAGACATAATTGGTCGACGGATTTGTTTGATTCTTAATATTCAATTCTTAAGTCTAAATCAGCATTTTTGTCTTAGACTGCATCCAGCTAGAAGTCTGAAAAAAAGGATATCCTTCAACTGTCACTTGCTAGGACGAAGTCAGCATCTTACAATCGTAGGTTAACTCAGTTATTGTGACTTTTCTCGGTGCAATAGGATCATACTTATCCGTGAGATGCGAGAGTCGTCCATATACCCCATTCGTTGTTTTCGGAATCGGGGGCCAAGTCTCCTCCTCACCATGGATATTTC
This sequence comes from Hermetia illucens, assembly GCF_905115235.1. Taxonomy (NCBI): domain Eukaryota; kingdom Metazoa; phylum Arthropoda; class Insecta; order Diptera; family Stratiomyidae; genus Hermetia; species Hermetia illucens. Next base: position 219,088,735 of record NC_051849.1, read on the forward strand.
GAACTTTCAGTGGCTTCTTCGGAAAAACATTTGTGGAAATTTTCGAATTGTAAAATTTATCTTCGGAAGGCACCAAAAATTCTTTATTTTCCTTGATTATGTCGTAAACCTTCTCGCAAACTTTTCGGTTCTCTTCAATTACCCAACCCCAATTTTGGGCCCAATTCCTTCTCAGCCGATCTTCAGCTTGAAGGCGAGTTCGATGATTTTGAAGAACTTGGTTTTGATTCAATGTTGACATTTTTTTTTGAACGAAAGCAAAACTGATAGATACAAATCGAAAATATGAATATTACGTTATGAGGAGGCCACTGAGCAAGGACTAAATTATTTGCGCTAAGTGGGTTTTCTCCTTTTTCCGGAATATTTAATATCGCATTGACCGTTTCCTGTTTGCCTGCAACATGTGTATCTTTTTCAAGAACCCCATCATGTATCACAAATTTTCACAAAATTTCCAAATTTGTAATAATCCTTTCCATATCAGGAATACCCGAAGCAGATCACCTCGCCCTTTGGACGAATTGATTTGCATCCTCGTAAGTAAGTAATGAACACAATTCAGGGACAACTGACGAGCTGTTACCTCAGAAAGGATGTTCGTTTTCAGGAAAATTTTGAATTTTTTATTAAAAAGGAGTTTCCGAAGCGACACTGAAAATTCAGAATCTTTGCATGCGAGTTTAGATGGCAGAGCGTCAGTTGTTTGCTCTAAGGGTTTTCCGCCAGACTTTCCTTTACAACTAACTTCTCTCACATGGTCAAATTGGAAAAATTATGTGGACATGTGGACAATGTATTCGCCCCGAGCTTTGGGAGTGTATGTCGTCAGATGCTGAGGAATATTTGAAGCTAAGGGAAGATTGCAACATTATTTGAATATTTTTTTTTTGCATTTTTTAGGGAGTTCGGAAAGTGTGAATGGAGCATGTGGTGCTCTCTTATCTCTCCTGTGAAATTTCTTGGAAATTTGCATCTAACCCTAAAGTTGTAAATTCGAATATGTCCCGATTTCAGCGAAGGTGATACCAATTAGATACCAAATCATTCATCCCTGCACCCCTTTAGAGACCACTGCAAACCTGCCTTAAAGAATGGCCATACCTTCTCTTGCCTAATGAGTCTAACCAGTATTTCCATTCGCAACTCCTCCAGCATCGGTCCATTTCGAAATGCTTCCAAACAGAAACGTCTTCTGCTCCTTTTCCAACTGAAATTAATTTGGAAATTTCCAGGTGACCGGAGCCCAGAAAATTTAACATTGTTCACTGGAGGCGAAGTGCCTGTAATTAGTCTTTCCAACCTCATACGAAAACAAAGAGACACAAACCTTTAAACAATGTCGAGAGGAACAGAATCATGCAACTAATTACGGGACTAGCCGCAATATCCTAATTTGCTTTAACTGTCAGTTGCACAAAGGACTCGTTTCCAATACGACGTAACTGTAATTGTTTTATATGCGCTAACTAAACCTAAACCTGCCTTACACTACGTCACACAACACCGCCTGCATGGTCCAGGACGGGCGTCCTTGTAATCTAACTCTTGCCTAAGCAAGAGGGGTGGGATTGTATGACCTTTCACCACCCCTCCCATGACCACATGAATCTTATAGCCTGGGCACTGGAGACAGGGGTTGAAGCCGAGGAGAGATGCTGGGAACAATTAATTTAATAAGCACACACAAAACGGTGACGATACAAAGGTATGAAGGTCTTTTTGATCCTGTCTCGTCCTTTGACGGCGACCGCTCGTCTCTTATTCGTGCATACTTCTACACATACCATAGGAGGGGGTGGTTCTGCTCGGCCTCGCCGACCCTGTCCTAGGTAATTCGACCAGAGCGAGTTTTTAGCCCGAGAGTGTTACTTGTAATTAATAACATGTTTTGGAGTTTGTCAGATAAAGGGTTTTGCGCCTTTTAGAACAACATTTGAACTCTTTGCCAAATTTAATTAAAAATTCTTCCTTCCTGATGATTTTTCGGTTAGCTTTAGGTTTATTGGTACAGTCGATGGGATTTGGATCAATTCGATGGGTTCATTTTAATAGGAGAGTGGTATTACCAATATATAGTAGCAATTATATTCCTCAGGGACATGTACACTGGGCCCTGGTTTGTAGAAGCCAATATCATCCTTATAAGCCAAACTTTATCTTCAGGATATTATTTTCTTTTTGTTCATACACGGAGGTGCAAAAATCTGAGAAGGACAGGTCCGCTCTAGCTCAGTTGCCCATTAGACAGCACCCTTGGCCCTTACGCCCCAGCTCCACGGCACCACCACTTAGATATTACTTCGCGGGGTTGGTTTATCTCTGTGCTTTCCGTCTCCTTACTCCTATCACCAGCTCATTCTGTTTTTTAACGATTGTGAGAGAAATTGTTAGGCAGTTCTCCTTGGGCCTCATCATCTCCGTAACTATATTCTCCGGTCTCTCTCCTTACCAGTGCTCGGCTCAGATTCCATCCCTCTATCGCGAAACTTTGGCAGTGAAATACCACATACTTTCGTTCTTCCGAATTATCCAACTCAAAGCAATACCTCCATCATGTCTCATGAGAAACTGGGTTTACGCTCAAGCCATATTCTAATGTTCGAAATGGGCCTTTTCATCCAGCTACACTTCCCAGACTCGCATCATCTGCATTGCCTGAGATCGTACGAGAGCATCCGTACAGTCGACAATTGAAGCCTCTACGATGGACGAAAAGAACGACCCCTCCATTATACATAATATTTCACAGCAGGAGACCCAACATCGAACCTTGTGGTACTCACACTATGACGATATACTTTTTGTGGTCCACGTGCGTCCCGTACCAGAGGGTTCTTCCTGAAAGGTAATTCTTGACCAAGCTCGCTAACTATCGGCAAACACCTATGCCAATGCACCCTTAATTTGGTTCCAGTTGGTGCATTAATATCCAATGTCAAGACCGCACAACAGCTGTCTGAACTCAGCGCGTTTTTCTCAGATTCACCAAAACGTTTATTCCGTCCACTTTAGAGTAGGGGCGTAGAAACCCATCCTAACGCTCCGACAGGCCATTATAGCTTTCGACGACAGGTAACTTAGTTGTAGATAACACTCCCCATCATGTCTCCCACTGTATCCAATAGGTAGATTGGGCGATTTGATCATGGAATCCCAATTGGTTTAGTGGTTTTGGGAAGCAACACAATTTTTTTCCCACTGAGCAGGGAATCTTTCCATCAGACACGCTTTGAAAGTGTTGACAAAGTGGTCAAGCTTCAAAGCTTTATTATGGATGCCGTCCAAACTTGACACCTTGTTGCCTCTGATCATACCATATATTTCTGCAATTCCTGCTCGGATACTGGAGGTAACACGCACTTGTTGAGCTTGTCACAATTTACCTTCCGGCAACAATCTCCTTTAGAAGGCTTCGGTAGGTCGCCTGAGGAGATCTTTGCAGCTTTTCCCGAAGTTTTTTTTCCAAGAAATTGAATACAACTCAACAGAATTACAACGGCTATGACCGTGAGTTATTAGCGGCGAACATGACAATAAAGGACTTGCGATACTCCCTGGAAGGCAGCCCATTCACAAGCCTCTGACTTTCGCTGTCCAGCAGAAGCCCGACAAAACATCCCCTCGCCAACTCCGACACTTGAGCTTCATAAGCCAGTTTACTTGGGACAAGCAGCATGTGTCCGGCTAGGATAATATAGTTTCAGTCGCTTTGTTACGTTTTTCAGAGGTTAAAATCCCTGCCACGGTCGATTTCTTGGCAATCGCCGAGGCACAGAAAGATCACGCAGTGCTTCAGAGCCTCATTGACAACTCCAAATACAAATTTCCAGAGTTTCCCCTTTTCGGCTCAATCTCAGAAATAGTCTGTGAGACCTCTGAAAAGGGACCTAGGCCATATATTCTGGCCGTTTTTTGCAAGGAAGTATTCAATTCAGTACACGATCTTGCGCACCCGGGCATTGGACAGCGTCACTAGTACATATTTTTGGCCATCATTGAATAAGGATGTTAGTTCTTTGGCCAGACAGTGCATCGCGTGCCAGAAGTGTAAAGTCACTAACCACGTGTAAAAAGAGGTAGTCTTCTTCCCTCCGTTTACAAAGCGGTTTCACATGATCGACATCGACATTATTGGCCCCTTGCGAGGTTCACATGGCTTCAAGTATTACCTCACTATCATCGATAGGTTCACGCGGTGGCCTAAAGTAATACCTCTAGCCGACATTTCCGCACAATCGTGCGCCACGGCACTTTGTCATAAATGAACCCCTAGCTTTGGAGTTTCAGCCGAAGTCATTACTGACCAGGGAATGCAGTTCGAGTCTACCCTGTTCTGGACAAACTCTTGAGTTGCAAACGCCACCGGACGACTGCGTACCACCCGCACTGAAGGCCGCTACAATGGCACACGATGGCTCTTTGTGGTCGCAAATTCGGCCTCTCGATTTACTTGGCCTATGGACAGCTCATCGTAAAGAGTTTGCCGCCAGCTTCGCCGAGGCAATATACGACGAGAATTTGAAACTCCCTAGTGATCCTGTATTCTATACCAGGTCAACTATTTTCACCACTGGGCTTTTATGTTTGCTCCGGGACACTGTGGCAATATTCAAATCATCCCCGCCATCCCGTCATTCTTCGACGAGGGCTAACACCCCCCTGGATGTCTGCACATACGTTTTGGTTCGCATGAATGCTTCCAGGAAGTCCTTGCAACCATCGTATGAGAGTCCATATGAAGTGTTAAACAAAGGGGAGCACCTCTTTAGGCTTCACGTCGGCGGCATGTCCAAGAACGTCCGTGTCCAGGTTAAAGCACTTTGTCTCTAGGGCTGAGGTTTCGTGCAAAAAGGGTCCACGGCGCGTGAGATTCGATCTGCACTACTAAAATTGGCTTGCCAGGAGGTTTGTCGCTGAAACCCAGTATCAGCTGGGGGTGGGGTAGTGTGAAGGCGCGAGCTGATTAACGAGAATTCGTCCGAGCGCAGCACCAGAATAATATATAATAATTCACCACAAAGTGCATCTCACTTGCCTGAGTGGCTCGCCTACCTGCTAGTAGTGGGGTGACAGCCACGAGGCCGGCAGAGAGGATGTTTAGTCTATAATAAGTTTTCAGAGAAAAAAGTTGAATTGACATTTCAGAATTTTTTAATTGAAAATAAATAAAGATTTGTAATTATGTAAGACGATGACGACTCTACGGCTTCTTACCAGGGCAGAAGCAAATCGTCAGACGTTTCTCACCTCTGCCCTGGGAGCAGCGTGACCGAAGCGGCTCGTAGATGTTAAATGCTCCATTCTATAATTCGCAGAACGCAACGTCACTACGAATTATATTGAACGTAAATTCGCCCTATTGACCAAGCTTGGCCAGAGCTGAAAATACTTTTTTGGGAATTGCGGGGTCCTAAGACCGCATCAGCTTGATGCCGGACTGGACCAAATGGAGAGCAATTCCTCCCTCTTGTTTTGGTCCACGGGCCCCTCGTTTAGGGCTTGGCACCCAAACTTTCAAAAGATTAGGCGATGACGGCTTTACAGTTTCTTACCAGGGCAAAGGTAAATTGTCAGCCGCTGTCATATAATTCGTAGTCATATTGTGTTCTGCGAATTATAGAAAGGAGCATTTAACATCTGAGAGCCGCTTCGGTCACGCTGTTCCCAGGGCAGAGGTGAAGCAGCGTCTGACCATTTGCCTCTGCCCTGGTAAGAAACCGTAAAGCCATCATCGCCTAATATTTTGAAAGTTTGGGTGCCAACCCCTAAACGAGGGGTCCGTGGACCAAAAACCGACGGAATAAGTTGCTCTCCATTTGGTCCGGTCCGGCATCAAGATGATGTGGACTTAGGACTAAGCAAATCTCAAAAAAAAATTTTGTAATTATATGCCCTCGATTCGGGATTCTGAGGGAGCTGTTTTACGTTGAGGGTTTTGTTATACTTCGGGTACCTAGCACCCTAGTTCCCTTTGCACAGTATACAGTTCAGGTCAGGTTATGTCTACTTTCCCCAGATACAGAGCTCATTTTGGTCGTTTCTCACAAATGCCACTACACCCTGCTATCTGTCTTTTGACTGTAGTAAGAAATCCACCAACCGCACGCTCGGAGTGTTCGCCCTCCACAACGCTAAGCATCTGTAAAAGAATGCTGCACGATATGCCACTTCTTCTTTTTAACCTGGATCGGAGACTCATATTGGTCCTTCAGTTATCGTTTTTCTATCGTTGGTCTGTTCAGCCGAAATCCTTCTTGGTCGCTGATCGTTAGAAAACTACTAATCGCCTTCAGGGCGCATATGCTGTATGATCGCAACAGGCTTTTTTTCGATCGTTGATCAATTCTTCAGTCCTGCGTGTATTTTGCCATGAGTTCCTTTATTTATTCCACCAATAACAGGACGAAGCTCTCTTGTTGGGTATTGTTAACAATAGCCCAAATCAGTTGTTTGCTTTTCTCCTGATGCTCATAATCATACTCATTTTTGCCGAAGGAACTAGGCTTCCCTTTTGGACCTGTCAATTTCGGATTCAATGCTTTCCGATGCTCCTTGATTTCAATTGCATCCAACTACTTGCCTTTGCTGAAGATATTGACTCATCGGAAGAACAACACGAGGTATTCAAGGTATTTTCATCCAGATAGTGCAGGTGGCGCGAGATCTTTGGTTGCACATCAATGTTAAGGCAAGACGAAATATATGGTGGTAACGTGAGCACCAAAAACCAAAGAAGCAACAACATCAAATGGCACTGGTCAAATAAGACCAATAAAAATAGGAGACTGCAACTTTGAGACGGTAATTTCTCCTATCTAGGGTCGAAAATCACAACCGATAACAGCTATGACAATGAAATCTGACCACGGTTGTTGGAAGCTAGCAGATCCTATTTCAGCTTACAAAAAACTGTTCCGATCGAAACGACAATAACGTTACCAGTCCTCATGTATGCCTCGGAGACCTGGGTTCATAGCAAGAAAAATGTGAACTTTTGGCCGCTTTTCAGAAGAAACCTCCAACTCTCCAAGTTCTGATCAATTGATTACCTCCCAGATCCGACTGGATTATCCTAGTTCTTAGCATGGATATTACCCAATGTGTAAGATACCCCTGCAATCCGATACTGTTCAAGGCTTCCCTGATGGCATTGGTACTAATAATGTTGAACGCCTCCTCTATATCTGGGAGGGCAAATACAATACTTCTTTTATTGTGTTGACCGCTCAACCCTGCCAATTACCTCGTGGAGAGCGGTTTCCGTGGATTTCCGTTTGAGTTAGGTGTGTTGGTACTTAGAAAAGGGCGTTCACTCCATAATAATGGAGTGTCCAGGACGCGGTCTAGGGTCTTCAACACGAAAAAGGTTAGGTTGATTGGTCAAAATCCTTTGCGGGCTCATGCCGCACTTTCCCGCTTTCTGTATGAACCGTATAACGCTTAGTTGTTGCTTCTGTAGCATGGCTGGTATTATGCCAGGAGGGACCAGGAGATTAATATGTCGAAGAGATTTTCACAGCCTAGCCGACTTTATCCTCCGTAATTACCAATTTGATCATATCCGAAATCAGGATATATGCGGTCGATATCGGGTTGCACCTACCGATTTGATGTTCACGCTCTGGAAAGTGTTCCCTCAAAACAGTCATCGATGCGCTTGAAGTGTGTGCTGTTGCACCGTCTTGTTGGAAGCAAGTGTCCCCCAAATCCAAATTTTCTAGCCGGGGGAAAAAAAATTCTGTAGCATCTTTACATACCGGTCCGAATTCACTGTCACTGTAACCTCATTTTCCTCAAAAAACCAGGGACCAATAATTCCAGCTGCGGAAATTGCACACCACACTGTGACTTTGGGTGAATACAAAGGCTTTTGATGCAATTCTCGAGGGTTGGTGTCAGCCCAGTAGCGCATGTTTTGTTTGCTAACCGACCCACACAAATGAAAATGGGCTTCATCGCTAAAAAAAACAATAGCACCCTCGGGAACGACATCAAGAAGAAGCTCACACGCGTTCATCCGAGAATTGAAGTCACGTTCTGAAAGTTCCTGCACTATCGCGATCTAATAGAGATGAAAATGAAGATCATCACGAAGAATTCTTCTCACAGAACGATCGGATAGTCCAAGGGCAGATGTGTGTTTGCGCGCAGAACGCCGTGGCGATCGCAACATTGACGCTCTGACTGCTTCAATGTTTTCAGGTGATCTAACGGGCCGAGGGACTCCAGTTCTTCCTTTTGTCGCACTTGCAGTTTGTCTGAATGTAGTGACCCATGTAACAATTGATTTGCGGTCTGGAACGGGAGCCAAAGGGGCTAAATTAAAGCGACTACGAAATGCAGGCTGTGTTGTAATAATCGAACATCCGCTTGAAAAGTAAACCTCAACGGCAAAGGCACGCTCCTCACTATTCCAAAGCATGATGGCGACTGAATCATGTCGGGACAAAACTTTACAGTATCCCCTCTTGAGCGAGACCACTAGCGCTCCGCTATGGCATCAACTAACTGAGTGGCGCGCATTTTAAAAAAGGAAGTTATGCTGCCGCACCCTGTATTTAAAATAGGTTTTTTCGTCCAGCTACACTTCCTGCGTTTTCCGGTCTGCGTCAGTCTCCGTCAGTGTTTCGACCTGCCAGCATTTGGCAACATTTTTTACATGTGCGCGATACGACTCGCTGCCTTTTGGAATGCAAACTCGAGTTAACTCACAAAGCTAAATTTGACATCAATAATCACCCCCACTTATTCGATAACGAACTGTGCGACAACTGTTTGCCCACCGACTTCCACTTTCAGAGTGTTCTTCTTTCTACAGTTCCCTATTAAGACCGCTTTCCTTTTCTCATCTACCAGGGCTTTCCCGCTCCCTGTGTTGGACTAGTGGCGTGACACGCCTTGATCACATTCAAAATGAGGATACCCACGATCAACTACAACTAGATCATCCGAAAAGCCAAAAATCGTAGCTTCTGCGACGGACAGAAAAAAACACCCTATTATACGGAACCCAATAGCGATTGCTGTGACGATGTACTCTTTGAGGTCCTTGTCCGCCCCGTACCAAAGGTTCCTCTCTCAAAGGCAATTCTCGAGATGGCTCGTTCAATATCCGGAAAGATATATGACAATGACTTGTAGGAAATTCATTGGATCTGGTTAAATAAAAAGACTTAGTTTTGGAATATCCCCAACTCCGTTACAACTCCAAATACTATAAAGTATCCAATAACGACGCCAGCCGGTTGACTGCTCCAATTCGACTGTTATATTACTAACCGAGTAAGCGCCCCTGGTGGTGACAGATTTTGGCACCTGAAGGGAAATGCGCTTGAGTCCCTACATAACTCCCCTTCGAGTGCTGGAATCACGTGAGATTAGGAACATAATTTTTCGCTGCGTTGACTTTCGGGATTTCGGTTAGTACACATTTCGGACGCGGGATGAATGCTGGGTCAAGTGTTCTGCGACTGCAGTCAGCCCTGCCTCTGCGTGAGCTGGAATCAGGGGTTTGACCTGATTCGGTGATGAAGAACTTGGTGTATTGGCTGGTGTGGCTCGAGACGAATGAGCCGAATGTGCCGTTTCTGTTGGTTGCGAAATCGTGGGTGGCTTTTCCGCTGGTGTTTCTAGTTTATGGCCGAGGTGCAGTTGAGAATGCACCGGAAAATCCGCATCCCAATTTCGTGATTGACTGGGCCTTAATTCGAAAAGTCGTGTTGCTGGCTGACTGCATTCTGACTGCGACATCGGATTGTCACGTCGTATTCCAGGAAGGCTGGTTCCAGCCTTTCGGTGGAAACATTTACCTACCGCCCGTTAAAATCCACCTTGAACAATACGGACGAAATGCGGTGGATGACGTGGTGGCTGGCTTTTCCAACGATCTTTTTACAGCATGCACCCTAACGAAGACGTGTGTGCAGGACTTTCATTCCCTGTGCACAAATGGTGTTCAGTTGTTGCAGTGGGCTACGATCCTTGGGCGAACCTGTCTGAGATGCTGAGAAATACACTGGGATCACTCTCGGCTTGCGAATCCAGGAATGGGGCTGCTGAATAACGGCTCTGCTGATGACGCGTTCAGGACTCGTTTGACACTTGCTCGGAGGCCGAGGAGAACCATAGGTAAGACCTCTACCCAGCTACGGTGCCGTTTGATGCCGGATGATATGGGGATGATCTGGTCCACTTGGCTAAGGCAGTGAAAAGTGACGATTCAAACTGAGTGCCATCATCTGCGGCTGTAACCCTAGGCGTCCCGTAGCGTGACACTCACGTAGCAACGAATGCTTCGGCGGAACGGAATCGGCAGATTGGTCTGCCACTGTGTGGCTTCCGGAGACTTTGTCCAGCATCATCAAACAATACCTGCATTCGCTTGAAGAGGGAAGAGGACCCACAATGTTCAAGTGAACCTGCTGGAATCTTCCGTCGGGCGCCTCGAATGGCTGGCACAGGTTTTTTGTGTACCGGCCGACTTTGGCGCGCTGAGCAGTTACGAATCCATTGTATTGTGTCCTTTCGCATGCCTGCCCGCACGAACTTTCTGTTAATCGCGTTGAGGGTGGCACGGTCTCCCGGGTGCGAAGCACTGTGCGCTGTGTCGAATATGCGTATTCGAAGCGCGGCTGGAGCGAATGGTCAGATGTACGAGTGCGAAGTGTCCCAAAACATCGTCTCCCCCTTACCGACGTCCACTGGTTCCACTTTAAGTGCTGTTGAATTGTAAGCAAGAATCGGTTAAAGCTGGTAGTTCTTCTCCTGTTCCGCTATCAGCTCGTCAGTATCAAACGTTGTTAGTAGGGAAATAGCGCCAACGCGCCAGAGTGCGTCAGCTACCATGTTCACTTCTTCCCTGACGTGAACGATATTGGTTGAAAATTCGGCTATGTACGTCGGGTAGCGTACCTGACGATGTCCGCCTTTTGCCTGAACACGTAGATCAACGGTTTATGATCCGTCTTGATAACAAACTACCCGCCCTCCAAATGATGCGGAACGTTGCAGTAGATGGCTAACAGCTCTCTGTCTAACGTGCTGTATTTACTTTCGGAGGTTGAAATCTTTCGCTGGTAATGGAAGCCAGTTGTCGCCGTGTTGTTGTTCCAAGATGGCACCAATGGCCACGTCGGATGCGTCGGTTACCAATACAATTGGTGCTTTCGGTTGGTAGTGCACCAGCAATGTTGCATCCGCTAGGCTATTTGTGCAAGCGTTGGAGGCCTGGTCTGCCTGCGTTATCCATTTTATGTGTCTTCTGTCCCCTTTTTCGCGTTTACCATTAGGTCGTTCAATGGTGCTTGAAGCGTAGCGGCGTTCGGAACCATACGTCTGTAAAAATGAAGGACTCCCAGAAATCGTCTGAGTTCTTTGCCAGTGGTTGGACGTTTGTACTTCTCGATTGCTTCGACACGCGACAATGGTGGTAAAATTCCACGTTCGATAATCGTATGGCCCAGAAACTGGGCGAACGAGACTGTAGTCAGTTGTACGCTGAAAAACTTTGCGCAAGTTTTCGGTCTGTATCTACGGGGGCTCGGATGCAACATAGCAAAAATCCAGCCCTTGCAACACTTCCTCCATGAAGCGCTGAAAGGGGCGGCGTTCCGTAAGCCGAACTTTATTACGGTCAACTCGTTGTCACGACGGTTATGGGGATGTCCGCCTCGGCCATTAATATTTGGTGGAGCGCTTTGTGAAGGTCAATCTTGGAGAAAATGTGTTTTTTGTTTATTCCGGTGACAATATGCTGGATGTACCGTATAGGATATCGATCTGGGCTATTACCGTGATAAATCTCCGGAAATCCCCACTTGGCCTCCAAGTTGCGTAATTTTTGCGTGCCAAATGTAGGGGATTGGCCCAAGGGCTGTTCGAGGAGCAGTAATAATCCATCTTGGTTACGTACTCAAACGTTGAGATCTCTCTGCAACCGAGAGTCCAAGAACAAAGTTTTTGGCACTTACGGGCTGAAAAGAGCTAGAATACGATTCCTGACGTTTTTGGAACCCGCTCGTTTACCCCGGATGGAATCACACCCATTCAACCGAGGCGACTGCGGATTTCTGCCAACTCCTTTCGCAAGCTTTCTTACGCTGGAGACCATAGGGAGGAAGATGCAACTACCACGGACATTAATAGCGGTTCTCGGATCCTGTGGGCTATTTCCGACAACCGTGACACATCCGTAGCTTCTGAAATACTAAGGATGGCCTGGACGCCAGCTGGTAGGCGTAGTAGCGGCGTCGGTAACTTTCTTGCCCGATTTTATCTTCTTCCCCCAGATGAGCTGTGACGGTTTTTGATTTCCGAGTTACAGATCCGTAAGAAGCTCACGCAGTTCAACCTCTTCCGATATAGCATAAGCAGTAATAACCCTGTTTTTGATTGTTCGATATCTGTCAGTTAGAGGTGACTGATAATGATGTCGGCCACTTGGCCAAGAACCTCTGCATCCACTTCGCTCAATACTTTGTCGAATAAGGCGCCATCCTTTGTCACCCGGTGTATGCTGGTCGTGCCTTCCAAAACGGTACAGCCTCTTTAATTTGATTTCAGTTGAGGTATCCAATTCAAACACAGCATAACGGCCATCCGTACTCAGTGCACCTTTTTTTATATTCACCATAATGCTTATTGAATCCACCGTAGAAGAGGTGCTAATAAAAGAATCACTCACCTATTTTGTTGATTTTCGAGCTAGCCCAAAGCGTTTGTCTTGCACGGCGTCGCAGCCTATCAGCAGGTCGACCTTCTTTGCTGCTAAGGCGGGCATCTAATGTTGACGTTCTTCTGATGGATCTGATCGGTCGTGAGCCATATAAGTCGAGGAAATATACACTTCCTTCGCTCCTGCCTGCTCTAGTTTGACTGCGACTGGAACTCAGGTCCGGACACAGATTCTTCCTCGCGAGAATACATGGTCTAGGTCTGTCCCTATTAGCGTCTCTTATGCTGTGGAATAAATCATAATGTTTGCTTTGAAGCCCTTTGATTGTTCGGTCGCCTCCGATCCAGGGCTCCTCTATTAGTTCGACGACTATGTCTTCCTTTAGGAGGATGGCAAGCAGATTAGCTGAGACGCACTTCGACTTCTACAGATTTATCTGCGCTACACTCAACATGATCTGCTTGCGTAGGGGGTTTGTCAGTCGCAGTCGGACCGTCAATTTTCATCTCGTTCAACAGCTCTTTGGCATCGTCAATTGGCTCCAGGTCGTCGTCCGGTTTCGCAGAGCGGAATACTTTCACTTTTGTGTCCCTAGCTCCGAACCGCACTTTGTGGTCAACCTTTCCCTGTACCTCCAGGCACTTTCCATTTATAGGGAGCTGGCTGTTCACCTGGGGTCCTTCCTCCTTGAGAATTAGTTCGTCGTCTACGGGAATCATGGGAATTTGAAGGCACAGTGATTGGACAGGATCTCGTCGTAGTGGGTGACTTTGAGCTTTACGTCATCCTCCCCCCCCCCCCCTCCTGACGTCGCTGATCTTAGCGTTTGGCCATACCTTGATGAATTTTGACCCATTCATTAATTGGCTTTCGATTTTGGCTTTCGACTTGTAAGTTTTCTGTCATGTTCTTTACGATGGGTGTTCTGTACTGAAGACGTTATATACAGAGCAGGACAATGAATGATCTCACATAAACTAATTTTGGTAATGCACATAATAAGTCAACAGTCTGCAATATGAGCCCAAACCTATTCCTCATAAGGCAACCCCATGCATCCGTCCGTCTGCTGTCACTACCTCAAAGGATAGATTGCTGTAACCCTTCAATCATAATAATAATAATGTGCCCAATATTGGAAGATCCAGAAAGCCTAAATTTGCTAACTCCAGGACATTTTCTAACTGGAGCGCCGATGCTGACAGCACCAAGCAAAAATCAGCTCGATCATAACCCAAACATACTGAAGATTTGGGACTAACTTGATCGCACGAAACAAGACTTCTGGAAGATATGGTCTATATTTAGAATGCTTCCCCTGTTTACAGCAGCGACCAAAATGGGTTAAGCGACAGCCAAATATTGAGATAGGAAACAGCGTGTTACTTAGAGATGGAAAACTTTCACCAGCTAGATGGGCTCTGGACCGGGTTATCGAAAACCACCCTAGTCAAGATGGATTGATTCGGGTAGTCACTCTGAAACAAAAAGGAGCCGTACTTAAAGGTCCGATAACGAAAGTTTCACTTCTACGAATCATCGATAATGAGACTCGTGAGGACTTAAAAGTGACATTCAAGTGTCTGCAAATGAAATGGTTGAAGGTCCTAGTGTATCAGCAAGGTCCAGTGTTGGGAGAAAGAGCGAGAGAGAGAGGAGATCAGACTGATAATACAAAAAAAGGAAGAAACACCTTTACCAGCAAAGATACACCACCAGAATGTCTCTTGATCATCCCAGTCGTGGCTCACACTCTTCACCATAGCATTTCTCATTCGTTAGGGGCTAGGTCAAGAAGTACCTCCAATTTTGCAAAATTGAACTGACAACTGTTAAGCTGGACTTCAGTTCTATTGGTTCAACTTCAACAACTCAGTCTTGGGCTGAATAAGGATCATTGTCTGGGATGATTTTGAACATGACTTTGTGATGAGACTTTCTAATTTATCAGATTGGCGCCTTCGGTGGAGTGATGGAGGACATTAGGATAGGATGAAGCTATGCAACGAATGCTAGACGTTATGTTTAAAAAGAGAAAGTTAACTGAAAGTCCTTTAATGTGTAGAGTATTCGCAGTTTTCTATCCATTTCCATTTCCATCTGTTCTAAATATTTCTGAACTTTAGTCATGAGTCGCATACTCAATATTTTACTAGCAGTCAATATCCTTATTTTCAAGTGTATCCAGATAAGTTTCCTTGGATGTTGTTTATCCAAAATATTTCATTAGAACCACTCCAGCTTCGATGGTTCCTTGTAGCAATAGTAACTTCAAAATTCAAGCGTATCACCTATCCTCTATCGCATGATTGCTGATTTCGTCCTGGCATTTGCCAGCCTACACCCGTTAACCTCATGCACCTCGTCATCCTGTAGTGTTTTGGACGTTTAAAAAAGGATTTACTTCGGAGACTGGGCGAGATATCTGTACGCAAAATGTCGGGGCTGATTTTATTAACGCTTTTAGACTTTCAACTCATTTAATTAATTTTTTGCCACCGAGCCCGTCGTTCGAGATCCTGGAGCCTCTGCTACCGCTCTTCGCCTGACTGGCCGAGGTAATGGTGAAGCCTTTGCTGTTGACGGCCGGCCTGACTACGACGCTGCCCGGTTGTTTGTTTATTTGCCAGGATTTTGAATTTCGCCATACAATTATTTAGACGGTGCGAATTAAATTAATGAAATTCTTGCCACCCGACGATCGCCTCAATTAGGAAAGTTACCAACTAAAATTAATCGTCCTGTCCGGTCTATCATTAAAGCGAAACTTTCTCCTGTTTGGCCGGGAAGGGGATGACGAACTCAGGGAGCCAATGATCTGTAATCGTGGACTCGCTGAATTTGCTCTGAAATTTTTCACTTTTGATGGCCTTAAGTGCTTGTTCGCTAATGATTTCAATACTTATCACTTACGCCAACAATGAGGGATGGGGAGGCTGGGCCAGCCTGATTTCAACGCGGGGGTTGTATGAAAGCCATCTGCAGTCAGGACTCCATGGAGACTGGTTTGGTGTTTATTGTTACTGCCATGCATCCATGTTGCATCACCGCAAATGCTGACAAATCCCCCATTGTGTAAGTTCAGAAATTCCCTTTTTTCAGGCCAGGGAGCTGCAACTCAAAATTGCATTTTGAAACTCCTGGGAAAGATGCTATTAATTATATATTAAAAGTGCCCCGTGTTTCAAGCATTCCCTATTTATTATACTCAAATAGTTGTAAAAAGCACGAAAAAATCCACTTCTCCACATTTTCTAAGTAGTTTGAAATTTTAATTGAACGCCTTCTGCCCGCAAAACTTTTAATTAAAAAATTTGCAGTACGGCGAATACAATACATAGGGAAAAGGGGGGTAGTAAGATGGGTCCCGGACAAAATGAAAAAGGCTTGCTCAAGAGTGGTACAGACTCTGGAACAGGACACGTGCAGTGGGAGGGGATGCCGGCACAGTAGAGCCGCTCGAAAGAAAGAGGGAAAAGCCCGAGGAACGAGCTCAGGCTTCGGCGACTAAAAACTTTTTGATAATGAACGAGAAATTAATTAATAAAATTTTATAGTTGCATTCTTATTTATGGCCTGGGCGTCTGTTGGCAGTGAGCGCGCGTACATTTAATGAGAGTGTAAGAACTAATTAGTGAAAATAATTACATGACGGCGAAACAAGAATGTCGGAAACTTAATTTCTGGAGAGAAGCACTGTACAGCGTTGAGTCAGCTAAGAAGATTACCCAACTTTCGGGCGCTCCTCCGGTTCTGAGGGTAAACGGAAAAGGAGTGTTGTCGGGTTCCCATGGGCAAATGAACTTTGTTTCGTCTTAATGAATTCGAGACAGTTTTAGTTGCTGTGGGAAGCCTTCAATAATCCCCGTGATCTGGGGGAATCCCCTATTCCTCGTACCCGGGTGGATTAAACGGACAAATAGCGAACGAGTAACTGAGCAGCTCAACTGCGATCCCTTGGGTAAATATTCGTTCCAATGATTGGATAATTCCAGCTCTCACGATTGTCGCCTTTTAAGGGGGTCATCCCGTGTGTCGGGTTGGAAAAATCGATTTTATTTTTGCATGAATTGTATCTATATATAGTGAAGAATATGTGGGCAAAGGGATTTTCCGATATTCCGAGTCGTTCAGAAATTACAGGGTTAAACAGGTAAGGAGTTTGCAGCCGCGGCTAGAGTACTCGATGAGAAAGAGCATCGAATCTTTTTTTACCCGACCCGGAATAACAATGAGTCGTGGACTTTCGCTCCTAAACACCTTCGTTCTGGGGCCAAGGTCGTAGAAATGGCCACTTTTCTGGCTGTAATTATTGGGGAATGCCTGCTGAACCAACATCAACAGCTCTACTACCAAACCCTATCTCCACCTCCACGTGGTGACCGCTGGGAGTTCTTCCTTAACGAAAAGCTGCAGACGGAGAAGGATGAAGGCGAGTCTCCCGCGCCTAAAAACGGGACAAATTGTACCAACTAGTCCTCCAGGTTGGGGGTTAGGTAGGGCTGACAATCCTACACGGAAAACAACTTGTTACGAAGCCACAACAGGAGCCTCGGACTGGACCGATTAGACAACGATCAGCAGCTAGCCGATATCCTGTCCCAATATAGGGCTGATGTAACAGCGTTACAGGAGATGCGTTGGACAGGGACCGGTTTCCTGGAGAAGAGCCACTACACCATATATTATAGTGGCCATCCAGTAAACCATATGCTCGGAGTAGGTTTCTTAGTCAGCCAAAAAATCAAACCTGCTGTTATCGGCTTTGGAAACATAAGCGAACGGCTATGCACTCTGCACTTGCGAGGCAAATTTAGAAATATAAGCCTCATTAACGTTCACGCCCCTACAGAGGAGACTGCAGAATGGGATACCTTCTACGAGGCAGTAGAACCAACCCTCGAAGCCTGTCCCAGATATGATATCAAAATCATACTTGGGGATTTTAATAGCCAAGTAGGGAAGGAGCCCGTATTCAGGCGATACGTTGGCTCCCGTAGCTAACACGAAAATACAAATGATAACGGACTGCGGATTATTCAATTAGCAGGGTCACACGAAATGGTTGTTGGAAGTACCTGGTTTGCGCGGAAAGCGGTCCACAAACATACGTGGGCCTCTCCAGACGGGACCACTTTCAACCAAATTGACCACGTGTTGATCGAACGCCGCCACCTCTCAGCCTTGACGAATGTCAGAACATATAGGGGGGTCTAAATAGACTCGGATCACTATCTCGTTGGCATCCTGCTCCGAGCTCGAATAACAATACCACCTAAAATCCCCTCTGACAATCAGGTGAGAGTTAACACTGAAACCATCCACAACACAGCCCTCCGGGACACCTGTAAGAGGGAAATGGATGCCGCAATAACCGCAGCCAACAGAGGACCTGGAGATGAAGCATCAACAAATGATCTTCACAATCACCTGAAAACACCACAAACATATTTGGCCCCAGCTGCAAAAGGAGGCGGAACGGCTGGTTTGCCGATGAATGTAAGCTAGCAACGGAAAGGAAGAATACTGCATACCGAGTAATGTTGCATTCTCAAAGAACGCGGGCACGCGCAGAGACTTATCACGAACTCCGTCGAGCGGAGAAGCGACTTCACAGAGGCAAAAAGGAAGCCTAGGAGAACCAACAAGTCTGTGAACTAGAAAAGTACAGGGAGCAACCGCACCAGGCGCGCAAGTTTTACCAACAAGTCAGCAGGATGAAGCCTTATACACCTCGATGATCATCCTGCCGAGACAAAGAGGGAGATCTGATTTCCGATAACCTGGCCCTCGAGAAAGTGATCCGTGATGCTGAGGTAAATGCAAGAGGTACGATCCTCGTCAAGTCCACCCAACTACTGGTCTATGCTGACGATATCGACATCATGGGAAGAACCACCTGAGACGTACAAACTGCCTTCATCCAGATTGAGCAGGCGCTGATTGGCGCGAGATCTTGGGCTGCACATCAATGAAGGCAAGACAAAATATATGGTGGCAACGTCAGCACCAAAGACGAATCAACCAACAACATCAAACCGCACTGGTCAAACACGAAGAAGAATAAGGATAGGAGAATACAATTTTGAGACCGTTGACAATTTCTCCTATCTCGGGCCGAAAATCACAACCGATAACAGCTACGATGATGAAATCCGCGCACGGTTGTTGTCAGCCAACAGAGCCTATCTCAGCTTACAAAGACTGTTCCGCTCGAAACGTTTCACCATAGGGTCAAAGCTCTTACTGTACAAGACTATGATCTGATAGCAAAAATGGCCTCGAGCAACTTGTTCAAAAATGGAATGATCCCCTCATGCAACACGGTCTCAGATTGAATTTAAACAAAACTGAATTTTTGACGACCGACCCCCTGAAACAGGCACAATCACTGGTAGCGGCAGTGGTCTGCCAAGAACTGAGCGATTTATATACCTCGGGTCAACGCTATCAGCCAATGGAGAACTGCATTATGAAATTGCTTCACGCATTAACGCAACCTGGATGAAGTGGCCTTCCACAACTGGTGTTCTTTGTGATCGACGTATCAACGAATGTCTCAAATCTAAAATTTACCGCAATGTCGTCCGTCCAGTCGCTCTCTATGATTCTGAGTGTTGGCCGACTATAAAAGACGATGAACGGCGTCTTGCGGTAATTGAGAAAAGATGCTACGTTGGACTTGTGGCGTCACACGTTTAGATCACATCCGAAATGATGATATCCGCGATCGTTAGGGGGTTGCACCGATCGTGGAAAAATTGCGAGAGAGGCGTCTTCGATGGTATGGTCACGCAATTCGTGTAAACGAGAAATCACTTGCTAAGATTGGTCTGAACATCGAAGTCGATGGTAAACGACCAAAAGGCAGACCTAAACAACGGTGGCTTGATACGCTGGATGGGGATTTGAAAGCCTCGAGATGGCACCCAGATCAGGCATTGGATAGAGCCAAATGGCGAAACCGATCACGACGAGGCGACCCCGCTTGTGAACGGGACAAAGGCTGAAGAAAAAGAAGAAGAAGATTTTGATCTTGCCAGTCCTCATGTATTCCTCGGAAACTTGGGTTCTTAGCAAGAAAAATTGCGAATTCTTGGCCGCGTTCGAGAGAAGAATCCTCCGAAGAATGTTTGGCCCCCTACATGAGGATGGACGATTCCGTAGCCTACACAATGACGAAATCTATGAGCGATACCATGACGGCCCGGTTGTGGATAAAATCCGGCTCAATAGGTTACGGTAGGCGGGTCACTTAATCCGTATGGATGAGGATGACCCCACTCGGAAAGTCTATAAGGGCAATATCTACGGTAGAAAAAGAAGACGAGACAGACCCTGCTTAAGATGGAGCGATGGCGTAGTCCAGGACCCCAGACAGCTTTTAGGGATATCGAATTGGTGGACTTCGGCGCAAAACCGGGATGTCTGGAGTTCCTTATTAAGGCAGGCCTAGATCGGATACCGGTTGTTGCGCTGTTGATGATGATGATGAATTATTTTCAATGAAGGATTCAATGGCATTCTCAAAATCCTTGTGACAATAGGATGTCAAGTTGGTCACATCTGTCAGGTTTATGCCGACCCCCGTAATGACGCGCGAACGATGAACGTCGAACGACGATCGACTGACCTCGCTAAAAGAGCCAGAATTGAAACCAGGGAGCAACAATCGGCCTTACAAGACTTTTTTGAAGAAACGGAGGGTGCTCTCTATGGACCAGGTATAGCAGATTAATGGTGAATTAAAATTTTACGTTGATAATCACATTTAAATTTTCAAATGCGTTACGACTTCTTTAATACATATTTCTACGGTCTGCAAACTAGGATAATTGCAATCGGACGGGTCGTTTTTTTTATTCATAAAAAAAGCCGTAAAAAAACACCAAAATCCCCACCAAAAATTTACTTTTTAATATTTTCTAATTATCCTAGTTTGCGGACCGTGGAATATTGTCCACATTAAAATGCCGTTTAGTGTTTTTTCCTCTGATGAACTCAGCGCCTTCCAGCGTGGCAGCAGAAAAACACCTTTTTTTGGAGATGGGTGCATGAATTGACACGTATTCCAAAAACTAGCTACGAAATCGAGCTGAAAAATTTATCACATATACTAGAGAGATCAATAAATATATTGTGAAAAAATCATGTTTCTATCTTTATCCAGTCCTTCAAAATAATTTTTACAAAAAAGGCAAAAAAACGGCCTTCACACGGGATGACCCCCTTAAAGCCTCTACCGCAACTAAGGAGAAAGGACCCGAGTTGTATAGCACAACACAGAGACGCAGAACAGACGAATTGGAGTCAAAAGCCGTGACTCGGGCAAAGGCATTCGAAGCATCCTTTGAAGTCTCGTGCCCTGCTAAATACAGCAAGCAGACATTGCCACCGTGGTGGAATGAAGATGTCCCCAGTCTCAGGAAGCTGACCAAGGAGATCTTCAACAATTTCCACAAGTATAAATACCGATAGCCATGGAAGGACTGCCTGACGAAATACAGGCTGGCCATCAAGACGGCCAAGAATAGTCTTGATTGGACTATTGTCAGAACATTTAATGCACCAGCGAATCTGGGAAGTTCAGTAGGGCTCTGTTCAAAGAACATAGAAATCCATCCTTTCTTAAAAAGTTGGAAGGCTCGTGGACGGAATTTTCTGATGAAACCTTGGAGCTACTTGTTCAGACGCACTTCACCGCCAGCGAGGAGGACTGGTGGTCTGAGCTTTGCAGGGAGGATATGCAGCCCCAGCGATGCGAGATTTTCAAACCGGTGATTACCGAGAAAAAATGGGGTTCCAGAGCCCATAATGCTGCAGAAGCAGCAAGAAAGGGTTGTGGCGTGGCTTTTCGAGATTTTGCACTTCCGCGAAGGGTTTTCAACCAATCAGCCTCGCCTCTTTCGTGTTGGAGACCTAATAGGGCGTGCTGGATATCCACATAAGGACGATTATGAAGGAAACGCCTTTCTCCAAGTTCCTGCAGGCCTACCTTAAAAGTAAATCCACAGAAACCGCTGTCCACGAGGTCAATGCTATGGTTGAGCGATCACTGCAACTCAGGCAGTATACTCCAGCTGGCTTCCTGGATATAGAGTTAGAGCATTCAAAAATGGTACCAACGCCATTAAGGAAGCCTTGACCAGCATTGGATGAGAAGGGTATTTTACGCAATGAAAAATATTCATAAAGAACCAGAATAAACCATCCTGATCTGAAAGGTTCCCAATTGACCAGAGCTGTAAGCAGATGCACGCCCCACGGTGGTGGCTTTTCTCCATAATGAACAGAAGTGAGTTGAAAGTGGTGGCGTATGCCATGGATTTGGTGCCATTGGAGCCAATGATGTTTCCTCTATTATGAGTGACACCATGAAAGGAGCGTTGGGGAAGGTGTGCCTGCAAGCCACATGATGCAGACTTCGCATAAATCTAAACAAAACGGAGCTGACGCTACTCCCCACTAAGACAAGGGTACTCGAATTCCATCTCACGAGGCTAAATGAACAGAGATTGGTTCTTTTCTTCAAAGAAAAGGGGGTAATCCTGGATCCGAGAGTAAATTGGCGATAAACATAGAACTACGGGCTAAGAAGGCTTGTATAGCCTTCAATTACTGGAAGAAGACCTTTGCCAAGAAATGGACCGAGGATGGTTTTCTGGATGTACACAGCTGCAGTACGTCCCATCCCAACGTACGGCTCTATTGTATGGTGGCAGGCTCTGAGCAAAAGTACAAAAGAACGAGGCTTAAAAGGATTCAAACAACCGCGTATGCAGGGACACTGAACTCCTGCCCAACAGATGCTACATGTACTTCTACAATATCCTCTCCATAGAAGACCAGATTAAATACGTTGTAGCGTGCAGTGCTGTCAGACTATGCCAGTTCGGATGCTGGACAGCGAAGCGTAAGCCATAGTAACATCCAAGACGAACTACCTTGGGAAATCTTGGCATTTCCCATGGATTATGCCACACGCAAACCGAACTTCACTTGAAACTTTATTGTGGTCTTTTTAACCAGGGCAGAGTTGAATGCTGGCGACGTGTTCCTAGGTTGCAACACAGTATTCTGTTTCGACGGAATGAAGGTGGTCTATGGAGTGGTTGCGGGAGTTTCTTCGAATACACATAGTGTATGTCAGTTGTACGCTCTCTCAGGTTTTTCCAGTTGATTCCAAGTGGAAGTACTGGTGATAAGGAAGGCTGTCGATGGTTAGAGCATGATCCAGCCCCATGTGTAGCAAGCAATTCTGACCGACAGCGAAGCGGCCATTAGGATCCTGTACTCAGCGGTGACATCCTCCAGGCTAGTGGGGTTGTGCGGAAATGCGATGAACCTTCTGGCTGGAACGCTCAAGGTCACTCTTCTCTGAGGTCCCAGTTATAGGAAAATAGAGGGGAATGAGCGGGTTTGCGGGATTGGCCAGGCAGGGCTTTGCTCTTGGCAATCCTTCGGCAGGTACAGTCTGTGTGACTGGCAAGAGTTCAACCATTCCGCCAGACTCAGCACATCCTACAATTCGCATTGCCAAAACTACGGAGAAGAGAAATCCTCAGGCACTTTCTTTGCGATTGCCCAGCTCTAGCTAGATCCAGGCTACGGACACAGGTAAACCTTTCTTTTACGACCTCAGTGAGATCTCTAGTTACAAGACGGGAGAGCTGATTTCCTTCGTAAATGCTACAGACTGGCTCTGAACATCTGAGCCGGCTGGACTCTGCTTCCTTGTTCTTATCATTAAAAATTCAACTCATTCTGCTCCCATCCTGACCTCACACCCCTTGCACCTAAGACTAGGCAACTGTCTTCGCTAATTAATTCAATTATCCGCACTATTCAATTACGACATAGAGCGGCGGCGATATACCCAAGTCTATTGTCTTTGCGGCGTTTTTCCAGGCCAGACAAGATATAATTCACAAATATAATTTGTGGAGGTTTTATAGTGAAAATGTCGTTGATATTAACGTCGACTTGCCGCCGTGGTGCATCGTCGCAACGGAGGCGACATTCTCCTTTGCCGCACTGAGGACGGATGCCGTACTTCTACTGGTGAATTTACCTCCTTGCCGTCTATCCAGTGAACCTACGTTACCCATACATACATCGTGTGTACTTATTTCATAAACGAAAATTTTAATTAAATTTCTCACGAAATTTATTACCTTAAAATCTCATTATTCGACACGGGTCCCGATACTACGATACAATAATGCAGAAAGGAGGCAAGAACTACGTTCAAGATGGAGAGCATTGAAAATATTTTCATAATAACGTGGAAAATTTTATAAATGTTTAACTTTTCCATTGATTGGAACGGATATTAATTAACCGTTTCTGGGTGCAATTTGTTTTATTTCCCTTTTATTGGTTCTTTAGTGAATTTTGTTGCCAGAAGCACCATAAATTCGATGATTAAGAATGAAATAGATCTGATGATTCCGTAGAAAAGCAGTGGCTACTCGTCAGGTGCTATCTCACCTCCCATGCGGGAGTGTCAGCGAGCAAATCGCACAATAAATCTAATATTTAAGAAAATAATTTCAAGACACCCTCAACATAAAAATTAACCTAAGATACGAGATATGTTGCTGATCTAACAGTACATTTGTTAAATATTTCTAGGACTTTTTTGGGAGGGTCGAAAAAGCGTCTTAAAGTATTCCCTCTTGCTCCGCTGGATGACGAGCTTAACAGTTTTGCGGGCTTCCTTATAAGTGCGCTCTTTTGCCCTTGGTCGATTCTGCTACCGCCCTCTGAGCCGCTCTTCTGGCTCGGCGTCAGGCTGATCGAAGGCTGGCCAGTTCAGTATTCCACTAGTAGTTTGGTTTTCTACTGGGAAATGAGCATCTCCTAGGCATGGGCGCATCACATGCTTTCGCGATGCATTAGCCCAAAGAAGATTACTTGGTGATTGCTGGGGGTGTAGTCCTTGTTGACGCACCAGGACATACCACGTACCAGTGCGGGGTTGACAATGGTTAGTTCTACGATGGAGGCAGAAACCTTTTCTGAAAGGTGTTTACATAACCTTCATTGACCAGAACTATATCCAACTGCGGAACAAGACTGTCAAGCATTTTTTCGAAATCGGACAGCGTCAGCCCTGGTGGGGCGGAACAGCTGTATACCTAAACGCCTTTTATTTTCGCCCGCACAAAGCTGCTGGCTGTCTGACCAATCAAATCTTTAACCCATACTCCATCGTGACGATTTCTATAGGGTTCGCTGATGATGGCAAATCCCGTCCCTTCCTTCCTTCGCCCAATAAGCATTTGCTTTTCCCCCAACACCTTCTGCATCGATCGGACCGATCAATGCCGAAATGACCAAAGGCAGACGGCAAACAACCCATCCGATTATCTGTCCCTCTGTGAGTCTGTCTGTCTGGCACACGTATTTTTTTCTCGAAAACGGTTATAGCGATTGGCACTACATTTGGTGGGGAGGTGGTGCTCACCCAGTGAGTTACTTCATTCTAAGTCGAATTTAACGGGAGCTCCCCATTAATGCAAAAGGAGGGGGGGTGTATATTTTTTCACAAAATATTGTCATGTACGATATAAAATTAAAGGTTTCGGATAGTATTTTCCGAAGCCGGTCCTAATTTTAAGGGAAAGGTGGGGAGTGCGGGGGGAGAGGTCGACAGTGATAATTTCGTTCAAGGAGCCATTCTCAGATACTAACCAACCAAAAAATCTGAAAAAAAATCGAGAGGCTGCCACTATATGTTGCCTAGGCTCAAAAATATCCTCCATACTGACCTTCTTATTTTTCTTCGGCTTTTTTTCTGTTCACAAGGGGGTCAGCTCGTTGTGATCGATCTCGCCACTTGGCTCTATCTGATCTGGATGCAATCTCGAGACTTTTAAATCCCCATCCAGCGTATCAGGCCACCGTTGTTTCGGCCTGCCTTCTGGTCGTTTACCATCCACTTTAATGTTCAGACCAATCTTGGCAAGTGAATTCTCGTTAGCGCGAATTTCGTGACCATACTATCGAAGACGCTTTTCTCGCATTTTTTCCACGATCGGTGCAACCCCATAATGATCGCGGATACCCTCATTTCGGATGTAATCAAAACATAGAACACCATTTGTCCAACGCAACATTTTCGTTTCCATTACCGCAACGCGCCGTTCATTGTCTTTTATGGTCGGCCAACACTCATAACCATAGACGACGAGAGGACGGACGACATTGCGGTAAATTTTCGATTTGAGACGTTCGTTGATACGTCGATCACAAAGAACACCAGTTGTGGAAAGCACTTTATCCAGGTTGCGTTAATGCGTGAAGCAATTTCATAACGCAGTTCTCCATTGGCTTACAGCGTTGACCCGAGGTTGTACCGTTCTTGTCATTAACGTAATAGAAGTGTTCTATATCCTGTGTATGTTCGTTACGGCTCTTGGCAAGTCGATAAAGATCTCTTCCGCCATCCCGAGTGTCCAGTTTATCGTAAAGATTTTTGTAATGGTCCGCTCGGATGATAGCGACTGCTTTCTTTGCTTACCGATTGACATTCTAATAAATTTGCAAGGTGGCCAGTGTTTTATCATCGAAGAAATTTGTGGTAGTGGCGTTTCTGTTCACGGACCTTCATTTTAGCATCGTCATTCCAAAGCCAAGTATCTCGGTTGATGTACCGCTTACCTGGCTTGGTGACCCCAAGGGTTGCAGAGGCCACTTTGTGGATAATGTCTTTGATTTGGTTCTACGATTCTTCCACATTCGTAATGGTTCGTATTCGCGTAAGTGAGATCGCTTCTTTGTTCTTCTCACGAAAACGCCACCATTTAATGCGCCGCGGACCAGTACGTTCCTAACGCTGTTTTATCGGTGGCTTAATTCGCAGGACGCCAATCAACGGCCGATGTGGAAATACGATGGTCTCATAAGGAACGGCTTTGCAATCAGTGACGGTGGTAAAATATCGGCGTCTTATGAGAATATAGTCCATTTGCGTTTTACTCTTCCCACTATAAAATGTAGGAAGATGATGAACCATGTATTCGTAAGGTCATGGGTGTCCGCAAAATCGATTATACGCTCGCCACCCTCATTGCGCGCTCTAAACCCTTTTCCCTCATGGAACCTGTTACTGTCTGCCTTTTCACCAACATGACCATTAAGATCATCGGCAATGATGACATAGTTGTCAGCAGGCACGTGACAAGTCTTTTCATCGAGAAGTTGCCAGAAGGCATCTTTGTCGGCATCAGGTCGACCTGTCTGGGGTGCGTACGCGGTGAAGAAGTGAATAGAGGGATCAGCTGATATAATAGTGAGCTTCATCAGCCGATCATCAAATCGTTCGAACAGAAACCCTCCAACCATATTGAGTGTATGGGCTACCGAATCAGAGAAGTTTGTAGCCATGTTTACCATGTTCGCGTTAAGTATCGCAACTTTTGGCACCAGAACATCGGGTTTCTTGCAGAGCGCAGATATCAATGCGTCTTTCCCAAAGGCCTCATGCGAGTTCATCGGTCTTTCTTTAGGGTGCTAACATTTAGCGTGCAGACACGTATTTTTTTTGTTCGAACTAATTTGCTTACGTGCTGACGCCGTCCATGCGTCAAGAACCCTTGCCTATTTCTCGGCAGGAGCGGGGCCCGTCCTGCCCCGTCGACTGAGGTGAATGCCCTAGCATTTTTTCGAGGTTTGTGACTCAATCTGATCATCTTGTTTCTAACAAGTGGATGTATGCATTTTCTTGATCGGTCTGTCACGGGATCTGTCACCAAGGGAGACCAGATAGGATTTAGTATAGTGGAATAACCCTAACTATACCCTATTTATCTCTTTCCCTGATCTCAGCATTTTATTTTTGTTTTACTAAGGATAGTACAAAGTACGTTCCCTCAAACCCCCCTCCTTTATCTAGGCTTAAGACCAGCATACTATGTTAATAGAATGGCGGAGTTGGAGGCGGTCCTTATTACTAATCGCAGGAAAAACAATAATGTCAAAGTTCGGGATGGTAAACCACGAGGTTGTTTACAAATCCATCACTAGATACGATCGATACCAAGCTGAAGTTTAAGGGGCACCTGGACTATGCGCGCGAAAAGGCAACAAAGGTTAGTTCATTTCTACCAAGGATGATGCCCAATATTGGAGAGTCGCCGACTGCTTATCCCAGGGGTAGTGAAGTTCGTCCTGCTATACGCAACTCCTGTCTGGACGAGTGCACTGAACAAGACAGTGAACCAGAGAAGGGTGATTTTGGCATACTGACCAATCCCGCTGAGGGTGTGCAGCGCATATGAGATGATTCCTTTGGATCTTCTAGCTAAAGAGGCATTTTAGCGCGTAATTGTAACTATGAAAGCACAACGGACGCGTGACTTAATCATACTGGGGTAGACTAGAGTTAGTAAGAAAGCAATATTTCACGGTTGTCCTGCAGGGATATGGGAAGAGGAGTGGATGACAATCTCACATACTTCTGCAGCCTGGCGCTGCAGCGTCTTTTTAAAAGTTTCACCTCCATCCATAAAAAACCAACTAATGTCTATGTCTTCGTTTCGGGTGTCCAATGGTGAAGTGGGCAGGAAGCAGACGGCACCCATGCTATGGGGATATCGTCGCTTTCGTCGACATTCACAACCTTGTAGTTGTCAACAGATGGTCGCTTGTCTTAACTTCCTCGAATAAATTATCATAAAGTGCCCTTGACAAAACGCTGGTCAAGAAGAAAGGGATCTCTATTATTCAAGTGGGCAGTACAAAGGACTTTATGTTAAAATGGACACTAGATACGGTGTCGAAGATCTATATCGACTTATGAAAAAATGACACTAGCGAACGCAGTACACGCAACACTTGTACTGAGGAGTAATTGGTTAAATTAGTGTACCGTGATCATCTAGGAGGCGCCCTATCGCCAATCCTCATAGTTCATGTTACGCAGGACATCCAACGCCCAAGACTCAAGCCCTTATATATTAGTTTAGATAGATGACGATTTTCCATCGTCAACTTGCCCCGAGGATAGGTGATTGGCTCAAGTTCTAAAGTCACCGACTGAAACTGAACAAAACAGTACTTTGCTTGACCAACCTGAATGAAACAGTTACTAA
Source organism: Hermetia illucens (assembly GCF_905115235.1). Taxonomy (NCBI): domain Eukaryota; kingdom Metazoa; phylum Arthropoda; class Insecta; order Diptera; family Stratiomyidae; genus Hermetia; species Hermetia illucens. Next base: position 219,117,508 of record NC_051849.1, read on the forward strand.
TGGCGATCTATCGAGAATCGTCAGATTTGAGTACCTCGGATGAATGCTCTGTGTCAATGGTGAAGTGCACCATGAAAATGTTTTATGAATCAACGAAATTTGGATGAGGTCGCGTTCTACAACTGCCAATCTTTGCCATCCACCCATTAACGGATGTCCCAAATCCAAAAATCTACCGTACTCTCGTTCGCCCTGTCACGGCCTCTGGTTCAGAATTCTAGCAGACTACCAAGGGTAATATGCACTGCTTTGTGATAATGGAAGCAGAAATGTTGACCACTTCTGCTATCGATAGGGAACTGCTCCCATCGCAGAAAAAAGTTGGGGAAATGTGACTTTGAGCTGGTCATACAGCTAAGGGGGACCCGAAGATCCAAAGCAATGAGAAGCGGGTCAAAGAACGACGAAAACTGCTATAGCTCGATACTCGTACCTCTCAATTCTACACGAACTTAGGCTAGGGCCGAGGAAAGTGACCGGTCCGACCTAAAAGAGCCAAACTCCCTTCCAACAGGGACAAAGACTAAAGGGGAAGAAACCATTGGTCTCGCAAAATATACAGGATAAAACCATATAACCAATGCCGGTAGGCACACCATTGGCCCTGACTTATCCCTTTTATTAGTACTCGATACTACGGGTTCGGCTATCTGAGATCCACATGGATCATTCCGCGGCAAGGGATTGGATTCGTAGTCGTACCTTAGCTAGTTACAAATGCCTATAATACAATTCGACAACAGTGGCTCAGTGTGGGACAAATCGTCCCCAGTTTAAAACACAAAAGATAAGAATTCAATATAACAGGAGTGGGCTCTCATACCATCATCATCATTATCAGACCACTGCTACTGCTTCAAAGAGTTTTCTTGTTGGAAAGTTCTCGAATTTTCTGTGTAAAGTGAAGACCGAAGTTAAAAAAATTAAAGGCCTTAAACTAACTATTCACTCTCTCATCTAGACTTCGATAATATCCTGTCTTTTCAAACACTAATACAGGATATTTCCTGATTACTAACAACCAACAGATTGTTAGGTTACCAGCAACGTACCCGCACCCCGGAAGTGAAAATCCAAAAGAACACTAGGATGGTCTGCAAAAGCGATGGATGAGCAAACATTCATGGAAGTATGGCTAGACCTGCCTAGCAAAGCATGCACCTCCACGGATAGAACTCTTCATGTTACACAAAACATTTCTAAGGCACGCGACGCGTCAATGCCGACCCAATTATTGGTGGAATAGTGAACTTGCCAATCTTCGATCGTTTTGCCATAGAGCCCGACGAACGGCTCAGAGAGCAATAGGTAGGATCGATCAAGGGCAAAAGGAGCATGCCTATAGGGAAGCCCGCAAGAACCTCAAGCTCGCCATCCAGAGGAATAAGAGGGAATGTTTCAAGGAGCTCTGTTTGGAAGCGGACATAAATCCGTGGGGTAGCGCCGGGACAGGGCGATTCAGAGGCCGACCATCTCCGCAGATCACGTGCCCTATGCTCTTGTTGAAGATAATCCAGGGGTTATTTCCCCAGCAAGACCGGGGTACTAATACCTTCCAGGGTCCACTGAATGTGACGCCGATTCCACCACTCACCAGGGACGAGCTGCTGGAGATCTGTAGTCGAATAGACGACAGCAAAGCCCCGGGTCTGGACGGCATACCGAATAAGGCCCTCAATCTTGCCGTCAAATGTAAACCGGATATGTTTGCGGAGCGAGGGTATCTTTCCAGCACCGTGGAAGCGGCAAAAGCTGGTGCTGCTGCCTAAGGCTGATAAACCTCCAGGGGAACCGTCTTCCTATAGACCCATATGTCTTCTAGACACTATGGGGAAAATGTTGGAGCGGGTTATTTATAATAGACTACTCCCAGTTGTCGAGAGCCAAGGGGGCCTTTCAGATAGGCAGTATGGGTTCCGTAAAGCCAAATCAACCATTGATGCCATCAAAATGGATACTGGCTTGGCCGAAAATGCAATTCACGGAAGGGGCTGTACCAGCAAATATTGTGTGGTGGTCACCCTGGATGTGAGGAATGCATTCAACTCGGCCAATTGGAACCTTATACGAAAGTCTCTGGCGACGATTGGTGTTCCCACCTACCTCGCCGCTATTACAGATAGCTATTTGCATGAGCGAACACTGAGGTATAATACCGATGATGGACCCAAGGAGTACGTTGTCTCCGCGGGTGTCCTACAGGGCTCTGTACTGGGCCCACTACTGTGGAACATCATGTACAATAATGTGTTTAACCTTCCGATTCCGGAGGAGGCCACAGTGGTGGGTTACGCCGATGAAATAGCACTGGTTGTGGTCGCAAAGCATCTCGAGGAAGCTGAGTTGTACTCAAGCGAAGCAATCAGTGTTGTTAAGGCTTGGCTAGAGAGTGCTAGACTGGCACTCGCTGAGGAAAAGACGGAAGTGGTCCTCATCAATAAGCGTTCGTGAACCAAACCAATCGTTTGATGAACCATGTATTCATAAGTACAAGGTCATGGGTGTCCGCAAAATCGATTATACGCTCGCCACCCTCATTGCGCGCTCCGAACCCCTTTCCCCCATGGCACCTGTTACCGTCTGCCTTTTCACCCACATGACCATTAAGGTCGCCGGCAATGATTATATAATCGTCAGCAGGCACGTGATAAGTCTTTTCATCGAGAAGTTGCCAGAAGGCATCTTTCTCGGCATCAGGTCGACCTGTCTGTGGGGCATACGCGGTGAAGAAGTGAATAGTGCGATCAGCTGATATAATGGTGAGCTTCATCAGTCGATCATCAAATCGTTCAACTTCTTTAATGGCATCACGGAAACCCTCTGAGGTGGCAATGCCAACACCGTATTGAGTGTGTGGGTTACCAAAATAGAGAAGTTTGTAGCCATTTTTACCGCGTTCGCGTTCAATGTCGCAGCTTTTGGCACCAGACCATCGGGTTTCTTGCAGAGCGCAGATGTCAATGCACCTTTTCCGAAGGGTTCTTGCGAGTTCCTCGGTCTTTTTAGTTAGGGTACCAACATTTAGCGTGCAGGCACGTATTTGTTTTGTTCCATGTGTGCGGACTAGCTTGCTTACGTCCTGACGCCGTCCATGCGTCAAGAACCCTTGCCCATTTCTCGACAGGACCAGGGCCCGTCCTGCCGCGTCGACTGAGGTGGACGCCCTAGCATTTCTGCGAGGCCTGTGACTTAATCCGATCATCATGTTTGTAACGACATTCTATGCATTTTCTTGGTCGACCTGTCGCGGGGCCTGTCACCAAGAGAGATCAGGTAGGATTTAGCATAGTAGAATAACTCCAACTATACTCTATTTATCTCTTTCCCTGATCTCAGCATTTTATTTTTGTTTTACTGAGGATAGTACAGAGTACGTTGCCTCAAACCTTCCTCCTTTACCTGGGCTTGGGACCAGCATACTATGTTAATAGCATGGCGGAGTTGGTACGTTGAGTTGCCTGCCACTGTAAAAAAGGATCGACGCTTCACGGAGGCCAAGAATCCACGCGAAGACAACTTATTGTGCAGGTTAATGATTCGTTGATTTCAGATGTCGATTATTAAGCCGTATCAATTAATAAAATCGCAGCAATAATTGGTCGCTGGACATCGGCGACGAAAAACTTCCAGCAGAATTCCCTGTGCAGGCCAAGGCTAACTGCGACCATTTGCTGGCCGTATGTGTTAATACACGATTCGTTGGAAAATTTTAGTGTCGCCGGCTTTAAATTTGCGGATATTTCGCGTTGGCGGGATACCTGATACGCCTACACACCTATCTATTAAAAACTTCAGTCCGGTATGCTTGTCAAGGATATGGCGGCAACTTTGCTTGGCGGTGCTTCCATCCGCTGACTCTCATCATCATCATCATCATCATCAACGGCGCAACAACCGGTATCTGGTCTAGACCTGCCTTAATAAGGAACTCCAGACATCCCGGTTTTGCAAAGAGGTCCACCAATTCGATATCCCTAAAAGCTGTCTGGCGTCCTGACCCATGCCATCGCTCCATCTTAGGAAGGGTCTGCCTCGTCTTCTTTTTCTACCATAGATATTGCCCTTATAGACTTTCCGAGTGGGATCATCCTCATCCATACGGATTAAGTGACCCGCCCACCGTTGAATCTGCAAGCGCATAACTAGTTTTCCGATGACTCGCCCCTGGAGGGTTTTTTCATTTCCATGCCTATTCTCGGAATTTCCGGTGGAACTAGCACAAAGATCTGAAATATGATTCCTGACGTTTTTTGGAACCCGTGCGTTTACCCCGGCTGGTATCGCGACGGCTTGGGAATCGGTTCGCACCCATTTAATCGAGGTGCCTGCGGATTTCTGCCAACTCCTTTTGTAAGCTTTTTTCGCTAGAGGCCACGGGGAGGAGGGTGCAACTACCGCAGACACTTGTAGCGGCTCTCGAACCTCTAAGTTCCTGTCAGCCATTTCCAACAACTGTGACACATCCCTAGCTTCTGAAATGCTGAGGATGGCCTGGACGCTAGATGGTAGGCGTTGTAGTCACCACGATTTGAGGAGGGCGTCGGTAATTTTGTCGCCCGCTATTATCTTCATCCCGCGGAGAAGCTGCGACGGTTTTTGATTTTCGGGTTGCAGACCCGTAAGCAGCTCACGCAGTCCAATTTCCTCTGACACGGCATAAGCAGTAATAATCCTAAGTTGTTGTTTAGCATCTGCGGGATCCTAAGTCCCCATTCACTTGATGGTGGACCGGACTAAATGAGGGGCAACTTACTCCCTCGTTTTTTAGTCCATGGATCCCTAGTTTGGAGCGTAGCACCCCAAGCATTAAGAATCGAAAAAATCAAAAATTTGACTGACGGTTTCGTCCAGGGCAGAGGTAACTCATCAGACGCTGCCTCACCTCTGCCCTGGGAGCAGCGTGACCGAAAGTGCCAACAGGTGGAAAGACGCTCTGTTTTTGCGATGATAAAAGGGAGCGTCTTTCCACCTGTTGGCACTTTTGGTCACGCTGCTCCCAGGGCAGAGGTGAGGCAGAGTCTGATGAGTCGCCTCTACCCTGGACGAAACCGTCAGTCAAATTTTTGATTTTTTCGATTAGTAATAATCCTGTTTTTGATTGTTCGATATCTGTCAGTGAGTGGCGTTGAAGTCATGATGTCGGCCACTTGGTGAAGACCCTTCGGATTTAATTCGCCCACAACTTTGTCGAACTGGGGGTCGTCCTTTGTCACTCCAGAGCTGGTCGCGCTTCCAAAAAGGGGCATTTGAAAAGCAGTCAGGCTGTTGATTGGCGTCATCGAATTTCTCCCCCGCCATGTTGAATTGCGGCTTGGGCATGCGGAGAATGGAGAATCCGTGCCGAATTAAGCATGAACTACACAGATGATGCTCCCCTGGTGGTGAGAGTGAACTGAGCTTGAGTCGCTACAGGTCGTTGGAAGGAACAGGAAGGCTCATCAGGCCAGGTGAGCATGGGGTCGTTAAATTCTGCGCAGAGGAGAAAATGGTGGGAAGGGAATTAGACAGTACGGAATTCCGACAAACTATCAAACAATTCTTGGTACAGGTTGAACGGTATGCACAGGTAACGTAAATACAAGTTACAATGAACGGGAGGGAGTTAGGCGGGGAGATACGTAGGGCAACATAACCTGCCTTGAATTTTACTCGCCAATTGGTACGCTTGTACGGCTTAATGAACACACCTGGCTAGAAAGAAGGATTGCCAGTTGAGTCACATTTGTGCGGATAAGTGACTTTAAAAGTAGCGCTTGGTCGGGGTTGCTGTCTTTTGTGAGTTTGACACTTCGCTTTTTATGGACTCTAGTACCTCGTCTGTGCAAGTGGCGAACGACCACCCATCACGACCACAATATCATCTTTAAGAAGCCTTTCCTGAACAGTGTGTAATTGCTCATAGAAAGCATCTTGCTTCCAAGTCAAGAAAGGGCGCCTTGTGGTAGGAGAACCAAAGAAAGCAACATTTTTTATGGCTGCTCAGCGCTCATCGCAGGCAGGTTACTCAGACTGCAGATATGGTCTAATCAGCAAAATAGCTTTCCCACAGTTAAGCGACAACTGGATCATACAAGCGGACGATGACGACCTTGGGGGGTCGTAGCTCTCCATCCCTGCTGAGAAATGATGGATGCAATGTGCAAGCGAACGTAACCGACTATTAGATGGTGATCCTTTCGAGGCCGATGTCAGTGGCTCTAATATCCGGGAGACAACTCCTAAATCTGATTATCCGTGCAGTGTCGGTCCGTTAAAGCTCAAGTAACCTGATGACAATCTCTGTGCCCGAACACTGTGCCCCCAAGCCCTCACCATTATCGTTATGGTCGCCAAGACCGTGCTTTCCCATTACATGTTCGAGTAAGCTGTTGAATATGGAAGCGATGGATATAAACTCTCCAAGTGGTAAGAAGTCACAGACTTCGAATCCACCCGCGACCATGAGCAATCATGTCGCGGCCGAGGCGCGGATTTTGGAGGCCTCACCACATTCATATTTGCCTATAGAGCAATCTGTAGAAGGCATGCTTTCCGACTCAGTGGAAAGTTTGCATTTAGTGCCTACGGCGAAGTTAGCCAGAAAGGAAAGTACGGAAACTCTCAAATTGGGAGAAACTGGAAATCCGACTACGGCCGGCCCGTCCGCGGTACTACAGCCCAAATCTACCCGCAAGCGGAAGAGAAAGGCTCGGCAGAAGGGAACTTCGGCCACTAAGGATGGGGGACTACAGGCTGAATCCTGCCTGTCAGAACCTTCTCCGCCATCCTTACTGGGAAGAGCGGAAGAACGGGAAGCTGGTGACGTGGACGCTACTGGTTCAACGCCAGTATGTGGAAATGGATCCAAGCGGTCCGAACACCGTGAACCTGGAAAGGCCCTAAGCCGACGACAGAAGAGAGCACTGCGAAGGAAGATGAAGCACCTTGGGAATGAGGACATGGACGTGGCTGTACCACTAGGCGCGGTAACGCCCAGAGAAATCGGACACAAGGAAGCGGAATCTTCGGCGGAAGGTGGGGATAAACTGGAAACCCCGGTAAGATCCACACTGGACGCACCAGACTCTTCAGTCAGCGGTAATGCGCGCAAGAAGGGTAAGACCAACACATCTGCTGTGGTCGACGCTTTATTGTGCTCCGCACCAGGGGTTACATCCACGCGTCTCGCGGGGATTAGGACCGGTGTGCCGGGAGGTGATCAAATCAGCGAGAGAGATCTTAATGAAGGAATACAGGAATACGAACACGAAGACGAGAAGGAAGAGGACGTGGGAGTTTCCTCCAAGGATGGCAAAATGTCAGAGGGACAATTTACCATCCTCCAGGAATGCCTGTGGAAAAAAATGATGGAGCCTGGAACGAAGCCACGATTTAACGATCAAGGTTTTCGTGATGGGCTTCTCCACTTGGAGTGTGCTGACGAGGCTGCCTTAAAGTGGGCATGGACTTTGGGCACTGGAGGGTGAAGTTCATGAATGCCAGGAAGGACCAATCTACAAACGTGGAGGGCTTCAACTTGGTGTTCGAACTGGACCAACAGAGTCTGAATGTGCTCAGGGGAAGTTACCATATGGTGCTCCACTTTTTCCTATATAGACTGAAATTCAGTCATATCAGGAAACTGTAGGGCAGCATCTCCATTTTGAGAGCGAAGAACAATGATGGTCTTCGACTCACACAACATAGAGTAAATTGCAGCATCTTCGGTGCGCTCTCCCTCAATGGAGACGTGCGCGGTGGATAGTGCATACAGGGGCGGAACCCCCGTATGGGGGCTCGCACTGGGGAAGGGACTACAGAGTGAACCCTACCTGCTAGTAACTTCTCCTACACCTTCCAAGGAACAGACGGAAGGAAGGGAAGCCAGAGACGTGAACGAAACTGACTTGATGCCAGTTCGAGTGATCGAATCTATGCAACCCGGACACTGCAAACCAAGTAAGGTGCTAAGTAGAAAACAGACGAATGCTCTGCGGGATGAGATGAGATCTTTCGTGGATGAGAACATGGGAATTGCGGTACTCTCAAGTACGGCTTTTCTCAGAGAAATCAATCACGAGGGGATCGAGTCTCTGGCGGTATGGTGTGGGGGAAACCCCGTCATACGCGGACTGCCGCATACGCTTCTAACTGTTTTCCATAAGACAATAGACTAATTTTATGTCGAAAAACACAAAGATTGGTCAAATCAACCTGCAGCATGCCAAAGCTCCCTCCTACCTGTTGGCAGCGAGAATGACAAAGCTACAGGATTTCCCCTATATCTTTCTGGTGCAAGAACCGTGGGTTCGATTTAAGAGAATCTGTAGCATTGGATCAGTAAAGGGGGCTAGGATCTTCTACGACGAAAGATCCATAAGACCGAGAGCTTGGGTCCTGATGTCAAGACGGTTAGAGGCAACTACGCTGAGACAATATTGTCCCCAGGACTTAGCTACGGTCATCATACAATACCAAATAAATGGCGAGAGGAAAAACATCATAGTTGCCTCCGCTTATTTACCCTATGATTCTTTGTATCCTAAACCGACGCAAGAACTTAGGGATCTGGTAGCGTATGCAGAATCAAGTGGTCTCGAACTCTTAATAGGTTGCGATTCGAATGCTCAACATATTTGTTGGGGCAGTAGCAAATGCAATTCAAGAGGGGAGAAGCTATTTGATTTCATCACTTCAGCTGGTCTTATGACTGCAAACGTAGGGTGCGCCCCTACGTTCGTGGGACCGAGAAGAAGCGAAGTAATTGACCTAACAAGCTGTACCCCAAAATTGTTAGAGTTGATTACACACTGGCGAGTGCTAGACGAGATCTCACTGTCAGATCACCGATATCTAGAATTCAGTCTGACTATTGCGAGCGAACAGTCTGCAGTACAAAGACGGAACCCTAGGAAAACGGATTGGGCAAAGTTCAATGAACTTCTTGGTGCTGGAAGATCAATTGAAAACTCTGAACGGCACACTTTTAGAGTGCTATGAAGAGGCTTGTCCTATTTCCCGAGGCCAAAGTGGTAAAACAGTTCCTTGGTGGAACCGAGAACTGCAAAAACTCAGGAAATCAACCAGGCGACTTCTAAATCGTGCTTGCAAAAGTAACAAGGACGAAGACTGGTTAGATTTCAGGAACTCACAACGTGAATATGAGGCTCGTGAGGTGCTCAAAACGAGACTCCTTTAGAGCGTACTGTGAGGAACTGGAAGGCGAAAGGGAGACTTCAAGGCTGTGCAGAGTCCTCAAAAGGGATGAGTCGGCCAAGTTGGATTCTCTTAGAAAACCCGACGGTACTTTCACGAGCTCCAGACTGGACTCAGTACAGACCCTCCTGGAAGTACACCACCCGGGAGAACGGGTGAGAGAAGTGGTAGGGGGAGAGTTGACGGTTCTTGCAACCCCTTCAACACGCAAGTGTTGCAAGAGGAACTGGAACACTGCGAAAGCGGTTGTTACCCATGAAAAGGTGAGAGCTGCCATACTGTCCTTTGAACATTTCAAAGCACCTGGCATGGATGGCATCTATCCGGCAATGCTAAAGGAGGGTATGGAGCATTTAGAGCGACCTCTAAGAAATATTGTTCGAGGATGTCTTACTCTGGGTTACGTGCCTTCTTCTTGGCAACAGGTTAGAAGAAAGGGAAAGATGACTATTCTAATCCAAAGAACTTCAGACAGATCAGCTTGACTTCATTCTTGCTGAAAGGTTTGGAGAGACTGGTGAAGCGTCACATTCGTGGAAAAGCACTTAGGTCACACCCACTTAGTGAAAACCAACATTCTTACCAACGTGGAAAGTCCTGTGAGTCTGCTCTTCATTCTTTGGTCACAAAGATAGAGGATGCAACTTTGAATGGTGAGTACGCGATGGGGGTGTTTGTGGACATTGACGGGGCTTTTGACTGTGCCCCTTTTCAAAAACTTTGTGATGCCGCCAGAGCGCATGGTGTTCATGATGCTTTAATTAAGTGGATCCATGCTATGCTAACGCAAAGATTGTTGTGCGCTGAGGTAGGGGTCGATCGCTACCTGACTACAGAAGCGACGAAGGGCTGCCCCAAAGGAGGTGTGCTTTCGCCGCTTCTGTGGAGTATGTTGATCGACTCACTGCTATGCGAACTGCAAAATTTGCCAATACACGCTCAAGCTTATGCTGATGACGTGGCTGTACTTGCTGTTGATCGGGATCTTGGAACGGTGTGTAGGAATATACAGCGTGCCGTTGATTTGATAGACAGCTGGTGCCTTAGACATGGTTTGTCAGTTAATCCAAATAAAACCACAATGGTTTTATTCATAAAAAGGAGAAAGCTGGATGGACTTTGCCTCCCTGAGATGAGGGGTACTACCCTTCAACTCTCCGAAGAAGTGAAATATCTGGGGGTTACTCTAGATAAAAAACTTCTTTGGAACAAACATGGGCTGTGCAGACGGACCTTTGCCTCGACATGGGGACTCAGGCCTCATGTGGTAATGTGGATATACGTTGCCATCATTAGGCCGATGTTCGTATATGCATCCGTAGTGTGGTGGGTTAAGGTGGGATAAAAAGGTTTTCACTGTAAACTAGCTGCACTGCAAAGAACTGTTTGTCTGGGTATCACTGGTGCCATGAGCACGACATCCGGCGTAGCTCTGAATGCACTACTCAATTTGCAGCCCCTGGATAGATTTATTCAAAGCACTGCAATGAGAGCAGCTCATACGCTAATTCGATTGGATCTATGGGAAAACAACGGATGTGGGGGGCACAGAGCATTGGAAGAGTTACTGGGAGGACTGAATCCAGTTCTTACAATGCCTTCCGATTCTCGTGTCCCCATACATCTGTTTGGTAGAAGATATGTAGTTACCCTGAAGCGTAGAGAGGACTGGGAAGACCCAGAGGAATGCGTGGCGGGATATACGGAAGTCTTCTACACCGATGGCTCAAAAACAGAAGACGGTGCTGGAGCCGGAGTCTACCTCTCGAATAAAAACGAGAAGTGGGCTTTTCCTTTGGGACAATATGCAACGGTTTTTCAAGCCGAAGTTTATGCGATCCTAAGGGTGGCAAACTGGGTGATTGACGAGCGGTTGAAGGGCAGGCGCATCCCAATCTGCAGTGACAGTCAAGCTGCACTGAGGGCATTGAGCAGTCCTTTGATCACCTCGAAAATCGTTCAGGAATGCAGAAACCGTTTGAACTCTATGTCTAGATTCAATACGGTGGAACTACTCTGGGTACCTGGTCACTGCGGCATAGAGGGAAATGAAATCTCGGACGCTTTAGCGAAAGAGGGGTCAATCTCCCCTATGCCGGGACCGGAGCCAGTAATTGGGATTTCAGTGGCATTGGCCAAATCTGTTTTCAAAAACTGGGAGGAAGTTTCCCATAATGACAGGTGGCAGAGCCTAAATGCTGCTCGACACACCAAACTTTTCCTGCCAGAACCCAACATACGTACCGCAAAGTTTATTCTGTCGAAAAGCAGGAGGACTTGCAGGTGTATTGTGGGCATTCTGACAGGCCATAATTCACTAGCTGGGCATGTTCAGAATAGAAATTACCGAAGATGATACGTGTCCCTCCTGTAATGAGGAAGCGGAATCCATGGAGCATTTCCTATGTGAATGCCCCGCCTATGGACGCATCAGGCATCAGATCTTTGATGCCGATGTTCTCCAATTGCGACGGGTAGCATCACATTCACTAACGAAAATCCTGCGATACGTGAACGAATCCGGAATATTCCGTTAGACGGGGGACGCGAGTACAATGGGCCAACACGGCCTGAGTGCTCAGAAGCTATAGCTTCTCCCCACCATACACACACACACACACAAGCTGTTGTCAGACCCCTTCTTGGCAATCAGTGTGTCATCTTCTGTAGAAACCATTCTCCTCCAATAAATCGGAAGTCTCCGTTGATGCATATCACTGTACAGTTGTGATATTCCTAAACCTGGACCGGAATGTTGCAATCAGAACTCTGTCAGAAACTGGCTCCCCGTCCAAGAGAGCACGCCTTGCTGATGTTGGATAACTGACGACTGCTACTGCTCCAATTATCAGAAAGAATTCGAGTTTTCTGTATGAATTCACCTCGTACTGTGTGGGGTCAAAGCCTAAGTTAAAGAAAATCAAAAGCCTTAACCTAACTATTCTTGGTCATCTCGATAATATCCAACTTTATTCAGACCCTAATAAAGGATATTCCATGATTACTAACAACCAACAGATTGTTAGGTTACCAGCAACGTAACCAGCCTGAATCGCTGTTATTAGTCAGTTGACCACGTTTACAATTACCGTCCCAGGAGTCCTTGTGAACTGATAACTATCTCCACAGTTGCAAATTCGGTCTCGAGCCCATTTCGGATTCCTTCGCCATTCATGTTGCCTAGACATGCCCCACACTGGGATCGAACTTAATTGTTTTAATAATTAACCATAATACTCCACTACAACTATTTGCAATTACCCAAATGATGTTCATTGTCTCTTTGAGAATATTTCGTTATCGTTAATTAATTATTGTTGGCAAGAGTTGCGCCAATGTGGTAGAGCCACTATCGACCGTAACTCAGAGGCAAGGCAGCTCCTTCCTTCGTCCTAGCGATTCCACTGCCTAAACTTGCTCGTAGACTAGAGCACAAATGGGGCCGGGGCCGGGACCGGGTGGGGGGAGCGGGACACAATGAATGCTGATTAAAGGGGTGGGGGCTGAGAGTTGCACTCCGATCGGTATGTCTTCATCAGACTCATCATATATGCAATACCAGTAAAAGCCATTTAATTAAGTCTGAATCATGTACAAGCAGCATACAATTTCAAATACCAGAACTGCCTTTGCTATGCATGCGTTAAAGGAGCCTCCTGGTGCCTCGTAAATTGGAGGTAGTCCTGTGTATCTGCTGTAACTAGTGTATCTAACTAACTACCAGGAAGCGTTCGCTCCTATTATGGCGAAAATGTAACGATAATGACTTTATTGCAAAATTGACGTCTATGGAATCTTTAAGTAGAATGTATGAATATTAGATGGGGATTAAATCGAATTTGATGTCGGTGGAGCTGGTAGCCATTCCTTGCTATTAGCAAATATCTGTGGAGAATTTTTAATCATCCCGTTTGCCGGAAAATTGATCTTGAGACGTCCTTTGTGATCAATGGCCTTGTGGTCGGCCAAGAGAGAGTGCAGCCTTTTTGGACCGGCCCTTGTAGAGCCACATTTTTTCGAGCCCCGGGAAATGGGTCGCAAATTATGACTGAACTCTTGTCAGAGAGTTAACTGATTTTCAACTCTCCAACCTGAGGCTTGGACTTGGAAAAATATCATATCATTTTGATAGATAATGCACCTATTCGCTTCTAAGGATTCGAAGTAGAAGCACATCAGGGAAGATGGGTGCGAATTTACAAAGTAGGGAATAATCCACTTGAATGCTGTTATCTCCCTATCTTTTTGTCCATGCCAGGGTTCCACTTCTGCCGTTGCAAGGATATGTGGATAGTGTTCAATCAAAAGGAGGAACAGGATTTGATGCAAGGATTCACTTTATATCCGACTCAACTGAATTTAATTCAACTTGACCGAGACATAGGAATGTGTTACAAGCAGGAGTAGATACGAGAGCCTTGCAAACGAACAAACGTCTGCCGCGCGTCAAGCGCATTTCCAAAAACTTTGATTTATTTCGAAGTCTTTCGCTTCCGTTCACCTTCCATTTATACTTGACGAATACTTTGCCACTCTTGCTCCTTTTGGCTGCCCAATCGCCTGCCTGGTGGGTGATGGGCTCGTAGAAAACAACTTCAGATTCACATATTGCAATTTTGGACTTTGCCGAGTTTGTTCTTAAGGGTTTGCGGTGTTTACTGGATCTGAAGGTTCTCTAACCGATGATAGGAAGGAGGTCTAAAATTTGGATTCATTTCACCGCATGTTCTTAGACATTTCAGGATTGGCTAGCGATGGCTTGACTTGGCCAAAAAGTTCTCAATTTTTTTGGTCCCTCATTTACTAGGCTTTGATAATGCATATCATGGAAAGCATAGAAAGCCTCTCTCCGAAAACTTCTGCATTTCAGATTCTGCCAGAATTTTCTTATCACTACTTCCAAAACTGAATTTCGTCCTTCAACTCCTTTTCTGAATTTGGATGTGATTCATTCCCTTAAGTAACTCCAAGGATAGATTCTTCTATACAGAATTGTAGTTGAATCTGTCGGCACAAGTCCACAAGACGTGGGATGGCTTTCCGAAATTGCATTCGGACTCTTTCTCAAGGAGAGAGCAAACCCGTCTTCCCTTCGGGGGTGTGTTGAACCCTCTACTATGGCAGGCAACCTTACACGTCTAATACCTATGTGGTGAAATCCACAAATCCTCGACCGACCGACTAAATTTAATTTAGAGAAACTTTTTAATGAGAAACTTAATCCAGACAAGAACACGTTTTCGGGGAACGTCCAAATAAACAGTAATTAATTTTCCATTTCAAGAGCCATTAATTGTTTCTGATAATGGAATGATAGGGGCTGAGATTGCAAGGGGGGTTGAAGGGACGAAATACGATTAGCTCAATTCGATGCAGTAGCGTAAGCTTTTTGATTTGATAGGGACGGCGGCTGCAGATGCAATTAAAAGGGATTGGTTGGATGCAGTCCAGGGGGTTGAGCAGGTACAATTGAAAGGATTAGGGGCCATGTTGGGTTTGAAATGAGAAAGAACATGGCTCGATTTTTGGAGATCACACACGCAGATCCAGGACTATATATGCTATTTTTGGAGAGGTTACAGGTTTTTACTGGAATGTGATATTGAAAGGGCAATTCTGAAGGACTGGAAAACCTTCACCAAACCTTCTCCAAATAATTTATTTATTTACTTAACGGACAACAAATAGAGTAAACTCCAATTGCTCATTGTCCTCAGGAGGAGGAGAAAGCAATAATCTTATCCTAAGCATAAAACTACTTAAAGTAGAGAAGTTAGACGGACCAAACTGTTGTGCGTTGTAACTTCGGCAAATCCCAGGAATCGGGGAATGTAAGTAAACTTCGAACTCTGCGAAGGACACGTTGAAAACGACTGTGTTAGGTGTGCTAAAAGACCCAGGATGGCAGGTGATCTCGTTAACGGTGGAGCGGTCCATCAGACCCAAGGAAAGTTTTGGAAAATGTACATAAACCCAGATAGAATCTAGGCTGTTGTAAGAAGGGGAGGTTCAGAAAGTGGAGGCGGGAGAGGTAATCTTCACGTGGGAAGCTTTTCTTAAAAAAGAGTGGTGAGCGCCGGTGACGTCATCTGCGCGCTGGTATTCGCAACATTCGAAATAAATTTCGAATGCCGCGAATCCTGCCGCGCTACATCGAGGATGACGCAGTACTTCAGAGCCTAAAATCCAACTCCAAATACAAATTTCGGGAGTTGCCCATCTTCGGCTCGAACCTCCCTCTCTGCTGCGAAGACTCGGAAAAGGGACCTCGGCCATACATTCTGGCCACCTTTCGCAAGGAAGTGTTCCACGCCGTTCACGACTTAGCGCATCCAGGCATCAGGTCAACAAATCCGTTAGCCACCGATAAATACTTCAGGCCCTCCATGAACAAGGATGTCAGTTACTAGGCCAGAGAGTGCATCGCATGCTAAAAGTGTAAAGTCACCAGGCATGTAAGGAAAGAAGTGGGCCGGGGGCACACAATACACCTCGACATAGTAGGGCCTTTGCGAGACTCGCACGGTTAGAAGTATTGCCTCACAATCATCGACAGGTTTACGCGGTGGCCTGAGGCAATACCTCTGAAAGATATTACGGCGCAATCTTGTGCCGAAGCCCTCTGTCGAGAGTGGATACCTCGCTTTGGCGTCCCTGCAGTGGTCATCACCAGGGAATGCAATTTGAGTCCACCCTTTTCTCGGAGTTAGGCAAACTCCTGGGGTCTAAACGCCAGCGGACTATTGCATACCACCCGCAATCCAATGGGATGTTAGAACGTTGGCACCGGACGCTGAAAGCCGCCATTATGGCACGCGACGATTCGTCCTGAACCCAAGTCTTGCTTCTCGTCCTACTCGACCTGCGTACAACCCGTCGAGAGGAGTTTGCTGCCAGCCCCGCGGAGCTTGTATACGGGGAGAACCCGAGACTCCCAAGTGATCCGGTTTTCGACAAGAGATCGGGTATCACAGAGTCGGGGTTGGTGCGTCTGCTGAGAGACAATCTCCGACGTATCAAGGTCACTTCTTCCACCCAACACTCGTCCGCACCTGTCTGTGCGCTCAAGGAACTGGACACGTGTACGCATATCTTGATCAGGACGGATGCCTTTCGGAAGCCGCTGGAGCCTCCCTATGAAGGCCCATACCGCATTCTCGAGCGGGAAAACATTTCTTCCAGCTCGAGATCGGTGGACACAAAAGGCGGTCTCCCTGTCCAGGCTGAAGCCCGTGTGCACCCCTAAACAACGGCGCGTTCACTTCAAGGACTGATGGGGAACACAGTTCCGGATTCGGTCGCTGAAACCCCTCGGTTTCATCTGGGGGCGGAGTGATGTGGCGTGACAGGATTCGCGGCATTCGAAATTTATTTCGAACGTTGCAAATACCAGCGGACAGATGACGTCACCGGCGGTCTTCACTCAGTTTAGACCTCACCACAAGAGTGGAGAGCAGAGTGAAGGGACGGCAGAATGTCATTTTTGAAAAAAATAATTGCTGAACTTCTGTTTATGACTTTGAAAACTGCCCCAGGACACGACTACGACTCCTAACAAATTATTAATTTTAAAAGTATATTAACTGAATTTAATTAAATAATTGAGTAATAAATGTAATTTTATCTGCAATTAATAAATGTAATTAATAAAAAGTTATGTTATCTCCAAAGGCAAGACAGTCACAGTTACGGCAAGGTGATCAGATCACGGAGCAGTACTCGAGGGTATTCCTCACGAGGGAATTGAAGGGAGAAAAAGAGGGTTAGATGGAGTCGAAATCAGAGGAGGAGCGAAGTGTAAAGCCTGACAATTTTGCTGCTCGATTGGTGGATTCGAGGCAAGGGGTGTCAAAACAGAGCTTATTGTCGAAAGTCACTCCGAGGTCTTGAGTGGAATTTAAACACGATAGGGAATGTCCATTAAGAGAGCAGGAGAAAGAAGTGGGTGAGGATTTTAGGGAGTAGCACATAAAGAGACAATTTCTGATGTTTAGCGCCAAACCATAGGTCGAGCACAAAAGAACCAGAGTGCCTAGGTTAGATTGAAGGAAAACGCAGTCCATAGACGACGATATAGCGGAAAACAGCTTCAGGTCCTCGTCATAGAGCAAACAGGGACAAGTAAGGAGGAGGAGAAGGTCCTTGATAGAAAATAAAAATAATAAAGGTCCCAGCATAGATCCCTGTGGGACGCCAGAAGAAGAGAAGAAGGAGCGGGAAGTGCAGCCGTCAAAAGAGACGGCCAGGATCGATCGGAAAGGTTAGAGGCAAGCCATAAAACGAATAGTGTGGGAACGCTTAGAGACGAGAGTTTGAATAGAAGTATTTTGTGATCTACAGGGTCGAAGGCTTTAGCGAAATTAGTGTAAATGGTATGTCCTTTTTACGGCGAATTAAGACTTTTGGCGACAAAGTTGGTAAAGTCAAGCAGGTTGGAGGCAGTGGACCTATGCTTAACAGCGCGGTGTTGGTCTTTCACTATGTGGTGGCCAAAGTGGACGGACAACCAGTCGCTGGCGTATCTTTCCAAGATTTTGGAACAGAAGGAGAGGAGGGAAATGGGACGTAATTCTCGGCAAGCGTACGATCACCAATTTTATAATTGGGAATGATGAAAGCTTCTTTCCACAAAACGGGCAAATGATTCTCTTCCAGACTTTTTTTGAAAATAAGAGAAGGGGAAGGAGATGAACTTACCAGTCTTGAGCAAAAAGAGGTTTGGAAGACCATCGTAGCTAGGACCGACATTGGCATCAAATTTCCCAATGAGGTATTCGACAAGGAGACGGGTGGGGGGGGGGGTGTTAGGTGCTGCGGAACAGACTGCCTCCACTAGCAGGAGGGAAGAGGAGAAAGGGGAGGGAACTTATACGGAGGAAAAGTAGCGGTAGATTAAATCACAAGATAGTTGGGGGAAGTTAGCTTAGGAGCCATAGAATTTAATGGACGGAGGAGATAGCTCAGCAAGACAGCGGGGGTTGCGAAATATTCGTTTCTGGACTTACGTATTAAGCATTTGACCGAGGAACGCAGAGATTTGAAAAAAACCAAGTCAGCATTGGTTCTAGAAGACAGAAACTTCTTCCTCGCAGTGTGTTTTGGACGAAGTTTTTTGTGGACTTAAGTGGTGACCCAGACAGGGTAAAAACGTGAGCACTTAGAAGAGGAGGGGACGTAGAAGATGAGATAAAATGAAATAAAGGATGAGATAAAATGGTATAGTATTGAGTGCTTGATCACATGTTATTGGAGAGAGTAAGGGAACCCAGTTGGTGTTCCGTCAGGGCTGAGTTCAGACCATCGAAGTTCGCCTTATGAAAGTTGACCTTGGGAGGCTTGCGCACTACAGGAGACTGAAGCCGAGATATCTGAGCATCGAACTCGAGAGCAAGATGATGGGCGGCAGGAGCAACGTAAGATGGGCATGAGGGAATTGGGAAAGGCAACGCACAGGAAGGTTAGAGAGGGCAAGGTCTAGAGTGCGATCTAAGTGGTTTCTAGAAAGGTTGAACTGGACGGCGGCACAGGTGTACATGATAGTGTATAGAGGAAGGGAAGGGTGGGTAGAGTTATTAGGGAGGGAGGGAAGGCCAGAAGTAATGGACCAGGAGAGCATGGGAAAATTAAAGTCGCCACAGAGGATAAACGGAAGTGAGGGGCACAAAACGATTAGTACCTCTGATAATCTGTCAAAGAAATCCTCGTACAGAGAAGACGCGCTGACGCAAGGAAAATATACACACAATATGATAAAGGGGCATACGTTTGGGGGAATGAATCGTAGGTGGGGGGCAGGAGGAAAAACGAACGAAACTTAACAGCTATTAGGGCACCTCCGCCCGTTGTCTTGCTAAGCGCACCACAGTCTCTATCACAACGAAAAACAAAGTAACCTTCGAGTAGCTCGGAGTCTAAAATCCTGTCATCCAGCCAGGTTTCAGAAATGCAGAGGACGTGATGTTGGAATGCTAAGTCAAACAGTTTGAAATCCGACAGCTTAGTCCTTAGACCCCTAACATTTTGACAAAACAGTGTAAAGTTGTCAAAATCATTTAAGTTCGGTGAGACAGGCTGGCGGGCCGGAAATTTTCACGAAGCTTAGTCCTCTGATAAGGCTTGACGAAGACCCCCAGTGGCTAAAAGGAAGATTGAACGATATCATTGAAGTTGTGGGGATACGTCACTTGGAAGGAAGCTATCACTCGATCAGGAGAACCATCCTTCGTCAGTTTCACAAATGCGAGAGGTGACAAAATTGAGTTGGCTTTGCTTGTGATGTAGGCCAGAATTTCGTCGGACGTGTGGAGTGCGCTAGCCTCGACACGAGTACCTGTTTCGACGGCGAGGCGACGTTCAATTAAGGCCGCTCGGGTGGCTTAAGGTCGAAAAGGCTTGTGGTTCAACGGTGAAGAGCGTCGATGATGCACAGGAGGAAGCGTCTGGTGGTGCTAATTCAGCGACAGTAGGACATTCCTCAGAAGTGCGTAGCTCAGCCGATGCTGAGTAGGGAACATGATTTTTAAGTTGGCTAGTGGACGCCGTCGGGCTGATACGATCTTTGAGGACGCAGTGGAACAGTGCGTGGCAGATAGCGGCGGAGAATTAGTTGACCGGTCGACTTAGGTATAGAGCCAGTTTTGTTGGCCGCAGTCGCCGGCAGGGTATAAGCAGGGCCACTCAGCAGCGCCTCAGGAGCTGAGGCTATGCTGGTGCTCGTCGAAGCAGCAGCTTGAGGGAGTAGAATTGACGGTGATAATGGAAGTGCTATAAGTCCTTGCAGGACTTCCTGATAAGTTTAAACTTCTCCTTAATTGGTCTGCACTATATGGTTACCAAATGCATCTTTCATCGCTGGAGGTTTTGATAAAACGATGTCGTTAAGTTTTGATAAAGTGGCTAAGCTCCACTCTTCAAATTGTAGACATCAAACTAAAGATGTAAAAGGAGAAGCAGTAACCTTGTCCGGGGTCCGGGGCCGGGGAAAAAATCCTGCAAAATGTTCACTGTAATATCATAACAACAACTGTCTTGCAATTAAGCTGTACTTCTATGGAGTCACTACTGGAGTGGGTTGAATTCATGGCGGAGTAGTCTGCAATAGTTTACTACTGAATTAAGAGTATCTAACACATGAACAAGGAAGCTAACGATGTTAACTCTGCCAGCTGAAATAAGTCACACACTTTGAATCCACCCACGATTATGAACAATCAAGTTGCACCCGAAGCGCGTATTTCGAAAGCCTCGCCAAATGCATGTCCCTGCAAGGAGAAATCAGTGGAAGACATACTTTTAACTTTAATGGAAAGCTTGCATTTAGTGCCTAGCACGCTAACGTCAGGCTAAGAGAAAAGTACGGCGACTCTCGATGGAAACTGCAATCGACTGTCCACGGTGTTACTACCTAAATCGACCAAAAAACGGTATATTAAAGAAGGGAAATTTTGGAACTTAGGGGGAGGGAATTACGGGCTTATTCAGGAGCCTTCATCCTTACCAGTAACTGTGGAAGAAGGTGAACCTGGTGATATCAGCAGAACTGGTTTAATATCGGTATGTGAAAGGGGAAAGCGAACCGGAACCCCGCTTCCCGCGGAGACTAGGACAGGTATGCTGGGAGGTGATCAAATCAGCGAGAGAGATTTTAGCGAAGCTAGTCCTTCATTGAGGAACACGAACACGAATGCAAGAAAGAAAAGGACGCGTGCCCAAGCTAAATCTTCATTTTTGACTGCTGGCATGAGAATTTCATTTCAGGATGGTCAAATTTCATAGGAATAATTTGCTTTTCTCTCGGCATGGCTGTGGAAAAAATAGTAGAGAGTAGAACGAAGCCAAGGTTTAATATTTAAGGTTTCCGTGAGGGATTCTTAGTGCATTCGGCAAGTAATCGCTGTTTTTTGTTCTGGTGGTTCGTCCAGTTTATCAATGCGAATGCCGAGCTATGCAGAACAGAATATGGTGAATGCTGAATACCCGGTCTTTGAAGGAGGGCACGGGACATTATTCGCAAGCTGGGTGAACAGAACCTGAACATCGATAAAGTTGATGAACCCCAAATCTACAAACGTGGAAGTTAGCGTCTTGGCGTTTGAACTAGGGAAAAAGAGTCTGAATGTCCTCACTGGCACTTACCGTATGATACTCCAATCGAGCAGTTCAAATCCGGTGGAACGAGTCTACTAAATGCGATACACCAACTACTGCTGCGAATCTGGGAGGACGAGGAGATCCCAGACGATTGACGCAGCTAAACTAGTACGGCTGACGAAGATAACTATGGCCAACTCCATCTCACAGGATCCAGAACAGGTTGACTGATCATTTTGGAACACGTACTGGTTCGAAGCAGGACGGCAGACTGGCGCTGACAACAGTGGGACGCTACTCATTACGTCAACCCAATTGCTAGTGTCCGCATCACCAGTAATCAACATCCTGTCTCGAAAACTAAACAACGCAGAGGAACTTCTACATACTTGACGAGGGCGAGGACGAACCGAAAATCAAGATGCAATTAAGAAGTAAGACATCAGGTCATCCGGGTATCAACGTAGGGGATCTCAACATCAAATTCGTAACCAGCTTTATATATGTAGGTAGCAGCCTGTCAGAAGATGCCAATGAGACTGACAAGGTCAAGTGACGGATACAGCTAGCGTATAAGGCTTTCTTCTCGATCCTTCCCATACGAACAGTGCTATGCTATGGGTACGAAACCTGGATCCTAACCTAAGACTCCGAAAATTTGCTAAACAGATTCGAAAGGAAAGTCCTTCGGTGAATTTTTAGAGCAGTTCGCGACCGTGATGGATTTCGCTTCTGGTACAACCATGAGTTGTATGAACTAGATGAGCTAGAAGTATCGAACTCCATTAAACCATAATGCCTACAGTGGACAGGGCATGTCCAACGAATGACCGACGATCGCATGCCTAAAAAGGTTATGAACGAGACTACGAGGAAGGTCAAGAGCATGGTGGGAGAGCATACAATATACGGGCGCCGAACAACTACTGGGCTTCCAAGATTGGAGGACGTGATCACGTGACTGAGATAATTTGAGGACAATGATCCAGGCGGCCAGGGCCTGACGTCAGGCTATAGTGCCACGAAGGATGTGGAATGAAAACCATCTTTCTGACATGGACTGACACACCCACCGTTTGTATTCTTTTTCCAAAAAAAAATGTTTCAGCGAACATAAGCACTCTCTTTTTAGGTCCAAGAGGGGTGGCGGGGAGTTTCTAGTCAAGAGACATTCTGTCTCACACTCTCGATCCAGAGCATAGCTGAGCGAAATATGGGATGTGATTGTTTAGGATCTGCGGGATCCTAAGTCCCCATCCACTTGATGGTTGATCGGAATAAATGAGGAGCAACTTACCCCCTCGTTTTTTAGTCCATGGATCCCTAGTTTGGAGCGTAGCACCTCAAGCATTAAAAATCGAAAAAATCAAAAATTTGACTGACGGTTTCGTCCAGAGCAGAGGCAACTCATCAGACGCTGCCTCACCTCTGCCCTGGGAGCAGCGTGACCGAAAGTGCCAACAGGTGGAAAGACGCTCCCTTTTATCACTTTCGGTCACGCTGCTCCCAGGGCAGAGATGAGGCAGCGTCTGATGAGTTGCCTCTGCTCTGGACGAAAGCGTCAGTCAAATTTTTGATTTTTTCGATGGGATGTGATACTTATGAGGTCTTGTGGATTAGACTACTCCCATTGTCTATATTTAGATACTCGTATTGATTTGAAACTTCCCTGGAGATGACATTAGACAATCTAAATACTCTTTTGACCTCTTTCTGCGCCGAAAGCCTAAATAGGTACCTTTTCAGTACAATTTGCCATGAGTGAAAAAGGAAAAATGTTTAGAAACTTTAGTAAAATACAAAAACCTAGAAACCGTGTCTCATCAGAATTTGCTCCGGTAAGATTTATCGCTTCCAACTTGTTCCGAAGTTCCATGTAGAAAAAGATATGCATCTTTCATTTCATTAGCACACAAACCCATTGGGAACTCCTTGACTCAACAATTTATCGAATTTGTAATTTTCTTTTGCCTCCAACTTGAGCGCGTCGCATACAAAAACGATTAAGAAAACTTGAGCTCATTAGCTGCGTCCTCTGCTTTTCTAATCCTTAGAAGATTTAATGTTCAGATAGTCGGTCATGACTTTTAGATTTGATCGAACACATTTTCTTCTGAAGTCAACGTGCGGCCTTAATATGCCTTTGCAAGTGTGCTAATGAGCCCGAAATTATCCACCCGGGGAGCGCCTCCTGGTGAGGGGGTAATGATAAGAGGAAAGGAGTTCATGTTCTGCAACTCTCTCTCTAATTGATACTTTGCGTGACTTGGGACCCTCTTTCCCGGCTGACTTTTCATCTGTGCTGGGTGAAAAGAAGAAAAACGTTTGTCGTTGTCGTGAGGTTGGCTTCAAACGATTTCCACAAATTTGTTGCTTTGGGTACGCAAACTGATACCTGGAATTGCGGGAAAGCGAAGGGAAAACACGGCTGGTTATAGGGAGTTTGTGGTGGATAGTTAGTACCTAGCACCTGAAATCTATAGCTGGTATGCAACCATTTATTAACTCAGGGAGAGTTATTTATCATTTGTTGAATGATAAATGCTTTTCAATTCAAGCCACAAAGCGAGATGCCTGTAATATTTTTTTTTGGGAGTAGGGTAGGTGAATGCGTTTACGCACAGAGTGTTGGACTCCCGCAACAGCACGCTGGCGGACTACCAACTAAACACCTCCCTGTCATCAGAGAACTAGCCTGGAACCGTTTGACACATTACTTCGGGCTAGCCCTCCCGCTCTCCCGACTTTGGGAGCCTTCAAGTCAGGGAATTCCTTTCACCAGCGGGAGGGGAGGGGAGGAAGGGAGTTGTTGTTAGTTCAGGGAACCCCTTACCGTCGATTCCTCTGCCGGTCGAGTTCAATCTTCTTCGTAGTAAGAAGAGCCCGAACATAATGCGCAATACGATTCCAGCTGCCAGCGCTCTTCAGCATCTCTCTGACAATGTTGTCTGGAGAGAGCTCCCCTTTGTCTGCATAAAGCTTCTGGCGGAGGCCGTCTCACCTCTCGCAAGAGAAAAAGGTGTGTTCAGCGTCATCCGCCACTCTATTGCAGAACACACAATCAGGAGATCGCGCCTTCCCAACCCTGTGCAGGTAAGACTGAAAACCTCCATGCCCACTTAGAAGTTGGGTAAGGAAGTAATCAATCTCACCGTGCTTTCTGTTCAACCATGGGTCTAATTTGTCGATGAGCCGCGCAGTCCACTTGCCCCTTGGCTCATTTTGCCAAGAAAGTTGCCACTCGCTAAGGGTCCATTGACGTTCTTCACGGGCAACCACTTCTCTTAAGTATTCGCCCTTACGGCGATAGATAGCTTTGCGCTCCTTGGCAAGGAGGGCAACGGGGATCACTCCCGCAATCACCATCACAGCCGGTTCAGAGACGGTGCGATAAGCAGACGCCACTCGCAAGGCTCCCCGCCTTCGCACTTGAGCGAGGCGTTTACGATGCACCTCCTTGTCAAGGGCATCAGCCCATACCTCCGCACCATAGAGAAGGACGGACTGCATTGCTCCCATGAGGAGACGTCTCCTGGTGTATATAGTGCCCCCGACATTCGCCATTAGCCCACTCAAGGCCGCGACTCCTGCTGCCGCCCTGTCCGCGGCTGCTTTGATTTGCTCGAAGAAACTCATCTTCGAGTCGAGCATTAAACCAAGGTATTTAATCGCTGGTTTTGACTCTATAGTCAACTCGCCGATGGATATGGGACGCAAGGTCGGGATTCTCCTTCTGGTCAGGATGACTACTTCGGTTTTTTCCAGCGCAAGGTTGAAACCGTGAGCAATCATCCATCCGCTTACCCGTCGCATCAATATGCCAAGTCTGTTTTACGTCTGTTCAACAGTGCGTCCGGCAACAAGTGCCGCAACGTCGTCTGCATAACCGACCAGGCGCGACTCTTCGGGCATATCGAGTCTCAGCAGACTATCGGAGGAAGCGTTCCAGAGGTCCGGCCCTAGGATGGATCCCTGCGCTACTCCCGACGTGATTTCCATCCTCCTCTGGCCCTCTAGCGTCTCTAATCCCTCAATATCCGCAAGAGATAGCTTGGCACGTGAAAGGAGTTCTCTAGTGTGCCTGGCATATCTGTCCATCTTACGGAATTGAAGGCGAGATCGGTGGCTGTGTGCCCCGGTTCGATTAAACGCATCTCCGACCTCCATAACAGCATCCACTGTAGATTTCCCTGTTCTAAACCCGAACTGCCTTGGGGATAAGTCCCCGGCAGCACGGATCGCTTCAGTGAGTCTACCCCTGATGAGCTTCTCGAGCACTTTTCCGGCCGTGTCAAGCATACACACCGGTCGGTATGCAGACGGGAGCTCCGGGTCTCCTTTACCCTTACTGATCAACTCGAGTCTGGCCACTTTCCAGCGACAAGGAAAAATTCCCTCCTTCAAGCACGCGTTGAACGCTTCGAGCAGCAATTCTGGCCGTTGGCGGAACACCAGTTTGTAAACTTCCGCCGGGATGCCATCAGGACCTGGCACCTTCCTGTTTTTCATAGTGAGTACCGTTTCTTGGCGTTCTCCCATTGTGAAAAGAGGGCAATCCACGACGCTTTCCGCGCTATTTACATCAACCCGTACAGGGTGTCTGGGGAACAATGCCCGCACAATGCGGTCCATCTGGTCGGTGCTCAGTATGCAGGGCTTCCGCAGAGCCCCGATTTTCCGAGTGACAAGCTTATAGCCAAGTCCCCACGGGTCATCATTCACCTGATTAACAAGATTTTGCCAGCCGCGAGCTTTGCTTTTATTTATAGCGCTGCGGAGTCTCCTTTTTGCTGATCTATATTGTGCCTTTATGGCACATGCCTCCTCGTTGGCGTGCAAACGTTGTGCCAAACGGCGGAGCTTATGACACTCCTTCCGTAGGTCGGCAATTTCTGCCGTCCACCAGTACATAGAAGGCTTGTCGCGCCTGGGGCATCTCCGGGGCATGGAAGCCTCACATGCCGTCGTTATTAGATTCATCACTGAATTTACGACGGTGTCAGCTGCGACACCACCACCCCCCGAAGTGCCCCCAGCGCGGCCCAACCTGCTCCAAGAGCTTCGATGAACTTTCCGATGTTCACCCTCGCGACATTCGCCTGTAATATTTAAAAATATGTAACCAACACTGCCTAAGTTCAACCTTGCAATCGGAAGGGGTTCAAAAATGCATGTCTTACAATTCAGCTCTCTGTCCAAGCTTAGTAGCTGCCAATTTACATGATCCAGTGTATTTCAGGGACGATTTGTTATCCCTTTCCCCAGACAATCGTATTTAAATCATTTTTGTTCTTGGTTGTCCTTCACACTCTGCACGTTTACATACATATATACGTCTAGCCTTGATTCAAAATAACTCTGGAAAAATACCTAACAAGGGAGAGATCCTAGCAACCTGCGTAGTCAATGTCATTTATCCAAAATAAACACAAACACGCTCATTTTGTTGTTTGTTTGGTGCAGGATGTGAATTTCATATGGATCGGTTGATTAATGTGATTGTTCTGAAATTGTTCGATATTGTTGCCAATGCAAGTGATTTAAACGCGGAGCAAATCCAAGGATAGTAATTGAATCTTATCTCTCGTTTGACCAGGCTTTAGTAATGAATCCTGGCGGTAGGAAGGACTCACATTATTTCGGAAGGCTTCCGTTCACAGAAGACGACCAGAAGCTGCATCCAGGAAAAGAGTGCAAGGATGCCAAAATGAATGAGAGTTCAAAGTCGACCGAAGAGAAATCGGCTCCCATGGAGGTCCTTACAGAGGTATTTGAAGACATTTGATCCAAACTGTTTAATAAAAATTCAAAATGCTTCAGTTTCTCTCATTAGTGATGACGAAGGATTACCGAAATGCCCTGAAATATTGCGAACTAAGTATAATTTGATGTAGTTGACTAAAAAAGGAAATAGTAGTTGTGACCATCGTTTGCAGTATTGAAATATGAACCCGACAACAAGACTGTCCAAGAGTTTCATCCAATGATATTGGAAAAAATCAAAGGTAATTCATGAAATCCAATTAAGGGCACTCGAAAAAAACATGTTTTTTTTTAGCTCAAGAAGAACTGGATATCGATGCCAGGCACACGGAAACCAGTAGCACTGAGGAAAGCCAAGACTCGACTAATACCCTTGGGGATGAAAATGGCGCTGAGGACGAGGCAACATCTCATGATGAAACTGATGATTCCCAATTGTCATCTGGAAGTAGCACCGACTCCCGTAGAAGTTCAGACTCTAGCGAAGATTCAGATTCATGTTCAGTACCTCAGCACATCTCCTAAAAAGATAGTGGTGGGGGTTAATATTTGGCATACCATATTGTTGTCATCCACATCTTGGGATTAAAATTTTGGATAAGCCCCTCGTAGTTTCAATTTGCATTCGCGTGAGGTTCGTTAAAAAGGACAGTCCCTTTGAAATTATCTATTCTTCTTTTTCTTCAATCTTTTTCCCGTTCACAAGCGGGGAAGGCTCGTCGTGGTCGGTTTCGCCATTTGACTCTATCGAATGCCTGATCTGAGTGCAATCTTGAAGCTTTTAAATCCCCATCTAGCGTATCAAGCCACCGTTGATTCGGCCAGCCTTTTGGTCGTTTACCATTGACTTCGATATTCAGACCAATCTTGGCATGTGAATTCTCGTTAGCACGAATCACATGACCATACCATCGAAGACGCCTCTCTCGCAACTTTTCGACGATCGGTGAAACCCCATAAAGATTGCGGATATCCCCATTTCGGATGTGATCAAAACGTGTGATGCCACTAGTCCAACGTAACATCTTCGTCTCCATTACCGCTAGACGTCGTTCATTGTCTTTTATAGTTGGCCAACACTCAGAACCATAGAGAGCGACAGGACGGACGACATTGAAATTATCTATTGAAAGTTCAAAACTTCCAACGTGACCTTTTATCCAATTTTTCTTTATCAAGTTGTATTTCCTGACCCGCTTGCTGAACTTTGGCAAAGATATACTTTCGGAGTGTCTGAAAGCTTATTTGTTGTCAAAAAATATAGGGACAAACGGTTTCATCCAAGGCAAAGGCAGCTCGCCTGACGCTGCTTCACCTCTGCCCTGGGAGCAGCGTGACCGTGAGTGGCCACAGTGGCGAGCCCCAAACGAGGGATCCGTGGACCAATAAACGTGAGAGTAAGTTGCTCTCCATTTGGTCGGGTCCAACATCAAGTGGATGTCGACTTAGGATCCCTCACTTATCCTAAACAATTACTTGGTTTGCTACAAAAACATCAATATAGGTCGCAATTCTATAGTATCCGCTGGTCCTTCCTTGACTTCCGAAAGAACCTAACCTAATGGATGGATTTGCACATTTTACAGCTCTACTGCTACCGAAATGTGTACAACGCCTCGTATAGCAACTGACTTCACTCCCAGGACAAGGCTATCGAAAAGGAGCTATGGCTGGTTTCTAGAATGTGCATACCCTCCTCGAGCGAGGATCTGCAGAATGCTCGCTTTCTCCAATTCGAACAATATTTTCACCTATGTTGGCTGGACATTCTGGGCCTAAGCGAAGTAAGGTGGTGGGGCTTTGAAGAGTACTCCCCTCCCACTTGCCATAATAATGGCAATGTTCCTTATGTAGATTCCTTCTGACAGCTACCACAAGGCGAACCCTCTTAGCCTTAGAATCGGTTTTTGCTCGGAGTCTGACAATAAGATTCCTGTCCAGGTTAAGGAACATCGCAATTGTACAGTGCAGTTCCGAGGAGGCTCCGGAAAGGTGACATTTTGACGGTGGTGGGTGACCTGAATGCGAAGGTGAACAATGACAACACCTCAGACATTCGATCGGGAAACACAGTTTTGGCGACCGTAACGACAATGGTGGGAGGTTTATCGATTACTGCAGCTTCCACAAACCATAAAGTCACTGCCAGACTGCCAACTGACTGAACTGTACAAGCAATCAGATTGACCACTTCGCAATCAGCGGAAGATTTATGGGTTGACTTCTGAATGTGTGTAACAAGAGAGACGCTAACATTGGTCTCGAAAGGGATCACCTGCTGATGGTTGTGCACCTTGGCTACTTCTCCCAGGGTTGAAAATCTTCGACCCTCCAAGTTCAACATCGACAGTTTGTATGATCCAGTTGCGCTCCAAAGTGAGTAAGCCGCGGGAGCATATTCATCGATATTGGGCCTCCATGGAAAATGCTCTTTTCCCGGGTGTTACACAGGTCGCCGACCCAAAGGGGCCTCTTAAGGTTTGGATGACTGCGGAGTTGTCAAAGCGCATCGATGAATGGAAAAGCTTGAGGGTTCTATTGACCAGTGTGAGTGTTAGTGGGCGAGAAGCGCGACGTTCAATGTAGTGTGCGCCACGACAAAATGGAATTTGTTATGGCACAGGTGGGAAAATCCGAAAAGAACTTGAAGATGTTAACGGTCGACTTTTCAGCCAACTGAAAAGGTAGAAAGAACACTTCACTATATCACATCCGGTGAAGTTCCGACTCTTATGGATAAAATGGCTAGTCACCGGATATGGAAGGGAAATCCTCTCGTCCTTGATGGACGAGAGCACTCCAAGGAGGTAAAACCACTGACGGTCTCCCCGCAGAGTTGTTCATCGCTGTACTTACATTTTCTGCAGATCGTGACTTTTCCCTAGAGAGCGGAAGAAGGGACAGTGGTTAAGATTTCAAAGGGCAGCACCCGTTTTGAGTGTGTCAATTAGAGATGTATCTGCCTAATGGTTGTCATTGCAAAGATAATGGTTAAATAATCCTGGAACACATCAAAGAACATCCCGAAAGCTTAATCGACAGATAACAGGCTGGTCTCCACTAGTAATTATTCAGCATTGACCACATCAACACCCTACGCCTCATTTTGAAGCAGTCCGCGGTATTTAGATCTTTGCTTCGTCTACTCTTCATCGATTTCGTGAAAGCTTCCGATAGCGTAATCAGGAAGTATATCTGGAGTGCTCTACAAAGCAGGGGCATTCCAGAGAAACCAATACCTTTTATCAAAGCGGCGTATGATGGCGCAGAACGTCCCGAGCTACACCGAGGTTAAATCTCAGAAGAACTTGAGGTCGAAAGGGCAGTGCACCTGGGTTGCATATTGTTATCGTTATTATTTATTCTTGTTATCGGTGACGTTCTCTATGATGTCTTGTCCGAATTTTATCTCAACACCAAGCTCAAGTTGAGACTCCCTCAATGTATTGCTTTGTACGCGTAAAGTGCCCCCCCCCCCACCAAAACGTTACCGAGAAGCTTGAAGCCTTCGTAAACACCTGTCTGTGGTCTATCCTCGGAGTTCACTGGCCTGATACCATTTCAAACAAAGAACTCGGCCGAAGTACAGACTTAGGGCGCGATGTGATCGGAAGGTGAAAGTGACAGTGGACAAGCAAGATGACAATTGCATTGTTGGCTGCGCATCTTGTGGAATCCAATCTTTCGAGGGTCTCTCCAAGAGCACTTATCGCACAACAGTTGAGGAGGAGCGCGAGCGATTCGGGAAGTCGTGAGGAAGCATTTGCTAAACCTCCACTTCCATAAGCATTGCTGATGTTTGGAGCAATTCCATCTGTCAGTCGCACTGGGTTCTCTCTCAGAGGTGGCGGTGAGGAAGACGGGGTGGCAATCCTGTTAGCCGAACCAAAACCAAGTGGCCGAGGAGAACCTTCATCGTGGTGACACTGGGAGACCTTATTAGGGCGTCTGTACGGGGGCTCATCTGAAGTGTCAGTAGGTACGAAACCTACCAGGGGTATACTAGTACCATGGTAACCGGAATAGCCCTTGAATTCACATACTTCGAGAGAATTCCTGTTGTATGTGCTTTCAGCTCAGTTGTTGCGGTTGGCCTCCTAGTGGGAACTTCAGACCGTGGGATTAAACCATAGAGGCGTAACTGTCAGTGCCATTAAAGATGAGGAGTCACTAAAATTAATGAAATCGGGGAAAACAATAGGATTTGGCGACATCGCATGTAACCTCTGGAAAGCCAAGAGTTGGGAACCACCACTGTGGCTCAATGACTTCTTCAATCAGGTTTTTAAAGAAGGTGGAACAGTTCCAATACGGAAATATGGGAAAGGAAAGGTAGTCCAGAAGAATGTTCAATTTACCGTCCCATACCATAAAGATTTTTGAACATATTCTTGACAACCGTATTCATGACATGTTGAAATAACAGTGAACCAAGCCCGATTTGTCAAGAACTGCGAAACTAGTAACGCAATACACGCGACGCTGATGCTCATGGAGAAGCATTTCTGGATCTAGAGAAGGCGTTTGACTGTGTGCCGCACAAACTCATTAAGGAAGCGCCCTCTCGTCACTTTTTTTTGTTCTTCTTATGGAAACTGTCATACGAGGCATCGAATGTCCAGCACGCTACATACTTGACTTGTGCTGGTAAGCATGGACCAATCTGACCCCAACGCAAGATCAGCGTATCGTCCGCTCAGTATGTTGGAACCAGCGGGGAAGCACATTAACCCAAGACTGACAGACGCAATGCGTTCGAAGGGAGACTATTCACCAACATAATATGGCTTTAGAGCCGGGCGATCCACAGTTGATGCCACTGAGGAGGTGGTCCAAACGGTAAAACTGGCTGATACACACAGTCGCCACTGTCGGCGAGTCTTCTACTTGTGACTCTAGATGTAAGAAACGCCTTCAATTTTGCGAGGTGGTGCCATATGCTTGAGGCACTGGGAAATCGTTTTCATATTCCAGGCTACGTATTGCAGATATTGAGAGACTATTTAAAGGACCGTGTGTTACTCTACGAGACCAAAGGAAAATGAAGGCACATCGGGGGCGGCTCAGGGATCTATCCTTAGTCCGGACCTTTGGAACACCCTTTCACGATAGTCCTCTACTACTCAAGATGCCTCATGAATCGCGCCTGGCCCGGTATGTCGATCATGTTGCGACACTGGATACCACACGCATGGTTGAGTAAGCTCAGCGCATACTGGGAATGGTGATGTGGCGAGTAAGCACATGGCTGAACACGACTTCTCCCTAGCTTTGGGTAAAACCGAAGGCGTTATCCTGACCAAGGAGAGGGTTCCCACATTTCTCCCTATTTAGGTTGGTGAGGCCATGGTCTTGCGGAACGCTTCACGAAGATGAGCTTCTTCTGGCAGATTCGCAACATGACAAACAAAGCTGCTGCGATTTGCCGGCTGATGTCCAATGTCGAAGGTTTCTTACCCAGCAGGTTTGGCTTGCTAATAAATGCCGGTCCTTCTTTCTTTAGGGTTGCGAAATATGGGCTGACAAGTTGTGCCCGCCTATATTACCGTCTCGCAACCTGTTATAATGTAATAGCGGGGTTTATTCTGGTCGTTTTTCATGCTACCGAATAGAGATTATGAATAGAGAGAGAGAGTCTAGGGGTTAATTTGAATTAGTTTAGTATACAGGGGAAGCCGCAGCTCCGGCATACAGGCCTTTGTTAGGCCCATTGTACTATTCCCGTAAATCACCTATTCAATGGCTTCTCGTCTACGGCATTCGCAGGTTTACGCGGATTTGAAAACATTCTCCAGAGGCAGAGAGTGTGCAAATTCTGCAAATTGAAGAAATCCTTACTAAGGTGTCTTCGTCTGAGATCTAACGAGGCGTGGCAGCTGCATATGAAGTGCAGGTCCACCTCTTCCTCCTCCTCATATTGGTCGCATATAGCCGAGATTGAAACCCCGATTTTTTCCATATGATAGTTACGTTTTCAGCTAGGGTTTTCATGTCCCACTTCGCGAGGGACAACAAAAATACACCTCTAAAGTCCTCAGGTTTTTTGATAAGGATTTTGGCCTGCCGGCAAGAATTCAAATTTCTCCACTCAATTGCGTGAATCCTTGCAATTTCACCCTTCAGAGTAGACTTGACAATGGATGGCCGATGGCAAAAGTTGGTTCTGGCCCCACCATCGTGATCGGTTTCGCCGTTTGGTTCTATCAAATGTCTGATCTGGATACAATTGCGAGGCTTTCAAATCCCCATCCAGCGTATCAAGCCATCGTTGCTTCGGCCGGCTTTTTGGTCGCCTACCATCGACTTCGATGTCAGACTAATTTTATTGAATGAATTCTCGTTAGCGCGAATTACGTGACCATTTTATCGAAGACGCCTCTCTCGCAATTTTCCCACGATCGGTGCAGCATAAATGGTGCCCAGCTCCTTAGCACAAGGGTCAGCTTCGGTGAAGCACGAGGACCTCGTGGCGTGGCCTGTTCATCAAGGTTCGAGGCTTTTAGCACTTTGATTTCCTATCGTCTAACTTTTCGCCGAACTTTTGTTCCGTACGGAGTGTATCTACCTGGAAATTCACTGAATCGATGAGGCAATCGTGGATGACGACCCTAAAGGGCTCGCCAAACAGAAAGTGGACGACTATCCTCGCGAATTGTTCGTGTCGCAGTTCGTCGTGGACAGGTGATGTCAAAGAGCGGGCGGACAAGATGACATCCGATGAGGAAGAACTTTTACTTTTTTTGGTATCCATTTTTCCTGTCCATCACGAACTCTGTAATTTTTCACATGTCCGCAGCTCGGCGTGGACGAGACTCAACTACCAGGGTAAACTGCTTGCTGTTCAACTAGGATGATGCAATATTTCATAATACAGGTCGTGGTGGACAGTCCTCAATGTCCGCGTGGACAGTTCGCTTTCTGTTTAGCTAGCCCTTTGTAATGATAAGAGTGGTTATAGGAGATCAGGTCGATCATCCTGAGTGCCCGATAACGACGAGGGCAGAGCTATCCCAAAAATCTAAACAAATTGGCTAAATTGACCGTGAAGGTCCGCCCACAAAGATTGAAGCTCCATCAAAGTGCTCGGTCGACACGTTCTTGCACGCCTCTGTGCTAGCCAGGCTCGGGAATGTGGGGGGGGGGGGTCTCCGGACCCGAGTGCCGCGATCAAGGAGGGGAAGATCCACGACGGATCACCGTCTCAATTATTGTCTCTTCCGCCTCAGATCTTGTATGAGGCGCGGCCTCTGAGGTCCTTCGTGTGAGCGATGCCCAGGTTACGACCCTCCATGTCCTCCAGCTCGTATTGAACCGTTCCGACTCGACCGATGACCTTCGCCTTCACGAATCTCCGATCCAATT
This sequence comes from Hermetia illucens, assembly GCF_905115235.1. NCBI lineage: Eukaryota > Metazoa > Arthropoda > Insecta > Diptera > Stratiomyidae > Hermetia > Hermetia illucens. The sequence goes on from NC_051849.1 coordinate 219,151,918, forward strand.
TGGCATTGTACCGCTTTGCTGCACTGCTTAAGTTGAAGAGCCGCTTATACACGACATCTCCGACCTGAAATTCACGAGCTCGGGATCGCAAAAGAGCAGAGGATTCGCCCCTGAACCTCTGCTCTCAGAATAGCAAGTTTATCCTGAGAACAGACCTCCAAGGTCGCATCAGGCAAGGCGTTCAGTCGTAGTAAAAGGGCGCAGGTACTCCCATGGGTGACCATGCTTTGCCCAAAAACGACGTGATAGGGTGAAGTCCCTATCGAGACGTGTTTCGCTGAACGCAAGGCACAGTTGATGGATGACAGCTTGTTATCCCAATCTCTTTGATCAGGACCGATATAAGCGCGTATAGCAGCCAACAATGGGCGATTTACTCGCTCCGAGGCGTTTGCTTGCGGGGAGTATAAAGCAGTGTAAATGTGTTGAATGCCATACTGGTTCACAAGATCGTTGAAAGCCACGGACTTGAACTGTACCCCATTATCAGACGTGATCGACTCAGCGATTCCAAACACATGAAAGATTCTCTTCTTCAAGTATTCAGTCAGCACGTTTGCAATAAACCGTTTAATCGGCTCCACAAATGAAAACTTTGAGAGAGAATCGAGAACGACTATTGCTCCGATATTTCCGGCGCGAGATCTGGGGTATGGGCCGATCAAATCGATATACAAACGTTGAAATACCCGATCGGAGATGAGCGCTTTTCCCATTAGAGGTCAGAGCGTTTGGTTGGGAGCTTTTAACGTCTTGCACGTTTCACAAATGCGGATATAGTCCTTGACCTGAGAAACCATTTTAGGCCAATAAAACCACAACCGCAGTCTACCCAAGGTTTTACCAACCCCCCCATGTGCACTCAAAGGATGATCATGGGCACGGGTGATCACCTCCATCGTCAGCTCCTCCGGAATCCAAAGCTTCCAAGCCTGTTGTTCCTGCAGCTCATCTCCTGAAGCATGATTGGTTCGCTTGTATACCAATCCATCGCACATCTGCAGATCAGGGAGTTTGTTGGAATTCTCCCTAATACGCTCTATTAATTGCAAATAGTTCGCAGACCGAAAATGTGGTGAATCAAAATCCACGTCTGTGTTGTTCCCACTTCTCTCCAAAGCATCCACCTCCGCTGGTGAATACATTCGAGATAGAGAATCCGGAACCAGATGTTGTGATCCCTTTCTGTGTTTAATGATGAACGAGAATCCTTGAAGCTTCAATGCCCATCTGGCCAGTCTGCCGTGAAGGTCGGACTGGTTCATCAGCCATTTGAGCGAAGCGTGGTCAGTTACCACTTCGAATGTGGTGCCTTCAACATACGCTCGAAATTTGCGCACTGCCTCCACCGCTGCCAGACATTCCTGCTCAGTGACAGTGTAGTTTCGCTGAGGCTGTGTAAGCTTCTTCGACATATACGCTATAGGAACTTCATGTCCCTCCTCTGTCTTCTGCATCAGCACCGCTCCTATACCATGTTGACTTGCGTCACAATGTATGGCGAAAGGCTTGGAGAAGTCGGGGCTATGCAGAATTGGAGCCGAGGAGAGACTGAATCTGAAAAGACTCATGCCCATTTATAGATCATTCTTTTGTTTTGGTGACTGCGAGGGTGGATGGGCATCATAGCTACCGGATGTTTTCCCAAGTGCCGCCTTTCCATCCTCCACCGAAGGTATGTAAAATGTGTACAATGTTTCCCCGACGGTTAAGAGGAGGACGGAAGGTCACGAGGCGGCCGAAACGGCAGGCTTTCTTCCTAGTTCAGGAGTAAACTAGTAGGAAAGGGGTCCGGCGGTAGGCGGAGATCAACTTGCGGATACCTAAGGAACGGCAGAAGGTCGAGGAATTGGAGTACTGGCAACGGAGGAAGGAAGAAACTGTGAAACAATCCCCCCCCCCCCCTTCCCCGTAGTTAGATTTTAAAACGAATATAAGAACGAGCGTAATAAAGGATTTTCTACATTAAAAACAGGTTTGGTATTCAAATTAATTCAGGCATCAATGGGATCTATCGGCTTCCACATAACAGAGGCCTTTTAACACGACCATGCAGGAGGGAGTCGATCACTTCCATTGACATACCACGGGTCAGTATGTTGGAAATTTAGGCCCCTGACTACCCCACCAATAACCCATGGTTCTTGTATGAGGTATATAAATGCCTTGTGGATATTGATCCGGCCCCCTAATTACAATGCTGCGAATTTATTTAGTGAATGTGGCACCTCTTTCAACATTCCAGATGAAGAGGCCTGACGATCCCTAGCCCGTTGTAGAGCCGGCAGCCCGTTTGTTCCCGAACCTTCTTAATGTCGGGTTCGGGAATGCCTATATTAAGGAAAGTTTCCGGCTTGTCGGCTCTCTCCTGTTTTGCTGCCTACCACGTGGATGCGGAGGTGTTGAGGTTATTCTAAAAGTTGTTAGAAGACCACAGTACCTTTGCGCAATTCTTCTGGATGCCAGAGGAAGCGCTCTTTGAAGGATGGCAGAGACCCGCCCACATCTCGTCAAGGGAGGAGCAGTACTGCCTGAGTACATAACAGTATACACCTAACGACTCAAAGCAAAACTTACTGTCTTGATAGGATGCAGTCCTTATAGCTAGGAGGAGTTTCCTTTTAAGCTGTTTGCACTGTTCAGTATGGTCATACAAGTCCCACCCATTGGCTTCGATAGCCTTGTCTGCAAATGAAGGCTTAGCCGTTGTCGGGCGAGCCCTCTTTGCTGCTTTTTGTATCGAAGAGTTGGGATCGTTCTAGGACCGCTGCTGCTTCGATTTTGCCTTAGCCGCAGGTCCCTCGGATGCTTTTTTCCTTAAACCTTGACACAGTCCGTGGATTGTTATTTGTCCGGGGACGGTTTACCCGAAGGTGGTTTGCCCGAAGGCGGTTTGCCCGACGGCTGTTTGTTGTTCGAGGACATAAGCTTACCCATGGGCAAGACTTTAACCTTAGCAGCTAGCGCCGATTGGAGCCCGAGGCTAGGAGTACTGAGAGAAGGGCCTGCTTCGGCTCGTCCGTTAAGCACTGGGCCCCAATCAGATTGGTTTCTGCTTAAGTAAGTGGAAATTCTGAGTATATACTCGGGTTCTCCATCGATGAGCTTAAGGTTGCCCTTTAACTCGGGATTGGATCGTCACGATCGAGATTTAACTTTGATTTTTTTAAAATGGTGTTTTTTTTTAGTTTCTCATAATTGGCTGACATGGCCTTAGTCTTATCGGAGAAAGTAAGTCGATTTTGGCAAAGACTCTTTTTATCGAGGCAGGGCTCGATAAACTGGGGTTCGCTTCACACCCAGAGTTCACCGTTTACGACCAAATCGTAACCTCTATGACCATTCAGCCCTCGGCTTAATATTTTGATTACCGCTTGGCTTCGGATGTCAACTCTTGATTCATAGAGGAACTTCCTTACTGAGCTCCCACACCATGGCAAGGTAGGTACTCGTCGAGGGAGTAGATCGCCCTCGCATTTCATAAAAGACATGCTGCCGTGATTCAATCGAAAGCATGGCGAGGTTCACTATTACCTAACCCTGCTGCCCAGTGGACATGGGTATTTTCAATCTTACCTGCAAAAAATCGGGAAATAACGGTCGACCGACTGTTTTTATTGGAAGAATGTGATGGATGTCATGCCTGTGAGAGCGGCATCGCCATCACCTTCCAATGGAAAGATACTTTGCATCCCTGGACACCATAATTGAGGCAATACTGCAGAGTGAAGATATGTGGAGCCGAGTGACACGTTACACTCAGGGCATTCTTAAGGTGAAAAAGGGGGAGATAGATAGGAGGGACGCCAGGGTAGTTGGGGCTCCCTGAATCTACGGGGCTTTGTTTTGTATGCAGAATAGGCCTGACCTGAAGTAATGTGTCAAACGGTTCCGGGTCAGAGTCCTAGAGTTTTAGGGGGGGCTTTAGTCTGTCTGAGCCAAGTGTCCGGCACTTTTTGCGTAAATGCATTTCACCTGCCTTTCAGAAGACCCAATTCCACCAGCGTCTTGGCAGATTTTCACGTTGCTGGCATAAGTAGGTCAAGTCTGTTTTGGATTCCTCTATTTTCCGAAGGAAGTCTCCCACAAACAAAGCCTTTCATACCAATAGCACTTATTTTATGCAGCTCTCCTTAAGTGGAAGAATGGCTATCCCCTCCGAGCCCACAATACCACTCTTGAATGCACTGAATTAACCGCGAAAATCCAATCTTGGGAAACGCGAAGGATCCTATTTCCATTATAGCCATTCGAAGCTTGGCTGCAGAAGATTTGGGTTGCAATCATAATTCGAAGTTGATTTCTGCTGCGATTACAATAGGCTTATGACTGAAAAGAATCCTCAGCTCATTTTCCAGAAAACCTATCAACGAACGCTCCGTGAAAGCAGCTAATTAAACGGTATTTGATAGTGAACATAGGCACAGCCCTCCAATACGCGCTCATACGTTCCACCTTCCCGTTCTGTTCTTCTTAATGACTGGAATAGCTCTCTGGCTCGTATGATGCATAACGAGCAAAACTCTCGGTCTATTATAAGTCACTTTATAATTTAATTAGCCCAGCTTTCACCTGAATACATTTCTCCACCGGGGAGGACCCCCGTCTTCCGTTTCTCTGGCAATCACTTCTACGCCTCTCCACCCTCACCACTTTCACACAGGTTTCGCCCTTACCATCTCTGCGGGAGCAGAAGCCGTGGGTGGTTGGCGGCTAGGTGGTGGAGGTGGTGAGAGCAGGATGTATTTTTCATAGAGCGCAAATACCAATTAAAACTAAAATAGGACATTCTAATGAGCGCGCCGGTGAGACATAGAACCGCGCAAATATTCCCAGGAATTTAATTAAAAACTTAATTAACCGGGTTTACCTAATTACAATTATGTGAGATTCGTGGCAGAGCGGAAGGGGTTGTTGGGGTGGAAAGTGAAGTGCAGATAGTTCAGCCGAACGCAATCATCGACTAACGGGGTGAATGATGCCTTGGCTATTGCAGAGGATATACATCAGGAGATGGGCATGGAAGTGAAAGCAACGAGACGAGTTATTTATGGGCTTCGGTGTCAGAAGGGGGTTGGTGGTGAGACGGTTTTGGAAGCTAAATCAGGCATCTCGCCACGACTGTTGCTCAACGCTCTCGAAGTAAATCTTTCAATGTTGACACCTCCTCGATTGTTGCTCGGGAAAGGTCAATAGACCGGCGTAAGGATAATTCCCTTAAATCTCTGAGAGCGTCTATGGTGACACGCCTGGACAGCACGCGTGACCGTTTTGTTGTCACAAACTATTTCTGCTACGTCTGCTTCAATAATGAATTCTCCAGAAAAAGAAATTGCCCTCTTATGCAAAGGTGGTCAAAGGATAGAATAGGCCCAGGGCGAAACGTGGATTGGTACCCACGATGGAGCATAAAACCTGGGAAATGCCTGCTGAACCAACACCAACAGCTCTACTAGCAAACCTCCACCTCCACGTGGTGACCGCTGGGAGCTCTTTCTTAACGAAAAGCTGCAGACGGAGAAGGATGAAGGATGAAGAGTCTCCCGCGCCCAAAAAACGGAACAAATTGTACCAACTTGTCCTCCAGGTTGAGGGTTGGGTAGGGCTGACAACCCTACACGGAAAACAACTCGTTATGAAGTCACAACAGGAGCCTCGGACTGGACGGATTATACAACGACAACGGAATAACGATTTGCGTATCTTCTCATGGAACATGCGCCATGTCGGAGGAGGAGGGTGACACTCCGACAGTGGAGAAGAGCTCCAAACAATAACGGAGCCAATGGCCAGCACTAGGATAGCCCAGATAAACCTCCACCATGCGAGAGCTGCATCTGCAGTGATTGCAAGGGCAAATTACAAGGAGAACATTGGAATAGTGCTGGCTCAGGAGCCTTGGGTATACCGGGGGCAGTTTCGCGGTCTGCAAGGAGCAAGCCTGCAGGTAATTTGGGACTCCTCTTGTGAAAAACCAAGAGCTTGCATAATTCTCAAACGTAATTTGAAATACATATGTCTTTCAGAGTTCTTAACCGGGGATCTTGTGGCTATCCAAGTCTCATTGGAAGCCGGGAGGAGCACTCGAGAGGCAGTTGTAGCATCAGGATACTTCCCAGGAGACGAGAGCCGGGCTCTACCGGAACAAGTCGCACAGCTGACGAAGTATTGCGAGGAGAGGGCGTTACCACTTCTTCTCGGCTGCGATGCCAACGTCCACCACGAAGTCTGGGGAAGCAGCGACACCAATCGTAGAGGTGAGTACCTTCTCGAATTTATTCTTAACAATAAGTAAGAAATATACAACGTAGGGAACACTCCAACATTTCTGACCAGCACCAGACAGGAGGTACTAGATATAACTCTAGGAAATACCCTAATGAACGGAATGGCCAAGAATTGGAGGGTGTCGGATGAACCCTCAATGTCTGATCACAGGATAATCAGATTCGACATTCAGGGTAACTCCGAAATAAAAAGAATAATAAGGAATCCCAAGAGAACGGATTGGGAATCCTAGACAACGCACTTGAGCAACACCATTGCCCACCTTCAAGGGGGCGGTGACACCAGGAGCGAACTGGAATTAGAAACGGTGGTGGAAGACCTCAACACAATCGTCATTGACGCATATGAGGCCAGCTGTCCGGCCAAGACAGTCAAGTCATCAAGGGATGTACCATGGTGGAACAGGAACTTAGCCAGAATGAGAACGGAGGTACGAAAACTCTTTAACCGGGCAAAACGAACCGGGGACTGGCGGAGGTATAAAAATGCACTGACTGCGTATAGCAACGCGATCAGGGAAGCGAAACGGAACAGCTTTAGGGAATTCTGTGAAGGGATTGAACAGATCACAGAAGCAACCAGGCTGTACAAGGCTGTAGCCAAAGACGGGGGAATATCCTCTGTCTGCCTGAAAAAGGAAGATGGGACATTCACCGAGAATGAGGAGGACAGGGTACACCTGCTTGTCAGAACTCATTTCCCGGGGTCCTACCCCTCGGCGGCAGGCGGCAATAATCTGCCTGACACGCCAACAACGAATAAAAGGGGAAGGAAAGAGAGCTGGAAACTAGCAAAAGAGGTATGCTCAGAAGCTAAGCTAAGATGGGCAGTGGGAACCTTTCAACCAATGAAACCTCCGGGAGCAGATGGCATTTTCCCAGCACTTATCCGGAGAGGCCTAGGAATTATCTTAGTCTCTTCTGAGGGTGGTAAGGGGGAGCATAGCACTGGGTTACATACCAAGGGCATGGAGACGGGCAAAAGTGGTCTTTATTCCGAAGGCGGGTAAAAAGGATCCTTTTCACCCTGAATCTTTCAGACCAATCTGCCTAACATCGTTCGTACTCAAAACGGTGGAGAAGGTCATAGACAACTATATTAGAACTAACGTTCTAAAGCGTAGTCCCCTACATCACTGTCAACACGCTTACCGGGCAGGAAGGTCAACTGAAACTGCTCTGTATCAGCTGACAGAGGTACTACGGGACGCCATAGAAACAAAAGAAATTGCACCGTGCGCGTTTTTGGATATCGAAGGAGCATTCGACAACACATCGCACACAGAGATGCAGGATGCCCTGAGCCGCAAAGGAGTGGGAAACACCCTGGCACTCTGGATGGGCAAAATGCTAGAAAGCAGACAAATAGAGGTACAAAGAGGTACAAATTCTATTATCATGAACACCACTCAAGGCTGTCCACAGGGCGGAGTACTATCGCCGCTGATGTGGAGTATGGTAGTGGATGAACTCCTGGACGTGAAGTCCAGGGCTACGCGGACGACATTGTTCTAATCTGTAGGGGCAAATATGAAGATACCCTATGTGATAGAATCCAAACTGGATTAAGGGTTACTAGTGCCTGGTACAGGAAGGTGGGACTGCGGATCAACCCAACCAAAACCACCATAGTACCATTCACTAGGAGGCGTAAGCTGGATCACCTGAAAGCCATAACATTACATGATATGGAGGTGAAACGAGAAACAGAGGTCAAATACTTGGGAATCACGCTAGACCAAAAATTACTCTGGAAGACACATGTCGGAAACACTTGTCGGAAAGCCACGAGGGCTCTGATGACTTGCAGATCCATAGCAGGAAAAAAATGGGGTTGTAGCCCGAAGATACTACTTTGGATATATACTGAAATAGTAAGACCAATGATTACCTATGGAGCGGTAATCTGGGCAGAAAGAACCGAACTCAGCACACAAGCCAGGGAATTACATAAGCTCCAAAGGCTGGCTTGCGTGTGTATCAGTGGGGCAATGAGGACATGCCCAACGGCATCCCTGGAGGTCCTTCTGGGATTAACCCCTCTCCATCTGCACATAAAGATGCAGGCAAGGAGATCAATATTCAGGATGGCCGGTAGCATGAGTGAGGCGGGGAGCTGCCTAAATCGAAGGAAGATTGATATCCTTTCTAGGCGGTATCCCGAATTACTGATACCGAGGGACAACATGACAACGAGGTTTCACTTCGATAAGAAGTTTGCAACACGTTGGAGTAACAAGGCAAACTGGGAGAGCGTGGCTGCGAACCAGCAACTGATTACTTGGTACACTGACGGATCCCTCACAGCAGAGGGAGCGGGTGCCGGTGTCATTGGTCCAAGGAAAATGTACTTTGAGCCAATGGGCAGGTACACTAGCATATTCCAGGCGGAAATTTACGCCATAGACAAATGTGCCTCCTTTAACCTGCAAAGGAACTACAGGGGGCAGAACATAGCTATTCTCACCGATAGCCAAGCAGCGATCAAGGCACTTAGGTCCAACCAGGTGAACTCTAAACTGGTATGGGAATGCCTTGAGAGACTGAATATACTCGGCTCGTCCAACAAGGTCTGGATACTTTGGGTTCCAGGCCATGCTGGGCTGGAAGGCAATGAGGCAGCGGATGAACTAGCCAAGAAGGGAGCAGGGATGCGTTTATACGGGCCAGAACCCTTCTGTGGAATCGGAAACGGTTTCATGGCTATGAATCTAAGAAACGAAGAGAAACGGTTGAGGGAACTATATTGGGCGGGCCTACCAGGGATGGAGCAGTCTAGGGTGCTAATTGGGAGATACGAACCCATGCGCATAAAGGATTGCTTAAACCTCACCAAAAAGAACCTCCGAATCATAGTGAGAATTCTCACTGGTCATTGTCGGCTGAACTACCACCTGGGGAAGCTAGGGATATCAACGGACACTGCCTGCAGGTTCTGTGAGGAGGAGGACGAAACCTCTATACACGTCCTGGGACAGTGTCCGGCACTTGTGCAAAGTAGGTCGATACATCCGGGAGAACACTTAATACCAGATGCAAAGCTGAAACTTCTGGAAGTGGGGAACATACTAAAGTTCCTAAAGGTTACAGGCCTGCTTGAGATACTATGATCACCAGGTACACTATAACCAGTAAAAGGGGCACAATAGTTCTTCAAGGACGCGGTGCGACTTTCCCTTAACAGAATAATAATAATAACCAAACAACAACATCAAGCCGCACTGGTCAAACAGGAAGGATAAGGATAGGAGAATACAACTTTGAGACCGTTGACAATTTCTCCTATCTAGGGTCGAAAATCACAACCGATAACAGCTACGACGATAAAATCCGCGCACGGTTGTTTTCAGCCAACAGAGCCTATTTCAGCTTACAAAGACTGTTCCGCTCGAAACGTCTCACCATAGGATCAAAGCTCTTACTGTCCTCGGAAACTTGGGTTCTTAGCAAGAAAAATTGCCAACTCTTGGCCCCATTCGAGAGAAGAATCCTCCGAAAAATGTTTGACCCCCTACATGAGGATGGACGATTCCGTAGCCTACATAACGACGAAATCTATGAGCTGAACCATGACCGCCCGGTTGTGGATAAAATCCGACTCAATAGGTTACGGTGGGCGGATCACTTAATCCGTATGTATGAGGATGATCCCACCCGGAAATTCTATAAGGGCAATATCTATGGTAGAAGAAGAAGACGAGGCAGACCCTGCCTAAGATGGAGCGATGGCGTAGGCCACGACACCAGACAGCTTTTAGAGATATCGAATTGGAGGACCTCAGCGCAAAATCGGAATGTCTAGAGTTCCTTATTAAGGCAGGCCTAGACCGGATGCCGGTTGTTGCGCCGTTGATGATGATTGTGTCAGAAGGGGGTTGGTGGTGAGACGGTTTTGGAAGCTAAATCTGGCATCTCGCCACGGCTGTTGCTCAACGCTCTGGAGTTAAATCTTCCAATGTTGACAGCTCCTCGATTATTGCTCGGGAAAGGTCAATAGACTGGCGTAAGGATGATTCCCTTAAATCTCTGAGAGCGTCTATGGTGACACGCATGCTGTCCAGAAACAGTGACTGTTTTGTTGCCACCAAATATTTCAACTTCGTCTGCTTCAATAATGAATTCTCCAGAAAAAGAAATCGCCCTCTTATGCAGGGAATTCCATCACACACCAAATGAAGGAATAAGGATCCACATTAACAGTCTGCTTGATAAGAAAGACTCATGTCTGCATATTTCAGTAATTCCAAGAAAACTGGAAGCGGCATTATCTCCAGAAATAAAAAGGAAACTTGAAGAAAAACATCCAATCTGAGAAAAAAAATTGTCATCATTGCAAGTTTGCAAGGTCTGCCGGTATCCATCACATTCGCCAACCATACCAAAAATGGACTTGAGCTCAATTATTTCGAAATCATTAAAATCGAAAATCGGAAAAGAGGAGCAGCAATAAAAAGCGTCCATAAGCTGCTGCTATTCTTTCCTCTGCTCCTTGCACAAACGACCGTTGTTCGCTTTAACGCGGGCGAGAATCTCAGCTTCTTCCCCGCTGTCCATTACGGCACCTTCCAGGGGATTTTACAAATGAAGATGAACCGAATTTCCTTTCACCCGAGTTTCACTCTCGTTGTGTTCACGTAGAGCAATGACAAGTTCAATGGGACACTTGTCGGAGGGTGGTAAGAGTGGGAGCTGTAATTTACGGTTGCCTTATGAGCGCTTCATATAGTGAGCCTTGGAATTCCTAAAGGTTCGAATTGGTACCCTCGGAGTCGGGATATTGTGACTTGGCCAAGGAGCTGGCGTACTGCATCTACTCATCAGCAATAGTCACCAAAATCTTTTCTCGTCCCCAAAGATCTAAGGGTCTTCGTTCGTTGGCCGCCTTCCCTAAATTCTCGACCATACATCACTTAACAAGGACACGAGCTCCAATACCGCTCGAATCCCACACATATATCCTGTCTGCCGGAACTGGCGAGGGAACTCCCGGGAACCAAAGGAGATGATCATTAAAAACACGTCGTTCCATCAAAAAAGTCCTAGCGTGCCTTAGTGTCGAAGTAAACGAGGCTGGGACTCCGATTCCTCGCATAATAAAGGCGAACTTGTGCAAACGCACGGCCAAATGAGCGAACAAACGAGCAAACGAGCGACTGGACGGGCATACGGGCTTTGTTTTTCCTAATTGACATTTTGCATTAATGGGGAAGGTTCCAATTAAGTGGCCCATAATCGCGACCGGCAGTAGTTTTGGCGACTTCATTCGATGTGTGTTTGAAATTTTAATGAAGTGTGTCCGGATGACCATCGCATCGTCGAATACTGACTAGTTGGGGGCCAGGACGAGGGCAACGGGCATCATTAGGAGGAGCGCGTCGAGTGCCTTTGAAGTGTTTTTGCCATCGTAAATGGATTTCATTCGGAGTTCATTAGGCAATTGGTAAACCGGGAGCAGCCGTGATGTTTGCCATTAAGGACTCCCTCAAACGCAAGCGAAAATCTGCGAGGACCTTGCAATGATATGCAGGCATTCTGCTCAACTTTCCCACAGCTCAGAAGGACGAACCCTCTGCACATCCGCTTTGGCCCCGCAGGTCATGGGTCCACCCTTTCATTCAACGAAATCGACTGTGCTAAATTATCCTCTTAGCGAATAATTTTGCCATCCTAAGAGCGGCAGTTTCACAGTGACCAAGTGCTGAGTTGGTTATTTTGTATAATTGTGAGCTATTGTCGCTATCAAGCAGGACACACCACGGGAACTTCTGAATGTTGCAGAACCGATTCGCTCCACGGCCGGGTGGGCAAAGCATTTCAACCCCAGAACGTTCAATAATTAAACGCTAATTAACTGCAAAACTAACGAACAAATCCAGGGGGGCATCATTAAGCTGGGAACCACTCTTGGCCGTTTTGCTCCCATATGAGAACCATCCATACCCATTGCCGTCGACTTGAACGGCCTTAGAGCCGTGGACCAGCACAGCCCATAGAGGAGAGCGTTTGCAGATTTTAATTGGGCCACTGCATCATCAATTCAAAATGTCAATTATAGTGGGACGTAGTTATCCGACTTGAAGTGGAGCTTTGATGCACCACAACCAAAAGCCAACGTGGTTTTTGTTGTCCCCCGACCATGTGTAGTGGGACATGTTTTAATGACTTGCAAGCAACATCCAAAGACACGCGCGATACTTCTTAGGGGAGCCGAATAGCTGTTGCTGGTGCAGCGGCGACGGCGACGGCGGCGGCCTACGTTCGATTCGTCTAAGGAGGTGAGTGGGATAATTGGATGGAGACGAAGACCACACTAACCCCTTTTCAGATTCCTCCAAACATTTCGCTGTTCGTTAACTCATTGCCGGCTAGTTGTACATACTCTCGTTTAGATTGGACTACACTTAACGGGGTTAGACACGTACCAATTATTATTTGAGGTAGTGGGGGAGGCGACCCCCGATAATGACTTATTTATTGAGGAACTCTTCCAAGATCTTTTCTTCAAAGTGAATTTAGAAATGAAAGCAGAAATGTGATTTCATCCCTTAATGGGGCATAGCCCAACAATTGTTTTCTTTAGAGTAGGATAGGTGCCTTGTGTTGGACTTCCGTAACAGTACTCTGTCGAAATACCAACTAAACACCTCCCTGTCATCAGAGAACTAGCCTGGAACCGTTTGACACATTACTTCGGGCTAGCCCTCCCGCTCTCTCGGCTTTGGAAGCCTCCAAGTCAGGGAATCCATTCCGGAGTTGTTAGTTCAGGAAACCCCCCTGAGTTCAATCTTCTTTGTAATAAGAAGAGCCCGAACATAATGAGCAACACGATTCTAGCTGTCAGCGCTCTCAGTATCTCTCTGACAATGTTGTCTGTAGAGAGCTCCCTTTTCGCTGTATAAGGCTGCTGATGAAAACCGTCCCACTTTTCGCAATAGAACAAGGTGTGTTCAGCGTCGTCCATCACACCATTGCAGAACACGCAGTCAGGAGATCGCACAGAGAGCTGTCGACGGCTTCGGGGATTCCTAGTGTGTCCCGAAGTGTAGCGGTCATTCGCGGTTCGCTCTTCACCGAGAGGCTTCCTCAATGCTACCACCTGGGACGCAGATATACTACCAGCTAGTAGGTCTGAACTACTTACTCGAGCACCTCGGGGACGTCACACCCCGACATACCACCTAAGCGATCCTTTAAAGGGCGCTGATGACCCCTGAGGGATAACATCAGTAATAATAGCAATGATAATAACTACGCCCCGCTTCCTGCTCCCCCAATCCCGGTTGGGAAAAGAGGAGAGACAGGTAGCTTCAGTCTAAATGGCTGGACGCCACTGTAGTGTCTCAAGGGGTAGGTGAGTCGTTTTCTTAAACCTTAAAAGGATGACGCTGCTGCACCAGGTTGCAGCAATGTGTGGGATTCTCACCCGCTAAAACCAGCCCCACTTCTCCGCCCATATCGTTGCGGTACTACAGTGAAGTATTACTTCGCCAGGAGAGCTCTGGTTTACGCTACACAACTAATTCACCTATCGATCGCGCTTTGCGGGCTCGTTCCAGCTTCTGCAGCTTTTCCTATATCGTAGTTACTCCAACTTGTTGTCGATCTCAGCATCTGCTCCACGAAATTATGGGGTCCGAGAACTGCGTTGAAAGCTTCCTTAAACCTCTCTCTTTCAATCACAAATCTCGGACAGTAGAACATAGCATGCTCTGGATCCTCGGGTGTAGCAGCGCATTCGGGACACTCTTGGAACTCATCCAGCCCAAAGCGATGCAAGTATTACCTATATCCACTGTGTCCCTTAAGGAACTGTGTTAGGCGATAATTCAATTCTCCATGTCTTCGCTCTCACCTTTTTCGGAATTAGCCCACCGGCGCTGCCACCTCCTGTACAGTTCCTTCCTAGTGGCTTTTCGGAAGCCCGCAGTTATTTTGACCGGGTTCACCCTCCTGTTCCGGTAAAGACAGTGTGGTTCATTCTTCAACCCCGTGATGACACACACTGCCTCACCAAGTACCGTCTTATATGCACTGCACACCCTCAGCGTGATTGGCCGGTATGCCAAACTTAACCTTTCTTGGTTTACTGTATTATGAAGTGCGCGTGCCCAGACAGGAGCCAAATATAGCAGAATGGATTTTACCACTAGTTTTGGACCTCCAATGTTAGGCATCGTCCTTCCTAGAGATCAGGTAGCTTTTGCTACCTTTTCACGCGCATAGTCCAGGTGCCTCCTGAAGCTCAATTTGGTATCCATCATTCTCCCCAGGTATCTTATGATCGATTTTGAAACAACCTTATCATTACAAACCTGGATTTTGACAGTGTTGTTTCTCCTGTAATTGGTAATAAGGGCTGCCCCCATCGTATCTCCCGCTAGGTCCAGTTTCACAATTCGGAGCCATCTTTTGATGGCATGAACGGTTTCACTTTCATACACTTCCACATCCTGGGGATGTTTCGCAACTATTACCACCAAAACCAATCAACCTTGCCTTCACCCGGAGACCGAGCACTTCGTCATAGATGATGTTCCACAGCAGGGGCCTCAATACCGAGCTTTTGGGAACACTGCTGTTACAACATATTGCTTTAGCCCGTCACCCTTCCCCCATCTTACCAAAGAAATCACTACGAGAGGTAACTATCGATTATCCGAGCTAAGTAGTCAGGGACACCCAGTTTAGCCAGGGTACCCTTAATGAAACTCCAGTTGGCTGAGTTAAAGGTATTCCTGACATCCAGCATCACCACCGCGCACCACTTACTAACGGCCGAACCCTCCATCGTGTTCCGGGCTCTACAAAACTCATACTGCCGCTCCCATAAATTACTCACTAGCTTAACGAACGAAAGCGGCCTGTAGTATATAACATCTTCCCCATAGTATCTAAAAGACAGAGGAGACGATATTAAAAGGTTGCACCAAGTGATTTTTGCGGCTTCGGTAGCAAAACCAACCTTCTCCACTGGGCGGGAAGCACTCCTTTGGCCATGCACGATGCACAGAATGCCGTTCAATCGTGAAGCGTTATTGTTCCCAATTCGCCAACAGATCTCTCGTAATTCCGTAAACCCCGAAGGTTGAGAAGAGGTCTTGTTGAATCATTGGCTGAGGTCCACTTTCTTCCTGTTGGGGGAGAAAGATTGCAATTTTTTTGAAGAGGAGCCGCGGGCACGTCACTCGAGGTGATTTTTGTGCATGAATCTTGATCATTACAACCTTGTCTGCAGCGTCCTACTCCTGAATCCTGCTTACTTTCCCGTATAGCCTTCTTAAAGCTACTTCAAAGTTCGCGGAATTCCTTCTCCGACTATCGATATTCTGGCTTCCCTCTGGTCCTTTGGCAAAGCCTTCTCGCTTGCAGACACGTTGCTCTCAAGAGCGGGATTTTTTGGTTCTACCAGGAGTTTGGTTTCCTACTGTGGTGGAACTTGCGTCGCGGCATTGTTGAGTCGCGTACCTCGCTTACCCGTTGCCATAACTGGCTCATTTTTCCCAGCGCCGCTCCTTTAGGGTCGTTACCTCCTTCTGAAGCCGCCAGGAATGTCTCTTCCTTGGATGCTCCAGTGGGCCATCCAGCTATCCTGGCTTTTTCATTTCTGTTGCTCACTCGACTGCCACCCCCCTCGTTCCTGATGTCGAGAAAGAAGGGACAAATCGAAACGTCATTTGATAAGAGTACAGCCGTGCGGGTTCAAAAACATGAAGTCGCAGTACAGTGCAAGGGCTTAGACGAGGTCACTTCTGAGGTAAGGAGTTGCACTGTCTTATCAGAGCAGTTCAAGCCACACGACCTATAGGAGGCATCCAATGTAAGCCTCAGAAAGAAAGATGGAAGTACACAGACGGCAACCATTCATCAACTAACGGAGGCAGCGTGGAAACTGCTGGACGTCGGGAAGGTCCGTTTTCAATTGGTAGTCTGTCGCTTCATACAGTAGATCTCTTTGAAGGGGTGCTTTAAGTGTCTCCTATATGGACATCTGGCTGAAACATATACTAATGCGGTTGATCGGTATGTGAGGAAAACGGTCATATTTCCCGGAAAGCTGCATTTTGTTCGATTTAAACACGGCGAACATCGCAGGCATTCTGCCAGAAGCCGTAAGTGTGGAGGGAAAATGCGGTTGATCCAAATCAGAATCAATCACTGTAGGGTTGCTCAAGACCCACGAATCGCAGAGTCAAGTGGGTATAATAAGCGAACCCTCTAGAACCCTTAACAATAATGTATGAGTAGCGGATCCTGCAGGTGGGGGCGGGTTTGTGGGCATGCAGTATGAGGCGAACCACAACTGGGTTTGTATGGACAAACATGGAAGACATTTATGTCTACAGCTGATATGTATATCCAAGCATGTGTGGAGTTGCCAAATCTCCCATCAGGCGCGTCCCTTCGTGCGGATAAGGGAATGCTCGGCGAATGTGTCATGGCCATGCACATGCACGCATCCGGAGATGTGCGTGTATGGGCAAGTTCATGCGCAGGCCGGGTAGGTGGGAAGTAAACGCCCACCCGTGGATAAAAATTGGCTATGGAAAGGATACCCAGAAATAAAACCAAACATGAAGGAGCAGCAGAAGAATGAAGTTACGGTGCAGCGCTTCGGAAACCCAGTGCCGGCGGTTTTTGGGAGTGAGCAAGCGGGCTCCCGGCCGTCGATATCCAACGACCGCAGTGCCTCAGTAGTGGGAACCTTGGCTACTGCGGCATCTAATGTTACAAGCGTACAGGAGGAACTTGAACTGGCTTCAGTGATGGATCCGTTCAGAAGGAGCTCGATTTTTCGCAGATCCCCTCCCACAGGGGCACAAGCCCCCACGATCGCTACCCCCAGTGGGAAGCGTATAGCGGGAGTCTTCGATGAGGAAGAATCACTGACGCCGATTCACCCGAGCGATGTTTTGGGCAATGATCAGTCTGGAGCTGCCTTTACTGCCCTCGGTAAAAAGATCATGGAGCTGTGTGAGTTTATAAAGGAGCGCAGGAACATTCACCAAAATATAAGGGCCATGATAAGAGGCATCCGTTTGACGTACGGCAAAGCCCAGGATGAACGAGTAGGGAAGTCGCCGATTGAAAAGGTGGACCAGGCAACTCAAGTAACGCCGGTTCAAAACACAAAAGGGGAGAAACCGGGGAAGAGGCTGCGCGAGAAGTTGAATGACTCAACAGGCCAGCAAACCCCGAAAAGAAAAAAGGACTCAACTCCCAAAAAGGCGAAGTTCATGAAAAGTACGTCTGAAGCTACCAGGGAAAATACTGCAGTGGCTACCACGAGAAAAGGGATCGAACCTTCAAACGCGGATGCGGAAGCTTGGAGGAAGGTAGAACCCCGGAAAAGAAATTATCGGAGGAAGATTAGACCGGAGGTGATTTTCATTTCCAAACGGGGCGAAGGGTCATACGCCGACATTCTCAGGAAAGTGAAGGCAGACCCCAAACTCACCAATTTGGGAGACAACGTCAGCCGTATTAGACGGTCGCAGAAGGGAGATCTTATGTTGGAACTTAAGAAATCCAAGGATGTAACCGCGGACAAATTCTTAAGCCAAATCGGAAAGACTTTAGGGCAGGAAGCCGATATAAGAGCTAGCAGGCCGAAGATCACTATAATCTGCAAAGATATAGATGAAATCATGACGAAGGAGGAGGTTCGCGAAGCTTTGGAGAAACAGTTCGATCTTTCCGGAATACAAGAGTCAGTGGTGAAAACGCTAAGGAAAGCCTATGGGGGAACACAAACCGCCATCATCAGCCTACCAGTGGAGAACGCACTCAAACTGTTAGTAGCAGGGAGAGTGAGAATAGGCTGGGTTATGTGTCGCCTTGAGGAACAGGTGGCGTTAAAACGGTGCTTTAGATGCCTTGGCTTTGGTCACATTGCGATGTCATGCACTAACCCAAATGACAGGTCAAAGCAATGCAGGAGATGCGGAGTGGAAGGCCACATCAGCAAGGACTGCGGAGCTGACCCAAATTGTCTACTGTGCAAAGGAAAGGAGGGTGTGGACCATCGGCACATTGCGGGCAGCAGCGAGTGCCCGGAATACAGGAGAGCCCTTAGCAAAAATCGCAGATGAGGTTGATACAAATCAACCTCAACCACTGCGAGGCGGCGCAGGATCTACTCGCGCAAACCATCCGCAAGAAAAACATCGATGTGGCCATACTAAGTGAACCATACCGAAACCGCGGTGGTAGCGTTTGGGCCAAAGACCAAACGGGCCAAGCAGCGCTGTGGACTTGTGGAGAACAAGCCTTCCAGGAAATAATGGAGAACCCGGAGGAGGGCTTCATCAGAGCGAAGGTGAAGGGCATCCACATCTACAGCTGCTATGCTCCACCCAGCGCTACACTCGTTGAGTATGAGCGGGGCGATTTCAATGCGTGGGCTCTTGATTGGGGCAGCCGGATAACTAATGTCAGGGGACGTGTTCTCCTCGAAGCATTCGCGGAGCTGGACGTGGTACTGGCGAATGTTGGGTCTTCGTACACTTTGCGGGGAAGGGGCCTGGGATCTATAGTGGACCTGACATACGTGAGTGCCACTTTAGCCAGTAAAATCGCTTGGCATGTCAGTGAGGACTATACTCACAGCGACCACCAGGCAATCTGTATAGAGATCAAGGGCGGATCGAGCTCGAAAAAGAGTTTTCGCAGAATGCCGGGTGGTATGCTTGGCTGGACAGTGAAAGCTTTCGAGGGGGACACGTTTTCCACGGATCTCAAATCCGACATGTCCCTGAATGGTACGGCTGGAGAGAAAGCCACCCAGATCACTCGATGGGTGACGGAAGCATGCGATGCTACTATGCCCAGAAGGCGATTGCTCCCCAGTAGGCAACCCAACTACTGATGGAACAACGAAATCGCAAGTTTGCGAGCCGCATGTTTTCGGGCAAGGAGGCTTTGCCAGAGGCTCAGGGGAAAACCCGGTGGCGACGGTCGAGAGGATGCACACAAGCAATTGCGTGGCCGCCTAAAGGAAGCCATTCGGAGGAGCAAAAAGAACTGCTTCAAACAGCTGTGCGACCATGCCGACATAAACCCTTGGGGCGAGGCTTACAGAGTGGTGATGAAAAGTCTGCGGAAATCACCCCAGGTGACCTGCCTCCTGAAACAGATTGTTACCACTCTGTTCCCTCACCACGAAAATAGGGGAAGGCAAATTTTTGTCCAGCTAAATGACGGCATAATACCGCCTGTAACTGTGGAGGAGCTGCGGGAAATATGTGGTAGGTTCGGTGACAACAAGGCCCCAGGGTTGGATGGCATACCCAACCGAGCTTTGAAACTGGCAGTGAAGACTAGGCGAGGCGTGCCTAAAAGAAGGAATATTCCCTGCCCAGTGGAAAAAGCAAAAGTTGGTGTTGCTTCCGAAGCCTGGCAAGCCGTCGTACCGTCCTATCTGCCTGTTGGATACAATTGGGAAGATGATGGAGAGAGTCATCTACAACAGACTCCTGCCCATCGTCGAAGCCAGCAATGGTTTGTCGGAACGCCAGTTTGGTTTCCGTCGCGCCCACTCTACGGTGGACGCAATTGGCATGGTGGTAAACCTGGCAAAAGGTGCACAGATTTCTGGCGGCTGCTGTGCCGTGGTGGCGTTGGATGTCAAAAACGCATTCAACTCGGCCAACTGGAATAGAATTAAACGGGCGTTGGCCGACATAGGTGTCCCCGGATACTTAGCGAATTTGGTGGAAAACTACCTCTCAGAGAGGACTCTCTGGTACGCGACGGATGAGGGCCCCAAAGAGTACATTGTCACAGCCGGGGTACCACAGGGATCGGTACTTGGTCCCCTGTTGTGGAATATCATGTATTATATAATGGGGTGCTTGCTCTTCCCGTCCCAGAGGGGACTACGATTGTCGGCTTTGTTGATGACCTAGTTGTGGTTGTTGCAGCAAAACACCCAGAAGATGTGGAGGTTTACGCAACAGAAACAGTAAGAGCGGTGAAGTCCTGGCTAGAAAAGGCCGGGCTGACCTTGGCGCACGCGAAGACGGAGCGGTCTTAATAACGAAATGCAGGAAAAATAACACTGTCTGGAGGTCGGTGGACATACGGTCGTATCAAAGCCGGCTATCAAATACCTGGGGGTAATAATTGACACCAAATTGAGTTTTAGGGAACACCTAGAGTATGCATGCCAAAAGGCAGCCAGTGCCACCACGGCACTTGCAAAAATGTTGCCAAATATTGGTGGACCGAAACATTGCCGGAGGTTGGTGCTAGCCGGAGTGGTGCGCTCCATCCTGCTCTACTCGTCGCCTGTGTGGGCAGAGGCGCTTGCAAACTCTCAGAGACGGAAGCAGGTGAACTCGGTTTACCGGCGGATGGCTTTGAGGGTTTGTAGTGTTTTTAGAACCACATCAGATGAGGCAGTATTGGTGGTGGCAGGCATGATCCCGGTTGACATTCTGGCCAAAGAAATGAGTGTCCTGCACAATGCAAGACATATGGAGGGGCATGCACAGCGTAGAAATGCGGCAAGGTCAGAGTCGCTTGATCTCTGGCAACGCAGATGGGACGAGTCTACGAAAGGTCGGTAGACGCACAGGCTCATTCCCAACATTAGGGTGTGGCTTGAGCGAAAACATCGGGAGACCAACTACCACATTACCCAGTTCCTCACGGGACACGGTGGTTGCTACAGGCAGTATCTGCACCGCTTTGGGTTGGATGATTCTCCGAACTGTCCCAGATGCGATGGCATACCAGAGGATCCAGAGCATCTGATGTTTCACTGCCCACGATTTGCGATGGGGAGAAGGAGCTTAAACCAGGTGCTGGGCAGGAGCGGGACCGCGGAGATCTTGGTTACTGAGATGCTGGAGTCCGAGGAGAAGTGGCTTGCGGTTGGCTCCGCAATCATCGAAATGCAAGAGGAGTTGCTGAAGGAACAAAGAAGGAGGAAAGCTGCAAATAGGAGAAGGACGAGTGCCTAAGAGCAAACCTACCCCGCGAAGTAATACCTCAATGGTGGTCCCGCGGGGCTGGGGCTGGAGAGACCGGGGGTGGTTTTTAGTGGGTGTGAATCCCACACGCGCCCGCTGTAGTTCCGGCGTTGGGGCGGCAGAGCTGCGGCGGACGTGTCTTTCTAAGATCTGCCACCTCCGTGTACGCACAAAAAAAAACCTGACTATGACTAAATTCGAGGATATGTTGGAAGGTTTGGGTTCGGAAGTGGACTGACAGAGATCAGAAGTCATTTCCAGTGACTTTAATGAATGGGCCACAGATTAGGCAAGTTTACCAACGAATGCAAGATGACATTGCTTTTTAAAGCCCTTCACGGAGTTATATATCATATTAGCTAGCGACTGGCAGGTTAACATTTAGAGGGAGGGAAGATTCGGTTCGGTGGTGTATGTTAATTTTGTTACTTTTTTACTAGCTCGTAATATGTCCTGAAAGCTAGCGAACACTGTGAGAATACGTCAGTGATCAACAGGTAATGGTTTTTGACTTAAAGAAGAAGTCAAGCGGTTGGAGACCTGCACATCCAATAATTTAGTGAGCACCAGGTAGGCTTGCGAAAACAATTGACAAGGTTTGAACCATCAAGTCACCAGGCTTATCAAAAATTGCGAAGGCCTTAGTACGACATCTACTTTGGAGCCATTGTATCCGCGGGGGTTCTACAAGGATCTAGGCTGGGACCACTATTGCGGAATATGACAAACAAGGACAAGTAAACAGGCAGGGGGGAAGGTGGTAGACGAAAAACAAAAATTATAAAGGGCCCAGAATAGATTCCTGTGGGACGTCAGAAGAGGGGGAGGAGGAACGATTGTGCAGCTATCAGAAGAGAGGCGGCAGGATCGTTTAGAAAGCTAATAGGCTAACCGTGAAATATTTAGCATGGCAACGCTAAGAGAGGAGAGTTTGTTCAGAAGTATTTTACGAATTACTATATCCAACGCCTTATCCAAATCAGTATATGCTCGATAGTATGCACTTCCTTCAGTGAATTTAGGCTTTTGGCCACAAAGTTGGCAAAATTGGTCAGGTTGGGGCAGTGCAACTACTCGTAACAAAAACCATGTTGCGCTTTCACTATGACGTTGTCAAAGTGGACGGACAACCAGTCGTTGACTGATCTTTGCAAGACTTTGGGACAGAGGGACAAGAGGCGAAATGGGGTAATTCTCAGCAAGAACGCGATCGTCATTTTTGTGAATGGAGATGATGAGAAATTCTTTCCATAGACTAGAAAAGTGGTTCTCTCTGAGGCTCTTGCTGAAAATAATTGAAAGGGCAAAAAGAGATCGATTGGCCAATTTTAAGCAAAGAGACGTTTAGTAGACCGTCTTATCCAGGGCTAATAGTGTTGTCAAGCTTGCAAATGAGGTCTTCCACAAGGAGAGGAGTAAGGGAGGATGGTACGAGATGCAGAGCAGGTTGCATGCAGTAGCAGGAGAGAAAAGGAGGGAAGGGGAGGGAACATAGAGCGAGGAAAACTAGCGACAGAGGAAATCACAAGATAATTGGGGAGAGTTAGCAGATGAGCCAGAGGATTGAATGAAAGGAAGAGATAGCTTGCGCAACTGCAGAAGTTCCGAATGTAGTACCAGATTGCTTTGAGGTTTCCGCGTTCCAATAATTCTTCAACACTTGCCAGATACTCCAATCTGGGCTTAAGTAATAAGGATTTGACTGAGGTACGCAGAGTTTTACAGAATACTAAGTCAGTATGGTTTCCAGAGGACAGGAACTTCTTACTGGCAGTGAGTTTTTAACGAAGTTTTTTGTGGTATTTAGTGGCTATCCAGACAGGGTTAGAACATAGGGACTTAAGAGGGTCTGGACCGTAAGAAGGGTGAATGATACATAAAGTGCTGAGTGGTTGGTCAAAGAGGAGCGAAGCCCAGTTGATTGTCACTAGAGCTAAGTTCAAACCTTCGAAGTTTGCCTTAGGAAATATAAACTCGGAACGGAAGTCCTGCGGTGATTGTCGTTGTAAAACATCTCGCGGACGTGGAGTTGTATCCATTCATGTTATAAAGAATTGACAAGAAATGCAGGAAGGAAGGTAAAGGAAGTCGCTGAACGTATCAGAATTGGAAACCACATCATTACTTGAAAACCAGTACTTAAATGCCTTTGAGTGATGATAAAAAGGGAGTAAAGTTCAAGCAGCATTTACAATATGTTTGCATTAAGGTGCCCAATGTTAGTATGGCCCTGGCAAGGATGATGTCAAATGTCGGGAACCCACGATGCAGACGTTGCAGCTAGAGTAATGGGTTCTATACTGCTTTGAAAATGGGTGCAAAAGGGTCAGTGAGTCCATCTGTATCGGTTTAAACTGAATAGCTCACTATACCTTCCTAGCTACGATGGTATTCCATAGGAACCGGAGCGTGTCTTCTTCTATTGTCCTGAATTGACAGAGGTAGGGAAGAGTCTACAGGAGACATTGAGAAGAACACTAGCACTGGAAAGAGTAATTGGAGAAATACCAGAAGTAGTGGAGGGTGCAGAGATGCAGAAGGAGCATGTTGGAGTCATATCCATCCCGCGATGTAATACTTTGTGGCTTTCCCGCTGGGAAGAAGACAGGAGTTTGAGTGGTTAAAAGTGCCAACAGCTGGGCCACCTCCCGAACCTAAATGGATTGCCATAACTTATAACTTAATTTATTTATTTATTACTAACGAACAATAAACAGAGTGAATTCCAGTTACTGCCCTCTGAAGGAGGAGAAATTAGGAACCTTAACCTTAAAACCACTGAAAGAAGAGAAGTTTACGGGACCAAGCTGTTGTGCACTATAACTTCGACAAAATCGAAAGATTGAGGAATAGAAATAGACTCTGAGGTCCGCAGAGGGCGCACTGAAAATGTTTGGATTACGGTGATTTCGATAGAGATGGCGCAGTCCATCAGGCCCGAGGAAAGTTTGAAAAATATGCATAAGTTCTACACTGTTGTAGGAAGGGGCCCCGAATAAATACCTGTGAGACGCCAGAGGAAGGAAGAAGGGATGGGATATGCAAACATCAAAAGAGACGCGCCGCAATTCTCGAGTTGAAAGTGATCGCCACTTTTTTGAATAGGAATGATGAGAGCTTCTTTCCATAAGCCAGGAAAGTTTTTGTCTTCGAGGCTCTTGCAGAAACTAATCGAGAGGGAAAGGTAGATGGACTGGTCAGTTTTATGCAGAAAAGGAGGTTTGCTAGACCGTCGTATCCAGGGCCGACATTGGTGCAAAGTGGAAGAAGGAAATAGTTGGGCGTGACTGTGGGCTTTGTGAATGTGGTACCACATTGGTTTGAAGTTCCCGCACTCCACTGAGTTTTTTGGCCAAATACTCCAATCTGGGCTTCAGTGTCAAAGATTTTACCGGAGTAGATAGAGTTTTGAGTAAAATCAAGTCGGCATGGATTTCAGAGGACAGGAACTTCTTACTAGCACTGAGCTTTTGGCGAAGTTTCTTGTGGTATTCAGTGGTGAAACACGCAGGGTAAAAGCGTAGGGACTTAGGAGAGGATTGGCCGTAAAAGGGACGAAGATCAGATAAACTGATACATAAGGTCCTGAGTGCTTAGTCACACGTTAATGGCGAGAGGAATGATGCCCAGTGGATTGTCTCTAGAGTTGAGTTCAGGCGCTCGATTGCTTTACGAAAATTAACCTTGATTGGCTTGCCCGCGATAGGGATAGAAGTTGGATGAGCTGAGCATGAAGCTCAAAATGATGCACGTCAGGAGCAACGTAAGAGAAGAGAAGACAAAATCAAGAATATAATTTAAGTGATTTCTCGAAAGGTTAAATTTGGAAGCGACACAGGCGTTCATGAAAATGGATAAAAGAATTGAAATGTAGGAAGAGTTATTAAAGAAGGAAGGAAGGCCGGGAGCAATAGGCCAAGAGAGCATCGAAAGGTTGCAGTCGCCACAAAGGATAAAAGTGAGGGAAGCGAACATAGCGGTTAGACGTCTGACAATCAATCGAGGTAATCTTCATACCGACAAGGAGGCTGAGATAGATAAAATATGCGCAGGATATGATAAAGGGGTATACGTTTGGCGAGATGACTCATATAGGAATCATAGGTAGAGGAGGAGGAGAAGGAATGGATTATTCCGATTCTGACAAGGGACTTAACAGCCATTAGCGCACCTTCGCCGGTTAACTTGCCAACTTAACATACAGAAAACGTGATGTTAAAAAGCTAAGACAGATAACTTGAAGCTTAACAGCTTCGTCTTTAGATCCTTAATATTTTGGTAAATGATATTAAATTATTCAAGCTCGACGAAGCAGGCGGTAGGGCTAGACATTTTTTAGAAACATGGTCCTCGTATATGGCACTTCTTGCGGGTAAAAGGAAAATTGGGCGATAGTGCCAAAATCGTGAGGATATGTTACTTTCAAGGAAGCTATCACTCCATCTGGAGAGCCGTCCTTCGTGAGTTTCACGCACGAAAGAGGGGACAGAGTAGAATTGGCCTTGTTTCTGATGTAGGCCAGAATATCGTCGAAGTGGTGGAATAAGCTAGCTTCAACACGAATAGTTATTTGGGTGGCGAGGCAAGGTACCGCTGGCAGGAGCGACATGAGGTCGGGGTGACAGCGGGTGCGGACTGCGATTCAGCGGTGACAGGCGTCGATGAGGCGACAGTGCAACGAGGGTTGGACGAGCTGGGATGGCCGCCATGAATTGGTGAAAATTCGCCCTTTAAACTTAAATCAAAGGGATTAAGCATTTCTATAGCAAGCTTCCTCTAAGCACAAGAGGAGTACACCCTGATTAAGATGAGCATATTCCTTCTGCAAGAATTCGATCATGTGTGGATACCCTAAATTCCTATTATAGACACATACCAGCATCATCAAAGCCAGAAATTCGCCACAAAACAGAAAACGGCAGCATCCTCGGAATTTGATTTAATAAGTCGCCCGGCCTTAACTAACTAACTAACTGCCGTCCGCCGAAGTGTGGAGTTATTGCAGGAAAGATTGCAAGACTTTTTGTCTGCCAATGCCGGGATGTTTGCCGAATGTCGCGATGCTGAGACGTTGATAGCGTTGATTTGTCGCTTCGCGCCGTTGATGATGGAATTTTTGTCATTAGGAGCATGCCATGAATGAACTATAAGTTGCAACCATTAATTTTTATTTGCCATTGTACTGGGTCGACTATTTCTATTTCTTTTGAGCCCCAAGGATGAGCCCGTTTTTCGGTCTTAACCAGCTCAAGGGGACTCCAGTTGGATGATCCTGCAAAACAACTAATTGATTGCGATTTAATTATCCCAAGTTTTGGACTCCTTCCGAGAAATTCCGATGTGCTTGCATGTTGTGCACGGAACAACCGATCCTGTCGGCTCCTGCTCTAAACTTTTGAACTTTCTCCGGGCCACTTCCTAAACTGGAAAACATTGTTTCCAGCAAATTACCCAAGTCATTTTCATATGTGTACGTACACACACATATGGTTTCCTCATAATTTTGTTGAAATTCGTCGTCACTATAAAGCAAATTATTCTATTTTCCGACGAATGAATCTGAGATAGAGGAGAGAGCCCCACTACGTGTGCGTTGTAGGCAATATTATGTGAGCACAATGCAATGCATTGGTCAAAGACTTATCAAATGAAAGGCTCTTCAGAAACACGTCTGCCAGAGTTGTTTCCCATATCCAACTCCTCGTCGCTGAGATGTATCCTTTGATTATGAAGCCAAGTACAAAGCTTGTTTCTGGCTCACATGTTTTAATTGCATAGCACACATGAAACCGCCTTTGGGCTTTGTTATGCCAGTCCCCCCCCCCCTGCTTCGTCCAAGTGCTTTCCGCCCCTGAATGGGTCGTTGTTGCTGCTTAACTGAGGGGGTGCATTGGCCAGGATTCAGAGCTCGTCCCCGGCGTGGAAGGTACAGCTCCGTCGACTCGACAAGTGCACGACAGATAGAGGTACCCGGTCCCGGCGCCCACTGGCAACAGAGACACGAGGGGATTCCAACAAAAGTTTACGCCATTTAATGAAGTTGAACCCTAGTTATGATATAATTGTTTCCTCAAGCCTCGTAAGAGCATTTTGTGGCATCACTCAACGTGCCGTAATTACCAAACTTTAAAGTTGGAAGTTCAGCCCGAATCTCCCTTTTGTTGGCGCTTTTACATGCGGTGTGTCATCCTCTCTAAGTCTAAATGAAAACGGGGAAGGGCAATAAGCGGCGAGGATTAGAGTTTATTGACTTATGGTCATGTGATGCGTTCAACTAATTTCTTTGGGTTTTTAGATGAACTTTTCATAATTTTGGAAACGAAGTGGAGCACATCCCTATCCTTTTCACCCCCAAGATGTGCAACTTCCGCAGCTTCTAGCCGAATAAATAACTGAGCCGAAAGTTTATGTTAAACAAACAAATACCGCCCAAGTGTGTCAAGTCACGAAGAAATGCAACAAACTTTGAATAATTCAATGCATTTGGACGATCTCCACTTTTCTTCTGAACATTGCAATCAGCCGTGCCTCTCACTGAGCAGGATTCCCGTCACATTCTCGAGGACGCTGGCTCTTCATCAATTATGAACGAGTCCTGCACTTGGACACTTCACTTTATGCATCGTCCGACAACATCATTTTCATCTTGTTCTCGACATTTTCGATGTCTCAGACGCCAATCAATTATTCATTAATCGGAAAATTCACATGTCTTGAACGCTTAAGTGTCCTGGCATCGCTTCACTGCTCCCGGCAACTTTTCTTTATTTAGTCCTTCGGATGACAGAACATTTAGTGCCACTTATCGCTTCTCTCGATGGACTTTGGCAACTTCTAGAAGAAGGAATTGAAGGAACTGCACATTGTTGAGGAAATTAAATGCGAATAGCTTAAGGATATGAAAAGAATATTCACATGAACAATTCGGAAGCTTACATTACTTCAATTTGTCATAGGATATGATCCTTTTCCTTTAATGAATTGTTTTTCCTAATGAGCAAGATATCCAGCGGAATTAAGCTGTAATTTTCCATTCAGATTAGGAATGAAATCTGTTTGCTTCTTCCGCATGTTGTTCTCTGACTTTCCAACTACCTAAAAGGTTTCAGGGACCAAACTACTTCGTTAGCTTAAATACTTTTTTAGACCCCTAATTTCCCTTCCAACAACCGATGGTCCTTAGTTACGATATACAGATTTCTTTCACAGATTTTTCCGGTGACAAAGTGTCTTAGACTCCTGTCAAGGTTTCCATAATTCCATTGAAACTGCCTTAGAGGCCAGCTTTTCCAAAACTTCAACACCATTTCAGTCCTCTCACCTGAAAGCCAGCGAAAACACCTTTGGCACAAAAAATGCTCAGTAGTCCCTCTTATACTGTTCAACCAAATGGAGGCCAAATGATGGTAGCGATCCTTGTTTACTTCCAAGCAATGCCGACTTACAATTCGTAGTTGGTAGCCCGGGATGACCACCACTCAGCCTGGAAGTAAACTAACGTGAGCGGCACGATTACGACCCGACACACATGGTTTGGCAAATAATTCGGAATAGAACACCTTTGAGCTTAGTCCTCTGGCATCCTTTTGCTAGTCACCAGAGTGACTTCTCATGGAAACTAGTCTCAGACTAATGTTACAGTTGCTTCCGCCCTGATAATAATTTTAACAGTGTTGCGGACTATGACATTATTAAGCTGGGTGTGCGGGGTGTTGAGATAGATTTCTGACTAGAGCCTGATCCTGGCTCTGAACAGAAATTCCCATAAGGATCTGTGTAAACCCTAGCGAAACCTCCCTGCCTGCATAGACAATTACGGGAATCATTTAAGGTGGAGGCGGAGATAGCGGCTTGTAGCTGAACCCATGACACAATGATAATAACTACAACAATTACGACGACACAACCGGTAAATTTCTTTCTAAAAAGCGTAAGGCTATGCCGGTTACCTACTGGAAACGTAGAAAGGCCCAATGTTCTACTGGAATAGGGGACTAGTAGTGGGAGAGTGACTAGCACCGTGGAAGGTAAACGTCTTAGGGGTCAAAAAAAAAGACGCCATCGAACTCGAGTTCGGAAACAGAGCTACGAGGAGAAATGGCAATCCCCAAACTGCGTGATACTTCCATGTTGGTAAAAAAGTTTAATAAACTCGATTACCAAACGGAAGCCTAAGTCACCTTCCTAAGAGGAGGAACCTTATCCGTAAACCAAGTGCAGTGGAAAAAAGCAACTCAAAAGGTGTTGGACAGTCTTACGGAAATTAAAGGCTGCTACGATCGCCCAGTCAAACAGCTCTCTAGATGTCAAAATGGCACAGTGGAGATGGAGGAGCTCCTGGATCGTATTACAAACCAACAAAGCTCCTGGAAGACCGCTCAAAGAAGAGAGGAGAAGAGAGGTAAAAGCAGATCTCTAGCACTGTCCCCGGTTAGGCAAAACGTGGTGCCCTCAACCAGCCAGAAGAAGAACAGACAAATGATAAAAGGAGACGAGCGGAAAAAAGTGTAGATCTATTAGACGAAGACGGCTTTACGGTTTCTTACCAGGCAACATCTGACGATTTGCCACTGCCCTTGTAAGAAATCGTAAAGCCGTCTTCGCCTAATATTTTTAAAGTTTGGGTGCTAAGCCCTAATCGAGGGGTCCGTGGACCAAAAAAGAGGGAATCAGTTGCTCCCCATTTTTCTGGTCCGCCATCAAGTGGATGCGGATTTAGGACCCTCCAATCCTTGAAAAGTATGTTCAGCTCTGGCCAAGCTTTGGTCCAAAATATGGGGGGATATAATTGGTTCTGCAAATTATATAAAGCCGCTTCGGTCACGCTGCTCCCAGGGCAGAGGTGAGGCAGTGTCTGACGATTTGCCCCTGCCCTAGTAAGAAACCCTAAAACTTCTTTGCCTAATATTTTTGAAGTTTGGGAACTAAGCCCCAAGCCGAGGGGTCCGTGGACCAAAAAAAGAGGGAGTAACTTGCTCCCCATTTGCTCCGGTGTGCCATCAAGTGGATGCGGGCTTTGGACCCATAATCCTTAAAAAAGTGTAGATCTGCTACCTGTGCCACAAGATGCAAAAAGAATTCGGCGAGAAAAGACGATAACCAACCTGATCAAGCATCGTTGAAAAAAGACGAACATGCAGAAATACTGCAACGTAAGTTGGATGTCAACGGCAGTGACTCCACTGAAGCAAGTTGAAAGATCTTTCCTAAGAAGTTTTTCGAGATATCCTCAGCAACGTCAAACCAGAAGACACTGAGATAGACGTCTGAATTATCTGGTGGTATAATTGTTGAGTTTGGGTCGAAGACTACAAGAAGAATGCGTTCAGCAAGCCAGTACAGAGCATTCTGGTCACGAAAGCAGTAGTTTCCTGCCTACAGCTTATATGTAATATTGCAATAAAGGATCTGGACTGTCTCGCGAACAAAGAAAGCTGAGAAGACAGCGAACCAGCTTCTTCGGGGTTTGCAATGGGCAGGACAAAGGCATTTAATGCTACAAGTGTGGAGAATATGGGTCTAAAGCAAAGGCTTGGGAGTGATAAAAATGTTGGGTTGTTTATAAGGATCGCGATTTGCAAAAGAAGACACGAATCATGTTCTCGAGTCCGAGCGGAGAGTAATAAGTAAAGCACCATGATCCTGCAAACGATCATTCACTGGGGCGCAACTGCCCATCAGAATACTAACTGGTTTCTCCGACATAGGAGCTAGTCACCATGGCATGCCGATATGTTTGATACTGCTGTCATCTGGGGGTGAGAGTCACGGTCAGCATGCGAGTCTGGGGTCATGGCCGAGGAGATATACCAAACAAACCTGTGACCATTTTTTGGAATTGGCTCGGTGTATTAGGGGACGAAATTCGGAACACTGAAGCCAGATTTTTAGTTGGAGGAGTGTTCGGATGGGACTTGGTGCAACCATACTCTCGGGGCAAACAAATTTTTGAGATGCCCACCAGGACGGCGCTCACTTTTCTAAACATCGGTAGCATTCTAACATTCCGACATCCAGGTTGTGATACCCCTATTCCTAACGTAACCTTTGCGATCGAATCCTTAGTGTCAGCGATGCAATGATAAACGGTATTGGCAGATTTCATCCACCGGAAATCAGTAATATATTTCCTTCAAAGTGATGTCCTTGTACAGTACAAAAGTTCGGCAGGTGAAACTTCAGGAAAATCGATGTTGGCAAATTTGCCGAAGTTTTCGAAAGAGAGGCTACAACACCAGGACGTGGTTAAGCGAACTGTGACTGAATCATTAGTGATGATTGATTGGATGTATTTGCACCAAAAAAGAGACTTCTTCACGGGACGTCACTTAGATACTAGTGAACGATTTAAATTACAAGGATCTGCCTTAGACTTCGGCCTATTGCATAGCTCGCAAGGGGCCAAGATGAGGCAGCCGTTAAATCCGTAGAA
The DNA here is from genome assembly GCF_905115235.1 of Hermetia illucens. NCBI lineage: Eukaryota > Metazoa > Arthropoda > Insecta > Diptera > Stratiomyidae > Hermetia > Hermetia illucens. The sequence continues at coordinate 219,183,609 of NC_051849.1, forward strand.
TACATGGAAACAAAACGGTACTCTGCGTCGAAGAATCATGCTAGTTAGTATCATTAACAGAGACCTGCAAGAACCCGGGTATAAGATGGTTACCAAAAAATCTATAACCAGCGATCACCCAAGTTAATAGAAGTAGTGAAGATAGATGAGATCGTGCCATCTAGACGGTCATGAAGGACAAAGGCACCTGCATCAGAGGGTATTACCGGCGAAATGCTGAAACTTCCAATCAACTATAAGCCGGGCGTGGTACTCAGCGCGTTCAACGCATGTTTGATAGCGGCCGTTTTTCTCTCCCGCTAGCTCGTGCTAATAAGCAGAAGCAAAAACGACCCAAAAGTGCCGTCACCGCAGCGTCCTTTTAGTATATTGGGAAAACAGCTAAGATCAATGCGATTGATGAGGTAGTCCAATCAGTGGGACACTATGAGCCAGCATTCACGGTCTGCTGAAATGAGCTTTAACTCCTCGCCAGGCTCTCCAAGGACCCTATCTTCCTCCTCTACCATCCTGTGCCAATTGTCAATTCCGTTTATCGATCCGCTTCCATAATTCCGCCCTTAGCCAGATCTCGTGGCGTTCTTCCGGGACATGATCGACGACCTGCGTTACGATCGAGAAAAGAGCATTTTTGATGGCAGCCTAATTCTCTTCGATATTTTCAAGCAAGTTACTCATGGTTATCTGTATCTGATCAGCAAGATAGCTCTCAAACTATCGAACGAAAGTAGGACCATATTACCGACTGATCTTGAACTTAGAGGATTGCAACTCCTAAACCCTGCGGGAAGTCGGGGATGCAATACGCAAGGGACATAAATCGACCATTAGATGGTGATCCATTTGGAGACCAATATGAGCATCTCTCTCGTTAAACACATCCAGAAAACAAATTGGTCGATCTGATTGTTCGTAAGGTGTCTTTCAGCTGGAACCCAACCAACTTTATGACAACATTAATGCGCCACAATTGACGAGACGGTAGAGCTGCAGAAATCTATAAACGTCATGACATTATCGTTGCCGTCGCCAGGACCAAGTTTCCCCCATAATATGTGCAAGCAAGGTGTTGTCTTTTAGCTTTTAGGGATATTGAACTGGTGGACCTCGGCGCAAAACCGGGATGTTTGGAGTTCCTTATTAAGGCAGGCCTAGACCGGATACCGGTTGTTGCGCCGTTGATGATAATTATGAAGGTGTTGTCAGAATCCATCTTGGCATTCAGCTCAACTCATTCACATATAGGGAGCCTCTCCTGAACTGCGTGTAATTACTCATAGAAAGCGTCCTGCTCCACTATGTAGGAGGTCTCCGTTGTGCATAGTACTGTACAATTGTGGTGATCCTTAACCTGGACCAGCAGTGAGAAACTTGTCAAAAAATGGCTCCCACGTCAAGGACGCACTTGAGGTAACCGTCAGAAACAACCCGACATCGGATCCACGTCTGGTACCACTTGGCTTTCCGGGTGTACAAAAGCACATTGCCACAAGAGGGAGAAGAGCACTCACCAAAGTCCTACCATCTTATTCGCTTAGACCTAGAATAATCCGCCTATATCGCCGGAATTCTCACTCAAGTTGGAGTAAGCATCCTCAATGCCGCCCCCCTTCCATATGTAAATGATGTTTTGGCTCTTGCTGTACGCTTACTGAAAGAAGCTAAGTGCATATTGGAAATTATGAAGCAGTGCGTCAGCAGGTGGATCACTGAACATGGAATCCACTTACCTCTTGAGAAAACCGAAGTGGTCGTCTCAACCAAGGGGTTCTCCCTATCCAGGTTGGGAAAACCATGGTCTTGTCAAAGCGAGTGATGAAAAACCTCTGCATCACGATAGATACGGAGATGAGTTTCTTGAAGCAGATTCAGATTCAAAACACCGCAGAGAAGGCTAGCTAGAATGCTTGCGATTTGCCGGATGATGGCCAACGTCAGAGGTATCTTATCCCGTGCGGGTCGATTCCTTATGAGTACGGTTCATTCCGTCTTTCTGTACGATTCCGCAGTATGGTTTAGTGCTCTCCATCCCTAATGTATTTGCAACAGCGAGGACCTTTACGAGTTGCAACCGCCGAACGTACCGTCTTGGAAACACCAGTAATCGTGACAGCAGGAGTTATTACGACCGCTCTCCATGCTGTAGAGGGGAGGTCAATATTCCACAGAAAAACAGAGAGAAATAAGGCAGCGTTCCTTGTGAAGGGTGAGACCGCATCCTAGTAAAGAGAATCGAGGCGTAGATGGACCGCGTTTCTCACTAAAGACATGTCACCTCGTTTCGATGGAAATCACGATGAAGTTGACCTAACCTAACTTAGCCTACCTTCTCAGGGGATATGGGCATTTTAAGTCTTACTTAGACACAATCGGGAAATCCCGAACGCTTGACTGCATTTAGCGCAACGATGTGGTGGATAATGCTTGCCACCCTTTTTCAGAAAGTGGAAGCTCCTCCGCCGAAAAGGTGCCAAGTGTCTCCGGACAGGATAATTAAGGTTATGCTACAGAGCAAGGACAAGTTGAGCAAGGTGCCTTGTTATACTGAAGGCGTTCTTAAGGCAAAAGAAATGAAGATGAATAGGAGAGACAGAAGGGTAGCTGAGACTTTCTGAAACAAGGAGTGTATGCTGCACTAAATAGGCCTCGCCTGAGGTAATATATCAAACGATTCTCGGTGAGTGTTCCGTCTGAAACAGGAATGCGGAATATTCAGAAGAAGGTTTTTTTGTTCAAGCTGTCGCATCGTTTGATTATCAAAGCCTGATTAATTAATGTCTTCAGACAAGGTCCGTACATGAGATCCGGTGGCCTTGCTAGCAAATCAGGGTTACGGCGCAGATACCGCTGTTTAAACTTTTTCGAAAAAATATGACACTTTCCGGCCTAGACCCTCTAATTCATAAACCCATTTGCAGCTTCAATTCTTTTGTAATTGCTAATCATGAGTTTGAGCCGACGTAGCCTTCTTGATACCAAGTCTGTAGATGAATCCAAATTGTCAGCACTTGGGTTTTCCAGAACTCCTGAAAGATGACTTACCCCAACTCTAGTGCGGGTTATTTGAAGATATTTCTTTGGAAGCTAATTTCTCGAAATCATTTGGTTAGAGGCGGTTTTGCAAATAGTTGCTTATGGATAAGATTTTAACCTCACTGAGATAGGTTCAGCCATCTTTGTAGAAGAAACTTCTTTTGGCTAGGTAATCGAGGACATCCTTCCAATATTATGCTGAGATTGACTCCTGATTGAATGCTTTTTTACCTCCCGCTCTGGTCTTGATTCTCGAGATAGATACGCGTAGCTCATCGCTCTCGATCTGCCCCCTCTCAGCCTTTTGAACTGTAGTTATATCTTGCCTTTAAGTCTGATTTATACATAGTTTTAGGTTTTCTGCCTACCTCCTTAGAACATCCCAATTCTTTGCTTTTAAAATGGAGGCTCCTTGGTGAAATGTTCGCCTGGGTTCTATTATGAGCCCACAAAATATCCGAAGTTCTAGTCATCTCAACAAATGGAGTTAACTTGGTGATTTGCAGACTTATGTTAAATTTTTAATCCTCCACCTCGCCCCCCCCCCCCCCTTACATTCATTGACCCTTTTCCCTTTCCCTTTCCCTTAATGAATTGTTTTTCCTAATGAACAAGATATCCACCCCTAATCTAGATGTTTGCTTCTTCCGCCGGGTGTTCTTTGGCTTCCCAACTACCTAAAAGGTTTCAGGGACCAGACTACTTCCCTAGCTTGAATACTTTTTAAACCCCTAATTTCCCTTCCAACAATCGATGGTCCTTAGTTACGATATACAGATGTCTTTTGCAGACTTTTCTAGTGACAAAGTGTCCTAGGGTCCTGTCATGGCTGACATTGAGAACCAACAAATGTAACGTAATGGTCCCAATTTTTAGAGGAGCAGACGGCCTATTCGAAATTTCTTAACGACAGTTTCGGAAACTCCAATAGTGAGTGAGACCCCTGCCCTATTTATCCAGCCTCCCAGTTTACTACCTAGGGAGCTTTCCATAGTTGTATTGAAACCGCCTTAGAGGCCAGCTTTTCCAGAACTTCAACACCATTTCAGCCCTCTCACCTGAAGGCCAGAGGAAATACAGCAAAAAATGCTCAGTAGTCCCTCTTTTATTGTCCAACCAAATGGAGGCCAAATGATGGTAGCGATCCTCGTTTACTTCCGAGCAAAGCCAACTTACAATTCCTAGTTGGTAGCCCGAGATGACCAGCATTCAGCAGGAAGTAAACTGACGTGCCCGACAATGAGGACTCGTGATTTGATAAACGATTCGAAATAGGTTGCATTTGAGCTGAGAGTTTTGGCATTCTGTTACCAGTCACCAGATTGACTTCTTGTGGAAACCAGTAATTCTCTTTACAAGGAGCACAAAGCTACGGCAGTCAGTTATTGAAAAATAGAAAGGCCCAATGTCCGCTGGAATAGGTGACTAGTAGTCAGAGAGTGAGCAGTACCGTGGAAGGTAAATCACCTGATGGTCAAAAAGAGATTACCAAGCGGAAACGTAAGTCATCCTACCGGAGAGGGGGAGCTTCATTCGTGAAACAATTGTAGCGGAACAAATCTGTTCAAAAGGTGCGAGGCACTCTTACGGAAGTTGAAGGCTACTACCATCGCCCAGCTAAACATCTCTCAGGATGTCAAAAATGACAAAATGGAGATAGAGGAACTCCTGGACCTTACCACATCCCAACGAAACCCATGGAAGGGTGCAAAAGAAGGAGCCGAGGTAGAAACAAATCGTTGACACTATCCCTAACTAGCTAAATCGCGGGGCCCTCAATCCCCCAGAGGAGGAACAGATAAATGATAAAAGGAGACGAGTGGAAAACAGTATAGATCTGCCACCTGCGACGCAAGAAGCAAGAAGAATTTCGCGGTGCAGTAACTAAACAGATCAAGCATCGTTGGAAAAAGGTGAACATGAAGCAATACAGGAACGTAAGTTCGATGGCAGTTTCTCCACTGTAACAAAGTCGAAGTCAACTAGGACGGCAACATAAGCCCAAAAGCAAAAGAGAAAGATAAAGCACGGTCAGAAGCGGAGATGTTCCGCAGAAGTTCTTCAAGAAATCTGCAACAACGTCAAAACAGAAGACACTGGGGTAGACTTTAGGTCTGTCTGGCAGTAAACTTGTCGAGTTTGAATCGAAGGCTAACATTGAAGGCAGTACGGATCAGTGGTTTTCAGCCAAGAACCCATGTGCCGCCCCGAAATATAAGATCTGGGCTGTCTCGTGAAAAACAAGATGGTGAGGAAGCCGTAATGAAGGATTACAAAGAAGTGAGCAACCTCAGGGAGGAAGTTACATCTGTCAACTCCTCAGGATAAAAATTGTCCATTATCACCGTCCTTGGGAAGATAGCAAGCCAACTTCTTCAATGCTCGAAAATAAAGATCAGATGGATCATCTGAAAGTTAAGGCGAAGAGTAGTCGCGTCTCGCTGCTTTAAGTGCTGGGCCAAAAGGCACGTAGTCGGGGTTTGCAAAGGCACGCGTCAGAAATATGCTGTGTTCTTTTCAAGGATCGAGATGCTGGAGGAAGGCCTTGACCGTGCCAGGTCTTTAAAGAAGAGTTGCAAAACATCATGTGAGCAAACATGCATCGGAGTGCAACTGCCCATGATCTGATGGGACACATGGTACACGAAAGAAATGCTGACGGGTTGCCCTTCAGCAAGCAATACCGAGATAGGAGCTCACGGTCGTGGTATGTTGATATATCTGGTACTGCTGCCATCCGAAATATGGTCAACCTGCGAGGGCGAGGCCATGACTGAGGAGACAGTGTAGATTTATTGGGTTCGCTGTGTGCAAGTGACTTTTTTTCAAAGTTTACCTGACACGAAACTAATCTATCTCCACTTTTCGGAAAAGCTTCCGCGGGTTAGAGAACGAGATTCATGCTCGTGCTAAAAACCAAAAGCAAAAGCGACACAGAGGCGCCGTCAGCGCAGCCTTCTTTTAGTATGCTAGAGAAGTTGCTGGAGACGGCCATTAGCCAATTGCCACTAACGCAACACGTGTTGCTGGAGCTTTCTCACGAAAACAATATGTTCTTGAATAGGAGCGAATTGATGCGATTGATTAAGTAGTTCAAGCAGTGGGACTAATTTTGGTACACAATCGAGTGTCGAGAAGCGGTGGTCCTTGTGACGCTAGATGTGATAAACACCTTCAAGTCTGCGAGGTTTAGCGATATGTTCAATATACATGGTTGCCATTCACCCATCAGTTGGGCAACGCGCCACTGTACACGGCGCTTCGACTCCCCATAGGATTTCCCGAGGACCGTCACCATCCACCATCCACCTTTTGGTGTCGAGATAAAAGTTCGGATCTAGTGGTCTCAATGCGTCGAAGGACATCCAGTTTGGTGCCACAGTCAAGGGAAAGCGCGGTTCCTGGGTATACAAATTAATCAACGCCTTCGCCTATTATAGAGAGCGAAAGTGCCCTTGGTTTTGTTGGTGTTCATCTTCAGACCGGCACTGCTTGAACCTCTTTTAAAATCCAGAACCATTTGGTCAAGGTCCTACTTCAAAATGATTCTAAGGGTGTGGAACACAGCGGAAACCAATCTTTTCTCTATCAGTCAAGCTGTCAAATCGGCCCTTGATGCGTTCCATTTTTAAGATGATAGGGAGCACCTATATAACACTGCAATTGTCGCACTGAAGATGGGTGCCCTTCTTTGGAATCTTAACGATCGTCTCCTTTTTTGGTATCCGGGGAACGCCTCGAATTCCCAGGGTTCCGATATAAGTGAAAGAAGCAGATTTGCATAAACTGCAAGAGCTCTTATGCGAGGAGACTGTCAAGCTCGGTGGCTATACTTCGATTGAGTGCATTGATGGGAAGAGGCGGAAATTAACCAGATGTCAGACGGTTAGGAACCGTGGGGAAGTCTTCTTTTCCCCTCTTCAGCTGCACGTTATCGTGAACAAGGAGTCGAAAGCTAACATCCCTCACAGGATCATTGAAAGAGGCTGTAGAACCGCGCTTTGCTCTACAGTATACAGGAAGAACAGTCTATGATTAAGGTCTCATCGGAGGTACCTTAGGATGAACCCTTGGTCCGGACCTATTGGACACCTCATAGGATAATCAGCTGGGACTCGAGGTGCCTGATCGAGCCCATCTGATCGAATATGTAGATGATCCCTGACGCATGATGGAAAAACCTAAGTACATGTTGGGAATAATGATGCAGTAAGTCAGCAGATAGATCATTGAACATGGAATCCACCTAGCTCTAGAGAAAGCCGAAGTGGTCGTCCTGATCAAATCCCTCTATTCAAATTGGGGAAACCTGTGGAAGCTGGTGATGAAATACCTCAGAATCATGACACGGAGATGCGTTTCTTCAAACAGATTCAGAACACCGCAGAGAAGGTTGCCGCTAGAATGCTTGCATTTGCCGGCTGATGAGCAACTCCGGAGGTATCTTAACCTGTAGGTGTCGTTTCCCGATGAGTTCTGTTCACTTCGTCCTCCTATACGGTTCCGAAATATGGGCTAGTGCTCTCGGTACCCAGCTCAGTTCCAACAGCGAGGACCTTTGCGAGTTGCAACCGCCTATCGTACTGTTTTGGAGGCAGCAGCAATGGTGACAGCAGGAGTTATTCCGATCGCCCTCCACGATCAAGTTAGATTGCATGACATGCTCCCCGCGTGCTTCAGATGCCTGTGTTTTCATTATAGGGTGGGGGTCGCTGACTGTTAGGCTAAATACAACTTGTGCGTTCGTTGCTTGTAAAGTGGCCATTTGGCTTCATCCTGGAGACGAGGTGCACTGTCGGAAATGTGTGTTCCGGGGACTTCCTCGAACATATGCTGCGGTCGGTGCGGTGCCGTCGCTCACATTACTGCAGTCGAATGGCTAGTGCGGGCGGCACATGCTTGAGCACACCATTAGCGTCGCCATGTTGGAGGAACTCTGGTCGTTAAGGGCTGCGTCAGGGGCTTGCCTAAAGACATGCGGGTGTTCACTCCTAAGGGGTCTGTTGCCGATAATACGAGTCTAGATTGCGTCCGTGTTGAGTCTCACAGTTGAGTGGAGCTCTTGGGGTGTCAGTGATATTGACCTTACATGTGTGAATGTGGTAGGGAAGCCTTTTCTCCAGCCATGGAGGTTGCTGGAAGGCTGTAATCTTCTTCTTTTTCTTCAGCCTTTGTCCCGTTCACAAGCGGGGTCGGTTCGTCGTGATCGGCTTCGCCATTTGGCTCTATCGAATGTCTGATCTGGGTGCAATCTCGAGGCTTTCAAATCCCCATCCAGCGTATCAAGCCACCGTTGCTTAGGTCTTGTTGGAAGGCTGTAATGTTAGTAACCATACTCCTAATGGGATCGCGCTGGTCAATAGGGGTGAATATGAGAGTTTATTCTCCACATACGCCGACTCACTGGAATACACGTGAGTGTAACTGGGTGGAATATGTTGCTCGGATGAAGGAGTTAGCCGGCCGCTCTCCCCTCTCTGATTCGTGCTTTTGTCGGTAGATGAGACGGTTGAATTGCTAAATGAGTGGATGTATTCCGTAAACGATGATATTCTGAGGAAGCCCGAACGAAGGGCTCAAAAGCATGTCATGTAGTGGATAAAAGATCTTCGCAGTAAACGGAAGGAGGTCGGTCACATGAGGAAGAGATTCCAAAAGGCGCATCGTCAATGTGAAGTTAATCTGCTTGCTGATGTTGGTAAATTTAGACTCGCCTATAAGCGAGGTGTATCGTCTTATAAGGAGCTTCTGAAGCAGTCAAAAGAAGCAGACTGGAGGCGATTCGTCGGTAGCGATAACCCTGGGGGATGGGTCTACCGGATATTCAAAGGAAAGCGAAGTCACGACATTGCCGGCATTAAGGTGAACGGAGAATCTATGCTGACATGGCATGATAGTGTTTGTGGCTGGCCTGGGTGAACTACTTTCTTCAGTTCCTGATGATTGCGCTGAAGAAGTTGAAGAAATTCCTCCTCTGAGGTCTTGTGAGATCGAGGAGAGCATGGCGAGCCTCAGGTTTCGGAAATCACCTGACTGGGATGGGATGACTGACCAGATGTGCAAAGTCATTTAGTGGGTCATCCCATCTTATGCCCAGTGCTATATTACCGAAACTTCCAGAGAGTGGCTGCCAGGAATTAGCTTTGTGGAAGAGCTACTCCCGTGAGAGGCAAGCATTCGTCCAAGATGTCAGTGAGCGTGTATGGGTTAATATGAAGCGCAGCTTCCCACAGGAATCTATCGCAGGTCCATGTATATGGAACCTGATGATAGATGAACTATTGGGTGAGCTAAATTCGGTGGTTAAATGCGTTGAGGAGGATGATCCCCTCATTTTGTTTGAGGGGTACAGCCGATTTGAGCAGTGGGGTATTGAGCGGTCTCACCGGAGAAAACCGTCAGGATGCTACTGAAAGATAACCTTCGCGGTCCCCCGGCAGTAAATCAAATGGAGTTGGTTTAAAGTATCGGCAGAAAAGTGACATACTTGGGAGTCACTATAGTGGAACTCATGCGTTTGTGCCCGAGTTCAAGACGCGTTGCGATGACAGGTTAGAGCAGGAAATTGCTCTACGCTTGTCAGCGAATAGCGTTGTTAGCGTGCCTTCCTGTGTTTCGGTTTCAATCAACACCATGTAGTTGTTGTTAGCTGCTGCTCCTCTTGACCTAGAGTCCAGCGTGCCACGACCTAAAGGATCAGGAGGGGTATACCCTCGCTGCAAACTGATTTAGTAAGGGCGGATCAGATTTAGGGATTAGGAGGTTTGCAGTCAAAAGGCTATTAGATGAGAGTGTAACATCTAAGTGGCAGATGGAACGAATGTGGAAAGGTCGACTCACGTACGAGTATGTTGAAAGTGTGTCTGCCAGATGTAAAATACTGTAAACTTATTCACTTTATCATTGCCTACTATGTATTATTTTCTCTAAAAATACTGTAAACTTATCATTGCCTACTATGTAATATTTTTCCTAAAATACTGTAAATTGATATGTACCGGCCTACTAAGTATAGGTAAAAATTGTATAAAAAAGGAAATATAAATTAAAAATACGTAGTTCGTTGGAACTATCAAACTCAAGCTTAACGTGTTTCATTCTGTGGAGTCCAAGCAATTCGCTGCTCCCATAATTTACACTGCTTGATTAGGTCATTGTGGAGTTCAGGCAATTGCTGCTCCCATAACTGGTTAGTCTGGAGTTTTGGCATTTAGCTGCTCCGACTAACCATAATCTAATCTAGAAAGAAAGAAGAATAAGGTATTGCCGAGTGGATTGGCAACAATCACATAAGGTGGCACATCACAGGGATTGCCAAGTGGACTGGCAACAACCACATAAGGTGACACATCACACAGAAGAAGTTGCGTTGTGGACTTTGGGCTTGGGATGGGTTTCCTTCTGACGGAGCATGGTAGCCTGAATGAATTTCTCTCCTTGCGGAACCTTGCCTTCCATCAGAGTTGTGCTCTGTGTGGGGTAGACTCTGAGGACTGGTTTCATGTTCTCTGCGTCTGTGCTGCGTACTGCGATATACGTAATCTAGGGGACATGGTAATTTACAAAGTGAGGTGTGATTTTCGCTAGTGCCTTGCTAGCAGTGATGCGATTCGATGTGTTAACGCATACGTGCGTGTTGGTTTCCGAAAAAGGAGAGAGTTCCTCGACGCTGCTTCATCTGCAGCGCGATGGGCGAAAGGCTATAGTGGCCGTGGTGGGCAGGCACCAGTCTCGTGTGTTTGGTGTTAATGATCTCTTGTGATGTAATATACGTTGTGTTGTACGCAGAGCGGGAATTGATTGGAGGAAAGGTTTGGGTGCGCTTCTTCGCATCGCGCTGATTCCAGTCAACCTACTAGGGAGTGCAGCCCACACCGGAGTCTGCAAGTACTCATCTAAAGTCGCTTTTGCCACAAAGCCACACCGAAGGTTACCTGGTACCATGGGAACTCGGATGGCTCTCTTAGAACATATGATCCAGGAAAATTCTTGAGAAATATGTTCTCGGCGCGGGTATTTTGGGGGCTGGCCCCTTATGGAAGTTTTTTGGTGGTTACGGTTGTGCCCATATCACGAGCATAGCTCTTCGTGTGCTCAAGTGTGGAGTTGCGCTGTACAACTCGGGCGCCCTACTCCTTAGTTGCGGCGAAGGTGTTAGATAGGCCTCGTTTTCACTGGTATGAATGCTGAGCGTGCAATCGGTATAAACCCATACCGCTGTGTTAGTCATGCCGGCGCTCTGATTGTGGTATCCAAATCAATCCGAGCCCGAAGAGGACCGTGAGGTTATGCCTGCATGGCAGGTGTGTGTTGAAAAGCAGAGAGAAATAAGGCAGGACTCGATAATTGAGGCCATGCTGCTCAAGGCTCTCTTAAGGTGAAAAAGAGAGAGACGAATAGGAGAGAACAGTTAAGATGACGCTCTCTGAATCACGGAGTGTGTGCTCCTACACTGAAAAAGCCTGACCTTAGGTAAGATGCCAAACGATTCCCGGTGAATGTTGTACACTCAAGAGGGGGAGTCTGAAACACGAATATGCTTGCTTATGCTTTTTGGGCTAGGTTATCGAGGACATCCTTCCAATATTATGCTGAGATTGACTCCTAATTGAATGTTTGGGAAGACAGAGTTCAAACTCAGATTTCCATCATCTTACCTCTGGATCAGGTCTTGATTCTCTAGACTGATACACGCAGCTCATCGCTCTCGATCTGCTACCACTCATCCCTTTGAACCTATAGTCAACTCTTGTGTTCAAGTTTGATTTATGCTTAGTTTTAAGTTTTCTCCCTACTTCCTTAGAATGCCCCCTTATTTTTTGTTTAAAATTGAGACTCCTTGGTGAAATGTTCTCCTGAGTTCTATTATGACCTCACAAATCATCCGAAGTTCCAGTCTTCTAAACAAAAGGGGTTAAGGTGTTGATTTGCAGGCTTTTGTTGAAATTTATTATCCCCCCCCCCCCCCACCCCCTTCGCACATTCATTTACCTTTCCGACAATTTGTAATGAAATAATAAGGTTTTCTCAATACATCGACCTCAAATGTTGTCATCACCTGACACCTTTGCCAGTGACAGATTCTCTCAAGTGTGTTACGTTGCAAAAGATAATGCAAATATGACCCCTTAGAAAGTAGCTTAAAAGATTATCTAAATGTGGAACGTTATCATCCCCACACACCCACTTTAAAATTGAATCTTTTTCTATTTGCAGTTCGGTCCTTTTCAAGGACAACGGGAATCCAATATAATTGATTGGAATATGTAGAATAAGGGAACGATTGCATGTTTTCTTTCTATTCCTCGAATTCGACAACAAGAACGGACAACGAACATGACTGGGTGTTCCAGCTTCGTGCTCCTTGTAGTCGACCAGGCCCAGCACCGACTAGACCACTGGTCAGCATAACAAAGCCAGGACGAGGCAGAAGCAAGTGGGGGGTTGTTAACGGCACCATCACCCCATCGTGATGGCGGTCGTTATCGTTAACGTTAACATTAGATGTCTTCCTCCTCTTATGTGCGGGTCAGTGCTATAAAATAACAACCCAGCAACATAAAACATTTTAATGATATGCACAGTTGAGTCCTTCCGTCTTTGCTGGCCAGTTATTTTATTCGAAATTTATTTTCTCGTCCCGCTCCTGCCGTGCGTCCAGTGTCCATGCGGCCGGCGTACAATACTCTCCATACCTCGACTTTCCATACTCTGCAATTCTTTCCTTTCCCTAACAAGACAGGACCATTATTTTTCATTTTCAAGGAACTGATGTTTCGATTTTCAAAAACGAAAAGAATAATGGCCAAGCAACGCAAAATGACGGATGCAGAGGGAACAAGTGGCCGGCAAGGAACAAATGGCGAAATACTGTGAGGTAATTCTGAAGTTTGTACCTAATGGTAATGGTAATTAGGGTAACAAAAGGACACAGATTGTTGAGAAGAGGATATTCACCGGCGATTTGGGAGAGGAGCGTACGTGCCAGGTTGTTGGGAATTAGGCTATCGGTTCTGCTGCTCCATTCAAGGAACTGCTCGCCAATTAGGCTGAGAGGTATCCACAATAAGCGAATGGGTTGCTTCCTTCGGAGGCTTAATCCGAGGAATGATGCTGGCAATCCCTAATTTGATTTGCCGTCCACTCTATGATTGGGTTCTAATTGTTCGTTGTTAGGCCTAGGACTACTATTTAATCAACTACTGTCCAATTAGAGCTTCTCCATCTTCCTTTCGAGGGAAGATACTTTCGGTTGAGTATCTATGAAATGGATCTATGCATATCTATCAGAACTCCTCAACCACTTGATGTTACAGATTAGCCGGATGTTCCTCTCTGACGCTTCAGATATTGCTGCAACGAGTGACCACAACTCCCGCTAAACTTTCATTTAAAGGAAGCTCCGTGCACTATGGCGGTATAATCTGATGTCCTCCTATAAAATTCCTGGGAAGAAGGTGGCAAGCTCGTTATTTGCATCTGAAATAACAGCAGCCACAGTGACACCAGAGATACAGGCAGGCCGTACGGCACCAAGCAGCTGCACAGCATCTCTGCCAGCTTCATCTAATGGGATCGCACCAGCAAGAACGGTAGCAACCCTACCAACAGCAAACAGCAACAACATTTTGCAGTTATCTTTTGCTTAACGAAGAGAACAAACCGCATCCAATTAAAAATAATGAACTTAATTAAAACTATGTTATAGTCCATCGATTTAGTGAACTAATTAATGAAATATTTCTAGCAATATTGAAACTGAGCCACGCTAGAGAGAGGAGCGAAGTGGAACTGGAGGAATGGGAGATGTGTATTTCGTGTCCTGGGTCCGTTTTGTTCCTGGTCAGCTTGCCATTGAAGCGGCCAAGCAGCTGGACTAGGGTAACTACGGCAACCGGGAAAAATCCTAACAACTTAGGGCAGAGATGAGTTACTGTGCGATATGGGATTGGTACCAGAGAAAATCTTGGATTGCTGTTTGCTGGTAGAGTGACATAATTTGGATGCACATTCCCAACTGGAATATATGGTCGACCTTGAACTAAATTCCTATTCTTTCAATACGACTTCCGAGGTTCAAGGAGATGGCAGGTATCAGTGGCCACTCCGAAGAGCGCAATTAGCGCTTTATGCGCCGTTTTGATGCCACAAACTCCTAAGACCGTGACTGTTGTTATGGGAGCAGGAAAGCAGAGTCCAGCCGGCTCGGATCTTCAGAGCCAGCCCGTAGCATTCACGAAGGAAAGCAGCTCTCCGACCCTGCAGCTAGAAATCTCTCTGAGGTCCCCAAAGAATGGTTTACCCAGTGTCCGCAGCCTGACTCGAGCCAGAGCTGGGCAATCGCAGAGAAAGTGCATGAGGGTTTCCCTATGGGCCAGTGCCCCGTGCAGACCGCCGTAATCTTGAATGCATTTGCACGCGTCTGGCACAGGAGCTCTCGTGATCGGGCTATGTTATAAGCGGGCCAAATTCTCCTTGACTTGGCACAGCTTGTAAGCCTTCGCCATCTCAGACCCGCGGCTGCTAGGTAGTAGACTTCGGCCCCAATAGCCGCCAGCGGAACACCGACTGTATTCGCCGAGGGACTGCCAAGAGCAGAGCCTTGCCTGGCCAATCCGTCAGCCCGCTCATTCCCCTCTATGTTCCTATGCCCGGGAACCCAGAGGAGAGTGACCTTGGGCGTGCCGCCCAGATGGTTGAGCGCGTCTCTGCACTGCCCCACCAGCCGGGAAGATGTCGTCGTTGAGTACAAAGCCTTGATGGCCGCTTGGCTGTCGGTCAGAATGGCTATATTACGCTTGGGGCTTGAATCACGCTCCAACCATCGACAGACTTCCAATATCGCCAGTATTTCCGCCTGGAATACATTGGCGAAACCTGGGAGACCATACGACTTGGATACACCGTGTGTATTTGAGAAAACCCCCGTGCCGACTCCATACGCCATCTTTAATCCGTCCGTAAAGAATACTGTGTCATAGTCTTGCAACACGCCGCCGGTCTTTCACTTTGACCTGGTTGGAAGGTCCACAGCAAAGTTTCTCGTGAAGTTTAGCTTGCGTGTGACATAGTACGTGAGGGATGCCCAGATTTCTCGAGGTATTTCATCTAGGAGATGTTGCTGTGGCCGTAAGACTTCGCTGTCCAGCATCCGGAGTCACGTAGTCTGACGGCACTGCACGCTGCAACATATTTGATGTGGAGGTCTAGGGGGAGGAGATGCAGGAGTACATTGAGAGCATCCGCCGGGCAGGACTGCAGAGCCCCCGTAGCACCTACACACGTGGTTCTTTGAATACTATTTTTTTTTTTTTTTTTTTTTTATGGATGGAGGTGGAAATCTTAGAAAGACGCTGCTGCGCCAGATTGCAGCAGTGTGTGGGATTCACACCCACTAAAACCACCCCCACTCATCCGCCCCTCCCCGCGGGACCACCGTGAAGTATTACTTCGCGGGGGAGGCTCTGGTTCGCTATACCAGCTCGTCCATGTCACGTCTCCGTCGCGCCGCCTTCCGAGCTCGATCCAACTCCAGGAGTTTTGTCTGCACCACGGCTACTGCCTCATTTACCGCCATCCAGTTTTCCTCCGACTTCAACATCTCTTCCACCAGGTTCGAGGGCTCGATGTCCGCCCCTAAGATGCTGTTCAACCTCCTTTTCTGCTGTAGAAATCTGGGACAATAGAACATAACATGCTCCGGGTCCTCGAGTGTAGCACCGCATTCAGGACAGTTGGGAGACTCGTCCAACTCGAAGCGATGCAAGTACTTTCTATAGCCACCGTGTCCCGTAAGGAACTGTGTCAGGTGGTAATTCAATTCTCCGTGCTTTCGGTTGACCCAT
The DNA here is from genome assembly GCF_905115235.1 of Hermetia illucens. NCBI lineage: Eukaryota > Metazoa > Arthropoda > Insecta > Diptera > Stratiomyidae > Hermetia > Hermetia illucens. The sequence continues at coordinate 219,199,487 of NC_051849.1, forward strand.
TTCTCGATGCACGGGATCAATGTATGGGTCCACCTGCCCTTGTCGGAGTTATCCCATCGTTGTTGCCACTTGCCACACAACTCTCTCCTGATGGCTTTTCGGAAATCCGCACTCACCTCGGCTGGATTTGCCTTCCGTTTTTCGTAGAGCCAGTGTGCCTCGCTCGCTAGAAGATCTATAGGGATCATTCCTGCGATAACACACACTCCCTCCGTCGACGCCGTCCTAAATGCGCTGCACACCCTTAGCGCAATTGGCCGGTATGCCGAACATATCTTCCTCCGGTTGACCGCGTGGTTCAACGCTCCCGCCCAGACAGGGGCCGCGTATAGCAGGATCGACCTCACCACTCCCGCGATGAGTAGCCTGCGACTATACTTCGGCCCTCCCACGTTAGGCATCATCCTTGCAAGGGATGAGCTGGCATTTGCTGCCTTTTCTCGCGCATAATCCAAGTGTCCCTTGAAACTCAGCTTGGCATCGATCATCACCCCCAGGTATTTGACAACCGATTTTGAGACGACCTCACGATTACCAACCCGGATGGTAACCGTGTTGTTTTTCCTACGGTTGGTAATGAGGACCGCCTCCGTCTTTTCGTCCGCCAGGTCCAGCTTGGCCATTCGTAACCATGACTTGATGGTATGAATGGCTTCATTTGCATAAAGCTCCACGTCCTCGGGATGCTTTGCAATTGCAATTACCGCCAAGTCGTCCGCAAAACCAATCAGCGTTGTCTCCTCCGGCACGCGAAGGCCAAGCACTCCGTCGTACATTATGTTCCACAGCAGCGGTCCCAATACAGAACCTTGAGGCACACCTGCTGTCACAATGTACTCCTTCGGCCCGTCGTCCGTCTCGTACCAGAGAAGTCTATCCGAAAAGTAACTCTCGATGAGCCGAGCCAAGTAGCTAGGAACACCCAGTTTGGCCAAAACGCCCTTAATCCAGCCCCAGTTGGCTGAGTTAAAAGCATTTTTGACGTCCAGCGTCACCAGAGCACAGCATTTGCCCATGGCCATCGCATTTCGAGCCAATTCCACGACCTTTGCTACTGCATCGACCGTAGAACGGGCTCGCCGAAACCCATATTGCCGCTCTGAAAGACCACCCGCAAGCTCGATGAACGGGAGCAGCCTGTTGTATATCACCCTCTCCAACATCTTCCCCATGGTGTCTAAGAGACAAATAGGGCGATATGAAGAGGGCACACCGGGTGGTTTTCGAGGCTTCGGTAGCAACACCAGCTTCTGCGTATTCCACTGGGCGGGAAACACTCCTTCCGCCATGCACGATTCGAATGTGCTTGCGAACCACCTTGGTCTGGCCTTGACTGCCACCTTCAGAGCCCTGTTCGGAATTCCGTCCAATCCCGGAGCCTTGCTGTCCCCAATACGTCTGCAGATTTCCCAAAGTTCCTCTTCGGTAACATCAGGGATCGAGAAGACGTCCTGCTGAGCTGCCAGTTGGGGTTCTCTTTCGTCCTGCTCCTGCTGCGGGAAAAGAGTTGCAATTATTTGCAACAAGAGCCGTGGGCATGTCACCTGAGGTGATTTTCGCCCGCGGATCTTCTTCATTACAACTTGGTAGGCTGTACCCCACGGATTCGTATTAGCCTCCATGCAGAGCTTCTGGTAGCATTCCCGCTTGCTTCTCCGAATGGCCTTCTTAAGGTTGCTTCGCAGATCCCTGTATTCTTCCTCACGCTCCTGGTGCTCCGGCCTTCCTCTTGTCCTGTGGGAAAGTCTCCTCGCTCGGAGACAAGAGGATCTCAAGGCAGCGATCTCCGTGTTCCACCAGTAGTTTGGCCTCTTGCCATGGTGCAAACGTCGTCGTGGCATCGTAGCGTCGCATGCTTCGGTTACACGCTGAGACCGCTTGTTGACCCTTTCCACCGCTGTTCCATCCGGATCATGGGCTCCCTCCAATGAGGCCAGGAATGTCTCCTCGTCGAAAGCTCCGATGGACCAGCCAACCGCCTTAGCCTTTCCACCTCCAGAGCGTCGTTGACTGCTTCCCCGGTTCCCAATGTGGAGGAAGATGGCCTGGTGGTCACTGTGGGTGTAGTGCTCACTCACTTGCCAAGCCATCCCCCTCACCAGTGAAGTGCTAACAAATGTCAGGTCAACGATCGAACCCGACCCTCTTCCTCGAAAGGTGGGCACGCATCCAACGTTGGCCAGCACGATGTCCAGCTCCGCAAATGACTCCAACAGAATTTGACCTCTGGTGTTCGTCGATCGGCTTCCCCACTCCAGGGCCCACGCGTTGAAATCGCCCGCAATGATTTTAGGGCTGCGGTCTCTAGCATCCAACACCAGACTGTCTAACATCTCCTCATATTGTGCTAAGGTTGCACTAGGAGGAGCGTAGCAGCTGTAAATATGGACACCGTTGACCTTAATAATAATAATCGTTGGCGCAACAATCCATATTGGATCAGGGCCTTGAAGTGTGTTAGAGCACTTCATTCGAGACCGTAACGGTACACTAGGAGGCAATGTGGTCAGCATTGCGCTCGCCCGAGATTATTACCCTGATTTGACTCAGGTACTCATTCACAGCTGAGTCGACTGGTATCCGACGTCAAATCACGATGCAAATTCCACTGCCACCAGTGAGATTTGAACCGCGACCTTCCGTATGACAGCCTTGTGCTCTAACCACTCAGCTATCCGGAACCGTTGACCTTCGTCCTTATAAAACCGGCTGCCGGGGGGGCCATGACTTCCTGAATGGCCTGTCTTCCGCACGCCCAGATTGCGGCGTTGCCAGACGCATCCACCGCCCAAGTCGCACCGCCGTAGTTTCTGTATGGCTCGCAAATAACCGCGACATCGACATTCGACTCTCGAATGGTTTGCGAGAGCAGGTCCTGAGCTGCCTCACAGTGATTGAGATTGATTTATATCAATCTCATTTTCCTGTGCGGTTCAGCTCCCTCCTATATACCGGACATCTGCTGCTTCCCGCAATATGCCGGCCGTCCACGCCCTCTTTCCCACTACATAACATACACCGTGGATCTCCGGTGCAATCTTTGATGAGGTGGCCATCTTCCCCACACTTCCTGCAACTCCTCGACCTATCATGCTGGCTAGTGCATGCCGCCGCAAAATGGCCGAAATCGAGGCATCTGAAGCATCTCTTTAGAGAGATTTGTTCTCTGAGCCTGCACACGACCCAACCTACTCTTACCTTACCCGCGGTAATCAACTTAATAGCTGATTCCGCCGGCAAACTAATAATAGCGGTCTGTGTGCCACCATATGCCTTCTTCATCCTTTTTATGGCACTCTGGTCTATATCGCCAAGGTTGAACTGCTGCTTTAGCGCAGCACAGATGTCCTCCCGTGAGGTGACTTCATCTAGGTCCTTGCACTCAACCACTATCTCCTGTTTCCGAGCTCTTACCTCAGCTTCCTCTCCAAGTACACTTTCCACCTTCCCGCGGAAGTTATCGGCCGACTTGTCGGCGGATTTACTTAACTCCAGCATTAGATCCCCTTTCTGTGTTCGCCTAATACGGCTCACATTATCCCCCAAATCCTTCAATTCCGGGTCTGACTTCACCTTTCGGAGGATGTCGGCATAGGACATATTTCCCTTCTTGGAAATAATTATTATTTCCGGGCGGAGCTTCTTTTTGTCCTTTTTCCTCTTGTTGCTCACCTTAGTCCATTGTTCGGGCCTCCGGGCGTTGGCTTCTTCCACTTTTGTAGGTGTTGTGGCTGCAATCGTGAGATTACCGACTTTCGCGGGTACTCTCGCCGACTCCGCCTTCTTTGGTGAAGAGGCTTTTTTCTTCTTCGGGGCTTGCTGTGGTCCAAGAGGCTCGCTGGTACCGTCTCTAGCCCGTTTTCCGTTTGAATCCTATTAAGCTTCGTTCTATTGTATTTCTTCTTCAAAGCCTGCCACCATACAAAAGAGCCGTACGTAAGGATCGGACGCACTACAGCGGTGAACATCCAGAGAACCATCCTGGGCCGGAGACCCCATTTCTTTGCAAAGGTTCTCTTACAGGCATAGAAGGCTATATAGGCCTTCCTAACCCTCAGTTCTATGTTGAACCTCTAATTTTGCTTAGGATTCAGGATTACACCCAGATACTTTTCATTAGAGGAAAGAACCAATCTTTGTTCATTCAGCCGTGGTAGAGGGAATTCAGGTATCCTTGTCTTGGTAGTGAATAGCATCAATTGCGTTTTGGCTGGGTTTATGCTGCGTCCGCATCTTGCGGCCCACAGGCACACCTTTCGCAACGATCCTTCCATGATGTCGCTCATAATGGACAGAAACATCCCTGATACTAATATCACCAAGTCGTCGGCATACGCCACCAACTTCACCCCGTCCAATGTACGTAAAATTTTGTCCATTACTATTAACCAGAGCACCGGTGAGATGGCGCCACCCTGAGGCGTGCCTCTTTTCACAGCTCTGGTCAAGTGATTGCCTCCCAGATCGGGCTGGATTATCCTGGTACTCAGCATGGATATAACCCAATGCGTGAGATATCCCTCCAATCCAATATCGGTCAAGGCTTCTTTGATGGCGTTGGCACTGACGTTGTTGGAAGCTCCCTCTATATCCAAGAAGGCAGCAGGGTATACTGCTTGTACTGCAGCGACCGCTCAACCGTGCCAATTACCTCGTGGAGGGCGGTTTCTGTGGATTTTCCTTTGAGGTAGACATGCTGGGACTTAGAGAAAGGCGTTCTCTCCATAACCGTCCTTAAGTGAATGTCCAGGACGCGTGCTAGGGTTTTCAGCACGAAAGAGGTCAGGCTGATTGGTCGGAAGTCCTTCGCGGACTCATGACCGCGTTTGCCCGCTTTCGGTATGAAAACTACTCGTGCGCGCCTCCAGGACTGTGGTACGTATCCTAAAGAGATGCAACTCCGGTAAATCTCCACAAGCCACGGCACAACCCTTTCCTGCTGCTTCTATAGCATGACTGGCATTATGCCATCTGGACCTATCCGCGGTAATTACCGATTTGATAGTCTCACACAGCTGGGATTGCTGCAAACCCTCCAAGCCCGGTTCTGACTCACAGTCCTCCTTGCTGTAGGGAAAGTGCGTTTGAACCAGCAGCTCCAAGATTCCATCCAGGAGCCTTCCAACTTTTTAAGGAAGGATGGGTTCTTATGTTCCTTGGATAGAATCTTACTGAGCCTCGCGGATTCACTAGTGCTTTCGATATTCTGACAATAGTCCAGTCAAGACCGCCTCTTGGCGGTCCTGATAGCCGACTTGTACTTCATCAGGCAGTCCTTATATGGCTGCCAGTATTTTTGCCTGTAGCAGATGTTGAACATTTCTCTGGTCAGCTTCAAGGAGAAGCAATAATTAATTGAAAACCTCTGTCGAAGTTTACTCGAATATTACCATTTTTCGTCTGTTCCCACTGGGAAAAAGGACCCCCATAGGAATTGTCTGGGTCCATCGTCAATGTTTCGCACTACTGTTGCCACTTGTCCTTAGCCATTTCCTCCGGTACATCTCCATGTGGGACGCGGTCCAAACACATCTCACCTACCCGTTGGTTGTCAGTTTAGAGCCTCTTTGATAAGGTATTTTCAGACCCTCGCATCAAATCTCCAATTGATCTCCATTTACGTCTGCTAATTTTTTGTAAACTTCCGCCTGGATGCCATTAGGACCTGGCGCCTTCTTGTTTTTTTATGGTGAGAACCGCTTCTTCGAGCGCTCATATTGTGAAACGGGGGCAATCCTCGACGCCATTAATATCAACCCGTACAGGATGTCTGCGGAATAATTCCCGTACAATGCGGTCTACCGGGTCGGTACTTATCATGCAGGGCTTCAGCAGAGCTCCCATTTTTCGAGTGACAAGCTTATAGCCAAATCCTCACGCCAGCCGTGAATTTTGCTTTTTTTATCGCACTACGAAGTCTCCTTTTTGCTGATCTATACTTTGCCTTTATTGGGCATGCCTCCTCGATGGTGTGTAAACGTTGTGTCAAACGGCGGAGCCTATGACACTCCATCCGGAAGTCGGCAATTTCTGCCGTCTACCAGTCCACAGAACGCTTGTCAGGCTACCCAAGAGTTTACGTCCTTGTTCATAGAGGGCCACAAATATTTTGCATTGACTAACTGGTTCGTCGTCCTGATGCATGGGTGCACAAGATCATATATTGCTTTAAATACTTCCCTGCTCAAATCGGCCGGAATATAGGCCTAGGTCTCTTGTCTGAGGTCTCGCAAGGTAAGTAAGAGTTTGAGCCGAAGGTAGGAAACTCTTTGAACTTCCATTTGGTGTTTTCCTTCAGGCCGAAGGTAGGGCACTCCTTGAACTTGCATTTGGTGTTTTCCTTCAGCCGAAGTGAGCTGGCTGATAAAACTTAAGGGCCGAAGTTAGCGAGGGGACGCTTTGTCGGGCGTGAGTGAGTGACTTATGATCCGTGAACAATGTGATCGGCCTACTCTCCAGGGAGAAACGGAAGTATTTGATGAAGAGGTACGCTGCAAGTAGCTTACGATCGTAGGCGCTATAGTTACGGAGAGCTGGTTTGAGTTGCATCGAAAAGAAAGTCAACGGTTGGCAGCTTTGATTCACCTTCTGCTGAAGAGCAGAGTCTACCGCTTTGTCTCAGGCATCGACGAACATAGCTAGGTGTGCATCTGGTCGAGGAAATGCCAGCAATGTTGCACCAACAACCTGTAGTTTGACCGTCTCAAACGGGTGAGTCTTTGGTTTCGGGCCCAGACAATTAAGCGTTGAGGATCGCTTGGTGATGGGAGCCTTGGGCAAGAAACGACGATGAAAGTCTAATATGCCCAAGAACCTTCGCAGAAGGTTTGTAATCGCTTCAATCTTGTCTGGATCAGGTTGGATTCCGTCAGAGGTAATCGATACGCCTTGGCTGGATCCAAGGTTGTGAAAATACGGCAGTTTGTAAGGGATTGCGTGAAATCATGGATGAGTGGAATACGGTACCTCTGCGTATCTCTGCATGGCATACATTCGCCTTACCCTTAGCGTTAGCGACCAAATGAAGTGGAGATGAGCAACAGCTATTAGAGGGTCTGCAAATTCTCTGCTTCATTAAATCATCGAACTCTTTCCTTGCAACAGCTAGCTTCTGGGGTGATATAGGGCGCACCTTTGAGAGGATTGGCGACCCGGTAGTGTTAATGTGGTGCTGCAAATCGTGCTTAACCGGCTTAGAGAAACTACTTTTTGTAGTAATGTTGCGATACTTTCTGAGGAGTGCAACGTCCTCGAAAATAATCGAAAGAGTGTTCTTTGTGCAGGTGGAAATTTCCCTTGATGTCTGTAAAGAGGTTCCGGGGTCTATTAATGCCTTGTTGTGAGGGTCCACCAACAGCCCACAGTGAAATAGGAAGTTTGCGCCTGACATGGGGGTGCTAATGTCTGCCTTGGTGCTTTTGGTAACAGTCGTGACAGTCAGTCGTAGGTTCTGCGGTATTAATGCGTTCGGATGGGGTACCGGGAGAAGCAACGCCTGCTCAAGGGGTTAAAATTGTATAGCGACGTGGTACTGCGCTTCGGGTAAGCATCGCCGAGGCACCTCACGAACCTAGTTTTTTGTTGCATTGCAAAAGTGTATCCGGTGGTGCATTTAGTCGCCTAAACTCCGAATTTACGATGGTATCAACAAATCGTCGAGGCCGTTGAAGGTCCTGGAGTGCGACTATCCGAACGACGTTTTCAGGAGATAGACCTTGACCGTGATTACGATTGAGATCTACCCCCGCGGTACCTGCTGTCGCTGTGAGTTTGGTAAACGTGTCCGCAAGTGTCGGGATCGACCTCCCGAGCTGCGTCTGGGGAAAACTCCGCGACCACGGGGCGTGCGTACATTTCGTGTACTTTCTGTCGTGGCGGACAACATCTGCAGCGACCTGGAGTCCACGCAGGCCATAATGGTTCCCAGAGGGACTTCAGCAACTCAGAGCCGACTTTATTCCCACCAGGCTGCTTCATTTCTCGAAGCAACTGATTGGGGTCGGTACGGTCGCCTAGCTTCAGCTCTTTCCCAGACTTCCTGCTTCCGTCTGTGAAGTCACTTCTCCGCTCGACGAAGTCCGTGATAAGTCTCCGCGCGTGCCCGCGTCCTTTGAGAATGCAACATTACTCAATATGCGCATTCTTCCGTTCCGTTGTTAGCTTACACTCATCGTCAAACCAGCTGTTTCGAATTTTCTTGCGGTTGGGGTCAAGTATGTTTGTGGCCATATCAATGATAACATTCTTCATTTATTGGTGCTTCATCTCCAGGACATCTGTTTGCTGCGGTTATTGTGGCATCCATTTCCCTCTTATAGGTGTTACGAAGGGCTGTTTTGTGAATGGCTTCAGTATTCACACTCACCTGATTGTCAGAAGGGATTGTAGGTGGTGTTGTAATTCGATCCCGGAGCACTATGCCAACGAGATAGTGATCCGAGTCTATATTGGCCCCCCTATATGGCTGGCCCCCATCAAGGATGAGAGATGGCGGCGTTCGAGAAGCATGTGGTCCCGTCTGGAGATGCCCACGTATGTTTGTTGGCCGCTTTCCGTGCAAACCAGGTATTTCCAACAACCATTTCGTGCGATACTGCTAACTTAATATTCCGCAGTCCGTTATCATTGGTATCCTTATGTAAGCTATGGGAGCCAACGTATCGCTTGGATACGGGCGCCATCCCTACTTGGTTGTTGAAATCACCAAGTATGATTTTGATATCATACTTGGGACAGGCTTCTAGGGTTCGTTCTACTATTTCGTAGAAAGTATCCTTCTCCGACTCTGCAGTCTCCTCTGTAGGGGTGTGAACGTTAATGAAGCTTATATTTCTAAACTTGCCTCGCAAGCGCAGAGTGCATAGCCGTTCGCTAATGTTTCCAAAGCCAATAACAGCAAATCTCATTTTTGGCTGACTAAGAAACCTACTCTGAGCACATGGTTTATTGGACCCGGTCCCTTCCCACGCATTATCTTCAACGTTGTTACATCCGCCTTATATTGGGACAGGGTATCGGCTAGCTGCCTAGAAGCTCCAACTCTGTACAGCGAGCGCACGTTCCATGAGAAAATACGCAAACCGTTATCCGTTGTCGTTGCCGGGTTCGTCGTTATAAAGTCCATCCTGTCCAAGGCTTCTTCTATGGTTCCATAACGTTGGTTTTTCGTGTGGGCTGTCAACCCTACCCAACCCCCAACCTGGAGGACCAGTTGGAAGAATTTGCCCCGTTTTTAGGCTCGGGAGGGTCGCCTTCGTCAGCAGCTTTTCATTAACAAAGAACTCCCAGCGGTCACCACGTGGAGGTGGAGATAAGGTTTGATAGTAGAGTTGTTGGCGTTGGTTCAGCAGGCGTTTCCCAAGTTTTATGCTCTATCGTCGGTACCAATCCACGTTTCGCCCTGGGACCTATGCTACCCTTTGACCGCCTTGTTCACTTTGCTACCCACCAAATCTAGCGCTGGTTTAGGTCTAGGTCTAGGGTAATGAGATTGTCCTCGTTGATAACATGGTCAAGGTTCACCACTTAAAGGGTTTTCGGGTGAAATTACAGTCGGTAATAACGATCAATTGCGAGTACGTGCAGCGACAGCTTAGTTTGCTTCCATAGCGAAAGTGAATGCGATTGCGACTTTCTTGCAGGCGCTGGCGAACGACGCAGGGCTAATTACATGAAAATTATGGCGTCCAGATGCTTCGAAGAAGGGCGCCTTTATCCAGGGTGGTTTTATGTCCTTAACTTACTAACATTCCAAAAGAAAATATCTCACTCGCTGCCTCGCATTTGATGATGGGGGCAGGCGCGGACTGTGACTAGTGTTCTGATGTTCCCACCTAGAAATCAACAGGCCGCTCTGACAGGTCGTGGAGTGCCTCAAAACCGATTTCCAATTGAAATTCCTATTCGTGCGTGCGCGCGAGGTTTAGTTTATTTGATAATAAGATCACACGTTCACCTCATTCTTGTAACGTTTACTGTAAATTCGGGGTCACCACCTTGGCTTTTTGCTCTCACTATTGGAAAGTTTGGTGCGAATCCTACTAAATTGACAAAGTTACGCTAGGTGGTGTTGTCTTTTTCCTATTCAGTTGAGGATTTTTAGATATAAAAATTGCAAAACTTTCCATATTTGAGACGTCCAACTTCCGGGTTCCTATATTTTTCTCCCCAGAAATTATCTCCTGCTCACTAGTTCCGCCCATGCTTTGCCCTATCCCCAAATACTTTACCTAATTAAAAACCCAATCACTTCCAATGTTGATAATTATAATGATGCATTGCCCACCCGGTCCGGGACTCATATAGATGTAATTATTGAGATTTAATTTTAATCAATGAAAGTGCAACCGATTTAAGGTAATGCAAGAGCAAGCGAGCTGCAAGTGAACGGAGACATCTTTTGAATCTCCGATTTGGTGGTGAAAATAACAAATCCTCGTTTTTCTTATGACGACGTTAGTATTAAAAATCTAATTAAATTATGGATACTCGGATGAGATTGGTAGCTTGGACCGTGCTGCAGTTCCATAAGAGGGACCGAGGTAGCTATCTTAGGATCTGATCAGAGCTAGTAGTGACACACGTCGAAATTTAGATAATAACGACAAATGGATGTGCATTAGGCGAAATTCAGGAACTAATTATCGATATTAGCTGTACCAGGGATATATTAGCAGTGCCTGGAGTATATGCATTCCAAGCATCTCTTGATTGAATGTATCAGTTCGCTCATCTAAACACGACATCTGATATCTTTCGTTGATTTTGGATTTCGTATCTGTTCCTTGTTCTACTCAATTAATATTCTGATTTTCGATGGACAGAGGCTCCCTTCCTGGAGAGCCGGCCTTTGTGAATTGCGTGAATTTAAAACAAGTTGACCTAATGCGACAGGCAAAGTAACGTTTCTTGTCCCGCTTCCATCTGGATCCATTGCAAGTCGCGGAGCACCTCCAGCAGAACATACCATAAATTGCGAATTCCGTGGCATTGGTTGTTCTCCTTTTGGCACAGAAATTATCACCTTCATTACTCCTCATCGTCACGGTGCATAGACACCTCCACTGCGTCCAAGTTGTCCTCCTGATTGCATATAATTGCAATGCTAAGCAATTATAGGTCGCGCACATTGATTAGCCAATTAAATGGCGGAAATTCAAATCCAATTAAAATACTCGTTATCGTTGGACAACAAGACGGCGGCGACCATAAGCTAGCATGGATCACGTACACAGAGAGAGAGAGAGAATTGATTATTTATGAGGGAAAATTTTACACCTGACAATGAACCATCTGAGATTCGATCCTGGGACTAATGATGTAGTCCCGCATGAAATAAATTGGTTGATGTGACTGTGATGCAATTTCGCGATATGTGGAAAAGGGTTGCCGACTATGGGGCTATGATGGAGGTGAAGGATGCCATCCTTCGGCCTCTTCCTATAGAAGTCTTGCAGGCACCTACCAATAAGGCAAAAGCCTACCAGGCTAGTCCTGCGAAAAGCAACCTTTCAGCACTAATTGTTATTATTATTCTGTTAAGGGAAAGTCGCACCGCGTCCTTGAAGAACTATTGTGCCCCTTTTACTGGTTATAGTCTACCTATTGATCATAGTATCTGAAGCAGGCCTATAACCGTTAGGAACTTCAGTATGTTCCCCACTTCCAGATGTTTCAGCTTTGCATCTGGTATTAAGTGTTCTCCCAGATGTCTCAACCTACTTTGCACAAGTGCCGGACACTGTCCCAGGACGTGTATAGAGGTTTCGTCCTCCTCCTCACAAAACCTGCAGGCAGTGTCCGTAGATATCCCTAGCTTCCCTAGGTGATAGTTCAGCCGTCAATGACCAGTGAGAATTCCCACTATAATTCGGAGGTTCTTTTTGGCGAGGTTTAAGCAATCCTTTGTACGCATGGGTTCGTATATCCCAATAAGCACCCTCGACTGCTCCATCCCTGGTAGGCCCGCCCAATATAGTTCCCTCAACCGTTTCTCTTCGTTTCTTAGATTTATAGCCATGAAACCATTTCCGATTCGACAGAAGGGTTCTAACCCGTGTAAAGGCGTCCCCGCTCCCTTCTTGGCTAGTTCATCCGCTGCCTCGTTGCCTTCCAACCCAGCATGGCCTGGAACCCAAAGTATCCAGACCTTGTTGGACGAGCCGAGTATATTCAGTCTCTCAAGGCATTCCCATACCAGTTTAGAGTTGACCTGGTTGGACCTAAGTGCCTTGATCGCTGCTTGGCTATCGGTGAGAATAGCTATGTTCTGCTCCCTGTAGTTCCTTTGTAGATTAAAGGAGGCACATTTGTCTATGGCGTATATTTCCGCCTGGAATATGCTAGTGTACCTGCGATTGGCTCAAAGGACATTTTCCTTGGACCAATGACACCGGCACCCGCTCCCTCTGGTGTGAAGGATCCGTCAGTGTACCAAGTAATCAGTTGCTGGTTTAAGCCGTATGTCGCAGCCACGCTCTCCCAGTTTGCCTTGTTACTCCAACGTGTTTCAAACTTCTTATCGAAGTGAAACCTCGTTGTCATGTTATCCCTTGGTATCTGTAATTCGGGATACCGCCTAGATAGGATATCAATCTTCCTTCGATTTAGGCAGCTCCCCGCCTCACTCCTGAATATTGATCTCCTTGCCTGCATCTGTATGTGCAGATGGAGAGGGGTTAATCCCAGAAGGACCTCCAGGGATGCCGTTGGGCATGTCCTTATTACCCCACTGATACACATGCAAGACAGCCTTTGGAGCTTATGTAATTCCCTGGCTTGTATGCTGAGTTGGGTTCTTTCTGCCCAGATTACCCCTCCATAGGTAATCATTGCAGTATATATCCAATGTAGTATCTTCGGGCTACAACCCCATTTTTTTCCTGCTATGGATCTGCAAGTCATCAGAGCCCTCGCGGCTTTCCGACAAATGTCTCCGACATGTGTCTTCCAGAGTAATTTTTAGTCTAGCGTGATTCCCAAATATTTGACCTCTGTTTCTCGTTTCACCTCCATATCATGTAATGTTATGGCTTTCCGGTAATCCAGCTTACGACTCCTAGTGAATGGTACTATAGTGGTTTTGGTTGGGTTGATCCGCAGTCCCACCTTCCTGCACCAGGCACTAGTAACCCTTAATCCAGTTTGGATTCCATCACATAGGGTATCTTCATATTTGCCCCTACAGATTAAAGCAATGCCGTCCGCGTAGCCCTGGACTTGTATTCCAGTATTTGTTAACACGTCCAAGAGTTCATCCACAACCATACTCCACATCAGCGGCGATAGTACCCCACCCTGTGGACAGCCTTGAGTGGTGTTCATGATAATAGAATTTGTACCTGTCGGTACCTCTATTTGCCTGCTTTCTAGCATTTTGCCCATCCAGAATGCCAGGGTGTTTCCCACTCCTTTCCGGCTCAGGGCATCCTGTATCTCTGTGTGCGATGTGTTGTCGAATGCTCCTTCGATATCCAAAAGCGCGCACAGTGCAATTTCTTTTGTTTCTATGGCGTCCCGTAGTACCTCTGTCAGCTGATACAGAGCAGTTTCAGTTGACCATCCTTCCCGGTAAGCGTGTTGACAGTGATGTAGGGGATTACGCTTTAGAACGTTAGTTCTGATATAGTTGTCTATGACCTTTTCCACCGTTTTGAGTACGAACGATGTTAAGCAAATTGGTCTGAAAGATTTAGAGTGAAAAAGATCCTTTTTACTCGCTTTCGGAATAAAGACCACTTTTGCCCGTCTCCATGCCCTTGGTATGTATCCCAGTGCTATGCTCCCTCTTACCACCCTCAGAAGAGACTCTAAGATAATTCCTAGGCCTCTCTGGATAAGTGCTGGGAAAATGCTGATACTCCGGGAGATTTCATTGGTTTAAAGGTTCCCACTGCCCATCTTAGCCTAGCTTCCGAGCATACCTCTTTTGCTAGTTTCCAGCTCTTCTTCCTTCCCCTTTTATTCGTTGTTGGTTTGTCAGGCAGATTGTTGTCGCCTGCCACCGTGGGGTAGGACCCCGGGAAATGAGTTCTGAGAAGCAGGTGTACCCTGTCCTCCTCATTTTCGGTAAATGTCCCATCTTCCTTTTCATGCCGACAGAGGATATTCCCCCGTCTTTGGCTACAGCCTTATACAGCCTGGTTGCTTCTGTGATCTGTTTAATCCCTTCACAGAATTCCCTAAAGCTGTTCCGTTTCGCTTCCCTGATCGTGTTGCTATACGCAGTCAGTGCATTTTTATACCTCCGCCAGTCCCCGGTTTGTTTTGGCCGGTTAAAGAGTTTTCATACCTCTGTTCTCATTCTGGCTAGGTTCTTGTTCCACCATGGTACATCCCTGATGACTTCACTGTCTTGGGCGGACAATGACAATTGTATTGAGATTTTCCACCACCGTTTCTAATTCCAGTTCGCTCCTGATGTCACCGCCCCTTGAAGGTGGGCAATGTTGTTGCTCAGGTGCGTTGTGTAGGATTCCCAATCCGTTCTCTTGGGATTCCTTATTATTCTTTTTATTTCGAAGTTACCCTCAATGTCGAATCTGATTATCCTGTGATCAGACATTGAGGGTTGATCGGACACCCTCCAATTCCTGGCCATTCCGTTCATGAGGGTATTTCGTAGAGTTATATCTAGTACCTCCTGTCTGTTGCTAGTCACAAACTTTGGAGTGTTCCCTACGTTGTATATTTCTAACTTATTGCTAAGAATAAATTCGAGAAGGCACTCACCTCTACGATTGGTGTAGCTGCTTCCCCAGACTTCGTGGTGGGCGTTGGCTTCGCAGCCGAGAAGAAGTGGTAACGCCCTCTCCTCGCAATACTTCGTCAGCTTTGCGACTTGTTCCGGTGGAGCCCGGCTCTCGTCTCCTGGGAAGTATCCCGATGCTACAACTGCCTCTCGAGTGCTCCTCCCGGCTTCCAATGAGACTTGGATAGCCACAAGATCCCCGGTTAAGAACTCTGAAAGACATATGTATTCTAAATTACGTTTGAGAATTATGCAAGCTCTTGGTTTTTCACAAGAGGAGTCCCAAATTACCTGCATGCTTCCTCCTTGCAGATCACGAAACTGCCCCCGGTATACCTAGGGCTCCTGAGCCAGCACTATTCCAATGTTCTCCTTGGAATTTGCCCTTGCAATCACTGCAGATGCAGCTCTCGCATGGTGGAGGTTTATCTGGGCTATTTTAGTGATGGCAATTGGCTCCGTTATTGTTTGGAGCTTTCTCCATTGTCGGAGTGTCACCCTCCTCCTCCGACATGGCGCTTTCTTGTGCGTCGTTGTCCACCCTGAGCCCTAGGAGTCCTAGGTCTAAGTCGTCCAGCTTCTGCTCTTCGCTGGGCAGCAGGACTATTTCCCTGGTTGATCCAGTTCTTTCCGCTTTTATGGCTTCCGAGACTTCTTCAGGGACCTCGGTAAGTTTTTCACCCGATGCCTCCTCCGAGGTCTCTTTCCTCGGCTTTTCCCTGTGGCACATGCACGGGTATGTTGCCAAATCGGTAGTTGACGTTTAGTTGCCTCCAGGGATCGGTCATCTACCCCGATCGTGAGGAGTTTACCCTTGCCCTTGCTTCTGAAGACTCGCCATAGTCGAGTATGGAGATTTTCATTCTGAGAAATTAGGAGTCTCATAAGGTCTTCCGTTTCTATTGCCGCGGCCTTTGGCAGAAAAACTGTCACCATGTGGGCTCCTGGTATTTCATCCATACCACATGCTGACAGTTCCACCCCTTCCCAGCCTGGCAATCTAGGAACTATGGTTCTAACCCATTCTGCGGTGTCTTCCGTCGCACAGTCCACCAGTATAAGGCCTGGTCGAAAGCGTATCCCGGTGAACACCAGTTTCGACGTCCAACCCTTGATCATCTGCTTGACGACAAGGTCCTCAATGGTTTCCTGTTCCTCCTGAGTGAATATTTGCTCGAGAAACATTTTTGACAATGCCCTTGACCGCACTAGCATAGCTAATGGCGGGCTTCCTGGGTCCTAGCTTCACTCCTGACCTGCCCGGGTTTTCTCCCCCCTTGGGTGCAAGTTTGGATTTTTTTGGAGCATTTCCTTCATGCGGACTGATCTCTGCTGCTCCCCGCTTTCTCGGCTCCGGTAGAGATGGCTTAGGTCTGTCCTGAGCCTTCTTAAGGGCCTCTTCTGGTTTCAGGCCTTCCTTCAGATAGCGCAGGTACCATTTAACCCCGGCGCCACTGAGACCTATCTCCTTCCTGACGTCTGTTATATTTATCTCAGACGTGCTTTTGCTGGTCCCTGCTCTTTGAGCAGTGGTATTCGTTGGCTGTTGTCCATACAGAGAAAGATGCTCAGAGAGATAGATTGGCCTCAGGGAGCTATGTTTCGCATCAGTCTATCCTGCAGCGCACTGCTTGACCCCTTTCAGCACTAAGATCTGTAAATTCTTTAGTCCTTCGATTCAGTAAACCACACTTCATTGATAGGAGTTTGGAATCACTAAGGAGCCACCTCCTTTGAAACAATGGTATCCAAGTAAACCCAATCATTGCATCCTGGCTTATTGTATAAGACAAAACCAAATTGGCAACACCCAGACATCGAATCATTGAAAGTTGTTGGAAAATCGACGGCAAAACTGTTCCGATTGCCAATTTTCACAAGGTTGCGGCAATAACAACGACGAATGTGGATTATACACTACCAGGTTGTAATGAAGGTAATAGCACCTTAGGTGCCAGCAGCTCATACTTTCGATATCCGCTCAAGATCCTTAAATGATTGCAATTGTCTCTCGTCATGGCCTTTATCTTGTCAAAAATCTGAGACACTTTGAAATTGGTTAGTTGTCGTCCACGTCGTCGCGACTATGGTTATATGATGGGGACGTCGACACAATCACTGCCGTCACCTCGCATATAACACATTCACACTTTGTCCCCAAACCAAGGTGTAATGAAATCCGATAAATGTTCCAACTGGAAAAGGTGTTCAACCACGGAATCGGGAGAGAGTGCACCTTGAACTCCTGCCCCTCATGGAAAAGAATTTTAACTACTCGAAAGCTTGTGACACAATAAAAGATTAGAGCTCTCAAAACGGAGATGAAAATCAAGGACCCTCTTCCATCTAAATCTGGTATGGCTGGAAAATACCCCCACAATTGCAAGGGATGAAAAGATTCCGTCCTTTTAAAACCCCCTTCTTTCCCAATGGGAACCTCATTTCCGTCCGATATTCCTCCACTCAACCACAAAACTGGAATATGCAAAGCTGGTCCATCGAGTCACCGCAGCCGCCCAGCATCAGCTAGAACTCCAACTCTCACCTGAGCTATGATCGTAAAGTAGGTGTCAATTAGTGCTAAATGATGGATGCGATATACGGGACTTCATCTTTATGCTAATGAATATGGACAGTTAATTATTTTTGTTTGTTTTACACGGCGAGTGGAGCGTGTGGGAACGGGCTCCTCCAGATGCCGATGCTGATCGGCCGGGCTGGTGAACTCTTAGCAAGGTAGAAACTCCATCGAACGCTGACCGAACAACAATATGGTCTTTGGCAAATAGATATGGGAGTGTGATGCAGATAGAGTGGTTCTAAGGTGTTCCTCCACATGTTGAGAAATTTCGAGATGGAGGGTCCCAAGCAAACATACTTGTCCCTGGTTCCAAGTGCTCAGTGCATTCTAGCACTCAAGTTAGAGCCAATTTCCAAGACACGCTTTTCAATCATCTCAGGCCCGACTGTGCCTTTGTCTCTCCTCATCAGCATCATTCAGAATCATCACGACCATTGCTGTAGGTGTGAAATTGTTTGCCTAAAGACGATGTGAAAAACGAAATTAGTTGCTCGTTTGAATGGAGCCCCTAATTGGATTTGTTAGGGGCCGAAGCAGGCAGGCAAGGCCATGGCGGGTTGCGTAGCCAGAACCGCGGCAACCACATCGTGGCCCCGCTAATGAGGGCCGGGCCCAGCTCAATTCCAATCCCGATTTCAGCTCCAATTTCTATTCGGAGCCGAGCACAGGTATTGTGTGTCTCATTAAACGAGCGGCCGACTAAACTAATTGGACACATGTATGCCAGCCATTCGACCGAGGAATGTGTGTAAATAGGGCCAATTATACAATATACGGTGACAAGCGATGGCGGTGTCGGTGGCGGTGTTGATTGAACGAAGCTTGCCAGGTAATTGGATCTGATGATGGGGCTTGCTCAATGCTATACATTTCCCAGCTCCAGTCATACCTACAGTGGTTAAGGACAGAAAGTCATCGCAATATTCATCAGGATATACTTCGCTTCCTTCACTGCAGCCGATTCTGTTTGAAAAAGGCAAAGAGTTTTGTGAGAAATGACTTCCAGTGAATTCCTTCATTTGGGGGTTATTTTATTAGGGGATGTGTGTCTCACTATTCGGAAGGAAGATTCAGGCTGAGGTCCAGCTATTGGGTAGTGCATCACAGGGAACAGGAAAGCTGCTAGTCTTCTTTGATTTTAAAAGTTCCCTACTCGGTTATATGACAACAGAATTCAAAAAGACATAATCTTACATTTCTTATTCATCCTTGATAGATACTAAGAAATAAAAACATGTTTGGCAATTATGTCTCCATTTAAGGCCGTGACTGTTGTTATGAGAGCAGGGAGACAGAGTCCAGCCGGCTCTAATCTTCAGAGCTAATCTGTAGCATTCACGAAAGAAAGCAGCTCTGCCATCTCTCTGAGGTCCCAAAGAGTGGTTTACCCAGTGTCCATATTCTGATTCTAGTTAGAGCTGGACAATCGCAGAGGAAATGACTGAGGGTTTCCACCCCCCTTCTCTGCAGCTTCAGCAATCCTAATTTCAGGGTATACCGAGCCAAGCGGCATGGTGCGAGTAGACTCCGGTCTTGACAGCCGCCAGCGAGACAGCGACTGTATCTGGGCTGTCAAGAGCAGAACCCCGCCAGTCCTGTTCGTCAGCTCGCTCATTCTCCTCTATATTCCTACGCCCGGGAACCCAGAGGAGGGTGACCTTGAGCGTGCCACTCAAACTGTTCAACGTTTTTTTGCACTACCCCAGCAGCCTGGCAAATGTCGTCGCTGAATATACTAGCGAAACCTGGAAGACCATACAACTCGAATACGCTTTGGGTATTCTAGAAAACCTCTTCACCGACTCCACAGAACATCTTTTATCCATCGGTGAAAAATACTGAAGAACACGCCGCCGGTCTTTTACTCTGCCCTGGTTTAAAAGTCCATAGCAAAATTTGTCGTGTTCAGCTTCCCTGTGGCATAGTCCGCGAGGAATACCCAGATTTCCGGAGGTACTTCGTCTAGGATGATACAATGGCCGTAGGACTTCACTGCGTAGCATCAGTACTCATACTTGGTAGTGGCAGTATTTGTCCGTCGGGACCTCCAACTCACCGATGTTCTGGTTGCTCAGTAGTTCATCAAAGTACTCAACCCATCGCTCTAATATGCCCATTCTGTCGGAAATCAGATTTTCCTCTTTGTCACGGCAGGATGAACATCGAGGTGTGTAAGGCTTCATCCTGCTGACTTGTTGGTAAAACTTCCGCGCCTGGTGTGGTTGCTCCCTGTACTTTTCGAGTTCATAGACCTGTTGATTCTCCCAGGCTACCTTTTTCCGTCTGTGAAGTCGCTTCTCAGCTCGAGGGAGTTCGTGATAAGTCCCCACGCGTGCCCGCATGCTTTGAGAATGCAGCATTACTCGGTATGCGGCATTCTTCCGTTCCGTTGCTAGCTTACATTCATCGTTATTCATTTGATACCCCACGTAAAACGAGGTAGCTGACTTTATGTGTGAGCGTTCCCAGTTCCCATCTTCCCACCAAATTTGGTGCCTATAGGTGTAACCATTTCCGTAAAAATACGTGTGACAGACAGACGGACACATACCCGAATATACTCCCACCATGCAGCGCTCTTGAATGTGACACCGATGCCACCTGTCACTAGGGAAGAGCTGCTTGGGATCTGCAGTCGAATATGCGACAGCAAAGCTCCAGGTTTGGACAGCATTCTGAGTAAGCTTGTCGTCAAATGTAGACCGAAAATGTTCGCGGAGTTGTTCGAAGCTTGTCTGTCCGAAGGTATCTTTCCTGCACCATGAAAGCGGCAGAAGCTGGTGCTGCTGCCTGAGGCTGGTAAATCTCCAAGGAAATCGTCCTCCTAAAGACCCATATGTCTTCTAGACACTTCGAGAAAAACGTTTGAGTAGGTAATTTATGGTAGATTACTCCTGATCGTTGAGAGCCAAGCATGCCTTTCAAATCGGCAGTACGGAATCCGTACAGCCAGATCAACCATTGATGCCACGAAAATAATTACTGACTTGGCCGAAAATGCAATTGACGGAATGAATTGTACCAGCAAATATTGCGTGATAGTGACCCTCGAGGACTGCATTCAACTCAATTGAAACCTTATACGAAAGCCTCTGGGGACGATTGGTGTTCCCACCTACCTCACTGCTATTGTCGATAGCTACTTCCAAGAACGGATGCTCTGGTATAACACTACTGATGGACCCAAGCAGTACATTTTCTCCGCGGGTGTCCAACAGGGCTCTGTACTGCGCCCACTACTGGGGAACATCATTTATAATGATGTATTTAACATTCCGGATCCCGAGAGGGTCACGGTGGTAGGTTACGTCGACGACATACCACAGGTTGCGACCGCAAACCATCTGGAAGATGTTGAGCTATACCCAATCGAAGAAGTTAGGTCTGTTAAGGCATACCTACCTTCAGGACCGCTTCAGATGATGCAGCGTTCGTCATTTCCGGAATGATACCCATTGACATCCTGGCAACCGAGATGATGATTATGTATAACAGACGGTCCACCTCTCCTTTATCGCAGGTGAAAAATGCCGAAAGAGAGAGATGCATAAGGAGATGGCAACAGCGATGGTATCAATCAGAAAAGGGACGTCAGACTTACAGGTTGATCCCGGAGGGTTGGTTTAGTGGTTATTTCCCCAACCTCACATATATAGTGAGGCGCGGTCTCTGAGGTTCCCGCCAATAAATGGATTGGAATTTGAAACCTCCCTGAATGATTGACTCTCAGGTAATAAGTTGGTACAACAAATATGAAATCGGGGGTTGAGTTTCCAGGTCTGGTAAATGAGAGGAAACGGCCTGTCAACGAACAAAATGGACATGAAAAGTACAACCAGAACAAGAGACCAATAAAAAGATGAAATTTCCTGGGGTTTTAACATGAGTGCCTGTCGATAGCCATAATGTCATGGTCATCTTCGGGCATGAATTAATTTAAGGGCCACAAGTAGAATCCCGGGGTTAATACCGAGTGCAGACTCCTCACAGTGGATACAAGGTCTATTTAACACCTCCGCTGCAATCAAAGGGTACGACCCCGCAGTTGCAAGGCAAATAAACGCCTTGAGTTCTTAGGGAGTTTTACCGGTGGTATTTTGATGCAGACATTTTCAACGAGCATGTATTCTCAAAAGTCCATCCAAGATCAATGTTTATGAATCACGGTACCATTCGCCAGTCATGATTCTCCGAGAGTGTATCAGGTGGGGCTGATTTAAAGCCGCTGAGCAGTCAGACCCTAGTAGTCCATTGTACTCAATTCTGAATATTTGCCCAGACGGTAAATTATCGCTGGTCAGAATGTCCACAATACTCCTGCAAGTTTTCCTGTTATTTTGCAGCTCTGACACCTGCTATTATGGGAAGTTTGTTCGCAATTTTTAATAACAGCATTTGTCAATGCTACTAACACTCCAATTTCAGGTTCCGGTCCCGATGTGGAGCAAATTAAACCCTCCTTTGCTATGCTTCTGAGATTTCATTTTACCCGACACCCCGATGACTAGGTGTCTAGAGTAGTTCCACCGTATTAAATCTAAAAATAGAGGTCAATTGGTTTCTACATTCCTGAACAATTTTTGAAGTGATCAGAAGACTGCTCAACCTCCTCAAAGCAACTAGACCATCGCCACAGATTGCGATGCTCCTGCTCTTCAACCGCTCAGGTTGTCAACCTTACGATTGCATATACTTCAGCCTGAAAGGCATGTTTGGCCAAAGCAAAACTCCACGAGAGATAGAGTCCTGCTGCAGAACCCTCTACTCTTTTTAAGCCATGGGTGTAGAAGACCTCTGGTTCATCCCAGTTTTCTCCGCCAAACAGATGTATGGGGACAAGAGAATCAGAAGGGAGCACAACCACGTCTCCTCATAGACTCGAGGATGTATTAGCAAATTTTTCAGTTCTCATAGTAGTGAACCGCTTTTCATCGGTTCCGTTGTTAGGTAGGTCCCACCACGCATTGGTCTCTGCGTTAGCATAGCGTAGACCGATTTAATTAAAGTTTCATCAATACCGAGCTCTCTGACGGCATCACAGAGCTTTAGGAACGGCGCACAGTCAAACGCCTCTTCAATGTTCAAAAACACTCCATGACGTACCCAGTGTTACGTCCTCTATCTTTGCAGCCAACTAATGAGGAGCAAACTCACAGGACTCTCCAAGCTGGTAAGCATGTTGGTTTTCATTTAGTAGGTGCACGGATGTGACACTCAACCAGTGTCTCTAGACATTTCAGCGAAAATGATGTGAAACTGATTTGTCTGAAGATCCATGGGTTTTGAAAAGTAATCTTTTCCAGGCTTAGGTATGAAGACTATCTTAATCCTCTGCCAAAAGGTAGGTACTTAGCCCAGAGCAAGACATCCTTAAAAAATATTTCTTAGAAGTTGCTCTAAGTGCTTTCTATCCAACCTTAGCATCGCTGAGTAGAGGCTATCTATGCCAGGTGCTTTGAAGTGTCCAAAGGATAGTATAGAAGCTCTCATCTTTTCATTGGTGATAACCGCTCTTGCAGTATCCTAATTCCCCTTGTAACACCTTTGTGTTGAAAGGGTTGCAGAAAACGCAATTTTTTCCCTCCCGCTTCTGAAATCTGTTCTCCCGAATGATGTACCTACAAGAGAGCCTGTATAAGCTCAATTCTGGAGTTCGTGGAAGTTCCATCCGATTTTTCAAGAGAGTCCAACTTGGCCGACTTATTCTTTTAAAGGACCCAACACAGCCTTGAAGTCCCATTGAAGGAAAAGTAACATTTAATTGGGTCTGCAGTTCCTTCTGTACTCTCTTTTCTGACTGACCGCGCAGTAGACACTAGCTTTAGGCTTCTCACTGAAGTGGAGAGTACATCTTCAACAGATTTTTCTGCGAGGAAACATGAATCTGGTGGAACCTCCAAAATCCGTGCCTCGGCTGCGACTAGATTGTTCAAACTGGCGACTAGGCACCCTTACTACAGTAGCAAACTACTATAGGCTTCCCTACCACGACAAAGAAGGGGGGTCAGGAAAAAATCATGAAGATTCATAAGATTGACAATGATACATTCAATGCAGAGCGCGAAGAAAAAAAGGACCAACCACTGGTAGAGCTCCTAACGCTTGCCGAATGGATCTATGTTAACCCATTAAGAAACGCCAGCCCTGATCAGAGTTACTAAACTGGCATATATTAAGGCAGAGGATGCCACAGAACCCAATGATTCTAGTAGTTCTGTACCTCGAGGCAGAAGAAGGATCATTTCGGCCATCAATACACTCAAAAGGAGTATAGCCGTTGGGCTTGATGTTATTCCCGCAGAATTATTCACCGCTGTGTCTGCAGTTTCCGCAGATCTATCCTTCCATTTGTACGGAAATCGTTTGAATCTAAAACCTTTTCTAGAGAGTCGAAGAAGAGAGCGGATCATTTTGGACCAGCGCGTAGAGGTCATATCTTCGTTTCGAACCGGTGAAGATTTCAAGAAGACTTTCGTAAACAAGGGGTGCATCGGGTGTCCTCTATGCAAGAGAGACATATGATGTCGCACAATGTCATCTGCATCGGGGTAAAGTTTCATCACTGATATTATTCCTTCTTGTCATCGGTGACGTTCTTCAAGCTGCTTTGTCTGGAACAGATGGCTTATTCCTGACTCTTTGCAAAAAAAAACTATATTTCCAACAAGAAGTCTCTCCCACAAAAGGTTGTTGAAATTGCACCTCTTTGAAAGCCATCCCTACACAGAATTCATGGGGCGATTTTCCGTCTGCCTCTCTGGTTGTCCATCCGCGGTTACATTCGAGGTTCGGCCCAAGTGCCTATGTGGACTGCTAACTCTCACTTCCAACACTAGCGCCTTCAGTCTCTGTACATACTTTATGAGTGTTCCCCTGGGAAGAGTACTAGTAAATGCAGCAAGGTTATGTAGCAAAATCTTACTGAATACTATTCGCTCTTTCTTTTTTTTTTTGGTTTTTTTTTATGGATGGAGGTGGAAATCTTAGAAAGACACTGCCGCGCCAGGTTGCAGGAGCGTGTGTGATTCTCACCCACTAAAACCACCCCCACTTTCTCCTTTTTTCTTCCCCGCGGGACCGCCGCAAAGCATTACTTTCCGGGGTGGACTGCGCTTTACGCGACCACGCCTTCCGTTCTTCGCGTCCTCCTTGCACACTCCGCTCTTCCAAGTTCCTCTTGTATTCGTTTGATTGCGGTGTTCACCGCACACCAGTTTCCCTCCGATTTTAACATTTCCCCGACGATGTTCTGTGGGCTTAGGGTGGTTTTCAGGGAGTCTTCCAGACTCCTCTTTTCTGAGAGAAATCGTGGACAGTGGAACATAACATGCTCCAGGTCCTCAGGTGTGCAACCACATTCAGGACACAAGGGAGAATCATCCAGCCTGAATTGGTGCAGGTACTTCCTGTAACCGCCATGTCCTGACAGGAATTGCGTCAGATGGTAGTTAATCTCACCGTGTCGTCGCTGGATCCACTCTTCAATACGGGGAATCAAAGTGTGGGTCCAGCGACCCCTCTGCGAGTCATCCCACCGTCTCTGCCACTTCTCCAGCGACTCTCGCCTTCCCGCCTTTCGGTATTCTGCATCCTTTTCAAGAGGATTCATTTTCCTTGCCTCGTACAGGCAGCGTGCCTCACTTGCCAGAATGTCTATCGGGATCATTCCCGCAATAACACACGCTGCCTCGCCTGATATTGTTCTGAAGGCGCTGCACACCCTTAGCGCCACTAAGCGGTAAGTCATATTTACTCTCCTACGATTACTCTCACACGCTAGTGCTTCCTCCCAAACTGGTGCCGCGTATAATAGTGTGGAGCGAACCACTCCGGCCACAAGTAATCTGCGACTGTATCTTGGACCTCCAATGTTAGGCATCATCCGCGCTAATGATACGCTGGTATTTGCCGCTTTCTCACAGGCATAGTCCAGATGTCCCCTGAAATTGATTTTAGCGTCAATCATCACCCCTAGGTATTTGATAATCGGTTTCGAAGTGATGACGTGACCACCAACGCGAATTTTAACCGTATTCCTCTTCCTACGAGTGGTAATCAAGACCGCCTCCGTCTTTTGTTCCGCAAGGTCAAGCTGAACCATCTCCAGCCACACTTTTATGGCGCTAATGGTTTCATTAGCGTACATTTCAACATCTTCAGGTTCTTTCGCGACGACAACCACAGCTAGATCATCTGCGAAACCGATTATCGTGGCCTCCTTTGGCACGGGAATGACAAGGACCCCATTGTACATGACGTTCCACAGGAGAGGACCCAACACTGAGCCCTGTGGTATTCCTGCGGTGACGGTGTACTGCTTGGATCCCTCATCCGTGTCGTACCACAGTGTCCTCTCCGAAAGGTAACTGTTGAGGAGCTTAGTCAAGTAACTAGGGACACCCGTTTTAGCCAGTGAACTTTTTATCCACTCCCAGCTTGCGGAATTAAACGCATTTTTGATGCCCAACGTCACTACGGCACAGCATTTTTTAGACGACATCGCGTCTCGAGCGAGCTTCAAAACAACGTCTACGGCGTCAATCGTTGAGTGGGCTTGACGAAATCCAAATTGTCGCTCCGACAGTCCATCCTTACATTCGATGATAGGGAGCAGTCTGTTGTAGATGACTCTTTCGAGCATCATTCCCGCCGTGTCGATAAGGCAAATCGGTCGGTATGATGATGGGTGTCCTGGGTGTTTACTCAGCTTCGGGAGCAAAACTAGTTTTTGCCTCTTCCACCGGTCGGGGAAACTCCTTCTATCATGCATGTTTCAAACACGCTGATAAACCAGTCGGGTCTGGTCTTAACAGCGAGTTTAAGGGTTCTATTGGGAACAGCATCCAGACCGGGTGCTTTGTTATCACCAATTCTCCGGTAAATTTGCGTAAGCTCCTCCTCAGTTACCGCAGGTATGGTGTAGACGTCCAGTGCTCGCTTGTGTTGTTTGCGCTCCCCTTTATCCGGGGGGAAGAGCGCCGTCACGATGTCGAGCAGAAGATGCGAGCAGGTCAATTGTGGTGTTCGCCCTCTCATCTTCTTCATAACTATCCGGTACGCTGTTCCCCAGGGGCTTTGGTCTGCCTCTGTGCAAAGTTCCTTGAAGCATTTTCGCTTGCTGGTCCGTATAGCCTGCTTAAGCCTACCTCGACGGTTCACATATGCTAGCCGTTTCTCGCCGAAGTCTGGTCTTGCTCTAGATCGTTGGCAGATCCTTCTAGCACGAAAACATGCATCCCGTAACACCGCGATCTCTTCATTCCACCAATAGTTTGAGCGCCTTTTTGCGAGAACTCGTCGCCTCGGCATAGCAGCGTCGCATGCTCTCATTATGCGTCCCATCATTTGCTGTACCTTTTCTGTAGCCGCACCACCGGGACTTTGGCCTCCCAATAGCATCTACTCAAGCCATTTCACGGACCAGCCTCGGTTTCCAGCCTCACGGGAACACGCATCGACGCATGGCCCATATTCGATCTGGAGGAAAATCGCCTGGTGGTCGCTGTGAGTATAATGCTCACTGACAAGCCATGTCATTCTCCTCGCCAATGTGGTACTCACGTATGTCAGATTGACTATTGAGCCCGACCCTGTCCCACGAAAAGTGGAAACGTTTCCCGTGTTGGCAAGCACCAAATCTAGCTCCGCGAAGGCCTCGAGCAGGATACGGCCCCTGGTGTTCGTAGTGCGACTGCCCCAATCCACGGCCCACGCGTTGAAATCACCAGCTATGATCTTGGGGTTTCGACTTCTTGCATCTGAGACTAGCATACCTAGCATTCCTTCGAATTCTGTTATCGTCGCGCTTGGTGGGGCATAGCAACTATATATATATAGATACCAGCTATTTTTGCCCTGACGAATCCAACTTCTGGAAACTCCATCACTTCTTGAATGGCCTGATTTCCACACGCTCATATTGCCGCCTTGCCAGTTTCATCTGCAATCCAGACACCGCTCTTATTGTTGCGACAAGGCTCGCTGATTATGGCAGCTTCGATTCCCTTCTCATAGATGGTCTGCGAGAGAAGGTCTTGCGCTGCCTCGCAGTGGTTGAGGTTGATTTGTATCAACCTTATTTTTTTACTGCATTCAAGGCTCGCCTAAACATTGGGCATCTGCTGCTGCCTGCAACGTCCCGACAGTCGACGCCCTTTTTTTCCTTGCGGAGCATGCATTCCGGCTCAGCCTTGCACTCCCTGAACATATGGCCTTCTCCCCCACATTTTCTGCAACATTTTGACCTGTCACAGTCACCGGTGCATTTCGCCGCTATGTGGCCGAATTCCAAGCATCTAAAGCAGTGCTTAAGGCACACCTGCTCCCTGAGTCGGCAAACGACCCAACTTATTTTTACTTTCCCAGCCACCAGCAGTTTGAACGCTGCTTCAGTTGGTAAGCTTATGGTTGCCGTTTGCGTGCCTCCGTATGCCTTCCTCAGTCCCCTGGTTGCGGAATCTTGCAAGCCAAGTGGTCCGAACTGCTTTTCTAAGGCGTCGCGGATATCCTCCTTGGTCGTCTCTTTCTTTCTCTTTGTCTCTCACACACTCTCGCTCTCTCTTTCACACTCTCCCTCTCTCTCCCTCTTTCTTTCACACTCTCCCTCTCTCTCTCTCTCTCTCTCATTCTCTTGACTGATGTACTTTGGTAAGCCTTTTTGACAAAAAGAGGATAACAAAATCGAATTGAGGTTAGCGACATCGGCAGACTATATCGTTCCGTTGCCAGAACAGTATCAAAACGAGGTCGTTTTTGAAATGCAAAGGTATCTCTATGGTCCTTAGATGCAAATATGTTGATTCTTTCTTGGTTTCGAGAAGTAGTTGTAAAAGTTCCTACACGAAAGAAGAGATCGAATGATGGAAGAGATATAATCTGGTGAGAAATGAACTAAGGAGGCTTGCCTGGCGCATTACTAGCGAATAGTTAAATTTCAAGCTTTCATTTTCATTACACCTTTTCTGATTTAATTTAAGAATATCCCACAACTACCCCCACAACTACTCCCCCAACTATCCCACAACTACTCCCACAACTTGTCCAAGGGATAGTTCTTATCCTAGGTTAGTTCGTTGCTCCAAGCACTTCCTTCGCGCCATTTAAATTCATTTTGTCATTCACTCCATCCTGAAAAGGAGGTCGTCAGTTATGGTTGCAATTCTCTAAGTAAAGATATTGCCTGTTGAAGTTGTAGAGTCAAACATCACATCCATCTTTTGTAACATTAGTTCAGTTAAACAATCTAGAACAGCATTATGCCTTAGGTTATCCAACTTCTGCTGGGTTTATTCAGAAATCTATTCTCCTACATAAAAGTAAATATTTGAATCTTTACTTCATTAGGACAATGCTCCCTCAACCAAACAACTGCTGCCAATATCACCTCAATAGATAATTCGCCAGCATCCAAATTTCTGGATAAATCCCACCCTCGGCGTCTCTGGAGTAACATCTTTTGGGCTGCTAATTGTTAGCTAATTTCAATATCAATGACATCGCTGGAATGCAACGGTTTCCTGTTGCTTTATGGAGGTTTATCTAGCTCATTAGCAGGTTCATCGCTTTCATCGTCAGCTCTTCATTAAGTTTTTATTATGTTAATGTCTGCTACTGGGTTTCTAATTAAGGCGGTAATGCTAGAAAGAAGCCCAATTCTAAGTAAGTGCGCTGCAAGCAGATTTGGGAGGCAGATTATGATTGGAGTCTTAAATGAGGTCTTTAATATCTTTGTTCACTTCATTTTATAACTTGAGAATGGACAGTAGCTGGCATTGAAGAAATGCTTCTGGATATGGAGTTAATCTGCCAATTTGTGGAGATGGCTTTCAATTAGAATGCCTTCTTCTGGCCCGCAATGACGTTGCATCTACGCACCTGAAGGCAGTTACTTAGCAACCCCCTTTGGTGCTATAAAATCCATCTTCCAGGTAACAGAGCATTGCGTTTATTGCTTCGGCGCTAATTCATTTCGCTATTGGGTGCATTTAATGGAAAATGGATTGTGATACTTTACGACGGAATACTTCAAATTGAACAAATCTTTTTCGTAGAATTTTTCAGCTCTCAGGTTTATGTACATCTTCTTGTGAATAGTTTATAGTGAAGTTCATTTGTATCTTAGCCAATACGCACTAGGCACTGTTGTGGCTGGATGGCAAATAAAAGTCTGGAGTCTTCTTATACACCACCTCGAACATTATATCATATTATAGTTTGCCCCTTCAATAATAGGTACACGGCCCCTTTGTCAGTATGTCTACTCCCTTAATATTCTGGAGCTCACTGAAGTCAGTGTCATGATATTCCACTCTTCAAAGGAAGTACCTTGTTTGATGGAAAGTTAACTTCCAGATTTATCTCAGATTCGCATGGATTTGACCTTTTTTTCTGTTCATAGAAATTCTGCCTTCTCGCAGACTGGTCTGCTTTAGAAAGAATGAATTTGCAATTGACCAACGAAGTCCTCTGCCTGGTGAAACAATAGTATCTGAATTAAAATGTGCCTTTACCTTAATGGGATGGTATGAGATAAGTCGAAGTGGAAGCCAATCGCATTTTTTTGGTATGTTGTCTCAGACATACACGTGAAACCTTAGATACTATCTACCCTATGGCTGTGCGCCTTCCTTGCGACTAGGTCACTCCTTCACTATCTCGGAAATAACTCAGTTCCCTAGGATTTAAAATGAAATGCATTTCGCAGAGAAACCATCACACAATTTGGCTTTAGTTAAGAAAGTTCGCATCATTACTTTAAACTGATTTCATGTTGCAGTTTCTTTGGTCCTCGAAATTTCCTTCTTCGTCCATGATCCAAGCGGGGGCAATGCCCATCCTATATGGGCTTAAAGGCCTGGCTACCTTATAAACCTTACAAAAATGTCAGGCGATGACGGCTTTACGGTTTCTTACCAAGGCAGAAGCAAATCTTCAGGCGCTGCCCCACCTCTACCGTGCAGATTGCACTCAACATCTGCGAGCCGCTTCGGTCACGCTGCTCTCAGGGGAGAGGTGAGGCAGCGTCTGAAGATTTACCTCTGCCCTGGTAAGAAACCATAAAGCCGTCATCGCCTGACATTTTTATAAAGTTTGGGCGCTAAGCCCTAAACGAGGGGTCCGTGGACCAAAAAAGAGGGAGTAACTTGCTCCCCATTTGGTCCGGTCTAGCATTAAGTTAATGCGGACCTAGGACCCCACTGTTCTCAAAAAAATACTTATAAACCTGTTGATGGGTCTTACCTGAACCTCTGGTTTGCTTATTTGCTTCGGTAACAAACCGATCGGAGGTTAGCAAATTTACTATTCCAACGCTGACAAGGACCAAATTGACTTACTCTGAATTCGACTCTCTTTCCAGCAAGTATTTACATCCTTCTTGTAGACCATGTTCGGTTAACACATTGTAAGGCTTCGCCGCCGCACTTCCATATCTTTGTTGCACCTGTCGAATCTATGGTACATATATTAAGTCATAATTTCTGCATGGTTCGTTTATAATGCCAGTTTCAACCTCGGGGAAAGTGAGGCTTTTTGAATTGAGTAATTAACTTCATTTTCCGTTACAACTAGCGACTTTCGCCACGTGTTTTCGTGACTTCTAGCCATATGTTATCTCCTCCCTTTTCTTTTGTATGATATGCATAACAATATGTTCTGTATCCCCGCAACTCCGGGCTTGATAGGACTAATTAACGCTGCTTGCGCATACTATCGTGAAGTGCCCATACATAAAGCATTTAAAGCTCCTTTTTAGTGGCGTTTGTTCCTTTGGCAGCCTACAATTTCCGTGCTGCTTCTTCTGGTAGTCGCACAACAATACGCCTTCTTTAAACTTTCTGTAGATACTCTTTGGGGAGGTATCCTTCAGATATCTGCACGTCCTTGTACTATGTGTAGATTACGCAATACATAGGTCTCATGGTGTTGGGCACCCCCAGTAGCATTTTCACAATGGTAGTTTTTAGCTTGGTTGAAAAAACTATCAAAACGCTACCGCGAACATACTGCATTTTTTTTAGCACAGTGGTCCCTTTAGGGATCTGCTTTGATCTTCCCCTATACCTTTACCGTCGATACCCGGGGAGACATCATAATTAATTTAAGGAAGCTATTTCTTTAAAGCGACCCATTTCCTGGTTAAAGTGTCCCGTGCACACGTTAGTCTGATGGCAAAGTTTTTGAACAAATGTTCACATAATCATCTATTTCCTACCTCAGGGCGCTTTTTGTGGAGCATTTGACCATTCTTCTCAAGCCTGTTTCTCAGTTTGTCGATTTGGCACCCTTTTCTCCGGAGGTTGAAATATGTATGTTCCCAGAATGCAGAATGGAGTGCAGCTGTCCACATTGGTCTTCCGTACATTATGTAGTATGGACTTCACCACTTCGACTGTAAGTCGTCAACGAGGGCATCTCAATCCTCCTATATTTGCAATCGCCCTTGCCAGGACCATGCTGTCATTAGATGCCCTAGCGCAATCATGTTGTAGATACTAGTTCAAATTTACCCTACCTTACTCCATGGTAATTGTTAGCTGGCTAACAAACTAATGATGTAACGCACTCTGTTTTGTCCCCCACAAGAGCTTTTTCAACGCATTGAATTTTCGACAAAGACAGAAGTCAATGTAAAGGCGTCAGTGGTTGAGCAGGCGATAGGAACTTCTCCCAACTCATCAGATAGATGTGTAGGCTCGCAGGATTGCCTGTCAGCGATGATGTGCTACGGGTAGACAGACTAGACCCACCCCTTGCAGACCACTGAAGGCGCTCAAGGCCTCGGGTTTCAACCATTAATGAATCCTCCCAGACGAGGTCGTTCGAGACCGGATGGACCCAATCGACTCTAGTGCTAATATCACCAATTATTTGGCTCGTAGGTAAACAAATGCAGGGCAGCTTGCTCCTTCAATAGCAACAAACAAGGAAACTCCACCAACCCAGCCGATAGAGGCCGGTGCTACTGGCCCGGTAGAAAAAAAGATTCAAGTTGATGATCGACTCAAGTTCCGCCATTTCGTTGCTTTCTAAAACTGTCATTAAGAAGAGGCAACTCCAGCCTCTCTCTTTCCACGTAGCCAGTGCTTCGATAATAGCGCCGTTTTGTACACACAAAGTGACGCTAAATTTCGGTCAGTGACATCCGTAATTCTGACACTTTCCCATAGCAAATGTGCAATCAGCAATCACCGGCGCAGACTTCTTCACTCTCGGCTTCTTTATTGACATCCGAAGTAAAAAATTACGGCATTCATTAATCGGGCTTGACCCGTAGGGCAATGTGGAAACTACTTCCGTACTTGGCGTTTCCATCATTTTAGACCCTGACACACCTTTTTGAGAACACCAACGCCGTTAAACAGCTTTTGTAGACTAATTCGGGGACATTTGTTTTCAATATAGCACAACTGCCTTGCTCATACACTTACCAGTGCATCATGTGGTTCACATAGCCGGGTCTTCTGGCCTTCAAGCACACACGGAAGCTTGTCGAAACCTGCCCTGCACGTGGCGAATCACCGGCGACTACAGGCTTCTGAACGCTTGCATGACTCTGGATCATTATCCGCTATCTATTATAGACGGTTTATTACAGCGGATGAAAAACAAAGCCTTCTACTAGACCATTATCGCAGAAAAAAACATTCCGTAGGAAGCAATCACAATATCATTCGGCTTCTTCGAGTATACCCGGTCATCAATCGGTCATCGCAATGCAGCCCAGTTGCTCCAACATCCCATGAACCATCTACCGTGAGGCAGTTCATTTATGTGGTGTTACCTAGACATCATATTCGTGGGGGCCTCCTCAGACATCTGCCACAGTTTTTTTCTACCCTCTCGACGAAACCACGCATCAACCCAATCAAATACGCGCGAGGAAGGAAAAAAAGTGAAATAACTCGGCTACTTTATAGACATTTGTCGAACTTCATCAGTATCTAGAATGCTCCACTGAATGGTCTATCTCAAAGGAATATAAGCCGAGATGAGAAGTCTTGCCTAGTGTGGAAGCCCGAAGCAGAAGTTGTATTTTCAAGCAGCAAAACAACACTTGCCGAGGAAACTTCAATCAAATTCTTCTCACTGATCACCACTCTAGCCATGAAAACGTACCTGTCGGGCACCGCTATCGGCACTTCTTTCCAGCAGGAATTTCTCAGTAGTACCTGGTGCCTCCTGGGTTTTTTCTCGAAGAAATTGTCGAAGAGTGAGACACTTTACACCGCCTACGATGGAGACCTGCTCGTTCTTTTCGCTACCATTAAGCATTTTCAATAATTCCGGAAAGGACCCTCCTTCAGGGTTTTCACAGACCTATGAGGTGGCCTTCAAGTTCTAGATGGAAAGAGACAGCCAGATAGTAGACTCTCTTTCTGGTACATGCGCCATGCCCTCAAAATTCAATACGGATATTTCGACCGGAAACGTCAAGCCATATCAAACCAGCCGCCTTACCCAGTAAAGCTTTCAGTGCGCTTCATAACCTAGCATACCTCAGAGGGCAGAAATACGTCCGCAAGGGCATGCAATAAGGTGTCACTCGATGAACTGGGCAATGCCAGCCGTGCTGACAGCAGTATTCTGCCTGTGACCCCAACAATAGATAGGAGGAAAAAAATAAAAATTGAAAACTACCAAAACAGGTGTACTGTCTCTCCTTAAGGTGGTCTTATTCCGTCTTTATTCCAAACTCAGGATCCCATGCACCCTAAATCTTTCAGACCAATTTCCCTGAGATTGTTTGTATTAAAAACAGAGCTGAAGGTCACAGACAACTATATAATACGTAATCTCCTACATCCATGTCAACAAGTTTCCTAAACAGGACGGTAAATGGAAACTTTCATATATCAGCTGACGGATATAATACAGGATACCATCGAAACTAAAAAGGAAGCACTGCCTGTGTTTTTGATCATCGAAGCAGCGTTCGACAATGTAATGCATGCAAAGATACCCTGATTCGCAAGGGAGTACGAAACACAGAATAGACAAATAGAAGTGTCGAAGGGTATAAAGGTTGTCCAGCGCATGGGGTACGATCACTTCTAGTGTAGAATAGAGCAGTTGATGAAACCCTGGAGGAGCTAACATATACTGGAAAACAGGTACAAGGTTACCCTGATGACGTTAGTGTTTGAATGTGAGAACAAACAAAAAGTTCAACGCAAAAACCATATTGTTTTAATCTGTTGGGGCAAATATGAGTGTACCCTAAATGATAGAATGCAAGCTGGACTTAGAATTACTAGTACCAGGTGCAGGAAGGCGGGGCTGCGTATCAATCTACCCAAGGC
The DNA here is from genome assembly GCF_905115235.1 of Hermetia illucens. Lineage (NCBI taxonomy): Eukaryota > Metazoa > Arthropoda > Insecta > Diptera > Stratiomyidae > Hermetia > Hermetia illucens. Next base: position 219,234,117 of record NC_051849.1, read on the forward strand.
TACTGTAGTACCATCATTCACTAGGAAGCGCAGTCATTAGATTACATGTCATGGAGGTCAGGCGAAAATAGGGGTCGAATATTTGGGAATCACACTGGACCAAAAATTACTCTGGGAGGCACATGTCAAGAACATATGCGGGAGAGCTACAAAAGCTTTGATGACTTGCAGGTCAGCAAAAAAATGGAAATACAATCCGAAAATACTGCGCTGAAGATATAGGCTGCAATAGTAAGGCCAGTGATTACTTCTAGGGCTGTAATCTAGGGAGACAGAATTGAACTCAGCACCAAACCAAGGGGTGAATATCAGTTAGACAATGAGGATGTACCCAACGTCATCCCTGGAGGTTCTTCCGAGATTGACTTTTCTTCATCTTTAAATGCAGATGCAAGCAAAGAGAGCAATCTTCAGCAAGTCCGGCAGTATCCGCGAGGTGGGGAGCTGCCTAAATCAAAGGGAGATTGATGTTTATTCTGCGCGATTAACCTGCTCCAAGGGATAGTAAGACAATGAGAATTCATTTTGACATCAAGTTTGAAATAAGTTGAAGTAACAAGGCAAACTGAAAAAGCAGGTGGTCTACGGCTTGCCTCAGAAACTGATTATGTAGCAGGTAATCCCTCATAACGGAGGGAGCAGACATAGAGCTCGCTGGACCAAGGAAAATATACTCGGATTCAATGGGTGAGCACATTTGCATGTTTCAGTCGAAAATATACGCTATATATAAATACGTCTCCTTCATTTTCCAAAGGAGCTATAGAGGGAAGAACACTGCTATTCTGATCTACAGTTAAGCGGCTATCAAGACATTTAGGTCAAACCAGGTGAACTCTAAGAATTACTAGTACCCCCTCGGACACCACCTTGTCGTGGTGGGGGAGCCTGTAGTAGTTTACTACTACACTAAGGGTGTCCAAAATATGAATATGGAAACGATGGATATAAACTCTCCAAGTGGTAAGAAGTCACAGACTTCGAATCCACCCGCGACCATGAGCAATCATGTCGCGGCCGAGGCGCGGATTTTGGAGGCCTCACCACATTCATACTCGCCTATAGATCAATCTGTAGAAGGCATGCTTTCCGACTCAGTGGAAAGTTTGCATTTAGTGCCCACGGCGAAGTTAGCCAGAAAGGAAAGTACGGAAACTCTCAAATTGGGAGAAACTGGAAATCCGACTACGGCCGGCCCGTCCGCGGTACTACAGGCCAAATCTACCCGCAAACGGAAGAGGAAGGCCCGGCAGAAGGGAACTTCGTCCACTAAGGAGGAGGGACTACAGGCTGAATCCTGCCTGTCAGAACCTTCTCCTTCATCCTTACCGGGAAGAGCGGAAGAACGGGACGCTGGTGACGTGGACGCTACTGGTTTAACGTCAGTATGTGGTAATGGATCCAAGCGGTCCGGACACAGTGAACCTGGAAAGGCCCTACACCGACGGCAGAAGAGAGCACTGCGAAGGAAGATGAAGCACCTTGGGAATGAGGACATGGACGTGGCTGTACCACTAGGCGCGGTAACGCCCAGAGAAATCGGACGCAAGGAAGCGGAATCTCCGGCGGAAGGTGGGGATAAACTGGAAACTCCAGTAAGATCCACACTGGACGCACCAGACTCTTTTGTCAGCGGTAATGCGCGCAAGAAGCGTAAGACCAACACATCTGCTCTGGCCAACGCTTTATTGTCCTCCGCACCTGGGCTTATATCCACGCGTCTCGCGGGATTAGGACCGGTGTGCCGGGAGGTGATCAAATCAGCGAGAGAGATCTCAATGAAGCTGGTCCCTCCCACAGGAACACGAACACGAAGGCGGGAAGGGAGAGGACGTATGCGCACTCTGCAGCCTCTGTTCTGACTGCTGCCGTGGGAGTTTCCTCCAAGGATGGCAAAATGTCCTATGACTAAGTTTATGTCGAAAAACATAAAGATTGGTCAAATCAACCTGCAGCATGCCAAAGCTCCCTCCTACCTGTTGGCAGCGAGAATGACAAAGCTACAGGATTTCCCCTATATCTTTCTGGTGCAAGAACCGTGGGTTTGATTTAGCAGAATCTGTGGCATTGGATCAGTAAAGGGGGCTAGGATCTTCTACGACGAAAGATCCATACGACCGAGAGCTTGCGTCCTGATGTCAAGACGGTTAGAGGCAACTATGCTGAGACAATATTGTTCCCAGGACTTAGCTACGGTCATCATACAATACCAGATAAATGGCGAGAGGAAAAACATCATAGTTGCCTCCGCTTATTTACCCTATGATTCTTTGTATCCTCCACCGACGCAAGAACTTAGGGACCTGGTGGCGTATGCAGAATCAAGTGGTCTCGAACTCTTAATAGGTTGCGATGCGAATGCTCAACATATTTGTTGGGGCAGTAGCAAATGCAATCCAAGACTTATGACTGCAAACGTAGGGTGCGCCCCTACGTTCGTGGGACCGAGAAGAAGCGAAGTAATTGACCTAACAATCTGTACCCCAAAATTGTTAGAGCTGATTACAGACTGGCGAGTGCTAGACGAGGTCTCACTGTCAGATCACCGATATCTAGAATTCAATCTGACTATTGCGGGCGAACAGTCTGCAGTACAAAGACGGAACCCTAGGAAAACGGATTGGGCAAAGTTCAATGATCTTCTTGGCAATAAAGTACAGTTCCCTAGGCGACTAAGGACTCCTTTGGTGCTGGAAGATGAAGTGAACTGCACACTTTTAGAGTGCTATGAAGAGGCTTGTCCTATTTCCCGAGGCAAAAGCGGTAAAATGGTTCCTTGGTGGAACCGAGAACTGCAAAAACTCAGGAAATCAACCAGGCGACTTCTAAATCGTGCTTGCAAAAGTAACAAGAACGAAGACTGGTTAAATTTCAGGAACTCACAACGTGAATATAAGAGGCTCGTAAGGTGCTCGAAACGAGACTCCTTTAGAGCGTACTGTGAGGAACTGGAAGGCGAAAGGGAGACTTCAAGGCTGTGCAGAGTCCTCAAAAAGGATGAGTCGGCCAAGTTGGATTCTCTTAGAAAACCCTACGGTACTATCACGAGCTCCAGACTGGACTCAGTACAGACCCTCCTGGAAGTACACCACCCGGGAGAACGGGTGAGAGAAGTGGTAGGGGGAGAGTTGACGGTTCTTGCAACCCCTTCAGCACGCAAGTGTTGCAAGGGGAACTGGAACACTGCGAAAGCGGTTGTTACCCATGAAAAGGTGAGAGCTGCCATACTGTCCTTTGAACATTTCAAAGCACCTGGCATGGATGGCATCTATCCGGCAATGCTAAAGGAGGGTATGGAGCATTTAGAGCGACCTCTAAGAAATATTTTTCGAGGATGTCTTGCTCTGGGCTACATGCCTTCTTCTTGGCAACAGGTTAAGGTAGTTTTCATACCGAAACCTGGGAAAGATGACTATTCTAATCCAAAGAACTTCAGACAAATCAGCTTGACTTCATTCTTGCTGAAAGGTTTGGAGAGACTGGCGGAGCGTCACATTCGTGGAAACGCACTTAGGTCACACCCACTTAGTGAAAACCAACATGCTTACCAACGTGGAAACTCCTGTGAGTCTGCTCTTCATTCTTTGGTCACAAAGATAGAGGATGCAACTTTGAATGGTGAGTACGCGATGGGGGTGTTCGTGGACATTGAAGGGGCTTTTGACTGTGCGCCTTTTCAAAAACTTTGTGATGCCGCCAGAGCGCATGGTGTTGATGATGCTTTAATTAAGTGGATCCATGCTATGCTAACGCAAAGATTGTTGTGCGCTGAGGTAGGGGTCGATCGCTACCTGACTACGGAAGCAACGAAGGGCTGCCCCCAAGGAGGTGTGCTTTCGCCGCTTCTGTGGAGTATGCTGATCGACTCACTGCTATGCGAACTGCAAAATTTGCCAATACACGCTCAAGCTTATGCTGATGACGTGGCTGTACTTGCTGTTGATCGGGATCTTGGAACGGTGTGTAAGAATATACAGCGTGCCGTTGATTTGATAGACAGCTGGTGCCTTAGACATGGTTTGTCAGTTAATCCAAATAAAACCACAATGGTTTTATTCACAAAAAGGAGAAAACTGGATGGACTTTGCCTCCCTGAGATGAGGGGTACTACTCTTCAACTCTCCGAAGAAGTGAAATATCTGGGGGTCACTCTAGATAAAAAACTTCTTTGGAACAAACATGTAGAGGTAAAGATGAAACGAGCTCTTACAGCTTATGGGCTGTGCAGACGGACCTTTCCCTCGGGATGGGGACTCAGGCCTCATGTGGTAATGTGGATATACATTGCCATCATTAGGCCGATGTTCGTATATGCATCCGTAGTGTGGTGGGTTAAGGTGAGACAAAAAGGTTTTCACCGTAAACTAGCCGCACTGCAAAGAACTGTTTGTCTGGGTATCACTGGTGGCATGAGCACGACATCCGACGCAGCTCTGAATGCACTACTCAATTTGCAACCCCTGGATATATTTATTCAAAGCACTGCAATGAGAGCAGCTCATAGACTAATTCGATTAGATCTATGGGGAAACAACGGATGTGGGGGGCACAGAGCATTGGAAGAGCTACTGGGAGGGCTGAATTCAGTTCTAACAATGCCTTCCGATTCTCGTGTCCCCATACATCTGTTTGGTAGAAGATATGAAGTTACCCTGAAGCGTAGAGAGGACTGGGAAGACCCAGAGGAATGCGTGGCGGGATATACGGAAGTCTTCTACACCGATGGCTCAAAAACAGAAGAGGGTTCTTGAGCCGGAGTCTACCTCTCGAATAAAAACGAGAAGTGGACTTTTCCTTTGGGACAATATGCAACGGTTTTTCGAGCCGATGTTTATGCGATCCTAAGGGTGGCAAACTGGGTGATTGACGAGCGGTGGAAGGGCAGGCGCAACGCAATCTGCAGTGACAGTCAAGCTGCATTGAGGGCATTGAGCAGTCCTTTGATCACCTCGAAAATCGTTCAGGAATGCAGAAACCGTTTGAACTCTATGTCTAGATTCAATACGGTGGAACTACTCTGGGTACCTGGTCACTGTGGCGTAGAGGGAAATGAAATCTCGGACGCTTTAGCGAAAGAGGGGTCAATCTCCCCTATACCGGGACCGGAGCCAGCAATTGAGGTATGAGTGGCATTGGCTAAATCTGTTTTCAAAAACTGGGAACAAGTTTCCCATAATGACAGGTGGCAGAGCCTAAATGCTGCTCGACACACCAAACTTTTCCTGCCAGAACCCAACATACGTACCGCAAAGTTTATCCTGTCGAAAAGCAGGAGGACTTGCAGGTGTAGTGTGGGCATTCTGACAGGCCATAATTCACCAGTTGGGCATATGTTCAGAATAGGAATTACCGAAGATGATACGTGTCCCTCCTGTAATGAGGAAGCGGAATCCACGGAGCATTTCCTATGTGAATGCCCCGCCTATGGACGCATCAGGTGTCAGATCTTTGGTGCCGATGTTCTCCAATTGCGACGGGTAGCATCACATCCACTAACGGAAATCCTGCGATACGTTAACGAATCCGGAATATTCCGTTAGACGGGGGAGGCGAGTACAACTGGCCAACACGGCCTGAGTGCTCGGAGGCTGTAGCTTCACCCCCACCATAGACACACACACACACACACGCCAAGAGATAGTATGACAATGAAATTTCATTTTGACATCAAGTTTGAAATAAGTTGAAGTAACAGGGCAGACTAAAAAAGCATGGCGGTGATCTACGGCTTGCCTAAGCAACTGATTATGTATCAGGTAATCCCTCATAACGGAGGGAGCAGACGTAGAAGTCGCTGGACCAAGGAAAATATACTCGGATTGAATGGGTGAGCACAATTGCATGTTTCAGTCGAAAATATGCGCTATATATAAGTACGTCTCCTTCATTTTCCAAAGGAACTATAGAGGGAAGAACACTGCTATTCTGATCTACAGTTAAGCGGCTATCAAGACATTTAGGTCAAACCAGGTGAACTCTAAGAATTACTAGTACCTGGTGCAAACTGGTATTGGAATGCCTTAATAGACGGAATACGCTCGATTCACACAATAAGGTCTGGTCACTCTGGATTCCACGTGATATTGGGTTTGAATACAATGAGGCAGCAGATGAAGTGGCCACAAAAGAGTAGAAACGCCGCTAAGCAAACCAGAACCCTTTTCTGGGATGAGGAAGATGCTCATCGCTACTGGACTAAAGAATAGAGAGGAACGGGTGAAGTAAATATATTCGGCGCACCTACCAGATGTGGAACACCCCAGATTGTTTGTGGGAACAAATGAACCAAAAGGCTCTCCAGATTGTTTAAACCTCACCAAGCAGAGTAGTTAGTTTAGGTAGCTGAGGGACTGCTTAATACCAGATGTGAGGCTCCCCTTGGCACCGTTATTGTTATTCATACTCTGTCAGGCGAGCCCTCTGCTAAGAAGCCAGATGAGGGTAATATCACTAATTACCTCATTGGAGATAGTGATGACACAAAAGGGATCAGAGGCAGCCTTCAATAATGCCAACAACTGCATTTTAATTTGATTTCGATTTTTCTGAACCCAGTACCACTGATTTCGTAACTCGGTTTGGAACCTAATCAATGCATTACGCAAGTTAAATCACTATTTTATTCATAATCCAACCACACACAAGTCGCTCATAATATTTCCATCTCCAGCCAGAAATCTTGGCTAATAGCTTCACAGAACCTAATATTTCATAGTTGATCGACATTTCACAAAAAAGGGACCCATTGTTCCTTGGCAATTATCCCAAGGAAAAAATGGTAATTCGATAAATTGGGCTCTCCATTATGTGAAGTTCGTAGTCGTCATTTTTAACGGCCACAACGACAATTGATTTTATTATTTTGATTGATTGGTCTCGAGCACTAGTGACTCAAAATTTTCTGAACAATTCCAAAAGACCCGGCGGCAATACCAACGGCTCTTAAGTGCCATTCACAAGAGTCGGAGAAATCCGTCCCTGCCGGGGGCAGGTAACTTTACATCAACCATTGATCGCAATAACTTTGGATTTGGTGACGACAAAGAAAAGAAAATTCTATATGATTTCAGTCAATGGTTAATTGAAGAATGGCTAGGAAAGAGGAGAAAATCTCTGAAGCGGACAATGGATGTGGTTACACGTGAAACCGGGCCAACTCAAATAGGGGATGAGCTGAACTCTCTTAATTTTCCCTAGTGGGACATTTTCGAGGAATTGTAGGGAATGGGGTGAGAAAAACCCTGAATCCCTAAAAATAGACTCTTGCAGCAAATTTATTGCAATACAGGACATCACGAGGGTTGGTGCCTCCATCTCCTCGTCCAACCAGCCGAATCTGAAATCAATTGCAAATTCGACTAATACCGAGATGCATGTCACCAGCACTGTCCGCATCTGCTCGGATTTCATTGCAACCCCGTCGACGTCCCTCCCCACTCCCTGCAATCTGGACCAACTAAGTTCGAGTTGAAGCACGGGCGTACCTTTATCCTTCTGTCTTTCCTATATCGAACCATTGCCAGCTAGAACTATCCAATATCTGGGCCTGTAATAACACACCCGCTGAGATATGCATCCTCTGGCCAGTTTTGTGGAATTTTAGGTTCCTTAATTGGCAATTTTGCATGAATGAAGCCCCACCACCGACCCCACCCATCCAGTTGGACTCTTCTGCGGTAATGGACAAAGTTATAGCAGAAATTCATGTTTCTCGCTCACAGCTCTTGCAAGAATTTTAATTAAACTATTCTCTGGACGTGGCCAGGTTCGGCGGGATAGTAACTAATGATTGGGGACCTGAATTCGATATTTATGATGCCTCGGTCCTTGGCTTGTATGCGTGCAGGTTAAACCTGTAATTCATTTGGCAGTTTCGGTATTTGAAGTGTTTTTAATTAGACGATTTTTGGTCCAGGGCAACAGCAAAGTAGTTTTCCAATGATTGAAACGAAGTTAATTAATGGAATATTTGCGGTGAGAGTGAGAGGTGGTTTGTGAATGTTTCCTTTCCTGGGAATCGAATATTGGTGGGCAATGATTATTTGATTAAATATATTTGGGTGGAATGGATAATTCAAGTGAATCACGTTCAGGCTCCCAGGGGTTTTATTTTGGGCTTTATCGACCTATAGTTAGTTGATAGTGTTAGTAAACTTACAGATTTTTGGACTAATGGAAGTGAACAAGTGTCTCTCTCGATAGCTGACTCTCTCCATTGGTCATCACGAAGACACCCCTCCCAGATGTTCCCCCTAGGGAAATCCTCAAGACATGCAAACAGACGAAGCCGGGGTGAACCTTTTCGCCCTGCTAGAATCTGACTTTATCAATGTCAAACCCAAGAACAAGTCAGTCAGAAAGGACCGCAGAGCAATCAGTGAAAGATCTTCATCCCTCGCTCATAAGCGGCCCAAATGAAACCCTACACTCGCTCCAAAGAAAGGACACTCCCTTCTTATAGGGAACTTCCTTAAACGTCCTGAAAATCATACTCCCAAAACTATCATCTATGATCAGAGCACCCCCAGGAAAAACTTCCCGATGCCTGTCCATTGAATTACTCTCGAAGACGGCAGGAAGTCGAACCAAGATGAGCTCAAATTTTTCGAATTATTTAGGGGTCTTAATATTAGAAGCATCTTAAATGTTAAAATGCTAATCCTTTTTATTAAAGCCATTCATATCTCAGAATTTCAGATACTCTTTCGATATCATTAAAAAGAGATCCTTTGGCTTTCACCGACATGGAGATCCTCAGGGAGGCAATCTCTGAAGTGAAGTTCGCCATGGTCGCACGCCTCAACAGCAGAAATCCTTAGAAACTCCTGGAATTTATTCTTTCAACATCCGTCAAGCTTATCCTTTATGGATCTGACTTTCCGGGGCACATAGTATTCGGTTACACCCGGATTCTCTTCGAGTACTTCGTTCCGTTTGATCCACACGTCTCAACTCTACAAATCGAACATACCAAGAGGCCTAAGTTCCAAAAAGGAAGGAAAATATGCAATGTGCAACAGTCAATTGCACAACTCTAGGGATTGCTCTTTTCCTAAGTGGTAGGAACACCTTAAGCTGGTTCATTTTGTGACCATTCAAAACATATCTCTGAGTGAAGTTAGCAAATCCTTTCCTTATTCCTTCAAGAAACTCAACTCTGATAAACCTTTTGGCGTAAATTTCCTGATTCTACGGTCAACGGACCGCAAAGTCTAAAAGATACACAAGCTGATGCTAACCAAATACTAACGGCTACAAAGACCTTCTTCAAAATCGTCGCTTCCCGCGTTCCCGGAAAAAAAAAGTTTGGTCGGGTCCGATAACACGTCACAGGCTTCGAGCCTCTCGTCAGTTTTCAACAGCCCTTCATATTATATTGTCTCTGAATACCAGAGACTAGCCTCTCCAGTTCTTAAGACCCGAAATCTGCTTGCCAACACCTTGAGAACCCAGAAGGTACGCGATGCCGTCAGCAACTTCAAGAGCCGTGTTGATGCCCGTAAGATTTCTAGCAACTTACACTTGGTTAATCTGGCCAATGGTCCAGATTCCCCAGTATAATGCCCTAAGTATTCTCATTACTGGGGACCTTAACGCCGGCTATGGTTTCTTCTACCTACAGGAGACAGAGGCCTACCTGCCCCTGCCTCAACTTCCTGCTCCTTTACGTTTCCATTAAGAGGAGTCATTAAAAGCATGTATGTAGAGTATGAACCTGACGCTCCTGATGATATCTTGTGTGAGACTTCTGACATCTTCCTTTGGACATAGAACATCATGTAAAACAGGAAACAGACTGTGCTTAGCCATCATCTGTCGACAATCAATGGCCTTCCTCAATGGTGCGTCCTAAGTCCGGTACTCTTCAATGTTTTATATTTTTATTTGCTCTTCTCCAGTGGCTCTTTCATTTCCGTCAAGAGCCGACCCTTCGAGGAAGTTGTCAGGAGCTTCACTTTCCGTCTGCTAAATAACGGCAAACCTACTTTTTTTAAATTCCTGTCTGGGCCAAATGCTACTGGGTCTGTCCCCGACATCTCCCGGTCCAATTAAATTTCCACGAACTGGATATTGGATACTCTTGAAGAAGAGATCTCGAATAGCCACCACCAGCTTATCTTCAACCAAAGTAACAAAGTTACCCAAAACATTGCTTCCAAAATAGGGAACACTCACCTCCATCATAGGTTCTCCACCATCACCCTTCGCTTCGCTATCCATATATATCCATAATAAAAAACCAAATTTCACTCTCTACTTTCAAATCAAATGGCAGCGGATCTCTCCAGAGGCACTGGTGGTGTGCCGAGTTAAAACCCCTTTTTCGGGCGAGCAGCTGACCTCCACAAATTCCGGAAGGTTGGCGAATCGTGATAATTTCCGAATCTTCATTGAGGCAAGAAACAGTTGGTTTCGAACCGTGAAGGAGGCTAAGAGGAATTTTCGGCACAACACATGGATGACTATTTCAAACTACAAATCCTTAAAATAATTTTGAAATCAGATTTTAATCACGGTTTAAATCACTTCAGGACCATTTTGAACCCCTGCATGCCTGGGATGGCATAAAGTGTCTCCATTTTCTGGACCTTGTGAAAAGGTACTACAATAGCTGTTCTGAATCCTTCCACCTGGCCCAGGCTATTCCTTTTATCTCTCAACCTTTCTTCGCGCTTGAATTTTAGGAGGTCCTTTTCTTTCTTTTTTCCTCGGCCTTTATCCCGTTCACAAGGAGGTCCTTGATAGGCTTAAAAAGCTTTCAGCTCCTGGTGCTGACCGGATCATTTACACTTACATTCAATGGCTGAACCATGCGGTGCGCTACGTTTTCTTTGAATATGGTTCAACCAAAATTGAACTGAGGACTGACGAGGGGTCAAACTGGGAAAAGCTCAAAATTATATCAACAGTTTTAGACTAATCTTTCTCCTTAATGTTTTCACCAAGTTAAAGTGAAAGCCAGGCTTATCCAGAGTCTCGAGGATCTCCATTTTTTCCCTAACTATTGTTTTATCTACAGGAGACACAGGCCTTCCTCCTCCTGTCGTAATTTTCTGCTTCCTCACATCTCCATTAAGAGGAGCCATATAAAATATGTCCTTGGCTTATCCATTCACAATAGCAAGGCCTATGAGAGTATGGACCTGCCCTCCTGATGAGTGTTGATATCTGGAATGAGACTCCCTCTTGACATCATCCGTTGGTCATGGAACATCATGCACAACAGGAAGCTGGCCATGTCTAGCCATCATGCCTCGGTAAGTAATGGCCTTTCCCAATAGTGCGTCCTAAGTCCAGTACGCTTCAATATTTCATATTTTTACTTGCCTCCTTCCACAAGAAATGTTCCAATAAAGAGGAAATTTTTCAATATACGGATGACTCTCTCATCATAGCAGAAAACACCCTTCCTCCAACCCGTGTGCTCCCTCTACGCCCTCATCAGAGGTAATCATGTCACTTCCAATAGCTTATTTGCTTTCTTGAACAAATTCCATACAATCTAAGAAAACACTTGTGCTGGCGAAAGTTCAAACCCCTTCAGATACTTCCCCATATTAGATTCTCACGGGAATGATGACACATACGGCAGAGTAGGCCTTGCCCTACATTGTAAGGACGAAGCTCATAAATGGGATGCTTTGGATTCACAATCCTAGCTACCGAAATTTGGTTCAACTTCAGAACCTTTGTTAATATGCCTCTGAACTCTACGTTTCTACCATCGATTGGACGTATCACTTCCACCTGCGGCCGTTATTGGACAAAAATCAAAGCAGTTAGCGTTGCGTCAAGGTCACCTGATCCCTAGAGTGACATACACCCTACCCTATTTTCATTCTCCTTATCATTATCAGACTGAGTGCCAGATCCTTCGTAGGCTGATGGTTAAGTGTTTATTTCGTCATAAGCTTTACATAGAGCTTCATTAACGCCCTCGGTAATCTGATTAGCGCCGAATTGAGGACTCAAATGTTACAAGCCCGACGGATGGTTTAGAACTGGTTCCATTGACGGACCCGTTCAGAAGAAGCTCGATTCTTCGTAGATTCCCACCCTTACAACCCCCGCGAATGAAAATGCTACTCCCAAGGGAAAGAGTGTGGCGGGATGCGGGAAGGAGGAAACAATGCCGGAGAACTACTTGAGCTACAAAAGCTGCAGTGAGAAATCGGGAGCTGCCTTCATCGTATTAGGTATAAAATGCTAGAGCTTTGCGAGTTCATCAAGGAACGCCGGAATATCCATCATATAAGGGCCATAATTCGAGGCATAGGTTGGCGTATGGCAAGGCCCAGGATGAAAGAAGAGAGAAGGCATCGGTTGAAAAAGTAAGCCAGGCAACACAAGTGACCCCCATAAAAAACTCGGGAAAGGGGAAACCGGGGAAGAAGCATCACGAATGGTTGAACGAGATAACTGGCCCACAACCCCCAAGAGAAAAAAAGGTTCAACTCCCAAAAAAATGGAGGAAGTAAGAAGAACTACTCAAGCTGCTGGAAAATCTTATGTAACCGCAATTTCGAGGAGAGGATGTTGAAGCCTAGAGAAAGGTGATTCCTTGGAAAAAGAGAGATAGGAAGAGGATACGACCGGAGGTTATCATCATCTCCAAGCGCGGCGAAGGGTCATATACTGACATTCTCAAGAGAGTGAAGGCAGACCCCGAACGTACCACTTTGGAAGGTAATGTTAGCCGCATTGTACGGTCTCCGAAAGGAGACGCAAACCATCCGCGAGAAAAACATCAATGTGGCCATAATTAGTGAGCCATATCGAAACCACGGTGGTAGCATTTGGGTCAAACACCAAACGTACAAAGCAGCGCTATGGGCTTGTAGAGAACAAGCCTTCGTGGAAATAATGGAGCACCCGGAGGAGGACTTCATAAGAGCGAAGGTGGAACCACCTCTACAGCTGGTGTGCTCCACCCAACGCCACATTTGCCGACTAGGAGCAGATGCTTGCTGCTTGCCAAGAGGTCGTTGGCCGATCATAATGGCAGGCGACTTTAATGCGTGGACTCTTGAGTGGGGCAGCCAGGCAGCTAATATGTGTGACGTGTCCTCCACGAAGCATTCGCGGAGCTTAACTTGGCATTGGCGAATGTTTGGGGACTCGTACACTTTCTGCGGAAGAGGCCTGGGGTCTATAGTGAATCTGACATTGGTGAGCGCCCCTTAAGTAGAGTCACTTAGCATGTCATTGAGAACTATACTCACAGCGGCCACCAGGCGATCCGCATGGAAAGCAAGGGCGGATCGAGCTCGAAAAAGAGTTCTCGGAGAATGCCAGGTGTTGCCAGGGTTTTGAGGGAAGCACGTTTTCCGCGGCGCTCAAACTCGACATATCCCTAAATGGTACGCCTAGAGGAAAAGCCACCCAAGTCATCCAATGGGTGACGGAAGCATGCGACGTTACTATGCCAGAAGGCGAATGCTCCCTAGTAACTACTGATCGAACAACGAAATCGCAAGTTTGGGAGCCGTATGTTTCCGAACAAGGGGGCTTTGCCAGAGGCTCAGGTGAAAGCCCGATGGGGACGGTCGAGAAGTGGCACAGGGGAGTTGCCTTTTCTGGCCGTCTAAAAGAAGCCATTCGGTGGAGCAAAAATAACTGCTTCAAACAGCTGGGTGACCATGCCGACATAAACCCTTGGGGCGAGGCCAACTGGGTGGCAATAAAAAGGCTGCGGAGATCACCCAGGTAAACTGCCCGCGCTTCCTGGAACAGATGCTTACCACTCTGTTCCCTCACCACGAAAATAAAGGAAAGCAATTGGTTGCCTAGCTAAATGAGAGCATAATCTCTCCAGTAACTGTGGAGGAGCTGCGGAAAATATGTGGTAGGATCGGTGACAACAAGGTCCCAGGTATGGATGTCATCCCTAACCGAGCTTTGAAACTGGCGGTGAAGACTAGGCCCAACTTTTTCGCCACCACCCTCGGGGCGTGCTTAAAAGAAGGAGTATTCCCTGTTCAGTAGAAAAAGCAAAAGTTGATGTTACTTCTGAAACCTGGCAAGACGCCTGGAAACCCAGCATCGTATCGTCCTAGCTGCCTGTTGGATACAATGGGGAAGATGAAGGAGAGAGTCATCGACAACAGACTCGAAGTTAGCAATGGTTTGCCAGAAGGCCAGTTTGATTTGCGACGTGCCCACTGTATGGTGGACGCAATTAGCATGGTAGTAAACTTGGCAAAAGGCGCCCTAATCTCTGGCGGCTGCTGTGTCGTGTTGGCGCTGGATGTCAAAAATGCATTCAACTCTGCCAACTGGAGGAAAATTAAAGGGTCATTGGCTGATATAAATGCCCCCGGGTATATAGAGAATTTTGAGGAAAACTACTTCTCAGATGGGACTCTCTGGGACGGATGAGGGCCTCAAAGAGTACATTGGGTGCTTGGTCCCCTGTTGTTTAATATTTTGTATAATAGAGGCTTGCTCTTCCCGTCCCAGAGAGAACTACGATTGTCGACTTTGCTGATGACCTAGCTGTGGTTGTTACAGCAAAATACCCAGAAGAAGTGGAGGTCTACGCGACGCAAACAGTGGAGTGGTCAAGTCCTGGCTAGAAAGAGCCGAGCTGACCTTGCCGGTCGAGAAACGGTCTCAATAACGAACCGCCGGAAAAACAACACTGTGAAAGTGGAAGTCGGTGGATATACGGACGTATCAAAGCCGGCTATCAAATACCTAGGGGTGGAAATTGACACCAATCTCAGCTTCACCATATCAATCACATCAGATGAGGCAGTGTTGGTGGTGACAGACATGATCCTTGCCGACATTCTGCCTTCGTATCTGGCAACGCAGATGGGACGAGTCTACGAAGGGTCGGTGGACGTTCACACTCATTCCTAACATTAGGGTGTGGTGGATGGCGGGTGAGCGAAAACATGGGGAGACCAACTACCACAGTACCCAATTCCTCAAGGAGCACCGGTTTGGGTTGGTTGATTCTCCAAGTTGTCCTAGATGCGGTGGCATACCGGAGGATCCAGAGATCCAGAGGAGGAGCGTAAACCAAGTGTGGGGCAGGAGCATGAGCCCGGAGAACTAAGTCGCGGAGATTCTGACGTCTGAGGAGAACTGGGTTACGGTTTGCTCCGCAATCGCTCAAATGCAGCAGGAGTTGCTGAAGAAGCAGGTTTTTAATAGGTGCGAATTCCAGACGCGCCCGCTATAATTCCGGCTATGTTGGCGGACGTGCGTTCTAAGATGTTCCATCTCCGTGCATGAAGAAAAAAAAGGCTCCACAAATCCTCCGGGTTCATCTTAATCTCCCTTCCCTCGGCTGAAAATAATGATCATCGTCCTCTTCTTTTCTCCTTAAAACAACTTTTCTCCGAGGTGCTATTTCTTACCATTAAGGTTCACTGCCAGACACTATATCTGGTAGTGGCCCATGGAAGACCAGGGTTTTGTTATTCTGCCGAGATAGAATGATGATTCTATTTCCCCCAAATCACGGAGCAATACTCGAGGGTATTCCTCACGAGGGAATTGAAGAGAGCTAAGGAGGGTTGGATGGAGTCAAAATCAGAGGAGGAGCGAAGAATAAAGCCTGACAATTTTGCTGCTCGATTGATGACATCGAGGCAATGGTTGTCAAAGCGGAGCTTATTGTCGAAAGTGACTCCGAGGTCTTGAGTGGAATTTAAGCAGGATAAAGAATGTCCGTTAAGAGAGTAGGAGAAAGAAGTGTGTGACGATTTTAGGGAGTAGCACATAGAGTGACACTTTCTGACGTTTAGCGCTTAACCATTAGTCGAGCACCAACGAACATGTCCAGGTTAGACTGAAGGGAACCCCAGTCCATAGGCGACGATATAGCGGAAAACAGCTTAAGGTCGTCTGCATAGAGCAAACAGGGTCAAGTAAGGAGGGGAGGAAGGTCGTTAATAAAAAATAGAAATAGCAAAGGACCCAGAATAGACCCCTGTGGAACGCCAGAAAAGGGGGAGAAGGAGCGGAAAGTACAGCCGTCAAAAGAGACGCGGCAGGACCGGTTGGAAAGGTAAGAGGCAAGCCATAAAACAAGTGGTATAGGAACGTTTAGGGACGAGAGTTTGGATAGAAGTATTTTGTGATTTACAGTGTCGAAGGCTTTCGCGAAGTCAGTGTAACATTTGGCGACAAAGTTGGTAAAGTCAAGCAGGTTGGAGGCAGTGGACCTACGTTTAACGAAGCCGTGTTGCTCTTTCACTATGTGTTGACCAAAGTGGGCGGACAATCAGTCGCTGACATATCTTTCTAGGATTTTGGAACAGGAGGAGAGGATACCATGACCGTCTGGTTGTGGATAAAATCCGGCTCAATAGGTTACGGTGGGCGGGTCACTTAATCCGTATGGATGAGGATGATCCCACCCGGAAAGTCTATAAGGGTAATATCTATGGTAGAAAAAGAAAACGGAGCGATGGCGTAGGTCAGGAAGCCAGACAGCTTTTGGGGATATCGAATTGGTAGACCTCGGCGCAAAACCGGGATGTCTGGAGTTCCTTATTAAGGCAGGCCTAGACCGGATACCGGTTGTTGCGCCGTTGATGATGATGATGAGGAGAGGAGGGAAATGGGATGTAATTCTGGGCAAGCGAACGATCGCCACTTCTGTGAATGGGGCACTATCTCGAGGGATTTGGAGGAAGGAGGGGGAACATAGACTGACGAAAAGTAGCGGCAGAGTAAATCACAAGATAGAGGGGGGAGGTAACTGAGAAGCCAGAGAATTTAATGAACGGAGGGGATAATTGGGCAGGGCAGCGGGAGTTGCGAATGTGGAACCAGAAAGATTTCAGGTTTCCGCGCTTTAGTGAGTCTTCCACGCTGGACAAATATTCGTTTCTGGACTTACGTGTTAAGAATTTGACCGAGGAACGAAGGGATTTGAAAAAAAGACAGGAAATTCTTTCTCGCAGTCTGTTTTTGACGTAGTTTTTTGTGAATTTCAGTGGTGAACCAGACGGGGTAAGAACATAAGCACTTAGGAGAGGAGGGAACGTAACAAGGAAGAAGATCAGATAAAATGGTATAGAAAGTGTTGAGTGCTTGGTCACACGTAAATGGAGAGAGGGGGGGACCCAGTTGATTGAGACCAGGGCTGAGTTCAGACCTTCGAAGTTCGCCTTACGAAAGTTGAACTTGGTAGGCTTGCGAGCGACAGGAGAGTGGAGTCGGAATATCTGAGCATCGAACTCGAGAGTAGGATGATGGGCGTCAGGGGCAACGTAAGACGGAGCATGAAGGGATTGGGAAAGATAACATACAGGAAGATTAAAGAGAACAAGGTCAAGAGTGCGGTCTAAGTGGTTTCTAGAAAAGTTAAACTGGAAGGCACCACAGGTATATATGAAAGTGGATAGAGGAAGGGAAGGGTGGGTCGAGTTATTAGGGAGGGAGGAAAGGCCAGGAGTAATGGACCAGGAGAGCATAGGAAGATTAAAGTCGAAACAGAGGATGAAAGGAAGTGAGGGAAACAAAACGATTAGGGTTCTGATAATCTGTCGAAGAGATCCTCGTACAGAGAAGGCGGGCTTAGGCAGGGAAGATATACACACAATATGATAAAGGGACATACGTTTGGCGGAAGGACACGTATGGTGACAGAATCGTAGGAGGAGGAGGAGGAGGAGGAAAAGATGATTTCGGCACGGAGAGGGGACTTAACAGCTATTAGGGCACCTCCGCCAAAGTTCTATTAACGTAACTATATACCTGTGTACATGACGCCCGATATTTACCTATGAATTTGAAATGTGATTGGTAAGCCCACGTTGGGCGCAAAATTCTGAAAGATCAAAAATTTACTATCTATTTACTTATGTAAGTCAAATGAGGTAAGAACATTTTGAAAAGATACATTTTCTACTTAACGTAAGGCCAAGTTCCAGAAGGTTAATCATGTTGATTCCTGGTGGACCATTATTACCTTTCTTGAAACAGCAAATTAGCGCATTTGCATGAGTGCATTCCCATCTAAGGTTTCAGCCTCCACATGCTTTCTCTTCTCAATTACCCACAGCCTCGCCAAAAAAGAAACATCCATTAATGTAAATTTGCCCTAATTTCAATTAGAAACAAAAAGAGAGCGAGAGGCCAAAACACCGCCAAACCAAATTATAACGTCGTTACTTCCGTATCCGATCCGTGCCGTTTCCATTAGCCTAATCACTCCACCATTATTCTTGCAGTACCGAATGATGTGAGGCGGATGGACAGCTGAGAAGCGGGTAAACAAATATCTTGCCCGAGTCCTCCCACTACGGAACGACCCGGGTGCCGTTAAATGCATTTAAAGATTCATGACACCGGCGAACGCTTTTATCAGTCAAATTGGCTTTGTTCGATGCTGTTCAGTTCACAAGCAACCACCACCCGCACCCCCGTATTCGTCATCTCGTTCTTGCTCCGTTGTATCGCTGAATCTTTTCCCTGTTTCCGCGAGACGTAGCAGATGAATGAATGGTTAGATGGATGTGTGGCGTTGATGTATTCGCGTTTGAAAAATGTCTCCCCCAGCTTTGAGTGGACCACAACGGAAACGAGCGGAGAGATTAAGATTTTTAAGGCGGGAGCTCAGTAGAAATGTAAAGATACTTTTTGGGATGTTTGCAGAGCTTGTTGTATCTAAAGTAGATTCTACTGTTTTAAAAACGTTGGAAGGAGGTAACTTTGAAAAATCTGGCATACATATCCATTTAAGACCCGGCCTCATCGTTCTGGACTCCTTTGGTGCAGTTTCCAGGACTTGTTTAAATGGGGTATCTACAACAAGGAGGGGTGTCCATTCGTACCTTAAGCCGCATAATTCATCCTAATTATCCTCCACTTCCTTTTTACCTTGAACGCACAAAATAATGATAAGGAAATGGGCCAAAGCTGAAAGAATCTCCAGCTCAACGATGGCCCTTAAATAAAACCCCCGGATTCATCTCTTCTCGTCTTTTCTTTAACGAATCTCATGCTTGTATTATAAGATTTCGCCGGCAACAGCAGCACGACAAGTCCCTACTCAGATCATACAAGTAACAGACAGACAGACGAACTAACTTATCTCGCTCGAAGGTTGTTGAGTCCTCTCTTTGCCCAATTATCCACGCCAAGTGGGGATTAGACAGTTCATTAATTGGTTCCAATTAAAAACAGCTAGCAACCGGCCAGGCTTTAGCGCTGTTTTTCTAAATGAACCTAAATGCACCCTCTACATCACAACAAACCTGAATCTATGCAAATAGTGCGAGGGAACGAGATAGAGATAATACTTGGCATACATTCTCATTCTGTATGCACGCAAATCATCGGCCCAAGTAGGTGTGAGTTGAGTATTTCCCGCTACGGAGTGTACTACACATAAACATATGTGAGGCGAAGCGGGACGACCGAAAAATAGGGGAAGCAGTCAGAGCATGTTGACTCACTCTATTTCAATTAAACTAATTGGAAGACACCTCACTCCATGGGTTCAGATGTATATTTCGGACTTTGGTTGAGATTGTATTTGTTTTGGGGTGATCAGAGCTCTGTGAAAGTGTTGTCGAGGTAGAAGATAGGAGACCTGCTTTATTTCTGTGAATATTATCAGTGTCCAGTCATGAGATATATCTATAATAATTATCTAGAATAAGTCAACCAGATTATGCAGCGTGTGAACAATGTTCACAGTCGAGAAAAAAACAATGGTGTGACTTTGCCCTGAGGAGATTATACGTGGAGATACTGACAAAGGTCAAAATAAATCCCGAGTTAACAGACCTAGAACAGACCTCCAAAAGCAGTGTGATAATATTTCCACCTGCTTCAGTAGAAGAAAGTAGAGAAGACGTGTACCACCCTCATTAGCAGATGGTGCCTACCAGATAGAAGGCCTCCAAAATTGGTCGAAACTATATATATATATTACCTGGCGTACCAGGTTTATCCTCACCTGAGTTGCAAACGCAGAGCTGCATGCGACCAGGCACGTGTCATGGGTTGCGGATAATGACATGACCCACCGGGTCAGCTACGAATATCGCAAGTTAATCTTGTAAATAAGTAGCCGCGGACAAGCAGAACGTTTCCCTTTGTGTTCGTCCTCCCTTACCGATTCTTCCCGTTCAGGGGGAGTCAACCTCCTTAACAAATCCGTAATCCGAGGTGAAGGGATCGACGCACCTATCGGATGAATTGCAGTGACGTTACACTGTATTTCAGCGGCTCCCCTCCAAATACCTCCCCTACCTTTGGAGGTAACCATGGGACATTGCAACATTGGGGCTCCGTTGCAGGATTGACTGCCTCCCCAACACTCGTGGGAACAGAATTGGAGAAAATATTTCAAATTCTTTTAATGGGACCCCAGGGACACGAAGACAGTACCCAACACGGTTAAGGGTCGTTCAACAACACCAGAGCGGCTCTTCGCCCTTGGATGTTTTGGCGGTTATGCCACCAACCACCAGGGGCGGGAGACCTAGGCATCGTATGGTTTGGACGAACCAACTTAACGAATTTATCGTCCGCGCCTATTACCGTGTCACGGATTTAGAACGGAATCCATCAGGGTACAGACATCGACTCCATAACCCGCTTCCCGGAACTAAGTCACGTTCCGGAGCAGAACGTTGTCAATCAATACCGGGTGATCGTGAATAACAACCGAGTTGCCTTACCAACTAGACAACAAACCTTCCAAGACGTTTCACTTGAGCTCGGGCTGGAGTTATCAAATTACCGGACTAGTCAAAGGAGTAACACAAGTACTTCACCTGTAAGGCACTCCATGAATCCAGTAGTCAGGAGAAGCTTAGTAACTGGGGGATGTCGACCCAATTTATAATGAGGCTTTGACCGCATTCCAGGTCGCATTCACAGTGTATGCTGAGATTCTCCCAGACGCTAGGCCAAAGATCCCAAAACTGAAGTTTACTTCGGCAACTACTAACATCATTGCTGCCGTTGACAGAATTTTGGCTGATCGTTTGGCTAGCGAGACTACTGCTACAGAGGTTCACAGCCTGATCTACGTTGCAGCTGCCACGGTTATTCATCTCCATAACCAACATCTTAGAGCGAATAACAGAGGTATGCGCAGAAGGACTTTATCGTTCTGGGTGTTTCGACTCAACAAAAGAGTCGAAAAGTTTTGAAAGGAGATTGGTCGTGTGACGCCAGCACTCCTTGGAAATCCATCATCAAGAGTGCACAGATGCGCTGCGAACATCATTGGACACTACCATCTGTCCAATAATGTGCCAATCGAAGAAATCCTCGAGGTGCTGAAGCAGAAACTCGCGGTATGCCCCAATCGCATCCGTAAATATCAGAAATGCTTTCAGCGAAGGACAGACAACACCTTGTTTTTCCAGAACCAACCGGGATTCTACAGAAATCTCACCAACTCAGTTAGGGAAAGTAACCTCGATCTGGATCAGGCAGAAGACTTCTGGAGAAGTGTTTGGAGCGAATCCAGCCGTTGCAATTTAGAAGCGGCGTGTCTCCCACACCTTATGCGTTCATGCCAGGCCCTCCCCGAAATGACCATGCCTGACGTAACTGAAGTCGACGTTGAAGCAGCCCTTGACAAGACAGGTAACTGGAAGGCGCCAGGAGTTGACAAGATTTCCAACTTCTGGCTGAAGCGGTTCAAGAGCACTCACAGGATATTGGCAAATCAATTTAATCAGATGATTGCCGATCCTGATTTAGTTCCACCATTTTTCACCAAGGGGATAACTTTCCTCATCCCCAAGGAACAGGGTGCCTCTTGCCCTTCAAAATGTCGACCAATTACTTGTCCTTCCTACCATTTACAAGGTCTTCACTTCAGTTCTGTGCGCGAACATCTCAAAACATCTTGATGTTCATAAATTGATAGCTGAGGAGCAAAAAGGATGCGCAAAAGGCTCCCGAGGCTGCAAAGAACAGCTTGTAATGTTGTCCACCAAAAACGAAACATCTCGACAGCCTACATCGAATATAAATCAGCCTTTGACTCCATATCACATTCGTGGTTACTACAAGTGTTACGCTTGTATAAAATCAACCCGAATGTCGTTCTTCTTCTGAGAACAGTAATGAAGAATTGGAGCACGAACCTATCGGTATCCTCACAAACATCAGGAGAGATACCAATCAGGCGTGGCATTTTCCAAGGCGACTCTCTAAGCCCACTGTGGTTTTGTTTGGCTTTGAATCCGCTACTGTGGGATCTATTGCCTATTGCCTATCACTATTGCCACTGACCACAGTGTTAACCACAACAGACCCGATCTAGTTCTGCTTCTGAAGGAAGAACGAGCGTCCTTTATAATCGATGTAGCCATACCGTTGGACCGGAACACTGTTGAAAAACAGCACAAAAAAATCCGGAACTATGGCCCCTTGGCAGACGATATGAAGCAGACCTGGAGACTACAAAAGATCGAAGTAGTCCCAGTGGTAATTTCAGCGACGGGATTAGTCCCGCAAAACTTACATAAAGCGCTGAAAAGGCTCGATCTTAGGGCTGGACTATACATGAAGATGCAAAAAGCGGTTATCCTTGCAACCTGTGCTATAGTCCGAAGAATCCTGTCCGGTAACAATCTGACCTAATGGATTTCAGTCTTGATCCGCACTGTCTTCGATATAAGGTCCATGTCTCTGTAGTGTAGAACCTCCGCGCCATTGGCTGAAGTGTTTGCGACAATCGGGATGTAGTAATACATTTTCGCATGGTCGCACACACTTTGCGTTAAAACGCATCATCGCTGTGATCCGGGCCTTTGGATGCTGCGTTCAGCCCATCCTTAGGTTGGTCGCCCCTCGGTCCAGTTGGACGGGAAGAGGGTCCGTGGGCTTTTTTAACTACATTTCTGTATTTGACTAAAAGCGATTCACTAGGCTCCTCAGGTTGCAGCAAACCATCATGTCCAGTATTCCAGTGAGCAGAACTGACGTTATCTGTATTCACGATTGTCCTTCCTTGGTCTATCTCAACATAAGCAAAAGGTAGTCTAGAACGCAAGGATGATTTTCCGGCACCTCTGGCATGTCGCTGCACCTCTCAGAATAGAAGGCGTCCCTTATATCTACCTTAACCAGAAACAGCACTAGTCATCAGTGACAACTTTGTATCTCAACTCCATTAGCCGCTTGCACTCATTCGTCTGTCATATGAATTGTAGATCTTCCTGATCGGGTCAAATAGGATGGACAAAATAGAGTACAAAACAATTCGCAAAAGCAGAAATTTATTCCTTTGAATGTTAACCGCAGTTTCCACGAGTCCAACCCCAATAGCACCCACACCCAATTTATTTATCCCTAATTGGCGGAAGAGCGGTTTTTCACTAGCAAGAGTTTATTTACTCGTGTCTTGTGGTATAACCGTGGTATAAAAGGAGCCCTAAGCAAAAATCAAAAAGAGGAGGTGTAAAAATCTTTTCTATCTCACCTCGATTCCAAGAACTGAATGGTAATGAGACGTTGTGATCGAAAAGATATAGTTACCATTGACTTCCAATATAGCAACCACGATTTCCATTCCGCAACTCAAAAAAGAAAGTTGGCCAATAGAAGTCACCTTGAAAGACGGACGGTTGTCTTCATCTGGTACTGCGAAAACGGAGCTTGCGGCCAGAAGATCCT
Source organism: Hermetia illucens (assembly GCF_905115235.1). Classification (NCBI taxonomy): domain Eukaryota; kingdom Metazoa; phylum Arthropoda; class Insecta; order Diptera; family Stratiomyidae; genus Hermetia; species Hermetia illucens. The sequence goes on from NC_051849.1 coordinate 219,257,730, forward strand.
ATTACTATGAACCGCACGTTTTTGAAGCTTTAAATTTTGGAGTTGTGCGCTTTTACTAATAAACCGAACACAAGAAGGAGACAAATATTAAATGGCGCCCAATGTGGGCTCTAGAACCCGACGAAGTCCGATGCTTGGAGTTGGATATGGTACTGGTGGCACATTTCCTCACTTCAACTTGACCCACCGCAATAATTTCATCTTCCTGGCCTCGGCAGACCTCATCTGGCCTTTAATAACTCAATTGCGTTCGCTACCAAAGAGGGCAATGAGGAGAACTGGAGGTAGATTTTGTATTTAAGTCGCTTGTTTAATCCTTAAAGAAGGAATTCCTCTAGTGCTAGATGCTGCAGTACCAGCCTAAGATCGAGGAAGATAATGTCGCGTGAGTAGGACTATTCTGTCTCCTTTCTCAAGAAATCGCCCACCATGCTTCTTGTGTTAACATGCTTTGGCGCTCAGGACAGCAATTAATGATCAATGTTGGGGAGCAATGGTTTCTCGACGCACATCTTTACTCTCCTATTGTTGCGGCTATGAAATGTAACAAGATATAATAACCAGCTCCTCACTTTCGAGGTTGTCAAACCTGCATTGTGTCGAGCAGTTGCCAGAAGAATTTTGGGGGTGTGTCACATCAAACGATTTATAAGAAAGTGGAGAAGGGAAGCTTTTCTTTCGACGAGTTCTTCGTGAAGCGGCTTCGGTAAAAGAGTTCCGTCCGCGTTTTCAGTGAAAGCCAGCTGGAGTCAATCGATACTTAAGTGAATTTTGAAAGTGACAGAACATCAGTGGCCTCTTTTATTGTCTGTTGCGTTAAATTTTTTACGCATTGGTTCCTGTAGACCTATAAGAGGATGATCATTCTCTCATAACTAGTTTCCCAGACTTTCTTCGCCACAAAGAACTTACTTTCAACCTCAAAAAGATGACCCTTTGAGGGATCATTCATCCTAAGGGACCACACAAGCTGCTGCATGTAAAAGTAATAAGTAATACCCAATCTGACCAAAATTCCATTGGGAGAAGTTGATGCTGGGCCGCAACTTGCAAAGGTGCTAAAAAACAGCTATCAAGCTGCCTCGTGGTCCTTTGGTCAATTAAAACTACTGAAGATGTAATCTCTGTGAGTGAAGCAGAAGTAACACAAAGGTAATCACTACGGGCGCATACCAACCAAGTAGGGTGTAGTTAAATCCTTTGAGTTGCCAAAATAAATAAAGAAAAACGATTTCTGTTAATTAAGGGAGCCGATTATATTCCCTCCTTGGATTTTTTTAAGCTTTTGGGAATGCTCTCCCCTCTTGGTCGATCCCGGTCAACCGGAATGGTCTTTTGACCACCACAGTCCGCAATTGTGAAAATCCAATTAAGAGCATGACTGACGCTGAAGTCAACTAGAAAAAATGTTTCCCGCTATGCACAGACTAGGCGTGTTGTTGGCAACGTTTAGTTGGTATTTTGATGGTGCCCAAATCGAGAGGGAACTTCTTGCCCTGTTCAGAACAGCTCTAATTTTTTGACTAATGTGGGATGTGAAAACGCATAGCTTGACCTACATCCTGATCTAACATGCTTCCTGAATCATGATAGCGGACTGTGGGTTATTCAGATGACAGTATCGCATGAAATGGTTATTGGAAGTACCTGGTTTGAACGGAAAGCGGTCCACAAACATACGTGGACCTCTCCAGACGGGACCTCTTTCAACCAAATTGACCACGTGCTGATTAAACGCCGCCACCTCTCAACCTTGGTGAATGTAAAAACATATAGGAGGACCAATGTAGATTCGAACCACTAGTTCGTTGGCATAGTGTTCCGAGCTCGAATTACGACACACCTACAACCGATGGGTTGAGTACTTTGATGAGCTACTGAATAACCAAAACATCGGCGAGTTGGAGGTCCCGCCAACTGAAGACGACGGACAAATACTGCCACCACCAAGTTTAGGAGAAACAGTCCGAGCAATTCATCGGCTAAAAAATCATAAGTCGCCAGGAGCCAATGGAATTACAGCCGAATTGGTAAAATATGGAGGCGACCAGTTACACCAAGTGGTTCATCCACTTGTGCTCAAGGTATGGGACAGCGAATCAATGCCTGACGATTGGCAATGAGGCATTATCTGTCTCATACATAAAAAGGGAGATATCACACAGTGCAGCAATTATAGAGGTATCACGTTGCTGAGTACCATCTATAAGATATTCTCCACTATCTTGCTAGGCCGGATAGTCCCATACGCCCAGAACATCATTGGCCCATACCAAAGAGGCTTCACTCCAGGCAAATCAGCAACAGATCAGATTTTCTCTGTGCGGCAAGCGATGGAAAAACTGTTCGAATATAGACAACAGTTGCACCATCTATCCATCGCCTTTAAAACCGCCTATAATAGCATAGCCAGGGTAAAACTGCACACGCCCATGACAGAATTCGGTATCCCGACGAAATTAATAAGACTGACTAGGCTGACCCTGACCAATGTGCGAGGCTAGATAAAAGCAGCAGGATCACTCTCAAGATCATTCGACATCAACAACGGTCTACGACAAGGGGATGCGATATCATGCGTCCTCTTTAACCTGGCCCTCGAGAAAGTGATCCGTGATGCTGAGGTAAATGCAAGAGGTACGATCCTCTTCAAGTCCACCCAACTACTGGCTTATGCTGACGATATCGACATCATGGGAAGAGCCTTTAATGAATCGTTTAATTACAAGGTTCCGCGCAAGTTACTGAATGTAAAAGCAAAAGATAATACCCATTCTGGCCAAAGTTGCATTTGGAGAAGTTGATGCTGGGTGACAATTTGCTGGAAAACAGCTACTCCCGTAGTCCTCTGGTGAATTATGTTAGTAAATGGACTTATCTGTAAATTCATAGGAAACGAGCTTTTTATTTCTATGATGAGACTTGCAAGAAATTTCTTTGAACATAGGCACTGTTTTGCCTGCGTAGGAAATTAAGAATCCAATCTATTGCAAGTAATCGTAAGGATCCGTTTCCGGTCAATCCTATATAATACTTTCTCACCTGACGTTTCGACCCCTGAAATCGGTATTGGCCTGACCCAGTTTGCTGGTGACACGCTTCTTTTCTCCTTCTCTTTTATCCTAGGAAGGCATTTGAACCCATCGATAAATATTTGATAGAGAGGTCTATCCCTGGAGTATCAAAATTCATAAGGAAAAAACGCGGAGAAAATCTAGACACTTTGCCTCTACACCCAACTACAAGGAATCCAACAGCTTGGTGTTCAAAGTCGGGGCCATCATCGGGAGCAGATCTAAATCGGAATGAACTAAATGAATTCCTGAAATTTGATCCATATCGTGAGCATATCACTTAGGCGCTAGGTGTATTCAGCATCAGCATCTACTATTATTATTCCAGGGAGAGTATTCCCAAATTGATTTTCCACAAATCTGGCATTCGGCGAATTACATGTTCCTCCCCCATGCTCCTAGTGCTAGCCAATACTAAACCTGTTCGACAGCACACTCTCAACCTTAGTGAAAAGTTTTTCGAATTAATGGTTTACGCTATCATTACATCTGAGGTACGTCCTCTCCCTCTACCATAGATACTGTCCTTATAGGCTTTCCGAATTGGATCATCCCCACCCACACCGCTAGTAGTTGGATGAAATTGAAGGACATGGCGTCTCTCGCATTTACATCAGCATCACGGTTCAGTTTTTAAGGGCTAGTTTAAAAAGGATTCAGGGCATCCTTTGCTCTTAGATCCCGGTGGCAGGTGTCGAGAGTGTTCCTCCTGCTTTATCAAACCTCGGACACTGGTCAGGGTCAACTGAGACACTCTTATCAGTTTACTCCGGATATCGAAGTCTCTCATAGCTGTCTATAGTTTTGCCCCAACTATCATAGGCAGCCTTGGAAAGAGAGATGGTGCAACTAAAAACCATATTCCAACAGTTTTTCCATCGCTTGCCCGGAGACCCTGTTGTTGATTTTCCAGGATTGAAGCCTCTTTGTTATGGGATAGATAATGCCTCGTTGACAATCATTAGGCATTGATTCACTGACCGACACCTTGGGTATAAGATGATAGACCGCTTGGGGTAGTTAGCCGCCTACATATTTAACCAGTTGAGGTCTAACTTCATCGACTACTGACAACTTATGATTCTTAAGCCGATGAATTGCACGGACTACTTCCCCCATGTTTAGTGCTGGCAGTATTTTCTGCCATCTTTAGTTGAAGGAACCTTCAACTGACTGAGTTTCCGTGTTACGTCCTGAATCCTTGCTTTTGCATCTTATTATCGATAACGCCCTTTGGACTGACATTTTCCATAATACAGTTCGTCCACTTTCACAGAGTCTTGGACTTTGAACGGATGACTCTAGTTGTGGTGAAGAAAACAAGCGCTTTATCTAAAATCTGGAAATGCAGAAACTTCAACACTAACCTCAAATTCAGGCTGTCCTACGCCAATGTTCTTCCTATACTTCGATATGGGAACAGGGAATATAAAGTGACCACCAGTGTTACTCGGAAGCATTAAGCTTTTATTAGCACTTGTCTCCTGCTTGCCATGTAATCTCTCAACCAACGGCAACCAGAAAGCATTCTAGGATTATATTTCACCACGTAGAGACTTTTTTTTTCAGAAAAGGCCTGCTCATGCTGCAAATTATTGGGTGCATCCAATGTCCATCGTTTGATTCTGGCTTGAGTGAATGGGACTTTGTTTCCACTAAAAAGAATGATGTAATTTTTGCTTTTGCTACTACCGACTTTCCATTGGAAGTTCAACTTCGAGGTCAAAGAAAGTAAAAATTAGCTGGACTCGGGGATTGGGTGAAGAGCTGTCAGTAGTATAGGACGGCATATCAGTAGTGGCATTTTGACGGAACAAGAGATCGAAATTTAAACATATTGAACAGAAATAAAAAGGTGAACGAATAGGGTGAATTGAAGCGACAGCGCCGTGAAAATCTGATTAAGAGCATGACTGACGCTGAGGTCGACTAGAAGAAATGTGTCCTCCTATGCTTAGAGTGGTGTTGCTGGCAACGTTTAGTCGGTATTTTGACGGTGCTCGAGTCGACAAGGAACCTCTTGCCCTGTTTAGAACAGCTCTAACTTTGCGACTAAGGTGGTATGCAGAAATACATAACTTGATATACATCTTGATCTGGCACACTCCCTGAATCCTTCCTTCCCGGGGTGGGAATAGTATATCCCGCCAGTCCCAAATGAACGAGATTTAGAGAGGACTTGTTCGGGCAACTGTTCGATGAAAATTTGCTTATGCACTTGGTCTTGGTTACAAAGCTGCTGGAGGGAATGCAACAGAGTGGACCACTGAGAGACAAGTCAATTTTTCATTTCTTCATAGTGCGTAGAGGCAACAAGAATCCTTATCTTCATAGTCTCACATTTTTCTTCTCCGAGACAATTCAAGTTTGAGCGGGTAGTGTATGGATTGACTTCAGAAAACACGTCCAGCCTAAAGTATTTCAAAGAAAAAAGGAGAGTGTGTGACTGCTTGCAAAACAGGTGTGTCTTGAATGCCTCTGTTTTGCCAACGTCATTAGTGTGCTCGGTTTTAACACAGTCGAGCTTTTCCTTCCTCCCCTCGCTTCCCTCCAAGGATGCGAGTTTTATAAGATGTGACTGAGTTCGTAGTTGACCTTATTTTTTTTTCGATTTGAGATTAAGGTACCTGGAGGGCACGCGAAATCATGGCAGATGTTTAGCAAAAAGGTACCTTGTTGTGCAGCAATGGTCCTACTAGGCGAAACACAAAGATTGCTCGAGCTTTTATTATTCATCTTTACAAATCTAATTCATTGGCACTAATGGGAAAATTGAGGGTAAGGACTATAAAAATGTAGTTGCCAGTACAAAATGGGTTAGCCTAACCGAGCAAATTTAACTGACTATATATTTTGTTGTATTGCAGTAATTAAATTTTATTTTGTAACCTATTGGAAATTTTGTCAAAAATGGTTATTTTTGGGAAAGATTCAAGAGCCATAAGATGAGAGCGTGATCTAGAATTATCACTTCATGAAAGAAGACACATTTTTGGCAATTCCGCAGTATCAGATTTGTGTGCGCGCTATTGACGGCGAAAAAAGGACCTTCAGGCAACCTTCTGTTTTCTGCTTAGTGGGGAGTACCCCTTTTCCATTCCCCCCCCCCCCTTAGGCTTGCTAACTGCTTGGAGGTGCTAGGTTGATCTAGAACTGCTTAAATCCCTACTGAAAGTGCTCAGCAGTGTCGTTCAGTTTCGATGAATAATATTTTCTTCGTGTTTCACAGGACCTCCCACTAGAAGAAATAAAGTAGAATTTACATGCATGCATGCAAAAGGGGGTGTACATTTTTAAAGGTCTTGATTTTTACTTTCCAAAGCTGGTCTCACTTTTGAAACTTGATGCAAGGGGAGTAAAGTGATAGTTTCCTGCACGAACCCATTCTCAGGGCTCAAACCAAACTTCATACCAATATCTTTCTATAGGAGGATACGGCATGTTTTCACGGACTTTTTTTGGTAAGAAGAATTAATTCGAACTCAATCAAGTTTGGTTATTATGTTAGTCATATCTCGAAAAACTTCTGAGGGTGTTTTTGAATAATTTATGACAAAAATTGCATTAGTCCAATGGTGGTCGTAACTAGAGTTCTCCAACTCAGAGAAGTGCATCGACTCCAATTTTTATCCGAAACCAAAAAGGTTTTATATTTACCTTACTAAGTTATTTGCTAAGAATATCAACGTTAATGCAAGTGAAAATAATCAAAATTAAAAATCTTACAGCGTTTAAAAAAAAAAGATATTTTGATTTTTATATTTTTATTAATTTTATGAAGAATCTTACGTCCAAATTTCATTATGATCGGTTCATTAATTTTTGAGTTAGAATTTCCGTAAATGTAAAAACATTTTGAGAAAAACCATTTCAGTAAATTCAAACGCACTCGTAGGGATGGATGCCAAGTAATTGTCAAAACATTATTTACATAACGCAACAGAATTGCGCAAGGATATAAAGTGACTACCTCCTGGGGCTCGAGCCTGAGTTTGGACCCGATAATCGCTCGTCATAAAATCAAAACGAATACGAATTTTACGTTCACATTTTTGCAGCGTATTTTGAGATAATTAAGCTATTGATCTACGCAATATAAAAAATCAATTCTGAAAACCTAATGTGGTTTCCCTCCTTAAATAATAATACAGTGAAAACTATAATGGGCGGACACCCACCGTCGAGCGATTTTTGTCCGCTCAAGAGGTGTGCCCCCCCCTCCCCCTGGAGGAATAATACAATTTTTCAAAAAATTCTGTTGAGTGAGGTATGACAAAATTTTATTTTATTCTTTACCAAGGCAATATAGTCGTTTTTACAAAAAAGCTAACGTTGAAATTGTTTTCAAAGCAGCCCAATTTGACAGGTCACAGACTGATCAGTGTCAGAATCCTCTTCATCTAAGCAGATTTCGCTACTGGAACAGTCAATTTCAAGCTCTGGGAGTGTTGATGGGGACTCCGTGGCTAATTCTTTATCGATTTCAAGGAATTCTGTTGCAAAGATATTAGATTTCTGTTTGGTATTTGTAGTCTAGCCTAAAATTGATAGACAGTTTCGTTTAGTTTAGTTAACTGGGGGGAGCCGCAGCTCCGAGCACTCAGGCCATTATTAGGCCCATTGTACTATCCCCGTAAGTTGCCTATCCAATGGCTTCCCGCCTACGGTGTTCGCAGGCTTTAGCGAATCTGAGAATATTCTCAAGAGGCAGAGAGTGTGCAGATTCTTCATTGAAGAAAACCTTGCCAAGGTGTCTTCGTCTGAGATCTGAGGACGCCGGGCAGCTGCATAAAAAGTGCAGGGCTGTCTCCTCCTCCTCCTCACATTGGCTGCACACAGCCGAAACCACTAACCCAATCTTTTCCATATGGAAGTTTAAGGGGCAGTGTCCCGTCAAAAGCCCTACCAGGGTTTTCATGTCCCACTTCTTAAGGGACAACAAAAATGTCGCTCTAGTGGCCCTAGGCTCCTTCACAAGGATTTTCGCTTGCCGGCAAGAGTCCAAATTTCTCCACTCGGTTGCGTTATTCTTTGCAATTTCACCTTTCAGAGTAGACTTGACAGTAGATGGTCGGATTCCAAGAGCTGGTTCTGGCCCCACCATTGTGGATCCAGACCCTCGGCGAGCCAGTCTATCAGCCCCCTCATTACCGGCGATGTTAGAGTGCCCCGGCACCCACATCAGGAATGTTTCGTTCAGTCGGCCAAGTTTCAGCAGCACCTGATGACAACTCCACCCCAACTGGCTTGATATGTTGTTGCCATTTAGTGCTGATAATGCCGCCCGACTGTCGGAACAGATTCGAATGGTGCGACCCCTCCATTTTTGTCGCAGACATTCTTCTGTTGCCAATGAAATGGCATATATTTCCGCCTGGAATATGGTCGTCATTTTTCCGAGGGGTCGAGCCAGTTCTATAATTGGATTCTCCGAGAACACTCCTGCACCCGATCCATTCTCCGTGACTGACCCGTCGGTGAAGATTATTAAGTCTGTAATCTGAAAAGACTCATGGCCACTTGTCGACCATTCTTCTCTTTCGGTGATTACGACCGTGTATGTCTTTTCAAAGACGAATCTGGAAACCATATGATCGGTCGGCATCAGGGCTACCGGATGTTTTTCAAGGAATTTCCATATAGACGCATGCCCGTTGGATTGGCCGCCTTTCCACGCCCCAATGGTATCGAGCCTATATGCGTCGTTGGCTGCTTTCCGTTTCACCTCCAAGTGGATGGGGGGTAAATTTAGGATGGCTTCAAGTACTGCAGTCGGCGTAGTACTCATTGCTCCAGTAATACTTAGACAACCAAGTCTCTGAATCTGCGTTAGCAACTTCCTGCTGTTAGCAAAGTTCAGTCTTGGCCACCAGACGATGCATGCATACATCAAAATGGGTTTTATTATGGATGTATACATCCAATATATCCGTTTAGGTAAAATTCCCCAGATCTTACCTATCGCATTCCTACAACACCAGAGCAATCTGCAGGATTTCTGATATTGTTCCTGGATATGATGCTTCCACGTTAACTTGGAGTCGAAATGTACTCCTAGGTACTTGACTGTTTGTGCCAGCTGGATTTCCGCTCCTGCTAAGGTGGGTAGCGTATAGCTGCCCCACCTGACGTTCCTAGTGAACATAACTAGTCCAGTCTTCCTAGCGTTCACCGTAAGTCCATTGCGGAGGCACCAACTGTGGATTACACGCAGAGTTGCATTCAAGCGGTCACATACCGTGTTCGGAAGCTTGTTGGTAATTATTACGGCTAGGTCGTCCTCAAATGCTTGCGCGAAGACTTTTTTGTCCTCCAGGAGCCTCAGCAGGGTATCCATTACCAAGAGCCATAACAGTGGAGAGACAACCCCTCCCTGCGGGCAGCCCCTGAGACATCCTGCTTCAATAGACTTCTGGCCGACCGATATGTGGATTTTTCTCCACTCTAGCATGTGAAGGATCCAACTGATTAGCAACGATTCGATTCCATGCCGCAAATGAGGCATAATTGAAGGCACCTTCGATGTACATGAATGCGCCTAAGGCGTATCCTTTTTCGGACATCGCCTTTTCAATTTTTGCCGTAAGTTCATGGAGTGCTGTCTCCGTGGATTTGCCTTTCTGGTAGGCGTGTTGCCTATGGTGAAGTGGCCACTTAGGAATGTGTGTATCCCTTATGAACCGATCTACTAACCTTTCTAGTCCTTTTAGCAGAAAGGACGTTAGGCTGATCGGTCGAAAGCTTTTTGCGTCTGTGTAGGTGGGTTTTCCTGATTTGGGAAAGAACAACACCTTCACATCCCGCCATTTAATTGGAATATAAGTGTGCGCTAGGCACGCACGATATATATTCCGAATGTGTAGACCCATGGCAACCATTCCTTCTATTACTAGCGCAGGGATGATGCCATCCGGACCTGCAGACTTGTATCTATGGAATGAGTTAAATGCCCATTTCACTCGCTCCAGTGATACTACTTTGCATGCCAGATTCCAGTCTCTCGGTTGAGGGCTGTATGCACCTGTTGGTCCCGATATTAGATTTTGGATGCTGCCTGGGAAGTGTACTTCAAGCAAATGATTTGCCGTTTCTTCATCGCTTTCTGTGTACTTCCCATTCTGTAAACGTAAATAACCCAGTTTCTGGCTACGTTCTTTGACCAGAATCCGCTTCAGCTTTGAGGTTGCCTCAAGAGAGTTAGTCTCTTCGCAAAAGCGTCTCCAAGATGATCGTTTAGCCGATCTTATGCTCTTCTTTGGAGCCTTCTGTGCCTCTTTATAGCGATTCCAGCTAGTGCTTGATTCACCCTTCAGAGCACGATTAAGGAGCATCCTTGTCGTTCTCTTCTGTTTTGCCAAATCCGAGTTCCACCATGGTGCTTTACCCTTCTTTGGCATCTTGAGTGGACAGCTTTCTTCGAAAGCTTCTCTCATGCTAGTTGTGATCATCTGGGTTGTCTTCTCAATTCCAACAATGGATTTGATGCGCTTCCCAGGGATCGTGACTCGGGCGCTCAATTCTGTTTGATACATTACCCAATCTGTCTTCCTCGGATTCCGAAATGGAGTGGGTGAAGGTGGATCCATGCCCATAACGAAATCAATGCGTCTGTGATCCGAGAGTGTGATATCGTTTGATACTCTCCACTCTCCGATCAGAGCCGCGATGTCAGGAGATGCCACCGTGATGTCGATGACCTCTCGCCTGACCACGTTGAAGAAAGTGGGTTCATTACCCACATTTAGGATCTGCAAATCGGTTCCTACTAGATACTCCAGTAGTCTCGATCCTCTTGCACTGATGTTCGAGCTTCCCCAGCATATGTGGTGAGCGTTGACATCACATCCTGCTATTACCCCCATGCCTCTACTTTTGGCATATTGGATAGCTCTGATGAATATTCCACTGGGAACGTCTTCTGCGTCGTAGGGAAAATATGCAGAGCACCATAGTATCTCTTTATCTCCCTGTTGACTTTTTACGGTTAGCTTAGCCGATGTGGTGTCGCCATCACATAGGTCGTTAACCAGATTAGCCTGGAAGTCTTTGGAGACTACCATGCAGGTGCGGGGTCGATCGCTTCCATTGGCATACAATAGGTCAGCATGTCGGAAGTTTAGGCCCTTGACTGCCCCGCCAACAACCCCCGGTTCTTGTGTGAGGTATATAATTTGATTAATTGATAGACAAGGGTAGCTTCCTCCAAACGACAATTTTTAGTTTTCAATGTAAATATATATTTCGGGAGAAACTTACGCTCTTCATCAGTACAGTAGCTTTGTAGTTGAAATATATAATTACTTCGAAAACTAGTTGTAGTTTGGAGGAAGCTTGGCGGCTGGCAATTGGTCCCGATAATGGAGTGTTTTGACTTTGGACCTTGTTAAACCAGTCACAAACCATGGCATCAATCAGTCACTCTCAAATCGTCGGCGCTTATTTTATGGACGCATTCCACCATATGCATGGCTTAGGCACCATCGATTTTGTGGGTTTTCGGCAGCAAGACTGCCTCCTTCCCTAAATCTGGTGGTTATCAACCTTCTTGTTTGTCCGATATACACCTTTGGACAATCTGAGCAAGCGATTTTATATATACCGCTCATCTCCTCTACCGTTTTCTGGTCCTTTTCTCTAGCCAGCTGAGATTTTAGCTGGTAGATACGACTTGATCCTACCAGTTATATGTCGAACCTTTTTAATGTCCGTTTTATATGCTTGGGCAGATTTGAGAAAGTAACGCTTGATCTTTTTAATGCGGTAGAAGTCGATTGTTGGCTCTTGATCAACGTATCTATGGTGGTGCTGTTGTACCCGTTCTTCCTTGCAATGTCCATAATGTAGTGTTTTTCACTTTCGTAGTCTTTCCCCCACCCACAGGGGTTGTTATAAGGCGGTAGATCATAATGCCATAAGCTGCCATTTTGTGGTGATAACTATGGAACGAAGTGACCGGGATTGTCCGCTGCGTGCTAGTGAGTTTCCTGTAAATAGAAAAAGGAAATTGTCCGTGTTGACGGTTAATTAATATATCTTAGAAACGCAATTGGTTATTAACTTCAATCTTACGAGTGAAGGTTACTCTAGCGTGTAGCGTGTTGGTGTTATCCAACATATTGTTGATACTTGTTTCTGGGATCACTACCAAAATGTCATTCGCGTACGTCGATTCCATATTTGGCAGTAGTCCATCCAGCTCCATTTTCCCCTCTAGTGATGCCGTAAAGATTTCACTTAGGAGTGGGGAGAGAGAAGCCCATCGCTACACCTGAGGTTGTCTTGAAGTATTTTCCTCTGCCTATGAAATAATTTTCATTCATGCAGATGGAAGCCAACCTCGCATATTGTTTTGCTTCCTCCTCCATTCTGGTGTCGAACCAAACCATAGTAGCCACTCTTCAAATTTTATTATTACTTCTTTTACAGCCGTGCTGGGAAATAAAGCTTTGACATCAAATGACACTAGGCGTTTATTATCCGCCAAAACCCCCACTACACTCAATCTTTGAATCAAATTTTTCGAATTTTTGACAGAGTATTTCCCGTTGGTAGACCCTAATTTTTGGCAACCATTTCGCAATGTTGTAATTAGGGGAGTTAGAATCGGCAATAATCTCCCTCATTTGTGTATTTTTGGTTGGCATCGGATTCTAGGTAAAGAGGGATTTAGCATCCTGAGCTGGATTGAGTTATCAACCATTAGAGAGCATTTTTCTAGGGCCTTCTCTACTCGTTTTATGGATACTGTTAGTTGATCATTCCTTAGTTCAAGGTAGTTTCCTCCAGTCAAATTTTCCAATACTAGGTTGGCGTAGTGTTGTTTATTCATAATTAGATTCGCATTACCTTTGGCCGCTTTTAGGTAGCATACCGGCTTCTTCTGCAGCTCTTGTACGATATTGGTTTCCCGCTGGTTAGCAGACTTTGGAATCTTAGTTTGGTAAGCAATGGCTTTGGATAGTTCATGCCGGATTTCGTCCTTCACTTCGTTGCCCATGAATTTTATGGCTCCTTCCACATCTACAACAACCGGTACAACTGCCAGGTCTGTCTTTACGGCGTAGTTGTTGGCTGGTTGGTTGGTTTATCCTGCCTAGTGAGCGGCAAGCTTTTTATCAACAAGTTGAGCTTCTTCCTTAGCAATATCCGTTTGCGTTCCTTTTCACATTCGTAACCCCGTTGGATTTTGAAGAAGGTAGATTCCGTACAGTTTTTTGTTGCAGTATGCCTTCAGTTGTCAAGATTGGTCTGAACATCGAAGTCGATGGTAAACGACCAAAAGGCAGACCTAAGCAACGGTGGCTTGATACGCTGGATGGGGATTTGAAAGCCTCGAGATTACACCCAGATCAGGCATTCGATAGAGCCAAATGGCGAAGCCGATCACGACGAGCCGACCCCGCTTGTGAACGGGACATAGGCTGAGGAAAAAGAAGAAGAAGAAGAATTGTATGGCTTGAGTGTGGTAGATAATAATTTGGCATGTAGCTTTTTTACACTAGACCTAATTAAGGTCTCCTCCACTGGTCTAGTAAGATTAGAGGGTAGACTCAAACCCGACTTAATGCCAACTACATGGGACTTGGCGTGACACTTTTTTTTATTTTCCAAGTTCATAATCATCAACTCGAATCGAAGGCTACCTCCGCAATATCACCCGACTTATCGTCAACAATAAACCAACGCTCGTGAGGGCATTAGACTTAGAAATGAAACTCAGTAAACGCAAGGGTACGTTTTCACTCAACCTTATACAACATTTTCTCGGTTGCAGACCATTGACATAGGCACTGGACTGATTCAATTTGCTGGTGATATGCCTATCTTCTCTTCAAACTTCAACCTCAACAAGCCATTGGGAAATATTTGGTAGATCACTGGAAATGCTACCACAGCTGGGTATGAAAACTAACGAAGTGAAAACGCGAATCTGTAATTTTTGGCGGAAACCTATAATAGATACTTTGTCTCTAGACCCATTCACAAGCAATCTACAGTCTGAAGCTCCAAGGCGTGGCCATCATAGTGAGCAGATCAAAATCGACCAAATTCTTAGGAGTTAATCTAATTCAATTTCTAAAACTCAATCCTGATTTTGAGGTTTCCGTCAACAAAGCGCGTAGTCTATTAAGCAGCATCTACTATTTTCTTTCCAAGAAAGTATTTTTGGCATTAGTACCAAAACCAAACTGATCCTCTACAAACCCTTATTCGACGAATTATATGTTACGGAGCCCCTAGTGATTGCTCAGCGAAAGCCGTGGAAAATTGGTAAGCATTCTAATGTCGGATCTTGCATTCCACTGATATGGAAGACAAAAAAATGCGGACGAAATGAAGGACAATTTTTGCGACTGGGGCGAAATATAGATGTTGCCGTTTCAATGATAACGTTCTTCAGGTGATTCTGAAGATCATTTGTCCATCCTGACTATATTGGCTCAGTATATGTTCTGACACTCATCATGGCTGAGAGGTTCAATTTGGTCGAAAGTGGTCCCATCTTGAGAGGCTCATGCGCAAACCAGGTACTTCCAACAACCATTCCGTGCAATACTGCTAGTTAAATAATTCGCAGTCATTGGTGACAATTTTGATATCATCCCTGAGGCTGGTTTCATTCGTTCGGGGATTGGTTTCAAGATATCATGGAGCAAAATGTTAGGTGCTGCATCAAAGTAGTGTTTCCAAGGAATTCGAAGTTCATTTGTTTTTCAATTTGATTATTGACGTTTGTTGTTCTACATAACATGGAAGAACAAGAGAAACATCGACTAATTATTTTTTTCGTGTTTTTTGTTTTTTTTTTTTAATTACCTTTGTCTCACCCAAAGGGAGTCCACTCGTAGTATTTAATCCCTTAAGGTCCTTTCTAAAAGAATTAATCAAAAAAACTGCAAACTCACAACCGAGTACATTCCATCTTGGCTTGCCCAAAACAAATGACAAAGTTGGTCTGCCCGCAGTTCATCCGCTCAAAACAAACGGTAAATTAACGACTCAAAAACAAATGCACATCAACGAGAACACTGATAAAACCTGATTTCAGTGGAGGAATTCTCTGTCTAACCATACTCCGGACTGTGTTTCCCCTCCTCAACCACTACTTGCGCATGCCCTCGACTGGTTCTCCGTATGAGTGAGTAGTGAGCTTGTAGTGGATGCCCGACTGGTAGGGTTCGTCACGAGCTCGGGTATCTTCGGGCTGGTGGTCGGCGATGCCGAAACAAAAGCGCATCAACCAGTTTCGCTATGTTTCCGTTGATTCAGTACAGTGTTACCCAATGATTAGTTCGGACGTGATTGTTGTGCCAGAGTATCGTGAAGCGTGACAAACGTCAAAAGCGGTGGTCCGGGTTGTCGAGAACACGGCGTTTCAGCTGAGAATTCGTGCTCAGTGCAAGTGCAGCGTACATCCGGTCCTTAGGGTAACCTATTGCCCGTTGCAAAAATTGACGATTTGAATAAACATCAATCGTTCTGTGGTGTTGCCAAGGACCTTTCAAAAAAATTTCTTGTGTTGATCCCTTATTCTGAAACTTGGCGAGTTGAGTGAAACTAAAGATTTGGCTTTTTAATGTCGGTTGCGCTCTAAAATCCGTTTCGATAGTTTCTGTAAAGAGGTGAGAAATAGTAAAGTGATTGTGCATTTTCGTGATAAATACCGTTGGTAGGAGGGAGTTAATATTGGAAGAAGACAGTTCCGTTCCTTTGGGAAACCACATGCAGTAGAATTCTTACTTTCGTCCAAGAAGAGAAAACCCTATTTGGCGGAATCAGGCTCAACGTGCAGACGACGAGTGCAGACATAACACGATTAACGTCTGAGGTAAGAAGCCATTGATGGCGGGAAACTTGATATATTCTCCCTTCCTTTCTGTAGGTGCGTTTAATTGTGATCCTTGGGCTTCTCTTAATGAGAAATGAGAGTTATAATTGGGTTGAAATTGGTAGGACTTAACCGTTTCATCCTAAGCAAGGAGCTCTTTGGTCCACTGGAAGCTGCAACCTGGAAATTCCTCTATTTTCTATTTATCTGAGCCAAATCTCGAAGGGTCAGGATTTCGTGTTTGCAACGTCACAATTCCTTGATGCCAAAACAGCTGTGTTCATTCTCTCCAGTGACGATATACAGGAGCGTAAGCTTCCCTAGTCTCCTTATTCGCGCCAGTATAAGTGCAGTGAGAAATATGTTTGCATGTATATATATATATATTATCCAAAAAAAATGTGAACCCATAACGCCATCTATAGACACCACGACCTTCGATTGTATTGGTTTGGCAGACTTTTGGTACAGCCAAGCGATATGATGAGGACCGAGAAGGTATTGTGCTTGGAATACCATGGTCTGCCTGTGCCTTGTGCTAGTCCCGTCGCCGCCACCGGGTTGCGGGGTTCACTCACAATAGAATTTTAGTTCATTATCTTGGACAAGGTTTTGCTCTAATTAGAACGTGGTTGTGGGGTAACAATTATTTATAATGGTGGATGCTTGCCAGTCAGACCCTTCTCATCGGGAATGACTCTCCTCTGGCTGGGCCTGGACTTGGCTCCTTGTCTGGTGTTTTTCTTCTCTGCATACTCATGATATTGCCGGTCTATTTGGACTGTGAATGGTGAAAGTTAGTGTACGGCTCATTTGATTATGTTTCAGTTAATTTGGTGGAGTTTTTGGGGGTCCACATGTGAGGATTTTGGTATGAACAACCAATGACACTAAGGATAAGTTAGGAAAAATAGCGAGTCGGTCCGAGTGCGACTAAATAATTGTAAAAAGGCTTCAGATACTTAGATGTTGACTGAGGTCATCCATCTCCTCTCTTTCGATATCGGAACTATATTCAATGACATATAAGGCATACGCTGAAGTAAGAAATCACCAATCATTTTGAGCCACTTGGATGCTTCACTTGGATGCTTTTGGACCAAAGTCTAGGACCTGTTTTTGTAAATTTTGAACCATGCAGCTTACCGACGAGCCATAGCAGCATTCCACTCATTAAGTTCAATTTTTTGAGAACATAAATGTCAAGTTCTAGATTTAACAAAAAAAAAGATAGAAATGAAGCCGATCCCAGAAAATATTAATAAAACAGCCGCCAGCATTGTTCTATTAGCATACAAAACACTTGCCTAAAACTGCTGAATTGAAATGCCCACAAAAATACGACACACATGTTTCCTGGCAAATATTTGACTATAAACATCCAATTTCCTCTGGAATAAAATCTCTTAGATTGGCATAAATTTTTCGCTTAAAAAATTTTGAATAAATAAAATGAGAAATGAGTATTGCAATAGCGGAGCCAAATATTATATCTACGATCGAATGTCTTACTAGAAATTTGGATTAACTGCTGACAAACATAAGCCTGCCTACTTGGCATAATATGAGCAACGGTCAAACTTCTTCAAGAAAAAAACAAAGACAAGATAGAATGCAAATGGTTTAGATAGCTCTAGGATGAATTTTAAAAATTTGCACACTTCATAGAACGATCAAATAAAGAGAAACCGTTTTAGAAAATATTTTTCCAAGCTTCAAGCTTGTCCAACAACCATACTAGCTTGTTTTACGCGGTATAGAAAGGCATACCAAAGGCGGTATGGTGTCACTAAAGGGTCATTTTTTGGGTCTCGGCTTCAGCTCAGTACCTAAAAGAATTCTAACTCTACCTTGTTGGAAGCATAACAATACAAAACTAACAATTGTCCAAAAAAACTGTGATACCGGACCCACTAAAAAACTTCGGGCAAATTGAACCGGATGAAAGCATCCCTGAGGTTTTTTGCGAATTATAAAAAAGGCAGAGAGCAGAGGTGAGGCAGCGTCTGATGAGTTGCCTCAGCCCTGGTACGAAACCGTAGCCATTTTCGTCCCTCTTTTGATTTTTTAACTTTGGGTGTTAAACCCAAAAAGAGGAGTCCGTGGATCATAAAGTGTGGGAGTAAGTTGCTCTCTATTTGGTCTGGTCCGAGATCAAATGGATGCGGATTTGGGACTCCTCAATCCCTAAATAAAAATTAACCCCGATGAAAATTTGAAGAAAACAGTCTCCTCCAGTTGATAGAAAATAGTAGTTACTATCCAGCGCAGAACTGCCCTCCATCATGGTTTCAACATTTATATTCTATCAAAATAAAACCGGGCCTGGGATATTCAGGTGGCCCTCGGTATTGGTCTTTCAAAACACTTCTCCTATTTTGACACACAAGTGTCATTTGTTTCAACGCAATCTGACATCAGTTTACCCCTGAAGAGTTTGAATCGGAAAAGATTTGCTGAAAATATGTCAAAATAAATTATTTTGAAAGGCCCTTCATTAATGCATCATCATAAGTGACGAGGCTTGAGTTCATGAGGGTAACGTACAAATGAAAAATAAAAGAAAAGTTGACCAAAAAGTCCTTTTTTTTAAATATTTTTGTAATTAGAGGGGGGGGGGGCGTTAGACTAAACAGTCAATTAAGCATTATAAAGGCTCTGAGAGAGAGTGTTCGTTGAAAAAGACCAAAATTTTGACCTGAACAACCCTTAAACTATAATGCCCATAAATCCACCCTTGCCAGCCAGTTTTTGACCAAAAGCCCTGCCAATATGGGTATGTTAGTTTCTCTTGTTTCCCACCCTTAAATTACTAATGAAGAAATATAGAAGAAAGCTCAGTGGCAGAACTGAAAAACGTTCCAAAAATTCCATTAAACAGCCTCGGACGATTGGGTTTTCCCTAGGAAAGAATGTACCATTTAATCTGATTTATTTATACGCTTTAGTTGACTCAGTCTCAGTCTCTTGCCTTTGAGAGATAAACGCGACTACATAAGTTGAAGAACAAGCCAGAATTGCACGAAATTCCCGTTGGTAAAGAACACACCAAAACACATATGGTGCCAAAAGAAAAACGAAACGAAAATTCCATCATCACCGATAAGTACAGCAAGCACTTAACTTCAGATAGGGAACAGGTCCACATATGGTATGAACTCTTCAGCAAAATACTATCGCGAAAATCGTAGAACCAAACTATTATTGACAAAGAAAAAAATGAAAGCGATATCTGGATATCTCTAAAATTCATTAAATGCTATCCGCTATCGGCTGAAGAAATTTCCACGACCCAATCCGGAAGATGGAAATATAGGAAATGGAAATAAGCTGCACCCTCTCCTCAAAATAGTTTGGTAATATAAAAAGTCCCTTGCCGGATAGAAAAATGAAATCATTGTAAAGGATCCTCTATGGTTTCAAGAGTTGGCTGACTAGCAAAAGCAATGGACGCGACCTCGCCATAAAAGAGACGAAAATATTACGTTGGACCACTCTATATCGATCTGCGATATGAAGTTGCGCCGATCGCGCAGACATTATGAGAGAGTCGTCTTTCATGGTATGATCATGTAACCCGCGCTGACTGAAGCTCAGTAGCTAAATTGGCGTGGACATCCAAGTCGATGGGAAACAATCTAAAAACCAGTCGAAAAACTGATGGATTGATACGTTAGGCGGTGATATAAGAGGTTCTAGAGTCAACCTGGACCGGATTTATTATAGCGAAAATGGTCCGGAGAAGGAGAACCATTCTTAAAAGAGGAAAGGAGACAAAACTAATTGTAAAAAATGACAAGAGGTCACCTTTATATGCCCCACGTGCAAAACCGTCAAGGAAATTCCGCTGGACAAGATATTTAAAGCGATAACTAAGGCACTTCGATGATAATATACTGATTCATGGCCCAGACCACAATTGCAGTCTAGGAATAGCTTGATCTTCTCCTCACGATGATCCCTGTTCTGAGCCCATTATACATAATTTTCGCCAATGTTTCATAGGCATTTGGTACTGTCAAATGGTTGAGCCTTTCGAATACGGCAACAACAACAAAATTGTCAAACTAGTGGTGAGAGCAAACGGGCTTCACTAAATGTAAACGACAAAAACTCGAGATTCATAACGTTTCACAAAAGAATTTGGGAGCCTAAAAGAGCAAGGATCAAGGACTCCCGCAAGTTCGCTTAGTCTTTGCTGAAGGTCTACAATTAAAATATGAATTTTACTTAAAAAAAAAGCGCCGAGGTTTGAAGCAATGTATTCAGTGCTATTTTACTTAATCCCTCTTTTTACAAGTCCGGCGACAAGCCGACCAAATAACGCATTCAATGTCACTACATGAAACAATACTCACGCCATTTAGGAAGCATTAGAAAAATATTGCATGCATGTAGATGGCCGGGCGGAACCCTGTCGATCGAACCAAAGTCAAGTGGCCGAGGAGAACCTCCATAGTAGTGACACCAGGATACGCTCTATCACATTGGTTTGCCGGCTGTGATGTAGTAGGCAGACACTCCAAAGGCCAAATTAGGGCGATCAGACTCGAGTCTGCACTGGGACTCATCTGAAGTGAAAATAGATCACGAAACCTTACCAGGGGTATACTGGTATCTTGGGAACCGGGATAGCCCTGAATTCACATACTTCAGGAGGATTCCTATTCCATGTGCTTTCAGCTCTGTTGTTACGGGTGGCCCCTTCTGAGGGCTTCATGGGGTTGTGGTTACGTTCAAGCGAACAGAGACCTTCGGGTCTCGACGTGCTGTTGCGTTTCAACACGGGTGCCGTGCTCCTTAGTTTGGTAGAAATTTAGGTAGGTTTTAAATCCACCAGTATGAATGCTGAGCTATGCACTCGGTATAGACTGGTATCGTTGTAGGTTGTTACAGCAGGACTCTGATTGTAGTCACAAAATCAATCCGTATCTTAAGAAGACCGTAGGATTAAGTCCCCGAGACAGGTACTTACGTCGAACCATAGAGACGAGTCGACGTTGCGAGACGGGTAGCGAGTTTAACGAGAAATTAAAGAAGCAAATAACGAGCTTTAAATGGAGGTCAAGAATTAAGAGGAATGAAGATATTACACATATTTTTTCACATCATCCTCATTCAGCCACTGAATTGAGATGCAAGAAGTCAGATCTATGCCACTTCGCTGAAGTTGTTTGACTCTAGACTGGACTTTTCCTTCAGTAATATCCTAGAAGTTCCTTCGCTTTAAATGCTTAGAATATACAATAGTTTTGAGGCTTGTCAGCTAAATGAGGAAGTCATC
The DNA here is from genome assembly GCF_905115235.1 of Hermetia illucens. NCBI lineage: Eukaryota > Metazoa > Arthropoda > Insecta > Diptera > Stratiomyidae > Hermetia > Hermetia illucens. The sequence continues at coordinate 219,278,917 of NC_051849.1, forward strand.
ATCATCATCAACGGCGCAACAATCGGTATCTGGTCTAGGCCTACCGTAATTAGGAACTCTAAACAATTCGGTTTTGCGCCGAGGTCAACCAATTCGATATCTCTAAAAGCTGTCAGCCGTCCTGACCTAGGCCATCGCTCCATTTCAGCAGGGTCTGCCTCGTCTTCTTTTGTACGAACACCCCCCTTGACACAAATTTATGTATTCTACATTTTGTATTCATATTCCACTTCCAACAGAATAGAAATTTGACAAACATCTTCTTCTTCTTCTTTTTCTTCAGCCTTTGTCCCGTTCACAAGCGGAGTCGGCTCGTCGTGATCGGTTTCGCCATTTGGCTCTATCGAATGCCAGATCTGGGCGCAATCTCAAGGCTTTTAAATCCCCATTCATCGTGTCAAGCCACATATACGCCACGCATTGAAAGCAATATTGGCTTTAAGAAATCCCCACAATAGAAGTAGATTCAGCAATATTTAAGCGTTAACTGGCAATAAGCTCAACACTGCATTTAACACTATTAACGATCCCTCCTGACTGGTTAAATGCTCTCTCTATACATAACTCTGACCTGTCAACTAGATCCAGACGCCAAAGTCTGTGACTTTAGGGAAGAATGAATTATTAAATGTTGAAAGAGGAGGCTTTTTTAACGGCCTAGACTAGACACGTGATTTTTTTTTCGCAAAACATCCCGCCATAATCCATGGTAGAACTACGCTTCCTTTCTGCCTATCTTGTATGTTCGTTTCCAGCCATAACATTTCTCCGATTCTAGGACATTTAGCTTACTTCCACTGCTATGCCTACAGAAAGGTAGATCGACCACATCGTCCATAAATAGGCTTCTGCTTCAGGTGTCAACCGCCAAGAGTTAAGAGAAAATAGTGGGAAAAAGGCTGGTTACTTTGGACAGCAGCAAAGCCTATGAATGTGGTGCGCTTAGCTTACCGGTTAATCTTGACAAGTCCAGCGTAATCACACAATTTTGGTCAATCAAATCCTGCTTAGACAAAATAAGGAAATCACTTTTATGGGTAGAACAATAACTGCTTCTCTGTCAATTATGGGCTTCTCTTGGGGCCTCGAACCCAAAAAGGTGTTCAAACTATTTCAAGCAGTGATTAGATCGGTTTTCCATTACGATGCCACTTCTACTGTTGGATCACCCAAATATCTAGACAGTAAAGTAGATTTTGTACTTGCCACCCAACAAAAAAGGTGCCTGGGGCTAACCAAATCAGCACCCTTCCACGTTGCCCATGCCCTTGGTAATGAACCCCGACATAAATTTAAAAAAAAAACCTCCTAGCAGCCAAAAAAATGATTAGGCTTAAAAGAACTTCATCCTCTTATAAACTAGTGACTGAAAACCCGTATGCCAATAGTGGCCTCTTGAAAGTGTCTAAATGTTTCAAGCAAATTTTCGACCTCATGGTATCTCACGAGGGTCATTGCTCAATTAGAAGCCTGGACGTCTGGAATGAGCCGAACAGGATAGCTGGGGAAACCAAACAAGAATGGATGGAAAAAGTCTAAAACAAACTAAACTGGTCCAGAAGAAATGGTTTCAAGGTTTATACCACCGATGCAGCAGCAGCAAAAGAAACCACGAGTTGTGCTGTTGCCTCAACATCTCTCCGCATAAAGGTAGGATATAGAATAAGAGCGATGACGGTCCTCTCTGCGGAACTCATGCGTATCAAGCAGGCTACACTGCTGGCCAAAGATAGCGCTCAGGAGACAGTAGTCATTACAACGGACTCTCAGAAAGCCTGCTCACTGCTCAAAAACCAAAAGACCAACCATCCAATCATATGGGAGATCATCCAGGAGGTAAATGTCATATGGGTTTCGGCAAAAACTGGAATCCACCTAAATAGAATGGCGCACTATGCGGATGAAGGGGCCATTTATAGTGGGTTCCATCTAACAATCAAACTTACCGAGAATGATATAATATGGCACATTCAAAACAGGATCAACGATGACTGATAGTTAGAGTACCAAGAAAGCTCCAAACGAAAAGGCAGGGTTTTTTTTCTCACGCTACCTATGAAAGTACAGAATTCATTAATTCGCAAACAGCTCCCTTAATCAAGAACCTGAACAGACTCTATTCGGGTCTTGTATACTTCCAAGTCTTTTTTTAGAATTGGTAAACTAAGCAATGGCTTATGTCACATCCGCTCGGTTCCAGAGATTGTTGATCACATATTCTTCTTTAGGAAGAATTATATTTGAATCAAAACCCTACCAACATGCCACTACTAACATCCAAACCAAGCATGAGGAATTGTCCTGTCAATATCAGTAATATCAGTTTTGACAAACACAAAACTACTACATATACAAAGAGTCTCAGCTATTAAGGACAAATTGCCTATATGACCGAGTGACAGTTATCATACATAGGCCCAGAGCCTAGCCATTCTTCGTCTTCACATATGGTCATCGTAAGCTAGACTAGGGCACCTAGCTCTCTCTGATGTAGTTTGCCGGGACATCGTTGGACAACTAAAAATACAACAACAATAACGTACTTGAATTTTATTAGAAACGGCGCCCAATGTGGGGGCTATTTGTAGGAAAACGATAGCGAAGAGCTAGTATTATGGTGAAGCGAGCTTTTCTCCTCTCAACTTCTTTGTCATACAGGATACATTACCAACTGTTAAACTTCTCAAAGGAACCTTCGAAAACCGGGCAGCTCGGTCACTTGTGATGTAGGAGTCAATATCATTCTTAGGTAGTCCACATTTTGCTTCACAATATACAGGAATACCTCCTGTTCATCTCCTAGCCGGAAGATAGGACTTCTATGCAGACCTCCCATTGGAGTTTACCTTGCTCTGGCGCTGACGATTCTGTCCAAGTTTTTGCCATTAATTTTTAAATTTGGCCAGATATCTTTGATGTCTCCCTCTAGCGCGCTAACCATTGTGTTGCCCTTTGATCCTCTGCTAACGAACCGCTTTGCTATGCCATTTTTTGACGTTTAATCCAACATAATTGCAATATATTCCTCCTTACCACATCGTGGTATGCAGTAGGTCTTAATTTTTTATCCAGAATTTAGCGTACATGCCTTCGCTGTCACATCATTCATTCAGTAGTGATTTTTCGACTTGACATATCCTTAGATCTCCCGGGAAACTCTACGGTTAATTAAAAGGTGTTTACGAGCCTTTTCAACGTGAATATCAACATGCTCAGCATATTTCAAAATGTCCTTTTTGCGGCGGCGACCCATTAGTCTAAATTTGACTTAAGATTTTGGCTGATGGATGGCATATTCCTGAAAGACAATTTTCCAATACAGCGACTTTACGCTCGCATAGTATTTAGCACAGGCCCTTCCCTTCAAAAATGACTACGCGCTATACGTCAATGAATTGAGATCCGCTGATTAGGGCGGTCATTCCTTATTTGTCATGAAATTTGAAAAATTGACATTGTACCGTATCAACTGATCGAGTAACTTGTTGAAACAACCGATCCGTATTGCTGAGGTGGAATTAGGGTAGCGAGAAAACCATGACTTCGAAAATATTTCAGCGATAGGTTTCTTGATTTATTAAATTGAATTCACCCTTTAAAACTCGAAAACAAGGGGTGTCTTACTGCTGGAGTCACCCCAAATCATAATTGGTAGCAGATTCTGTCAGTATTCTATGATTACCGATGGGTCGGGAAACGTTGCCGAACAGCTTCTATAATTTTGATGATGGTTCCAGGGTGAACAGCTTCTCGTGAATGAAGCAGATAGATTCCAACCGGTGATCTGCGGCCGTTATTAAATTTTCCTCGATGGAACACTGAGCTTTTTTTGAGTTAGATGAATCTAGTGGGGAGGTTGGAAAGTGAAAGCGATAGCTCTACATTTGGTTTAAAAGAGGTGAATTTTAAAGCACGAGGGGAAGAAGAGGAAATTAGAAATTAATTATGCATTGCAAGGACTCATCTGCAGAGACTACGAGCTTAGTGGGGTCCAAAAATATGGGAAAAAGTCCAGGCGGTATCTGCATTCGAGGTCTAGCTCCCAATATATTCGTCATTACGATATCTGCTCAAATCAATGTAACAATAGTAGATTTATTATAGTTCGAAAATTTGCTACAAACCCTACCTCCTCTTAAGACTACCGTAAAACCATAAAATGTAAGCCATGATATCAAGCACCTTATTGGAAAGTTTGGTGGAAATCCTACTATTATTACTGCTATTAGGATAAGCGAAAGTTGCCTCTCAGGCATCAAATGGCTCAACCTAAAGGCATAAAACGTCAGCATCACATCGAAATGATTAGTCCGTCACACATTACTAACTTTGCATTAATGGAGTGATTGTGCGCCTCAATATTATCACTCAAATGGGGTCATCGAGAAAGAGAAATTAGAAAGTTTTCTCCCGAACATAGCTCTTTCTCAGATAGTTGATAAGACGTTCTGAAGCTAAGTCGAGTAACTGTCGAGGCTTTCTTGTGTTTGGCGATTTCGTGGTTTGTTCCCTGGTGGAAGGGTAAGAAGAGTAACACCTCTACCTCAAATTTTGTGTAAGCTGGTGAAAACCTTCACCGATTTTTTTCAAATATTGCAAACAGTTTTTGACCAGCAGTATATGAGTCAACCAAAATGTCATTACTGACTTAGGAGGGTCAAGAAGACCAAAAATCAACCACAAATGATTCCAATTCAAGACTTCGACGAGTTTCTACTTAGGATGGTCATGATATTCAAGCGGAAGATCTTGTCCGTTCGAATCGTCGTCTAACCATTTGGGAAATGGCCAGTCAATTCAGCAATTTATTTGGCTCATTAATTAAAGGGGGGGGGGAGCGTCAAAGTTTTTGACCAGGGATTAAAAACAACGGAGAGTTTAGGTTTCTGGAGAACTTATTAAAACTTCAAAGGACAATGAAAAGTTCTTGAAAGTCGTTATTACTGGAGATGAAACATTGGTAAATAGGCTCGACACAGAAACAAAGCCCCAACCATCAAAATGGAAAACTCAAAACTTGCTACGACCGAGAAAAGCTCGCCAAGTGAAAATCCAAACCAAGGACATGTTCTTTTATTGGACAGCTTTTTTATCTACGAAAATATGAATTCTACCGAAACCACAACGACTGACACAGTTCGAAATTTTGACGGTATGTTTGGTGCTGAAGTCATTTCTGAGCTCATAGGCAGTCGTTGGTTTAAAAAGCTCTCTGCTGCGCTTTCAGCCTTTCGAATGAGCTATGTGACCGACCAGCGATTCCCAAGTGGATAACGATGCATTGAAGGCTCCCGTGGAAACGGGTCCCTGGGAGCATGAGTTACGACTAAAGATCGGTGTTTCTAAGGAAATAACCTTATGTCATCTGGCGGAAATCGGCAAGGTAGAAAATCTGGACACTTTGGTACGGCACGACTTAGTCAATGCTCAGAAAAAAACACAACTCAACGCCGGCCTTTCTCTTCTGAATCCCAACAAAAACGAACCATATTTTAATCGAACTATGAGTAGTTGGTCAATCGATCAGCTTCCATCCTTTTGGATGACAACGCTGGACCACATTCTGTCATAGTGCCTGTGGTCAAACTGCAGTAATTGGAGTTGAAAATCTTCGTCACCAGACCTTGCATCTACCGATTATCGCTTCTTTCAAAGTTTAGACCACTTTTTGGTGTTGGTGTCTATTTCTTTGAAAACAGTCCAATATACAGAAAATTTTGGAATTTTAGGATCCGGCCTCATAGAAACTAGATTATAGATGAGGCAAGGAAAGCAAAGAGAAAAATGGAAAGAATTGAAGCATTCTCCCGCCTCAAGTTGTCAAGTCAAGTTATTTTGATATACAAGTATAAGAAAGATCCTTCATAAATAGGCCAGAAATTTTTTCAGTTAGTTCATGTTCTCTGTTGAATATTTTCGGTAGTAATGACTTCGGGAACCCCATTTTGACCTTCTGCGCAATATTTCCACTTTATAATGATTAATTCTCATTGTCTTCAGTACTCTCCTAATGTAACAAATTCTTACTGATACAGATGATTTTTCAAAAGAGCTGTTGAGTGAACAAGAAGGCAGAAAAGCAAATTTTTTTGTTGAGTATGTTGGGAGTCCTGAGTCCGCACCCACTTGATGACAGACCGGACCATTTGGGAAGCAACTTGCTTCCTCTCTTGTGGTCCACGGACTCCTTTTCTTTTGGGTTAAACACCAAAGTTTTCCAAAAAAAAAGTTGAATGACGATTTCGTCCTTCCTTCCTTCCTTCCAGAGCGGAGGTGAGACAGCCCCTGATGAGTTGCCTCTGCTCTGCGTGGAACCGTCAGTCAACTTTTTCAGAAAAGCAGAGATCTCTACCAAACTTTTCAAATTTGGAAAGAAATATTTTGTATTTTGGGACCTCGTTTCCACATTTAGGGGATTGTTTATTGATGCGGTAGTTTGATACTGGTTCACTGCTAGATTTCACCCGCCTATGTTCTATCCTATGACAGGAAAAAAAATAGTTTGAAAGGGACTAATCGAAAATTTCCAGATGATAATACACACGACTAACGAACAACAAGATTTCGTGAAATGAAGTCGTCTTCGTTCCAATAGAAATAGTTTATCCAGGTATCTTCCTGATTTCTATAGTCCAAGCCGTATTAAAAGTTAACCCATAAAAGCGAGAATGTTCTCTCAGTTCGAATTAAGCCCTTCCACGAACTACTATTACGGCACCTTCTTAAACTGCTACCCCCCAAATTATCTCAAATCGAAATTCCTAAACTGTACAATAACTTCCTTAGACGACTATAAACCATCAATTTCGAAGGATCTTCTCATACACAAGATGTGCCTGACGCTGCTACCTCTCACACCCCTTGTCGAGAAATACAACCCTCCGTGTACCGACATACCTACACATAGCGGCTGGCATGTCCCTTTTAAACTCACCAACAACAACAATATCATCAACAACAACAGCACAATGCCGGCATGGAAGCAGGGAATTTAATTACGGGTCCGTATGCCTTGTAGGGATAACCTGGAAGGGGTGGTAAGTAGACGCCGGCATAGACAATGCAGCGATAGCCCCGACTAGAAAGGGTGAACCGGGAACTGGGAGAGAACACAACTCAGCCCCTAGGAATCGGGTTGTCTTCGTCCTTTTGGCGCTGCTGTCAAGTGCGAACTATAAAATAATAAAACCCAAGAAAAAAGGACACCAAGGATAAGAGTAAAATACAGCCCCGCATTAGGCACAGTTGCGTCGTCTATTTGTCTGAGCGTGCATCTGACCTAACTCTTGCCTTTATCTGCTAGATAATATCCGTTAATTAATTACCGCCATGCTAATTTGATTAGGCAACATTTTTCTTCTCTTATTGCACAACTTCCTTGCGAAAATGGAGATTTATGGAGGAGCTCGGTGTACGCTTCCATGTGCGCTGTAACATGGCCGCAGCAACGCCGATATGAACAGCTGCCCTGATATACTGTAATGGCGGCTACATTACGCTGAACACGAGGTTGCCAGATTGACCCTCATTATCTGAGCCTAAATTTGATTGCATTCACTTTTTAATCACGCTATCGTTTTCTGTTGTTGCTCTTCGCTCAGTACGATGACTGTGCATGCCGGCATGCCGGGAACATGACGGAGCGAACGGACAGACGGACGGATGGAAGCATAGACCAGGGAGACTGGGCTGGGATGATTGAGGTCGCAATGGAGTGGTCAGTAAGTCAACCACACGCAGAGATGGGGTTAATTTGTTGTTGTTAACTTGGAGATATGTGGAGTTGAGAAAGATTATGGCATTATCGAATTAATGAACTACTAATAATCGTTTGTAGCACGCTTGGGTAACGTGGTCTCTGTCGCTGGATCTAGTCCATGAGTCGTCTGGATTAAAGTTCTTTAATAGAATGTCCAGGTGCCTAGAAGGTGGAAGGGTTTCGAATGCAATTATTTCCATGAAAGACGAGGCCTATTTCCAGGTGAAAAATGTCCCGTGATGTTCCCACCTGTACCATCCGCTAAATGAACAAATCCCAGGTTAAAATTATAGAGAACCCCTCTAACACTGCTGATAAGGAGCAGCTTCAGAGAAGCAAACGTTTGAATACCAAATGATGACCTTTTAACTATTCTTCGCTCCGCAACTATTATAGTTTTGGGACCAGGCTCGTTCAGCTCGAACGTTATCGAATCCTGCTGCGCCACATCACTCCGCCCCCAGATGAAACCTAGGGGGTTTCAGCGACTGAACCCGGAACTGCGTTCCCCATCAGTCCGCGAAGCGAACGCGACGTTGCTTCGGGGCGCACACGGGTTTCAGCCTGGACAGGGAGACCGCCTTTTTGCGTCCGATCTCGAGCTGGAAGAAATGTTCTCCTCGCTCGAGAACGCGGTACGGGCCTTCATATGGAGGCTGCAGCGGCTTCCGGACGGCATTCGTCCTGACCAGGACGTGCGTGCACGTGTCCAGCTCCTTGAGCGCACTGGCAGGTGCGGACGAGTGTCGGGTGGGTGGTGTGGTTTTGATGCATCGGAGATTGTCCCTCAGCAGACGCACCAACCCCGACTCTGTGAGACCCAATCCATTGTTGAAGACCGGATCGCTTGGGAGTCTTGGGTTCTCCCCGTATACCAGCTCCGCGGGGCTGGCAGCAAATTCCTCTCGGCGGGTTGTACATAGGCCGAGCAGGACGAGCTTGGTAGTGCGAGGGAATGAGCCCACTTCTTTCCTTACATGCCTGGAGACTTTACACTTCTGGCATGCGATGCACTCTCTGGCCCAGGAATTGACATCCTTATTCATAGAGGGCCAGAAGTATTTTTCGGTGACTAGCCGATTTGTTGTCCTGATGCCTGGATGCGCTAAGTCGTGAACTGCGTGGAACACTTCCTTGCGAGAGGTGGCCGGAATGTATGGCCGGGGTCCCTTTTCCGAGTCTTCGCAGCAAAGAGAGAGGTTTGAGCCGAAGATGGGCAACTCCCGAAATTTGTATTTGGGGTTGGATTTGAGGCTCTGAAGTGCTGCGTCATCCTCCTGCGCCTTGGCAATAGCCGAGAAATCGAGTGAGGCGAGGATGTTAACCTCGGAGACATGAGACAAAGCGTCAGCAACTATGTTGTCCTTGCCGGACACGTGCTGGATGTCTGACGTAAACTGGCTTATAAAGCTCAGGTGTCGAAGTTGACGAGGGGACGCTTTCTCGGGCTTTTGTTTCAAAGCATATGTGAGAGGCTTATGGTCCGTGAACACTGTGAACGGCCTGCCTTCTAGGAAGAAACAGAAGTATTTGATGCTCAAGTACGCGGCGAGCAGTTCGCGATCGTAGGTACTGCTTAGAGAAGAAGCTCAACGGCTGCTAGACTTGATCCACCTTTTGGTGAAGGGCAGCACCTACTGCGATGTCAGAGGCATCAACAAAAACGGCTAGGGGTGCATCTTGCAGAGAAAATGCCAAGAGTGTAGCGTCGGCCAATTGTTGACGGGATTTGTCAAACGCGCGGATAGCCTCTTCAGACGACACGATCTCTCGGGTGTCCTTAGTTTTGGGGCCAGACAAGTACGCGTTCAAAACGAACTGATGTTGGGCGGCCTTGGGCAGGAAACGACGGTGGAAGTTTAGCATGCCCAAGAACCTCCTCAACTCCTTCACTGTCTTTGGACGCGGGAAGCTTGTTATCGCTTGCATCTTGTCTGGGTCGGGCTGTATTCCTTCAGAGAAAATGGAGTGACCGAGGAATCTCACCTGTTTTTGAAGGAACTTGCATTTCTCAACGTTTAGGACTAAACCGGCCTCTAGGAGACGTTGAAAAATGCACTCGAGATGGGCTAAGTGCTCAGACTCAGTGGAAGAAGCGACCGAAACTTCATCCAAGTATACGAAACAGAAATCGAGGTTTCGCAGGACTGAGTGAATGAACCTTTGAAAGGTTTGCGCCGCATTTCACAATCCGAAAGTCATCCGGGTGAACTCGAAGAGTCCAAAGGGTGTGCATATTGCCGTCTTTGGTATGTCTTCTGGAGCTACAGGGATTTGGCTAAGTCCAAGGTCGAAAAGGTGCGGCAATTCGCGAGGTGATGCGCAAAGTCCTGGATGAATGGAATTGGATATCGGTCAGGAACAGTCTGTGCATTTGGCCTTCTGTAATCCCCACATGGGCGCCATTCGCCGTTTGGCTTAGGGACCATATGCAGTGGGGAAGACCAACAGCTGTTTGAGGGCCTGCAGATACCCTGTTGAACGAGTTGTTCAAATTCTTTTCGCGCAATAGCCAGTTTCTGGGATGATAGAGGACGCACCTTCGAGAAAATCGGTGAACCAGTAGTGTTAATGTGGTGCTGCACATTGCGCTTCACTGGTTTGGAAAGACTACACTCGGTAGTAATCTGGCTGAACTTTTGGAAAAGTGTCCGAACACGAGAGTCGGTAATGTTTGCTAAAAGAACGGAAAAGTTATGGTCTGGGTGAGATGCCATTTAGCCCGACGAATTAAGGTTGGTCCTGGGATCTATAAGGGACTTATTTTGCAAGTCCACCAGCAACCCATAGTGACACAAGAAGTCTGCGCCTAGTATGGGGAAGCTGACATCCGCCACGATGAAACGTCACGAAAACGTCCTACGCAAGCCAAGACTCACATCCTCTTGCCTATACCTTTTTTTTTCTTAATGAGGAAAGAACAATTTTTTTTCACACTAATTGGAACGAAAAAGCGCGAAAATTATGAAGAGAAGAGTTTTAGAGAAATTATGAGTCGCTGCACCGCAAAAACAACCGTCTATCGCAAGGCTGGAGGCAGAAGTGAGCGATTCATCTCCATGTGGTTCTTTCTGCCCCCAACCAACGGCACACTCTCATCGCTAGCTCTCCACTCCTGTGGCGAGTTCTAGAGGCGTGGAGAGTTCCGTGCGCCATCTATCCGTCGTATCCGCAACATTCGAAATAAATTTCGAATGACGCGAATCCTGATGCGCCACAACCTTAGTAGTCCCATTCCCACGTCTAAGGCACAAGATTTGTGTAAATACAAGTGTGAAGGGTCCGCTTCCTTTAAGAGCAAAGAGTTAGAAAAAGAAGACGAGGCAGAGCCTGCCTAAGATGGAGCGATGGCGTAGGTCAGGACGCCAGACAGCTTTTAGGGATATCGAATTAGTGGACCTCGGCACAAAACCGGGATGTCTGGAGTTCCTTATTAAGGCAGGCCTAGACCGGATACCGGTTGTTGCGCCGTTGATGATGATGATGAAGAGCAAAGAGTTACAATATTATGCTAAGCTATTTCACTATCAAAGGAGGACCTAATTACAGATGTCAATGAAGGAGCTTCCTGAATAAAGCTTACAACCATCCAACAGGATACCTTTCTAAGTTCATTCCTGATTTCTTCCTCCGCTGTTCAAAGTGGATCTGAAACCGGAAACCATTCCATAATTGGAAATAAATCAAAATGTATCTGATATTTCGACCTCATTTCATTTCATGCTAACCTCGAACTGTCCCCTAAAAACCCTGGAAGGACCTATTTTGTTCGACTATTGGAAGTTACGCCTAGTAGCATGCGATGTTGATTTGAATCTCTGAACAAGGCAGCTTATGAACCAGAGATGCGCCAACGGTTGCCTTCGCAGGCCAATTTGGATTGGAGATTTGTACTTTGGCCTATCGAAGGGTTCATTTAGGGAAACCTGGCAGTTTTTGCCTTGCTGTCTTATCTAGTTTTATCAAGGTTTCCTTTGTGTAGCATTCTGCTTATATCGTTTACATGGACCATCATTCAAAATCCTTTGTTGTGTAGAGTGCCTCTCAGGTCGACTAACGTTCTCAGCGTTAAGCACTCTATCGCGAGGTGAAATAACCAGGGGGGAGGGACCAGTCCTGGTTGAAATCTATAATTTGCCCTTAAGGTTTCTCGTTGGCCATTCTGACGAGTTTGACCGGTATACTATACCTGCTGAGGTCCATGGAGATCTGATAGTCTTCCACGTTGTAAGATGTTGGATCAGCTTGATCCACCCTTAGATTTCCCTTGGTATTCATAAATTATCTTTCTGTTGTAAGGATCTAGCCTCTTTCCAATTATTTTGGACACCATTTTCTTATTTACAAAAAAGTGACCGTTGCGTGCAGCGGACTCTGTTGTCCTGTTTTTATCAGTATTTTGGATTGAATTCATCAAGCTAGATTTTGATGAAGACCTCATGGGTACAGTTGCTGGTACTCGTAGACGTTCGTTGAATTAAAATTTTCCCTTGTCTCATCGAATCCTTTAAAGTTCGTATGAAAGTTTGGCAAACAAAGCTTTGGCTCGCCTATAATTATCAGTTCTACCAGAATAATTCGCAAACTCCTTTCTGGGTAACAATCTTTTGTTGTCGGTCGCCATCTTCAAGAAATGCAAACTAGTGAAAAAAAAAATGTGGCTCCACATTGGGCGCCAACTCTGTTGCATTGAGAGTCCAACGTTGCATCACCTTGGCACCAATACTGTCACCAGGCTATCAACCAACCAAACTCCCCTAACAGGTTTGTCAGTCGTGAACACTGACTACGCTAGATAATATACAGAACCGGACGGCACATGCTAGAGCTAACCCGAATGCTATCAGTTTGGCAAGATGTGGCCCGGGGTTCTTGGTTCTCACATATTGTCTCTCTTTCAGGACGCAGAGATTTTATCACGTGTCCTGACTTAGGAGTCACCAAAACTAAACCCACCCGGGGTAAACTACTCTGTTAGACACGTGAGGTCTGGAGGCGAAGTGATACCACCAAAGATTTCACTCCCAAAGGAGCTAAAATGGACGGGGAAGGATGAGCTCTGAGCTGACTGTAGCATCTACGCGACGAGTGGCCCCCGTTTTTCTTTCCTCTTCATGGAGGGGCCCACTGGTCGCATAGATGCCGGAGTCAGCTCAGAATTAATCCCCCCGGTCATTCCGCGCGCGAGTCACCTTGGATATAATCTACTTTAAGAAACGGGGAAGATTGTATTGTTGACTATGCTATGCAGTGGATCTCTTTTTCCTATAACTACATAGGACAGAATATCTCTCACATCAGGCTTCGAGAGAAGTCCAGACAGGAAAAGCGGGTTGTCAGAAACTGGCAAAACTAGTGTTTAAAGGTTAAATGCGCGGTGAAACACTGAGGGAATTAAAAGTAACCTTATAATCACTGTATCCTGAAGGCGATCAGTATGTTTATCGCACATCTGCAGATCATCTCATTGAACTCTTCATGTATGGTCGCATGCTGGTTGAAAAGTTGTCCTTTCAAAAAAAGACCTAACATAGGTGCAGGAAGTTTTCTTCTACGTCCCACATTGGGCGCCCTTTTCCAGAAAAATAAGCAAGTAAAAATCTGTCAGAATTACTTAAGATTTTTATTAATTTTAAGGCACTCACTGCTTGCAGTTAAAGTTTAGAACACTTTTCAGCGTTCTAATAAGGGTAATTGACGGTGCAATGACTGAGGAGGTAGAGCGTTACCTTCTCGATCTTGTTGCCCCCGGTTCAAATCCCGGCCGCCATGGATGTGTTATGTGCGTCTTTGTGCTAGTCTCTAATGCTGAAAGTGATGCTCCTGGTGCTCATCTCGACTAGTCGTCGAACTGTCCCATGATTAGAGGTTCTAGCACGTGCAATCCCAGTCTCCTGTCCATAATGCGTCTTCAATTTTTCCTTCTCATTTATGGTAGTCCATTTTATACCTAACTGTCAGTTGTTGTGATAGCTTGCATGATGCATTAAGGGTGATTCAATTTCAATTATTTTGAGGCTCCTTCAGGAGGGGAGTGCTTTGAGGAACATAATAAATGTGGACATATGAGCTTGGCGATGCATTCAGGATCGTCTGGGGACTCATTCAACTCTAATTCTCCCGCTCAAATAGGGGCGGATATAGCAGGATAGATAACTTCACCTCAGCAATGAAGGTGCTTCAGATGGCGGTGACGAAGACGGAGCAGCAACCCTGTCGGCCAAACCAAAAACAAGTAGCCTTGGAGAAACCCCTTGTGGTGGTACCAGGAAACGCTGTGTTCACGGTGGTTTACTGACTGTGATTGGACCTGAGTCTGCACGGGGACTCATCTGAAGTGGCTTCGGTCACGAAATCTTACCAGGGGTATACTGGTACCATGGAAGCTGCATGGGGGTTGTGGTTGCGTTCACGCAAACAAGAGATCTTCGGGCGCCAAACGTGGTGTTGCCGTTTAACACGGGTGCCGTACTCCAAAGTTCGGTAGAGATTTTGGTAGGTCTTGCATTCACCAGCATGAATAAACTAAGCTGCCCACTCAGTATAGACTGGTACCGCTTTGCTTGTCTCGGCCGGGCTCTGATTGTGGTCACAAAATCAATCCGTGTCTTAAGAAGACCATATAATTAAGTCCACTGGAAAGATGGTCACGTAAATCCACAGAGATGCAACCCCAGTTATGAACAGCTTGAGCTTACCCCAAATAAGGTGTCTCCCCAGTTAACGGCCAGATAAATGTAGTACCTCAGAATAGAGGTAATTAAAACAGTTCGATATATTTCCTACTACAATGAGCTTTTTCATTATTACGTAGATACAAGTACTTTGAGGGCGACATACTCCCTTCTTCGGTACATTCGCTGTATCTATGTATTGAACTTCATGGGAACGCTACTAGGTTCAGGACCAACGAGGGAGACTATGAAAGACGATTTCGAAAAAGTGAAGGAAGATAGCTTCAATCTGACTGTCTCTCAGGGGTTAGGTCCAGTATGGATAACCAGGGAAAGTCGTCTGATTTGGTGACTGGGGCGGTAATAGTAGGAGGTTCGTGGATTTCTACAACTTGCACCGCCTCGTCAGTGGGACAGAACCTGCCATAAAGTCAGATCAATCACTTTGTGATCAGCAGTAGATTTAGGAGTTGTCTTTTTGATGTCCGTAACAAGAGAGGTACTGATGTCGACTTCGAAAGGGATTAACATTTGATGGTTGCTTACCCTCACTTGCATGTTACGTCTGCCACTTCTCGCAGGGGGAGCTGCGACCCCCTAAGTTTAACATGGAACGCTTGTAAGACCCAGGTGCTGCTCGACAGTGGGAGAGTTATCTTGATGATTGGACGTCAGATATACTGAGTAACCAGGCGAGCATTAGGCTGCGATCAAAATTGCTCTTTCCTCGTGTGTTACACAGGTCACCAGCCATAAGATCTGGCTGACTGTGGTATAGTGGAAGCAGATCAATGATCGAAAGAGGTTGAAGGTTCTACTAACTGTTGCGAGGGATGGCGGGCATGACGCGCTCGAACTCCGATACCAAGTGAAATCCCGACAAGTACAACGTAGTGTACGCCCTGGCAAGAGAGAATTTGCTATTGCGCAGGTCAGGGAAGCGGAAGATCGCGCAGATATCAATGATTTCAGGAATGTACACCCCATCACGAAAAAGCTTGCATGTGGTCGTCAACCTGCCGATGGTCCTGTGAAAGATATCAACGGGCGACTTCTCAACAACTGAAGACGTGAAAAGAACACTTCACCACGGTTTTAACCATATTACATCCGGTGAAGTTCCTTCTCTTAGGCGGCCTGGAATTCAGGCGATTCGGGTAGTCAACGGTTGAAGCAGACTGAGGAAATCAACCTTTCTAAACTCGCCGAAACACTCTTCTTCACTGTCCCGATGAAGTCTTCACTGAGGTTCAGAACGAATTCCGAAAACCGTGTATAGAGTTCACGCAGATAGATCCTTTGCATTGACCACGTATTCCCAGGCTTCATGCGTCTCCAGCAGTTTGGAAAACTATATCCCAAGTCTACAACCATATTGCGTCTCGATATTGATCACCCTAATTTTGGCGTGCAGTGGATGAACCTGCCTCCTGGCTTGGGAGGCGTTGTTGTCAACTTGCTAAGCGTTAATTTTTATAGGAAGGAATAGGCGAATCCATTGTATGCGGCTGACAGATTGCAAGCTGAACTTTATTTGAAATAAGGGAATGGAGTGAAGTCAAACGAAGGCCTGATAAGTGAATGAAAGGCGAAAGCAATGCATCCCTTTGTCGGCCAATGGTCGATCACCGTTTCTCGAACAGATAGTACAGATAGCTGCGTTCAGGCATTCAGGATGGCCGTTCATCATCCGAGTTTAGTAGAGACGTTGGATCGTCTCTCCTGGTTGCACTGCTATGGCGCCTCTACAACGAGCCAACGAACCTTGGATACTGGATGCTGATATGAACCATAGGCAGTACTAAATAGTCCTGCTTCCGGCATGAACACAAAAAGTTTGAGGTCCTGTTAGTTGAGAAGACGGGTCACTTCGCATATATTATTAATATTGCTAGTGGAAGCACGTGGAGGAGAAGGTGAGCCACTGACTCGGAAAAACAAAGAATGTTCGTTTTTCAGGAGTGTGATTCCCATACTATTGTCACCTACAAGTAATGTACTTAAATCCCTCAGTGCTTCCTTGAATATCCTGGGATTCTCATACAGTCTACTTTAAACGATGCTCGTTGCGAGAGATTCTCGGCGGATTTTCCCATTGATCTACCACCGGGATCTGTCGAGATTTTGACAACTCGGGAGTAATTGTGCCACAGGGGGTTCGACTGCGTCCTGAAGAACAATCCTGTCCCTTTCATGGTTATTGTGCGACTCTCATAACTATAGTATATCATTTAGTATAACAGACCACTAATGGACAGAAAATTTGCAGTGTCTTCTATTTCCAGGCCTAAGGTCTGATATTCTCCTAGCTAGGTCATCCTAGTATACACTAATGCCGGACACTTTCCTAGAATTTGTATGGAGTTTTCATTGCACTCGTCTCATTATCTACAGATGATGTTCTGAGGTATCCGAAGCTTCACCAGATAGCAGACTTTCCTTTGAAGATCCCCACCGTGATCTCAAGGCTCTTCTTGGCGAGGATCAAAAAATGCTGCGTGTCCTTAGCTCATGCGTTCTCATAAATACCCCGGGCTGTTCCATTACTGGTAAGTTCGGCTAATATAGTTTCTTCAATCATTGGTCTTCTTGCAAATGGCATGCCCATGAGTCGGCTCTTCTGCCTTTCTGCCTTTTCTTGGCTAGTTTATTCCTGCCCTATTCCCTTCTATGGGTTCTTACCATGCAAAACTGCGAATTTTTGGCGCGTTTGAGAGAAGAATACTCCGAGGATGGACGACTTTGTAGCCTACATAACGACGAAATCTATGAGCGATACCACGACCTTCTGGTTGTGGATAAAATCCGGTTCAACAGGTTGCGGTGGGCGGGTCACCTAATCCGTATGGATGAGGACGATCCAGCTTGGACAATCTATAAGGGCAATATCTATGCTTGAAAAAGAAGACGAGGTAGACCCTGCCTGAGATGCAGCGATGGCGTAAGTCAGGACACCAGAAAGATTTTAAGGATATCGAATTGATGGACCTCGGCACAAAACCGGGGTGTCTGGAATTCCTTACTAAGGCAGGCCTAGACTGAATAATGATAAGATATCATTGAGGAGCCCATGGAATACTGTTGTTGATAGGTCTATCCCTGCTTAACCAGGGTCTCTACAAGTTCATTAACGCCATCCTTTTTCTCACTGCGTAACGTTTAGAAGCTCTATCACTACTCCAAAATCGAATGTTCAATTCTGTTTGAAGATACTGCAAATGCCTTTGGTTTAAACTCTCTTCAGTTCTCTGCCGCTCTCTCTTTGGGCAATTGAAGCCTATTAAAACCTTACATTCAGCGACGACATCCTCCAGGCTGAAGCAGGGTCGGAATGCATTGAACAGTCTGAGCGGCACGCTAAAATTAAGGTCAATTTCCTCTGGCTTTCCTGTCATAGGAACATAGAGGGGAATGAGGAGACTCACGGGCTTGCCAGGCGGAATCAATGGCTAATCGGTATCCTATGTCTATATTGCATTCAACCAAACTAATAGAGTTTTTGGGGACAGTCGATGAAGGGTGTCATACCACTTTATCCACACACTCATGTAGGAGCACTAACACCCGTGGCACCGAATTCCTTTTCATGGCTATTGAATGAGGTTTTGTCACTAAGTAGGACCTGCTTTCTGGTGCCAATTACCACCTTACCGTCGTTGCAAATAGTAGACACGTTCAGTCTTGATATTCGAATAAAATCTGGTCTAAAGAAGTGTCAAATTCAAGCTATCCAGAAAGGTCACCACGAGCTGCATATTGGATATAGCATTGGCGACCTCCACATGCAAGCTATGACCGAGACAGACTTCTACTTGCTGAAATAGAATCTGTCAGCGAATAATAAAATATGCGAATTGAATGCTTTCGCTATCCATTCGGAATATTGTCCTGCGAGATGTTTAAGGACTGCTACGTCCAAATTCGAAAGCATCATCCAAATTTTTGTCGTGAAGCAGATGAACATGCCTCGCGACATCTGAGGGTGATGATGCGACAAGTCAACTCATTGTCCAGGAACAGGCGATTCCCTTGCAGCCTGGGTGCTGATTTCTCTTGACTTGAAGGAACTGTCTCCCCCGTGAATTGTTCCTGACAGATTCTCCCATTGATCTACCACCGGCATCTATCAAGATTGTGAGAACGTGGAAGTAATAGTACCAAGCGAGGTTCCACTTGCCAAGATTGGTCTGACCATCAAAGTCGATGGTAAACGACCAAAAGGCCGACCGAAACCATGGTGGCTTGATACGCTGGATGGCGATTTAAAAGTCTCGAGATTGTATCCAGATCAGGCATTTTATAAAGCCAAATGGCGAAATCGATTACGACGAGCCGATCCCGCTTGTGAACGGAACAAAGGCTGAAAAAAAAGAAGAAGAAGGGATGTTCCAATGCGTCCTGAAGAGCAATTGTGCCCCTTTGATGGTTATCGTGTGCCTTTGATAACTATATGGTTTTGGGTCTGATATTCTCCCAGCTGGGTTATCCTATTTTGGACTAATGCCCGCCAGGATCAGGAGAGAATGTCCTCAGATATCTCAAACGTGCCTAGTTTATCCTGAACTAACCCTTGAGTATTCCGACAATGGGTTCAAGGCTTTTCTTGGCGGGGGTCAAAAAATGCTCCCAGGGCTTGGTTCATGAAGCCAAGCCCTACTCTACGAGCAAGGAGTATTTGATTTATGAAGACATTTGCATACCAGAGTTTACTTGGTTGGGTCAATCAGGATCGCAATGTTCATGAGAGAAGATAACACCATTTTGCATGTATCAACCATGAGAGAGCTCTGCTGGCCCAACAAAAACAAATAGAATTTTCTTATGAACTGTACACTTGATGGATTCCTGGAAGAAGTAAGATAGCTTTATCAGCATTTTTTGTAAATGCTTTTATTAAATATATTGAAAATACAATATTACTTTTGATAAAATTAATTGCGTGGTGTAAAAATGCTTCCCAAAAATTTTGTAGATTATCGATAAGAAAATATTTGTCAAACCACTTCAATCTGAACATAAAAAGTGCAGAAAATACAACTGGAAATGTGTTTTCCTGGAACAGTTTGACAACAATTTTTTGTTTATCGATCAAAAAACCTAAAAAAATATTAAACATATTTGTTGCCCGCAAGAACCTAGTTAGGGGAGGGGGACCGATTCGGCCGCTGAATATAGATTGGTAGTCTCGAAAATTGACTGAGGAATTGACATCTCTTTTGTGTAGAATGAATGATGGTGACCTCCCGGGGACGAATTTCTTTTGAGATGCTTGAACACTCAGCGCGCTTAGCCATGATCATCTTCCAGATGTTTTCACAACCAACTATGATCCCCAAAGGAAGCAACAAGTAAGCGCCAATAAATCGTCTCTTAAAGACACTCATCAACAACTTTGGCGTTCCCTACTATGCAAAGAAACCACCAAAGAATCCGGGACGACGAGTCATTGTGTGATGCACGGAAGTAGACTGTAGATCATTTTCGCAATCTGCTGAGAAAATCCCAAGCCCACCAACGGACAAGCTAGCACAGTGACTAGAATGACGAAAATTAATGGCAACATGCATCAAAAGCACCACACACAGTGCGCAGCCGACGAAGACGCAGCGCCCATTTTTGGGACCAGTCCAACAGCAAAATAAATTAATGATTGTGCGGCGAAATGTTTATTTTGGACATGTATTGGCTACGTTCTACGAGAAGTAGAACATTTTGGGGCGGAATGTCTGTTTGTGTTAGGGGACGTAATTAGACATAAGTTTATAGCGGTTTATGATGCTATTTTAGATTTAATCATCATCAACGGCACAACAACCGGTATCCGGTCTAGGCCTGCCTTAATAAGGAACTCCAGACATCCCGGTTTTGCGCCCAGGTCCACCAATTCCCTAAAAGCTGTCTGACGTCCTGGCCTACGCCATCGCTCCATCTTAGGCAGGGTCTGCCTCGTCTTCTTTTTCTATCATAGACGTTGCCCTTCTAGATTTTCCGGGCTGGATCATCCTCATCCATACGGATTAAGTGACTCGCACACCGTAACCTATTGAGCCGGATTTTATCCACAACCGGACGGTCATGGTATCGCTCATAGATTTCGTGGTTATGTAGGCTACGGAATCGTCCATCCTCATGTAGGGGGTCAAAAATTCTTCGGAGGATTCTTCTCTCGAATGGGGCCAAGAGTTCTCAATTTTTCTTGTTAAGAACCCAAGTTTCCGAGGACAGTAAGAGCTTTGATCCTATGGTGACGCGTTGAAATAGGCTCTGTTGGCTGACAACAACCATGCGCGGATTTCATCATCGGGTCAACGCTATCAGCCAATGGAGAACTGCGTTATGAAATTGCTTCACGCATTAACGCAACCTGGATGAAGTGGCGTTCCACAACTGGTGTCCTTTGTGATCGACGTATCAACGAACGTCTCAAATCTAAAATTTACCGCAATGTCGTCCGTCCAGTCGCTCCCTATGGTTCTGAGTGTTGACCGACGATAAAAGACAATGAACGGCGTCTTGCGGTAATGGAGACGAAGATGCTACGTTGGACTAGTGGCGTCTCACTTTTAGATCACATCCGAAATGAGGATATCCGCGATCGTTATGGGGTTGCACCGATCGTGGAAAAGTTGCGAGAGAGGCGTCTTCGATGGTATGGTCACGCAGTTCGTGCAAACGAGAATTCACTTGCCAAGATTGGTCTGAACATCGAAGTCGATGGTAAACGACCAAAAGGCAGACCTAAGCAACGGTGGCTTGATACGCTGGATGGGGATTTGAAAGCCTCGAGATTGCACTCAGATCAGGCATTCGATAGAGCCAAATGGCGAAACCGATCACGACGAGCCGACCCCGCTTGTCTTGTACAGTAAGAGCTTTGACCCTATGGTGAGACGTTTCGAGCGGAACAGTCTTTGTAAGCTGAAATAGGCTCTGTTGGCTGACAACAACCATGCGCGGATTTCTTCATCGTAGCTGTTATCGGTTGCGATTTTCGACCCTAGATAGGAGAAATTGTCAACGGTCTCAAAGATGTATTCTCCTGTCCTTATTCTTCCTGTTTGACCAGTGCGGTTTGATGTTGTTGGTTGGTTTGTCTTCGGTGCTGACGTTGCCACCATATATTTTGTCTTGCCTTCATTGATGTGCAGCCCAAGATCGCGCGCCAATCACCGCCTGCTCGATCTGGATACGTCTCGGGTGGTTCTTCCCATGATGTCGATATCGTCAGCATAGGCCAGTAGTTGGGTGGACTTAAAGAGGATCGCACCTCTTGCATTTACCTCGACATCACGGATCACTTTCTCGAGGGCCAGGTTAAAGAGGACGCATGATAGCGCATCCCCCTGTCGTAGACCGTTGTTGATGTCGAATGGTCTTGAGAGTGATCCTGCTGCTTTTATCTGGCCTTGCACATTGGTCGGGGTCAGCCTAGTCAGTCTTATTAATTTCATCGGGATACCGAATTCTCTCATGGCCGTGTACAGTTTTACCCTGGCCATGCTATCGTAGGCGGCTTTAAAGTCGATGAATAGATGGTGCAACTGTTGTCCATATTCCAACAGTTTTTCCATCGCTTGCCTCACAGAGAAAATCTGATCTGTTGCTGATTTGCCTGGAGTGAAGCCTCTTTGGTATGGGCCAATGATGTTCTGGGCGTACGGGGCTATCCGGCCTAGCAAGATAGCCGAGAATATCTTATAGATGGTACTCAGCAACGTGATACCTCTATAATTGCTGCACTGTGTGATATCTCCCTTTTTATGTATGAGACAGATAATACCTCGTTGCCAATCGTCAGGCATTGATTCACTGTCCCATACCTTGAGCACAAGTTGATGAACCACTTGGTGTAACTGGTCGCCTCCATATTTGACCAATTCGGCTGTAATTCCATCGGCATTGCACGGACTGTTTCTCCTAAACTTGGTGGTGGCAGTATTTGTCCGTCGTCTTCAGTGGGCGGGACGTCCAACTCGCCGATATTCTGGTTGTTCAGTAGCTCATCAAAGTACTCAACCCATCGCGCCAATATGCCCATTCTGTCGGAAATCAGATTTGCCTCTTTGTCTCGGCAGGATGAGCATCGAGTTGTATAAAGCTTCATCCTGCTGACTTGTTGATAAAACTTCCGCGCCTGGTGCGGTTGCTCCCTGTACTTTTCTAATTCACAAACTTGTTGGTTCTCCCAGGCTTCCTATTTCCGTCTGTGAAGTCGCTTCTTCGTTCGACGGAGTTCGTGATAAGTCTTTGCGCGTGCCCGCGTTCTTTGAGAATGCAACATTACTCGGTATCCAGTATTCTTCCTTTCCGTGGCTAGCTTATATTCATCGTCAATCCAGCTGTTCCGACTCCTTTTGCAGCTGGGGCCAAGTATGTTTGTGGCCGTATCAACGATAACGTTTTTCAGGCGGTTGTGAGGATCATTTGTTGATGCTTCATCTCCAGGTTCTCTCTTAACTGCGGCTATTGCGGAATCCATTTCCCTCCCTATAGGTGTCGCGGAGGGATGTGTTGTGGATGGCTTCAGTGTTCACTCTCACCTGGTTGTCAGAAGGGATTCTAGGTTGTGTTGTTATTCGAGCTCGGAATACCATGCCAACGAGATAGTGATCCGAGTCTATATTGGCCCCCCTATATGTTCTGACATTCATCAAGGCTGAGAGGTGGCGCGTTCGATCAATACATGGTCAATTTGGTTGAAAGTGGTCCCGTCTGGAGAAGCCCACGTATGTTTGTGGACCGCTTTCCACGCAAACCAGGTACTTCTAACAACCATTTCGTGTGATGCTGCTAATTGAATAATCCGCAGTACGTTATCATTTGTATTTTCGTGTTAGCTATGGGAGCCAACGTATCGCCTGAATACGGGCTCCTTCCCTACTGGGCTGTTAAAGTCCCCAAGTATGATTTTAATATCATATCTAGGACAGGCTTCGAGAGTTCGTTCTACTGCCTCGTAGAAGGTATCCGACTCTGCAGTCTCCTCTGTAGGGGCGTGAACGTTTATGAGGCTTATATTTCTAAACTTGCCTCGCAAGCGCAGAGTGCATAGCCGTTCGCTTATGTTTTCAAAGCCGATAACAGCAGGTTTGATTTTTTGGCTGACTAAGAAACCTACTCCGAGCACATGGTTTACTGGATGGCCACTATAATATATGGTGTAGTGGCTCTTCTCCAGGAAACCGGTCCCTGTCCAACGCATCTCCTGTAACGCTGTTACATCAGCCCTATATTGGGATAAGGTATCGGCTAGCTGCTCATCAGCTTCATCTCGGTACAGGGAGCGCACTTTCCATGAGAAAATGCGCAAATCGTTATTCCGTTGTCGTTGTGTAATCCGTCCAGTCCGAGGCTCCTGTTGTGGCTTCGTAACAAGTTGTTTTCCATGTAGGGTTGTCAGTCCTATCCAACCCCCAACCTGGAGGACCAGTTGGTACAATTTGTCCCGTTTTTAGGCGCGGGAGACTCGCTTTCATCCTTCTCCGTCTGCAGCTTTTCGTTAAGAAAGAGCTCCCAGCGGTCACCACGTGGAGGTGGAGATAGGGTTTGGTAGTAGAGCTGTTGGTGTTGGTTCAGCAGGCATTTCCCAGGTTTTATGCTCCATCATTGGTACCGATCCACGTTTCGCCCTGGGACCTATACTACCCTTTGGCCACCTAGTATTTTAGATTTAATCCTACATCCAAATTCGACCTAAAATATACCCAATTTCCTGTGCCCTGGATTAACGTTTATCTTCGCCCACTAGACCCTGACCAAGCATACAAAGCCTGGAGCCATGCTCCAGTAATTACCCCAGCCTTGGGCCATTTAACATATTCTTCCACACATTTAGACCAGGCCCTCCCACGCTTCACTCGCTCCCTTCTTATGATTTATTCCTTAATTGCTTCAATTTCATTTCCTAGTCCACCACTGCGTATATAAAAATTTTTCAAATAAAAATTTAATTTTGCACCCCATGTTACGTCAATAAATCAAATTTAAAACAATCAAAATTTCACAATAATTTCCTTGGGAGTTTATAAAACGATTTCTTCTCCACAGCCTGGAATTATATACACATAGAGAAATGCTTTCGTCCCTGTTCGCTTTCTTCCTCGTCGTCCTGACGGGAGACTAGCGTGGTCCTAGGCAAGAGACGGCAGAGAAATTTTGGTAAACCAACTATATCGCCATTTTACTACCCACTCCTGAAATTGATGGTGAAGTATGAGTAGAAGATTATTCGTGCAGGATATCCCGAAGTGTTTGTATGCAAGCGAGTGGGCAATGCAGAGGGGGTTAGGCGGGTTTGCCTCAACTTTGATGGTTAAAGTTTTACATTGGAGAAAGTCAAATAACGCAACATAACAGTCACCTGGTGTGCATAGGCAAGTTGAGTAAAGAGCGTAGCAAACATACTGAAACCATGCCAACCGTCGGACGGCGGACGCGCCAATAAAGCAAGACTGGAGCCATTGGAAATTAAGAAAAAATCAACCCCGCTACGGAGCTGAATTTCTCAGACTATTGAACATGTTTGAGCCAAGCGCTTACGAACCCGAATATTAGACGAATACAGAGTATTGCTAGCTACGAATTTCAGATCCTTGTTCCGCTTTATATCCGGCCAACACGAGTGAACTTTCATCAACGTCACTCTCCGAAAACATCCCCAAAATACCCAATCGAATGTCACTGAGTAATCTTGTTGGCACGTCTACGCCCGAAGCAACTACATGTTCCCCATCAGAACACATCCTAGACATCCTAGAGCTCCGGACTAATAAATTATTTTTATTACTCGAAATTTCTTTTTAATATGCCATCAAAAGGATCAACTAGTATTTAGAAACGTATGCCACCACCCGATTTGGCCTGGGGGAGGGAATGGGCGATCAATGGCAACTAGAGGTTCATCAATCACCGACATTTCGCATATTTTTTTTTTGGAAATTTACTTTTTTGTTTGTTGGTTTGTTAATGTCTCGGTTGTGCCTGAAACCTTAAGTTTGGAAACACAAGGCATTGCTAAGACATGGAATACTAGTTTGGGGTTGCAAGGATTTTTTTAAAACGACCGTGACTGCTGGCCTCAATCGCTTGAGAAATTATGCATTGAAATAATAAAGAAATAAATTGGGATGGTTGAAGAATTCAATGAATCCACTTTGGAGGTATATATTTGGGGGGTGACACGGGGGTGCATATAATGTTCAAAATTATACAGTCATGGAATTACTTTTACTTCGACTAACTTTATTATGACAGCTTCTGAAGGATTTCTACCTTGGTATTTGCTGCAAAAGGGAAACGGCATAATGTCTTTGTGTCACTCCTAATAGCTACGCTTCCGTCTCGTGTGCGTCTAAATCCAATCGGTGACCTACTCTTTCTTCGCCATACCCGCCAGACTCGGTATATCCAACAATTCGCATTGATGAAGTCACGGAGAAGAGGAAAACCTTCAGACACTTCAATTGTGATTGCCCAGCTCTAGCTAGAACCAGGCTGCTGACACTATATAAACCATTCTTTGAGGACCTCAGGGAGATCTCTA
The DNA here is from genome assembly GCF_905115235.1 of Hermetia illucens. Lineage (NCBI taxonomy): Eukaryota > Metazoa > Arthropoda > Insecta > Diptera > Stratiomyidae > Hermetia > Hermetia illucens. The sequence goes on from NC_051849.1 coordinate 219,304,892, forward strand.
GTTGCAGGATGGAAGGGCGAAGCGAAGAAACTTCGAGAATACTACGGGCTGGATCTCAAGATCTGAACTGGCTGGACTCTGCATCCCTTGCTCTTATTACAGCAGTCATGGTCTTATGGCATGAGTCTCACCACATTAGTCTCATCCTTTATAATTTTGCAACGTCTTCCTTTTGTCAGGAGCGTGGCTTCACATTGTTTTCATTTGCTTCAGTCTTCAATACCTTACTGGGAATTGGAGACTCTAGACATAATAGTAAAGACCTTTTTGGTGCAATAATAGGTTCAGCAGGAGTTGACGACAAAAAACAAAACATGAAGTTTCACAATTAGATAAGTGGCAAAAGGTTACAATGCAATTATCCTGTTTGCCCTTGAGTGACACTTCGCAGAAGTATCTGCAAACACGTACTCGAATTTCTTCAGTTTAATAAAATAGGGGTAGACGGAGTCGGGGTTGAAAAGCCAGATCCTCTTCCTGGCTATCAACAATCAATTCCAGCAGGTAATTGGCTAACAATTCCACTTATTAAAAATGACGCCCAACGTGGGATCGTCTGAGTTTGCAGGAAGTATCTTCCTTGCTTTTAAGTGAATGACACCTCTTTTTGGTTTAAATTAGAGAAATGGTCTCATCTACCTACTAGCAAAGAGTTAACGACTGCTGAATACCTTCCCCATCGTTATCAATACATCCAAAATATCTCATCCTCAATAAATGGCAAAAATGAAGGAGTGCCATAGGATATCAGCTTTCAGGCTACGATTAGCTGAGCTAGCATTAGGCGCATGCGGATTGTAATGAGATAATGTGGATTTGGCGTCGACTAATCACAATGGGGAAGGGAGGGAGGGGGGGATGCTTGAAGTAGTGCCTGACTTCCGGCACCCTTGAAAATTCAACCTATCCTCAGGCCGATGCGAGGAATTTCTAATACATCATCATAATCGTGATGGCAGGACAAACCAATGGGATCAAAATCTTGAAGTGCGCTAAGAAACTTAATTTAAGACCCTAACGGTACACTACACAAGCCTCTAACGCCCGTAACTACTACCCTGATTTAACTCAGGTATTCATTCATAGCTGAGTCGACTGGTATCCGATAGCCAATCCGATACAAACCTCAGATTAAAAGATCTTATGTATGATGTAACTCCGAGGTCGCCATGGGTTTTACGTTTAAAAGCTACGCTGATGTCAAGGCTAAGAATATTTGTCATGGAACTCCAGGACAAGGAAGAGGAATCATCCACCTCCAAGAACCCATCAGTGATCGAACAGCACCCAACGCCTCCGTTGACCCAACCAGTTCGTCGGTACGTTTCCATGTCCCACGACAAAATTACACATATCCTATTCCTAACTCTTGGGGTTTGACATATAATGAGTCGGAGGGTTCATTGCTCATCGATAAGTTCTTTTTCAGAGTCGAAACCCTGATCTGCAATGGGGCTTCCATTTCTCTTGGAGCATGCTCTTGCGACATTCGATAATCCTACCCGGAAGCTGCGAAGTCGGACACAAAGAAACTTAGCATCCTTGGCGAACTTCTATCGGGATGTACAACGTCTTGTGTCCAGACGCCAGCAACCTCCTAACAAAGCTGAATTGGTATACACCTTGCGATCAAGAAGTTCGTTCGGACGTAGGCTCCGAAGCATCATCTTTCGGAAGTGGATACCGCGGAGAGGCTAGAGAAAAGAGCATCCTGCAATATAATTTTCAGAGGAGACCAAAGCTGGGTGGAATCCCCCCCCCCCCCCCCGCACTTCCCATCTTGACCATCTCATCCAGCAGAAGCACCGGTTGTTTTACATCATTTATGGTTCCACGCGAGCGGTCAAACCGTTACTTATTTTGAAAATCAGATTTAGCTCGCCCACCATATTTTCATTGTTACGCACAATGTCCCATGTTTGTTTGTGTTTCAGCCTCCGGTGCTGACCTACGCATCGGCTAAAGAGCACGTTAAGCCTTGCTAAATGACACATAAGGGACTGAAGTGTTCAAAAGACCTCCCCAAATTTTCGAGCCTATCTAGCAAAGAGGCAAGCAAGTACGTGTCGGCGGAACACTTCGGTGGAGCTTCAATCAATTTCGCCAACTTTTTAAGTTGGACTCTCCTTTCTTAGTCGACTTCGGCCACTAAAGACGGTCTTTAGACCATCGCCCAATTCCATAATGTCATTACAAGCTATTGTCACGATGGTGAACATTAGCCCTAGTTCTAACTGGCAGATTTGTCAAATTCGTTTTCAATATAATAATAGTCCTCATTCTGATTGTGGTGTCCAGAATTTATTTGACCTCACATAGAGCACAATTTGTGGTGAGTCTCAATGATTTCTCAACCATCTCCGGCCCCCTGGTTCATTACGATTGTTAGAAACTTATGTACATTTTGGATATCACCACGCCGGTCAACATTAAAAACCATAGAAGGCGACATGGCGAAAGACATTCGGTAGATTTTCAATTTTCGCAATCTTTTGATGCATCGATCGTTCCACTTTTGCAGGCTATCTGCTTTGGAGCCAAAAAATCGTTATAAAGTAGTGTATAGAGCTTTGGATGTCTCGTATCACAGAACGCACGACAAAGATATGTGGCGAAAGGGCACTCACGTAGCCATTTTGATATATGACCCTGCCACACTTCGAACTTTACTGTTCAGGACACGATAGAGCAAATCAACCCAGCACATCAGTTTTTCTGGCAATAGGCAATGTCGTTTTCCCGGTATGCACTTCTAAAAATATCAAAATATTATTGAGTCTCCATTGGTAGTCTTTTTCCTGAATTGTTGGACAGTTAAAATGTCCTTGAAAGTGAAAATGTTACGAACAGTCCTCAGTCAGGCCGCTCGCTAGTTAGACTGAAAACGCCATACACGTTCCGGCAAGCCGGACTGTACCAATGGTTCATCTCAGATTATGAAAGGCGTTGAGACGACCGGACGCATCAACCCATAACCGTACTGGTTTGCCTGATTTCTTTCACTGTCCAAACTGACAAGGCTGCCGATTGCCTCAACGTTCCGGCCACCAGTTAACTGCAGACTACTCAGCCATAACTGACAGGACAACTTGATCATGAATGGAAGACTTTACTCACTCAAATCAATTCGTTCTCCTTTAATATTGACAGCACAAAAGCATTGTCCCACGGAGGTTAGTCAACGTGCGTTCTTCAGTTCTTATTTACTTCTGAAATTTGCCTGCCTTAGTTTCCCGTAATTAGTTTATTTCCAATCGTTATTTATTTCTAGAATGAACTCTTCAATATTTCTGAGACTAAGCGCCTTTCTGCGGCAGTCTCTTGTCTAGTTCGGTTCACAGCACACCTCATTCAATGAAATACCAAATGCTCGGTATTCTTAACCTTGTTAATGCCATGTGTTGAATTATCGCGACCAAATTGTTGCAGATCTGTACGATAACTCCCTTCAGCATCATCAATAGCGCAATAACCGGTATCCGATCAAGTCCTGACTTGCCAGAGACTTCAAATATCCCGGTTTTACTCCGAGGTCCATAAACTCGAAATTCCTAGTCTAGACTGGCATCTTAGCCAACCCCGCCATTTTATCTGAGGCACGATCTTCCACCTTCTCTTTTACTACAGTAAATACCGCCTCTAAAGACTTTCCAAGCCAGATAATCTACGGAATCGTACATTGCGGAATCGCACATTGACCCGTGGAGGCCAAAAGTTTGGAGTATATAGCCCAATGGTCGGGAAATCAAATGTCTTCCTTTGTCTCAAAACGAGGATCATCGAGGTGTATATGACATCATCCTGATTACTTGTTGGTAAAACTTCCGCTCCAGATGCGGTTGTCCCTTGTACTTCTGGACTTCACAGACTGTTGGATCTCCCAAGCTTCCTTTTCTGACTGTAAAGTGGCTTCCCCACTCGATTGATTTCATGGTGTGTTCCTTCGGGGGCGCGTCCTTTGATATTGATACATTGTTCAGCATTATCATTAAAGCAGTCTTCTATTTGATACCTACCTTATAAGCCAAATATTTTTCTAGCTATTCCAATGATAACCTTCTTGACGTCTGAAAGGCGTTTGATAACCGCGATTTTTCTTGGCATGGATAAAAGGTAGCTAGGTTTTGTTAATGCCTAGTCAGTTTGGCTAGAAGTGGAGAGACCTTTTCTCTCGATTTTGTCCAGTAAGCGCTGCTTATTCGAAACACAGTTGACGATGTAACATTCCTACTTTTCTGTAGTTTCACTTATTTCCCTCAACATTGCCTTGGTTTGGCCACCATTCAGTGACTTAAACTCGTCGTCACGGTAAGGGATAATGCTTAAATTACTGTGCACTTGATGTTCCGCATCGATTATTACTCCCAAATATTCAAACATTGCCTGGGAGTAAATCATGTGTTCACCAATTTAAACTTTCCCTGTTGCCTCCTTTCTCCTCTTGTTGATCAGTATTACTTTAACGAAGTTTTAATCTCCTGTTTTGCTTCGTTCGTACGAATCTGGATCTCATCCCAGCTTTTTTTTATGATTCCTTTTCCAGTAGCATCCGTGAAACCAACATTTGTCACGCTCTCAAGGTCAACTCCATTTTACATAATGATCCATAGTAAAGGACCTGAAACCTTGTGTAATATCATAAATTATCGAGAGTAATTTCTGTCCATAGTCTGGTCACCAACTCGGGAAGGCCACCAAACCCGGGTCTGCAAGGGTTTCATCGGAAGTCAGTTTTGTCTCATAAAAGGTTTTCTAATATCATTGGAATCGAGAGGGTCCTCTAGGAGCATATGCTCTAGGGAGATGTGTTCTCGGCCCGGTTTTTTGCGGTAGCCCATTATGTGGGAGTTTCATGTTCAGTTCAACAGAACTCCTTATGAACTCAAACGTGGAGTTTCGCCGTACAACTCGGGCACCGCACCCCTTATTTGCGGAAGAGGTGTTAGATGGACCTCCACTGGTATGAATGCTAAGCCAATATTCAGTGTATACCAGTACCACGGTGCTGGTCACGGCTGGAACCTGATAGTTGTCCGCAAATCCCTCCGTGTGCGAAGAGGACCATGAGATACTCACGCTAAACTTCCAGGAGCTTCATGCCTATTATCTGTGTTAACGCATTCACCTAGAAAGAATTTGACGGGACACACGTACAACGTGTTTTTGAATCTTTAGCTCGACTAGGATCTTGATGATTTTTTTTCCACTTTCCAGAATTGGACGCATTCATTACGTCAAGAATTGCCAATAGGTAGCATTTGTCTTCTCCTATTGTAGCCTTAGCCAGTCGCTACATTGATTACCTCGGCGTATGCTCCTGCCTTACGAAATCCGAACTGCTTGTAAGAAAGACTTTCTTCCTTTTCTGCGACCAGAAGAAATTATATATTATACATCAGACCATATGAGGCAGGACGGTCCAATGGGTTGTCTGACTTCTGAGCAAGGATCAACTTCTAAAGTTACCATTGCATAAGGTAAACTTCTTTAAGCCATGCTAGAAAAGCTTAGGCAGGCATATTAACTTAACTTAAGTAACTAATAACTGCCACGGCCCAAGCCTTGTTATGGATTTCGCCCGGTGCCAAAGTCTTGTGTTCAGTGAGTTTTTTAGGGGCGTGTGTGTGTGTGTATGGTGGGGAAGAAGCTACAGCGTCTAAGCACTCAGGCCGTGTTGGCCCATTGTACTCGCCTCCCCCGTCTAACGGAATATTCCGGATTCGTTAACGTATCGTAGGATTTCCGTTAGTGGATGTGATGCTACCCGTCGCAATTGGAGGACATCGGCACCAAAGATCTGATGCCTGATGCGTCCATAGGCGGGGCACTCACATAGGAAATGCTCCGTGGATTCCGCTTCCTCATTACAGGAGGGACACGTATCATCTTCGGTAATTCCTATTCTGAACATATGCCCAGCTAGTGAATTATGGCCTGTCAGAATGCCCACAATACACCTGCAAGTCCTCCTGCTTTTCGACAGGATAAACTTTGCGGTACGTATCTTGGGTTCTGGCAGGAAAAGTTTGGTGTGTCGAGCAGCATTTAAGCTCTGCCACCTGTCGTTGTGGGAAACTTGTTCCCAGTTTTTGAAAACAGATTTAGCCAACGCTACTGATACCCCAATTGCTGGCTCCGGTCCCGGCATAGGGGAGATTGACCCCTCTTTCGCTAAAGCGTCCGAGATTTCATTTCCCTCTATGCCATAGTGACCAGGTACCCAGAGTAGTTCCACCGTATTGAATCTAGACATAGAGTTCAAACGGTTTCTGCATTCCTGAACGATTTTCGAGGTGATCAAAGGACTGCTCAATGCCCTCAGTGCAGCTTGACTGTCACTGCAGATTGCGATGCGCCTGCCCTTCAACCGCTCGTCAATCACCCAGTTTGCCACCCTTAGGATCGCATAAACTTCGGCTTGAAAAACCGTTGCATATTGTCCCAAAGGAAAAGCCCACTTCTCGTTTTTATTCGAGAGGTAGACTCCGGCTCTAGAACCCTCTTCTGTTTTTGAGCCATCGGTGTAGAAGACTTCCGTATATCCCGCCACGCATTCCTCTAGGTCTTCCCAGTCCTCTCTACGCTTCAGGGTAACTACATATCTTCTACCAAACAGATGTATGGGGACACGAGAATCGGAAGGCATTGTAAGAACTGGATTTAGTCCTCCCAGTAACTCTTCCAATGCTCTGTGCCCCCCACATCCGTTGTTTTCCCATAGATCTAACCGAATTAGCCTATGAGCTGCTCTCATTGCAGTGCTTTGAATAAATGTATCCAGGGGCTGCAAATTGAGTAGTGCATTCAGAGCTGCGTCGGATGTCGTGCTCATGGGGCCAGTGATACCCAGACAAACAGTTCTTTGCAGTGCGTCTAGTTTACGGTGAAAACCTTTTTGTCTCACCTTAACCCACCACACTACAGATGCATATACGAACATCGGCCTAATGATGGCAACGTATATCCACATTACCACATGAGGCCTGAGTCCCCATGTCGAGGCAAAGGTCCGTCTGCACAGCCCATAAGCTGTGAGAGCTCGTTTCATCTTTACCTCTACATGTTTGTTCCAAAGAAGTTTTTTATCTAGAGTGACCCCCAGATATTTCACTTCTTCGGAGAGTTGTAGGGTAGTACCCCTCATCTCAGGGAGACAAAGTCCATCCAGTTTTCTCCTCTTTGTGAATAAAACCATTGTGGTTTTATTTGGATTAACTGACAAACCATGTCTAAGGTACCAGCTGTCTATCAAATCAACGGCACGCTGTATATTTCTACACATCGTTCCAAGATCCCGATCAACAGCAAGTACAGCCACGTCATCAGCATAAGCTTGAGCGTGTATTGGCAAATTTTGCAGCTCGCATAGCAGTGAGTCGATCAGCATACTCCACAGAAGCGGCGAAAGCACACCTCCTTGGGGGTAGCCCTTCGTCGCTTCGGTAGTCAGGTAGCGATCGACCCCTACCTCAGCGCACAACAATCTTTGCGTTAGCATAGCATGGATCCACTTAATTAAAGCATCATCAACACCATGCGCTCTGGCGGCATCACAAAGTTTTTGAAAAGGCGCACAGTCAAAAGCCCCTTCAATGTCCACGAACACCCCCATCGCGTACTCACCATTCAAAGTTGCATCCTCTATCTTTGTGACCAAAGAATGAAGAGCAGACTCACAGGACTTTCCACGTTGGTAAGCATGTTGGTTTTCACTAAGTGGGTGTGACCTAAGTGCGTTTCCACGAATGTGACGTTCCACCAGTCTCTCCAAACCTTTCAGCAAGAATGAAGTCAAGTTGATCTGTCTGAAGTTCTTTGGATTAGAATAGTCATCTTTCCCAGGTTTCGGTATGAAAGCAACCTTAACCTGTTGCCAAGAAGAAGGCACGTAGCCCAGAGCAAGACATCCTCGAAAAATATTTCTTAGAGGTCGCTCTAAATGCTCCATACCCTCCTTTAGCATTGCCGGATAGATGCCATCCATGCCAGGTGCTTTGAAATGTTCAAAGGACAGTATGGCAGCTCTCACCTTTTCATGGGTAGCAACCGCTTTCGCAGTGTTCCAGTTCCCCTTGCAACACTTGCGTGTTGAAGGGGTTGCAAGAACCGTCAACTCTCCCTCTACCACTTCTCTCACCCGTTCTCCCGGGTGGTGTACTTGCAGGAGGGTCTGTACTGAATCCAGTCTGGAGCTCGTGAAAGTACCGTCGGGTTTTCTAAGAGAATCCAACTTGGCCGACTCATCCCTTTTGAGGACTCTGCACAGCCTTGAAGTCTCCCTTTCGCCTTTCAGTTCCTCACAGTACGCTCTAAAGGAGTCTCGTTTCGAGCACCTCACGAGCCTCTTATATTCACGTTGTGAATTCCTGAAATTTAACCAGTCTTCGTTCTTGTTACTTTTGCAAGCACGATTTAGAAGTCGCCTGGTTGATTTCCTGAGTTTTTGCAGTTCTCGGTTCCACCAAGGAACCGTTTTACCGCTTTGACCTCGGGAAATAGGACAAGCCTCCTCATAGCACTCTAAAAGTGTGCAGTTCAGAGTTTTCAATTCATCTTCCAGCACCAAAGGAGTCCTTAGTCGCCTAGGGAACTGTACTTTATTGCCAAGAAGTTCATTGAACTTTGCCCAATCCGTTTTCCTAGGGTTCCGTCTTTGTACTGCAAACTGTTCGCCCGCAATAGTCAGATTGAATTCTAGATATCGGTGATCTGACAGTGAGACCTCGTCTAGCACTCGCCAGTGTGTAATCAACTCTAACAATTTTGGGGTACAGATTGTTAGGTCAATTACTTCGCTTCTTCTCGGTCCCACGAACGTAGGGGCGCACCCCACGTTTGCAGTCATAAGACCAGCTGAAGTGATGAAATCAAATAGCTTCTCTCCTCTTGGATTGCATTTGCTACTGCCCCAACAAATATGTTGAGCATTCGCATCGCAACCTATTAAGAGTTCGAGACCACTTGATTCTGCATACGCCACCAGATCCCTAAGTTCTTGCGTCGGTGGAGGATACAAAGAATCATAGGGTAAATAAGCGGAGGCAACTATGATGTTTTTCCTCTCGCCATTTATTTGGTATTGTATGATGACCGTAGCTAAGTCCTGGGAACAATATTGTCTCAGCATAGTTGCCTCTAACCGTCTTGACACCAGGACGCAAGCTCTCGGTCTTATGGATCTTTCATCGTAGAAGATCCTAGCCCCCTTTACTGATCCAATGCCACAGATTCTGTTAAATCGAACCCACGGTTCTTGCACCAGAAAGATATAGGGGGAATCCTGCAGCTTTGTCATTCTCGCTACCAACAGGTAGGAGGGAACTTTGGCGTGCTGCAGGTTGATTTGACCAATCTTTATGTTTTTCGACATAAACTTAGTCTATTGTCGCTGACAGAAGAGTCTGGTGCGTCCAGTATGGATCTTACCGGGGTTTCCAGTTTATCCCCACCTTCCGCTGGAGATTCCGCTTCCTTGTGTCCGATTTCGCTGGGCGTTACCGCGCCTAGTGGTACAGCCACGTCCATGTCCTCATTCCCAAGGTGCTTCATCTTCCTTCGCAGTGCTCTCTTCTGCTGTCGGCTTCGGGCCTTTCCAGGTTCACGGTGTCCGGACCGCTTGGATCCATTTCCACACACCGGCGTTAAACCAGTAGCGTCCACGTCACCAGCTTCCCGTTCTTCCGCTCTTCCTGGTAAGGATGAAGGAGAAGGTTCTGACAGGCAGAATTCAGCCGTAGTCGGATTTCCAGTTTCTCCCAATTTGAAAGTTTCCGTACTTTCCTTTCTGGCTAACTTCGCCGTAGGCACCAAGTGCAAACTTTCCACTGAGTCGGAAAGCATGCCTTCTACAGATTGATCTGTAGGCGAGTATGAATGTGGTGAGGCCTCCAAAATCCGCGCCTCGGCCGCGACATGATTGCTCATGGTCGCGGGTGGATTCGAAGTCTGTGACTTCTTACCACTTGGAGAGTTTAAATCCATCGTTTCCATATTCATATTTTTGGACACCCTTAGTGTAGTAGTAAACTACTACAGGCTCCCCCACCACGGCAAGGTGGTGTCCGAGGGGACACATAGAACTTCCAAGTTTGGTACCAAAGATACTTCCAGCTGTCATGAACTGCAGGCATGTAGCCTTGTAAAGCTTGCACTTTCCGCAAAAAGTAGTAACTCCATTATGGAATAACTTAGGGGAAGTAATTGGTCAGCAGCGCTCGCTTTTCAATGATTACGGACTTGTATGCGCTACTTCATGGATCAAAACCGGTTTCGTTGTATATCCAGAGAGTTCACAAACACCACATTTTGTCGAGCCAGGTATGTCTATCTGTCCGTCTGGTTGTTAAACTTTTTTTCTTTGGAGCTAACATAGGAAGCGCCTAGCAAATGGAAACTACTGAGCTGCCATTCAGTTTGACCACTTTCTCAAGAGTGTAGATAATACGACCCTTTCAGTAGGCGAACATCAAATCCTGGAGATTTCCTGCACTCTTCCAAACCTTCGTCCAGCATCACTTTGATCGTTGATCTTTCAATAGAAATTAAACAGAAATGGCCATTGTAGTTGTTTAGGATATGCGGGATCCTAAGTCCACATCCACATGATGGTGAGCCACCTGTTGGCACTTTCGGTCACGCTGCTCCCAGGGCAGAGGTGAGGCAGCATCTGACGAGTTGCCTCTGCCATGGACGAATCCGTCAGTCATTTCTTGTTTTTTTTTTAGAAATGGCCATTTCGCACCTTTTTAATCGCCACTTTTGTCCATAATAACAACCATGCAATCTCAGTGAGCTGCTGATCACATATAAATATTAATTATGATTTGATTTGATGATATGATACATGAAAAGCAGCTTAGCATACACTTATTTCGCTACAAGTAAGTGCTTTTCTGATATCTCCAATCAAATCGAAAGTCATATTCGATTGCACATCTGTCCTGGCGGTGACTTGAAAATTAGGTAAAACTGACTGAAATTCAATAAAACTCCGAATATCTGGAGCATTGCTCATCGAAGTGCTATGCAACCCATTCCCTCTTGCACCAGATGCAGATACTCGTATTCGCTCTGTGTCAAGATAACTTCCCAACTATCTGTCCACCCTGACCTGGTCAACGTAAAAGATACTCTTGCCTCTCTGATCATCATGGGCTGGCTAAAACGCCACCACCGCAGGACCGCACACTAAAAGGTTCCAACTATATTAAACGTGATATCTTGCATAATTGATGTCCACGTCGATACATCCTATTGATTTTCCCCAGTCGAGAAAAAAAATTGGAAAAATCATTGAGAAACATTCGACAACAACTACAAAGCCCAGTCCGGCGTGGGTGACGGGGGGTTGAGCCACCCGATCTAAAGTTCGAACTGTATCCGAAAAGGCTGAACTTTGAATGCATTTCCCGGTGAAGAAATAAAGGAAAAAAAGTTACCTTTTTTCCATTTGTACCTTTTACCGTGTCACCTAGCGTCTTTTCATATCGTCGTTGCCGTTCTTGGTCGTAGCGAAATGTAATGGAATTTTCAATTGGGGCCACTACTGACTGACCAAACGATATGAGCAGAGTTTTCCACCGGTAAAGTTACGAAAAGTCCACCAAGACGGAGAAGTTCTCTGTTCTTTGGTCCTATTAGAATTGGGAAAATGGTATGCACATTCCTTCCTCTGCTTTTCCGATTTCCTTCTTATTTTTTTTTTTATGCGAGCAATTCCATCTTTGGGAAATTGGACATTCTCAAGTGATTGAAATATATTTGTTTTGGGCTTTCGATTATTGTCAGGACAAGTCCTGGACAGGATCAAACTATAAAATGATATGAAAACTAGAAATTGGAATGAATTTTTAGTACGGATAACTGAGGTTGTTGCTTGCATAAATAATGCCAATATTGCTCTTTCTTCAGGTAATCAGCAAAGGTATAATCCGCGCCCTAACTTATTACTAGAGAATAAAAGCCCCAAACCACTCCCCTGCTCCTTGCTCTTGATCGGAAATTAAGTACATAAAAAGTCACTTATTCCAACCAAATCTGCCAACATTGAGCTGAGTTGATGTGTACAGCCCCGGCCCAGCCTCCACTCAGCTCCGAATTCAACCCACTAAGACGCAGCCAAGTCTAACTGCGTATCTTTTCCAGCCTTTCTGAAAACACTCAATTTATCTACGGATTTTCTTACAGTTAATAGTAAAAAATTTACATGATAAACACGATTATAAAAGTGCTAATATCCAACACTTTAGTCCGACTCCCAATACTAATTTTAATGCCCAGTTTATGGCCATAAATCACAGATAATCTGGTTATCACCTTCGTTCTACAATCGTCACTGTAATTTATAGTTCCAGTTGCATTTTAAAGATATGTTTATGAACGATTTAGGAGATAAAATATAAACCAGTTGCCCCATAGATTTTGAGAATTGACCGGAAATGAGATTGGCTATTTGTGTCATCGCGTATCTAATGAATTTCAAAATTATTAAATTTAATATTTAAGTGTGATTGGGAGCCATCTTAGATACTTTTATGGAAAGAAAATGGCTCGGAATAAGCGAATGTTTATGGGTGATTTAGGGGAACAAGTAAAATTTTGATTAATAATTTGTCTAGGGTAGAGTGGAGAGAAAAAGGGGGAAACACGCTGCCCCATTGCTGCTCTTTGGCGTACCGCTATTGAGTGAGATACGCGGACGAATCTCTAAATTTATTGAGTTTTTAATAGCAAATAAAACCGCATTCGTTACCTGGGTTACCTTTCCGTAAATGTGAGGGTTATTTGCCTCTTCTGGCCTGGACACGCCAGCGTGTGGGATTCTTACCCACTAAAACCACCCCCGACTCCCTCCAAGCCCCGTGGAACCACCGTACGGTATTACATCACAGGGCGGAGTCAGCTCATTTTAGCTTCGTCCCCTTTCGTCTCTACGCGGCGTACGTAATCGCGCTTTTCTGATCTCCTCTGTCTTTCGCAGTTTGCTCTGGATAGATACGACCATGGAGTTAATCGCACCCCAGTCTTCCTGACATGTTAGCATTCTTCGCACTAGATTCTCTGGCACAAGCACCTCTCCTAGAGTCTCCTCTGGGTTCTTCCTTTCTTCCACAAACCTTGGACAGTGGAAGAATACATGCTCTGGGTCCTCTGGGACTCCATCGTAGTTTGGACAGTCGGGTTAGGTATCCAGTTTAAACCTGAACAGGTACTGGCGATATCCTCCATGCCCCGTGAGAAACTCAGTAAGATTATAATTAATCTCACCGTGCCGTCTCTCCAACCACTCCTTGATGGCAGGGATGAGCCTGTGTGTCCACCGACCCTTTCCCGAGCGTTCCCAACGCTCTTGCCATCTATTTAACGATCTCTCCCTTTCGGCGTTCTTCGTCTGCGATAAAGGAGAGATAGGCTTCGCATTATATATATTCGTCATCTCGTCTGCCAAGATGTCAATGGGCATCATTCCAGAAATGACGAATGCTGCATCATCTGAGACAGTCCTGAATGCCGAGCACACTCTTAGGGCTGTTCTTCTGTAGACTGAACTCAGTTTGTTACCGTTAAATGTTACCTTCAATGCCTTTCCCCAAACTGGAGCTGCATAGAGCAGGATCGAACTCACTACCTTAGCTATAAGCAACCTGGAAGCATGCCGTGGCCCTCCCACGTTTGGCATCATTCTTGCCAGGGCCACATTCGCAGTGGATGCTTTCTCATAGACATACTGCACATGTACTTTATAGCTAAGCTTCCCATCTATCATCACTCCCAAGTATTTGATCGCAGGCTTAGAAGTGATGATATGATTGCCAATTTGAATACGGGCAAAATTTCTTTTACGGCGCTTGGTGATAAGGACCGCTTCCGTTTTTTCCTTCGCAAGTGTCAGACCAGAACTCTCAAGCCAACCCTTAACAGCACTGATCGCTTCGCATGAGTATAACTCAGCATCTTCGAGATGCTTTGCAACAACAACCAGCGCTATATCATCGGCGTAGCCCACCACCGTGACTTCCTCCGGAAGGGGAAGATGAAGAACATCGTTGTACATGATGTTCCACAGCAGTGGGCCCAGTATGGAGCCCTGTGGGACACCCGCGGAGACAACGTACTCTTGGGGTCCGTCATCGGTGTCATACCAAAGCCTCCGTTCTTGTAAATAGCTGTTGATAATAGCTGCAAGATAATCGGGAACACCAATCTTCGCCAGAGATTCCCGTATTAGGTTCGAATTGGCCGAATTGAATGCATTTCTCACATCCAGGGTCACCACTATGCAATATTTGCTAGTATTGCCCCTTCCGTGGATTGCATTTTCGGCCAAACCAGTAATCATTTTGATGGCATCAATGGTTGATCTGGCTTTCAATGGTTGATCTGGTTTTCAGTGCCTGACATTTCAGGAAGGGAGGAGTGTTTGTCATATCCCCTAAATGAGTCATACTGCGACAATCATATCTATGCGCAATCACCATCGATTCACCGAAATTTACTTCAGTTCTCTTCATGTCCTCCCGAGAAGCTTACATTCCTCTACGCCACGTGTTTCTGAGGTCACCTACTCACTGTCACTTTAGCCTTCTAATAGGCGTGAACGAATTCTTGAAGCTATCTTCTATGTGCTGTTCCGACATAGAAGCACAGAAAGTTCCATTGGCATGGAATAACCCCAACTTGTGGTTGGTTTTGGGGTGGTCAATTTAACGTAACACGTAACGCCTAGATTAAGGTGAACATGTGGCTGGAGGCTGACTTTGTTTCCGCCAGATTAGTCCGAAACTGATTGATTTAGAGATGAGGAAAGCATGATAAGAGAAATATGACGCCGCGATGGTTGAAGCGGTAAAGCATCAGCCTCTCAATCTCCTTATTTCGGTTGAAATCCCAATCGTCATGAGTGTCTGTGTTAGTTTTGTGTTTGTCTCATAGTTGTCAGCTTATAACTTGCACTACTGTAATGACAATGAAACCAAAGCAGAGTTTGGCAGTGCAAATGCCCCAAGATCAGGAGATACTAAATAAGAAGTCTAGCGGTGCGATAACTTAGATGATTATTATTTGGAGTATTCGCGTGGGTATACCGCGGGCCGGGTCCTTGTTTCGGAATTCCTAGCTAATTAGCACTAGATCAGCATTTACTTCGGCAGCGAACTGTGCGGTTGCACTCCGGTGCCCTGTTAATTTGTAAAATCCAGATCATGCCATTCGCACCCTAGCCCTTTTCCAATTCCGCCCTGAAGATTGGACATCGTCCCGAGCCCGCAGTGTGTGCGACGCTCTCACGAGACGCGCCACGATCCCTGCAGAGAACGTAACTCTCGCTTTCATTGCAGGTCTTCCCTGGATGACTCACTTGGCCATATTTCCGGCATGCTGTCCTGCTGTACGGTCGCTTGCAAGCTGCTGACGTGTGTCCATAGTCCGGACACATGCAGAACTTGGTGGGGACTATCCGCATTCGTACCCTGCAAAGCACCCATCTAATTTTGATTTTTTCGCTGCTAAGGAGTTTCCTCGCATATTGCTCGGGCACTTTCACCACGACGAGCTTCTGGCCTCGAGCATTTACAGAGGTGATACCTATGCGGACATTGGTTACCTCTGGACATTCACGGTTTATCGCCTCCTCAACTTCGACCTTTTCTATGAGACAGTTAAGATCGCGGATTTCTAGGAAGCACATGGGTTCTAGGCTGGAAACAAGAGCCTGTTCCGTTGTCTTCGGGTTTCATCCTGTAGCGGATTTCACTAAGGACTTTTGCAAATGTCTTGCCTTCCGTCGGCTTAATGAGCAGAGCTGACGGTCTGGTCCTTCTACGTTTTCTCGTCTTTTCTGCTCCTGGCTTCCGGTTTGCTGCCTGCTTCTCTTTGGACAGACGTATCTCTGATGGCGTAGCCAGTTGTTTCCTTTTTTTTCGTGGCCTTCTTTTTTCGGGCCCTGGAAAATACTTCGATAAAGTCTCCTTCAGACACGTCGTCCTCTTTCCACCTTTTCCCCAGTTCACTTTGCAGTGGGCTATCTGCAGTCCGTTTGATGCAAGCGGGGAGTGCGGCTGTCCCTGCTCTCCACTTATCTTCCGCTGCTCTCAACATTCGCCTAGAGAAGGAGATGCGGTCCAATAGTTCCTCCAGTTCCATCAACCCGTTTTTGATGCCTTTGCTGACGTTCCTTTGGACGAACTTGCACTCGGTTTGTCCCCGAATCCATCTGCTCAGGGCAAGCGATTTTGTTTGGGCTTTCTTTCTTGTGAAACACGTGGACACACACAATATTTCTTTCACCGAGTCATGATGTGGGTAATGAGAAGGATGGGTGGTTCCAATAGAAACGCCAACGCCGAGAGTCAAGCAGGATTCCATCCAAGCAAGACAGATTTGTGCTTGGTGGTACAAGAAAAATCGCACTGTGTCCTTAAAGAACTATTGTGTCCAAGGGCATATTGCATTGGCAGATAATTGAAAGGAATTGTATGTTTAGCAAGGGCCTATAAATTGTGCAGGTTCACCACGTAAATGAAGCGGTATAGCTGTAAAAACCAGAGCAACAAGGTTAAACCATATTGGTTCACAACAGGCCTAGGCCACATCACCATATTTTCCAGATATCATACCATCTTTCCTTCTTCTTCTTTCTTTTTTTTCAGCCTTTGTCCCGTTCACAAGCGGGGTCGGCTCGTCGTGATCGGCTTCGCCATTTGGCTCTATCGAATGCCTGATCTGGGTGCAATCTCGAGGCTTTCAAATCCTCATCCAGCGTATCAAGCCACCGTTGCTTACGTCTGCCTTTTGGTCGTTTACCATCGACTTCGATGTTCAGATCAATCTTGGCAAGTGAATTCTCGTTTGCACGAATTGCGTGACCATACCATCGAAGACGCCTCTCTCGCAACTTTTCCACGATCGGTGCAACCCCATAACGATCGCGGATATCCTCATTTCGGATGTGAGCTAAACGTGTGACGCCACTAGTCCAACGTAGCATCTTCGTCTCCATTATCGCAAGACGCCGTTCATTGTGTTTTATGGTTGGCCAACACTCCGAACCATAGAGAGCTGTCAAATTAAAAACTGGCCCAAAAAATTTCTTCAATCACAACATCCGAATTGACGAGTGTCCTGCTCCGTGCATATAGTCGAATCTTTTTTTCATTTCTTTTCAGCTTTACGTTGGTTTACGTAACTCTAGCGGTTTTCCTAATATGTTTGGATCCTGAGGTTCACCTTGGTGCTGTATTCAAAGAACCCAACTCGTCTACTCGCCGACTAACTTCTTATCAAAGTCATGTCAACTATCTTTTGGGGCAGGAAACAGCTACTGTTGGTCAACTTCATGCCTCTTGGAACAACAATAAATAAACTCTGACAGATATTGTGAGAAAAACTGACCAAAACTTTCAGGTTACTCTATAACACCAACAAACCTTATCTCCTTTCTTAAATGTGTAAACTACTGACAGATTTATGCTGGACTGTCATGGCCCACCGCCCTTACAACCGGCGGATAATTACAACTTGTTCCCAAAATTAAAGGCACACGTACGTCAACCTTATTTTACAACTGAGCTTCATATTATTTTTATGTTCTTAAAAGGAGGGGTAACAATCTTAAAAAAGCACTCCTGCTCTGTCTAGTTAGAGATGGATTAGGATCCCCCCCACCCACTAAAACCCATTTCCACAAGCCAGACGCCGCTGTACCTCTATTTAGGTAATACTTCGCTGGGTTGCTTGCGTTTAAGACCACGTCCTTCTGCAGCAGTGACTTTTCCTTCTCCTTGTTTCCTACAGCAGCCCTAACTTAGGCTCGTGATCTTCTTCGACCTTACCATTTCCCTAACCAAATTTTCCCGGTTTACGCACTTTCTGATTCAAATGCCCCCTCTAGATTGCGACAATTCGAGGAATCCCCTAGTCCAAAGCGGTGCAGATATTGTTGTCGATTTCCCCGATAGAATGGATTGCGCTACCCCTGGAAGGAGCTGGAGAAATTTCCAAGAATGTTTTGGACCTTCAATATTCAGTAATATTCTTTGATGTGCTGTGGTGGCATCAGCTTCACTTTGCACGTCAGTCATCACCCTTAATAGAGGCTTACAGACGACCTTAAGTTGGTCGGCTTCCACCTTGACCGTGTTCTCCTTTCCATCAAAACCGCTTTCGCTTCGTCGTCTGTCAGTGTTAGCTCTTCAACCACCTCTTCATCCACCCCATACCAGACACTCCTTTCCGAAAGATAACACTCGGTTTCTAATCCATAATAAACACAAAAGTTTCTAGGAACTCTCCATGTTTGGCTCTGGTGATGGTCTTTCCTAACTTCATTTCAAATGTAACTCTTTGTCAGGAGCGATGTTCGAAACCCACAACCATGGATGTCGGGCATAGTCACTAATGAAGGTTTGGAACTTTCTTGTTACAGCGGTAGTCACTTTCCACATGGTCTTCACAAATAACAGTATACAGAGAACATTTCCGCGGAACAAACCAAACTTTATGTTGATGTTAAGGTGCTCATGCCTTCACAAAGCTTCAAATTCTACAAGAAGCACGCGGGCTGGGATAAACACGTGGCTAGAAGCTAACTTTGCTATATTTTCGCCAGATTAGTTCAAATCTTTTTCAGGCAGAGATGTGGAAACCATGATAAGCCAAAGAAGTTCGGCGATCCGATAACCCAGATGATGGTTATTTGGGCTATTCGCGATTGCTTACATTTAAGTTTACCAGTCTCAATGTTTTCAGTGAATTTCGTCGTATCGAATTAGATTACCAAGAAACATACAAGAGGAGCGAAACACAAAGCAAAACAACAATTCATCCATAAGGGTATGTCTGCACCCCCCTCATAGAGAAGGACCACACTACCTTTTAATTTTAAGACATCTGCAGTAGCTGCTGAGATTGCAAGACTAAAAGCCCCAGGCCGCACCTCGTCATTATTTGGAACCCCACTAAAACACCGGATAGGGATGCGATCCGCTGTGGATTTTCTATCCTTCGATCTCTGATAAGTATGAATCCTAAGATCCTAGTACGAAATTCCAAATATGTATGTGCATCAAGGTCCAAGGGGCTTGCATTTGAACTCATGACGTGTGAGGGGCTGAGGTATTCAACGAACCCAACTCACTCTCCCGAATCTGTATAACATATAGGTAAGCAATCTCGTGTATATGGATGGATTCAGGAAACTAATGGACCTACACAGTCTGTCACTTTCAGATAAGTGACAGATTAGCTAATTAGATTAATACTTTTTAGAGGCCACTTGCCCCTTTTTAATCCATAATACAACAGTCATTCGTAAAGTCAACATTTTTCTCACTAGGGCCAACTCCCCACAACAATCCTCCGACCTTTACTGTTCTTACCTCTCTTCCGTGCTAACACCCTTGATCATTGCGTTCTCCACGCCTCTTTCAAATGCAGATTGCTCCAAGCCTCTGACCATTCCTCTCCTTACGCCTTCCCTGGTTGAGTTTCTTAACGATAATCCTCCGATCTTTACTGTTCTTACCTCTCTTCCGTGCTAACACCCTCGATCATTGCATTGTCTACGCCTCTTTCAAATGCAGACTGCTCCAAATCTCTAATCATTCCCCTCCTTACGCCTTTTTTGAATGAGTTTCTCATTGATATTCTTAATACTAATGTCGGACCTGGTCCCGATGGGCTTTCTAACGTCTTCATTGTTAACTGTAAACAATACATTTCCCTACCTCTGTGTATAATCTTTAACAGAAGCCTTGAAGAATGCTTCTTTCCCCACCTCTGGAAAGGGGGCCTTATCTTCCCTATCTTCAAGAAAGGGAGACCCTTCTTGAACTGTGAACTATCGTCCCATCTCTCTTATCTCCAGTTGTTCCGAAATCCTCGAGAGATACGACAACGAGTGGCTGACCACGCACTTAGGTCACCTCATTTTGACAGAGCAGCATGGTTTCGTGAAACATCGATCTACTGTTTCGAACCTTCTGGTCTTTACCAACTTCGTTGCTTGAATTCACGACAGGAGGCACATGTTATTTCCCTATATTTATTTCCATAATATTCTCCACTCCAAGCCCTCTCTACTCGAAGATTCTGCAGAGTTTCTTTTCATGGTTACTCATCTCGTTCCTTCTCTCCTCCTCTGGTGTTCCCCAAGACTCTATACTTGGGCTCTTTACTATTCATGTTTTTTCTATCAATGACCTTGCTTGCTTTATGTAGACAATCTTAAATTGATTGCCTCTGTTTCATCTCCCCTCGACTATGTTGTCTTCTAGTGCCACCTTAATACTTCGGTCCTTTGATGCTCGCTTATCAAGCTAATATTAAATATTAGCAAATGCCATTAAATGTGATATTCACTAAAACCCTCCCCAACATCCTTTCCCAACTCTCTTGGTTGACAACCCTTTTTACTATTGACCTTTTTTCAAGAATTTGGTGCAATATTCGATGAAACCTCGTTTCAATTCCCACTTCAGTGAGATCATCAATTAAGCCTCTAAAATGTCTGGATTTATCCTATGTTCCTACTCCGACTTTACTTCAATTCATCCCTCCTTAACGCGTTTAAACTGCCTTGTCATTAACCTTTTTGAATATAGCTGTGTAGCCTGGTCCCCCTTCCACAACCATGACTGTCGCATTCTATACAACGCTATACAACGTAAATTCACTCGGACCCTCTTTTTGAAAAAGAACCTTGCCCATGAGGACTAACTGCCACGACTCCGCACCCTCAATCTCCCTCCCTCTCCCTCATTTTCTTTGATATGTATACACTTTTCAAACTCAGCAATTGCCTGACTGATTGATTGATCTGCCAACTCCGACATTATTTTCCGTTCCGCCTCACGTAGTACAGTAGTGCGAACATTTTTGAAGTTCCCTTCGCGAAGCTTGACATCTGCTTTCACTTCCCGATCTCGAGGCTATGCCGACCCTACAACGCCCTTAGCTAGGGTCTTTTGCCTTTCTCTCTCTCTTTCGCGAAGCTTGACATCTGCTTTCACTCCCCGCTCCCGAGGCTATGCCGGTCCTACAACGCCCTTAGCTAGGGTCTTTTGCCTCTCTCTCTCTTTCCCCAATTTTAAGCGTAAGTTAAGCCACTTACTCGCTCCTCCCTCTGAGGACACCTATGTAACTAGGAATTTACTTTCTGGGTGTTGCCATTAAATAAAAATAAAAAAATGGGGCTCTCAAAACCGGAGTTTGAAAGTCTCTTCCCACCACTTCGCTAAGCAACTTCATCTTGACCTAGCATCCTCACGAAATGAAACTCGATGCCAAATAATACGCCAATGCGCTAGGACTCCAGGTTGGCTGACACTTGTTGCCATGCTTTCTCTAAAACCTTGGCAGCGCTACCAAATTCATAGCATTGTCGGACTGAATTGACTCTGGCTGACCTCGTCTACTTGTAAAGTGAAAAATTTCCAAGTGTAGAGCCTTGGTTGACATGCATACAAATATTACTACATACTCCATAGGTTTTGAATTCCGAAGGAACCCACTTTTTATCTGGAAGGGACCGCATAAGTCAGTCCCCACATACTCGAACACGAAGGAGAATACTCATTCCACCGGTATATTGGCCACCTTGGGTTCTACCTTCTGGCCCCTCATCGGGATGCATTTAGCACAACTCCTGATCCATTTCTTTCTACGCTGCTGGAGAGCGGGAACATAAAAGTTCTCCCGGATCAACGTCATCGTCAGTCCGGTACCACAATGATCATTTACCTCATGTGCTTATTTAATTAATAAGTTTGTTACGTGAGATTTTTCCAGGTTGATCGGGTGCCTTTAACAAAATGGAATTACTCATTCTTCTTCTAATTCGAAGGAGGCCGCTACTCTTTTCCACAAAAGATTCGAGGGTACTTAACCAAAGCCGCTTCTCCAACAGAAACCCTTGATTTAGCCTGAGGGCGTTGTCCTAGTCCACCTGATAAAGTGTCCTTATCGCCCGCCAGGGTACACAATGCATTCCGTAAGTGACGGTTTTAAGAAAATACTCCATAATGACCTCCCTAGAATCGCTTCTCCACAAAATGCTCAGCTTGTTTTGATCCTCGGGCTTCAAAAGAATTTGGCGGTACATTTTCAATATGTCACTGGAAAACACATGCTCAAATTTGCGAATGCGGGTGATTATGTCAAGAATGCTAGTTTGCAGTTTTGGGCCAGGGACAATTCTCTGATTCCGTCTAACTCCATTAGCAGTTGGGCTTGATGCATTAAACACATTCCTAAGTTTAGTGGTTACGGTATCCTTGCGAATGACACTCAGATAGGTATGTAGTAGAGCTCCTCAGTTGTATCCTCTTGGAGTGTCTGAGGAACCTCCCCCATGTGCCCCAAGTTTTGATAGTCTGACATGAACCCATCTAATTTTTGCTTGAATTCAGTATCCTTCAACCACCGCTTCTCTTACCCGAGAGACTGCGGTATCGTGGTAATGCCCCGTTTGATAAAGTCGTACGCACTTCGCCTACTCAAGACTGTCATTTCCATCATAATTGAAGGGCATGTCCCAGAAGTTTCTAAGGTTCTGCTGAAATCATAGACACATGAGCACTCGTGAGCTTCGAACCAGGAACTTCGTCCGAACCGAAAATCACCCAGCCGAGCCGTGTGTTCTGCACAAGGAACCGTTCAATAACCTGTACTTCCTCCAAAAATAACTGTGGTAGAATGGATCCTACTAGAAGAGAGGCATGCTACGTAATCGATCAGCGAACAAAGGACCGATTCGTCGCGATGGACGAGGGAGACTCCTTAAGTTACTCGTTTCACGACATATTTCGCAGTTCAGCGCCTTATGCTTGAGGAATTCTTTTCCATGCCGAAACCTATGGGAGACACAGAACACACAAAGTTTGTAATGCCTTAGCAGTTCCACCTTGTTAACTCTGTCTAGTAATTTCAGGCATCTGAAATCGCTATGACCCTCCATACATATAAATCATGGAAACCGTTTTTTACCTTCCCCATCAGTCTTTGCGGCGAAGGCAATCTCCCTGAGGTCTTTTTTCCTTCCACCAAGGTTCTCCTCCCTTTCATTTGTGTTTTGATCTGAATCTATGGCTGTCGGGAACCCACATGTCCCATCCCAGCAAGAGATCATTATCATGTAGCGATTCTTCAAAAACTGGCCTAAATCATCTACGGTAACGGATTATTTAGGGTTTCTCAGAAATGAGTAGAATTCCCTTCGAGTGCGTATACCCATTTTCCGAATGAGAATAAAGGGGATGAAGGGCACACCCTCTTCGCAATTTAACTCAGCTTTTCTTAAGATCTGGTCCACTGATCTCATGGTATCAGGGGCCTTGTCAAGTGTGCTGGGGTCTTTCTGGGTGATTGACGGAAGATTTATGAGGATCTGAATCTCCTTTTCAACCAGCGCCCGGTGATAGAGCGCCGATTTAGGAGTTCCCAAGCCTTATCGAAGTTCTCCCCGTACATACCCATGTGTCACCCTTCAACTTGCTCTGGAGCATCATCAATCGCTCCGCCAATCCGATATCTGAACCTTCGTAAACGGAAGTAAAAATGTTCCGGAACGACTCAAATTGATTGAGGTCCGCGGAAAACGAAGGAATTTGGGGAAATGCTGTCTAGGAGTCTACCTTCATTTGCAAATGCATAAGCTGCATATGTTGCCACAATTTATTATAACAATTTGTAAGTTCAGGTCAGAAAATCAGTTCCATTAGAGGCCATGAAAAATTCAAAGGGTAATACTCAGGTAAACGCCGGTTATACCATGTATCTGAACTACTACCAATTCAGTGACGTAATTGGTAGCCCTAATTTCGAGCTCTTCCATTCGAACTCTTAAGTGGCAAGAGATCTTCATTTCATCACCTTCCGAGAAGGGCGCACACATCCCTTTTCTTAGGAACTTTTGTGTAAGCATATGGGATTTGGATGATGACTCTAGAGGTCAAAACAATGAGAAGAATCCTGTGACAGTAATTACTATGAGTCGCAACATCCCTTTTCTCTCAACTCCATTGAAAACTATCTCAATTAGGGTCGTAAAATATATAAATATTGATGGGTCATATATTTCACAACAACAGTAATGTTTTCCAAGGCGAAAGGACCTCCTTTGGTGTTTATTACAATCCTTGGTAGAAGAAAGTCAACAATGGTAGAGCTCAGCGTTTACCTGATTTTTGACGTGATTGTATAAAATATGTGTTTCTAGGGCTCAGTTTGTTAGGATTTTTTAGACCCACTTTTTTTGGAGTTTCAGGACCCAAAAAAACCCAATTTTTGGGGTAAACTTTTAGATCTTACTGTACAAGACTATGATCTTGCCAGTCCTCATGTATTCCTCGGAAACTTGGGTTCTTAGCAAGAAAAATTGCGAACTCTTGGCCGCGTTCGAGAGAAGAATCCTCCGAAGAATTTTTGGCCCCCTACATGAGGATGGACGATATGAGCGATACCATGACCTCAATAGGTTACGGTGGGCGGGTCACTTAATCCGTATGGATGAGGATGATCCCACCCGGAAAGTCTATAAGGGCAATATCTATGTTAGAAAAAGAAGACGAGCAGATCCTGCCTAAGATGGAGTGATGGCGTAGGTCAGGACGCCAGGCAGCTTTTAGGGATATCGAATTGGTGGACCTCGGCGCAAAACCGGGATGTCTGGAGTTCCTTATTAAGGCAGGCTTAGACCGGATACCGGTTGTTGCGCCGTTGATGATGATGATGATGATATATAATAGCACTTAATATTCATATAGTGCTTAGCCTCTTTGCACTCCTACCAGGCAAGGTGTGTCGAAGAGGGACAGGATTATTGATTTTAGGTCAGGGTTCAGTATCTGGCACGGCCTATGGAAAGTCGCTAGTGGGATTATTTTGCCCTGCTCATGCAGTCTTCTAATTTTTGGGTTTGGATGGTTTTCAAGTTTATTGAAAAACCGCTCTGTAATGTTGAGAATATATTCTCTAATGGGGTCTATATTTGCTCGCCGGTATACAATGGCGTTCCTGCCGCACTTCTTAGTCTTCCAATTGTAAGACAATCCAGTGCAATGTCTTAATACACGGCGTTCGAAAGACATTTATCCATGGCTTTCGAAGAGCAAGTGATCCACGAAGGGGCTCCGTAGCATATGATGGGCCTGATGAAAGTCTTATATAGGATCAGCTTAGTTTTGGTGCTTAGACCCAATTTTTGTGAAAGGAAAGTAGATCTTGCGCAATGCACCATTTGCTTTTCCAACGGCGAGTTTAACATGGTCGTTAAATCTTAGGAATTCGTTGAAATTAATTCCTAGATATTTGATCGATTTCGACCCTCTTACTATTGTATTCCCGATTTCCAGTTTCAGGCGTTTAGCCTTCCTGTGGAAGGATCTAGATCCCCAGGATCTAGATTTCCTCCTGAAGATACAGACTTGTGTCTTGGTTGAGTTAATTTTAATACCCCAGCTCTGGTAGTAGTAGCAGAGGTCAACCAAGTAATCCTCTATATCGCTAACTGCCTTGTCTGGGCGAAAATTAGAGGAGTAGACGAGTGTGTCGTCGGCATACTGCATAAGGTCTGTACCGACCTCAGGGGAGGGGACATCAGCAGTGAAAATGTTGTATAAAGTAGGACCAGAAATGGATCCCTGCGGCACCCCAGAAGTAACCGTCAAGAGATCGGAAATCTTATTTCCGACACTGACCTAAAAATGTCTATCCTGGAAGAAACTGATGGCAAGTCTGATCGTCGGGATTGGGAATTCGTATTTGATCAGTTTATAGATTAGCCCGGTTATCCAGACGGAATCGAAGGCCTTTTCTAAATCCAAAGCGCAAGCTACCGTAGGTTTGTTATTGACGTTAAGTCTACTGGCCACAGTATCGTGGAGGTAGCTCAGGGCGTGCTATGTTCCGTGTTTAGCACGGAAACCGAACTGATGGTCTGGAATAATGTTGTTAAGATTGCAGTCTTGGACCAGCCCTACGGTCCAGGCTCTTTCAAAAAGCTTCCCCAGGTTAGATAGAAGTGAAACGGGTCTGAAGTTATCAGGTTCACAGGAGACACCTCCTTTCTGAATGGCTATAATTTTTATTTTCCAGGTGGATGGGAAGTAGCCATTATTAATGCAGTTATTAAAAACCGCAAGCAGGAACTTAATGGAGGCTACTGGAAGATTTTTTAAGATGAAATTCGTTATTCCATCTGGGCCTGCTGACTTTTTACCGTTAAGGTTATGGGTAATAGCAGCGAGTTCTTATAAACTCAGAAATTTGCTCGAATCAGTAGGCTTTTTGGAAGGATTCTGGGCAGAAAAAGACGGGCAGTGGCACGTTTGGCGTGAGATACATTAGACGCGGAGTTGAAAGTAACGATACTTAACTCCATAAATTAAGAATAAGTTTAATGGCAGCGAATTGCCGTTGTTCATTCTGAGGCTGAGGCTGAGGTGAGGGCTCCAACCAATTCACGGAATGCAGCCGGCTGGTCTGGGAGAGACTTTGTTGGAGGTGGAGGTGCAGGGGCCACCCGGGGCAGTGATTGTTTCATGGCTTGGGCGTAAGATATGCCTGGTTTGGCCAAACTTTACGACAGTTGTGCTACTGCCTGTTTGGTCTGCTGTGCTTCTTTAGATTTGCGGACTTTGGCAGCTTCTTTTCGAGCCAGCATATCTTTACATGCTGGGCAACCGCGGAAGCTGGCGGGATGTCCGAATTTGCCGCAGTTGCAGCATTGCGGCACCTCCGTTGAGGGGCGTGGGCAGTCGCCACGCGGATGTTTTGTGGTGCACTTAACGCACCGATGTACAATTGTACAATTTTGAGCAACGTGCCCAAAATTTTGACAATTGAAACATTGAATCTGTCCCAAAGCTCTTATTTTTTCTAAGGTAACCTTCTGGTGTAGAATATATTTCACCTTGAAGGCGTCGTTGAGCTCTTGAGAGGGCTCGAATGTCACTATAAAAAGTCCCGATTGAGACTTCATTGGGAGAGAATGATTCCCCTTATGTAGAGCTTTATCCTGATTTGTCAGGAAGTTGGCTACAGACCGGATTTTAAGCTGCGGATGCTCAGCTTTGAGCTCCGCCAGAATTTCTACAGCATCGGTTTCCCGATGTAATCCTCGAATAATGAGGGACTGTGTCCTCAGGGATTGAGGGGTGCTCGTTGTGGCGTTTAAGCCTTGCTATTTGATGAGAGCGAAGATTTTGCCGTGATCCTCGATGGATTCGGCGAAAATGAGGGTCTTATCCGCCCTCGTGTTCTTGAACGTTGCCTTTATCTCTTTTGTCTTCAGGGACTTTGGCAGAACAGGAACATTTAATGAATATCCGGTAATTACCGGTATCTTTTGCTTCTTTGGTTTCTGAGCGGGGGTTGGGGTAATATTTGCCTGGGGAGTGCTTTCACTAATTTTAACACTCTTGGCACTAACCTTACTCCTTTTTGGCTTACGTCTTGTGACGAAGTTGAATGGGTCTTCGTCCTCCGATGTTGCGGCAGTGATATTGCTCGTTACGGTCTTGTTGGTTCCAACGTTATTGGCTTCAATGTTGCCGGCTACGATGTTGCTGGCTTCTACGTTGGTCGGCTCTACCGAGACAGCTCCGGCGAAACAAACGCACATTCCACGATGTCGTCCACTTCAATGGGCTTGTCCGCCTTGCAGGTTTTCCTTCTCCTGCCGTTTTTCATGTTCTGCTCTGAGCTTTGCCCGGAGCTCCGCGATCTCCTCCTTCAGCATTTTAACTATCTCGAGCAGATTTGCTCGATTCTCATCTCCGAGGCTCGGGCCTCCCTCTTCGTCAGAGGGGCCCCCGGTCTTCGCCCTCTTGACAGACATTTTGCTCCCAAGCCCGTCCTGCGTGGATGTCAGGAATTCAGTTCACTAAAAGAAAACAGAAAAAAAAAAACAATCGAACTCTTGGCCACGTTCGAGAGAAGAATCCTCCGAAGAATTTTTGGCCCCCTACATGAGGATGGACGATTCCGTAGCCTACACAATGACGAAATCTATGAGCGATACCATGACCGTCCGGTTGTGGATAAAATCCGGCACAATAGGTTACGGTGGGCGGGTCACTTAATCCGTATGGTTGAGGTCTATAAGGGCAATATCTATGGTAGAAGGAGAAGACGAGGCAGATGCTGCCTAAGATGGAGCGATGGCGTAGGTCAGGACGCCAGACAGCTTTTAGGGACATCGAATTGGTGGACCTCGGCGCAAAACCGGGATGTCTGGAGTTGCTTATTAAGGCAGGCCTAGACCGGATACCGGTTGTTGCGCCGTTGATGATGATGATTTTAGATCTCCTAGGACCCAAATTGTTTCATCATATCAAAAAAAAATATTATCCATTTTGGGATGTTATCAGACGTGAGATTTTGGGTAATTTTCGTCTCTAAGAATGCCTATCCAAGTCTTACGTAGAAACATTTATGGATGAATATCTTTGGGTGCAGCCTCAATCATGAAATTCAGGTCTAATATCGAAGTTCTCCTCATTATATCATTTCTCTGCAATATCGTGGAAATATTGCGTGTCTCCACGATTAGTCATGTGCAGCCTGAAATCACGAAATCACCACTCATAAGTGCTTCACTCTTCAAATTAGATTTTGAGCTGTTTGACCTGTTACACCTCCAAACCTTTGCGAACCATTCCCATTGGGTAACAATTACTAATCAACAAAAGAAACCACGAAGAGGCCCAGGTGAGTTCATTATGCGTAAGAAAGTGACGTGTTCCTGCCGCGCCGCTTCACGTATCATCCAATGGATCACGATCGGTCTCTGGGTATTACCTCAAAATGGTTACTGTCAGACGCCGGTGACGAAATAATTTTGTAATTGAGATTTGTTTACAATACGTAAATACAATATTCATAATAATGCAATTAAAAGAGAACAAGGTATTCCTTGGATTTATTCAAATATTACTTAACGTCTTCAGGTGTTTCGAGCCCAGGTACCAAGTGATTTGGTGTCTGGGAGCGAGCCCATTGCAAATTTAAAATCACGATCACGATTTTCTGCGAGAAGAGGAATTTTGAAGAGGTTGTGAAAGGATTTTACAATTTATACATTTTCGGGTCAAATGGTTTGAAAACTGACCAAATCTTTTATTTGCATAGCGTGACGAGGTCTTGGAGAGACTTTTTTACCGCAGACCGCAGACAAGACATTGGAGAGTCCTCTTTAAAGTGCTCATATTATTTCTTTTTTGATTTGGAAATTCTGAATGAATAGTTTGGCTTTGATTCATTTTCCCAGCAAAAACATGGTTACCGTGAACTGATCTAGGACAGAGGTCCACCAATTCGAGATCCCTCACAGCTATCTGATGCTCTGGCCGACCCCAATCCATTCATCGAAGGCAGCGCGTGCCCTGTCTTCTTTTTATAAATATAGTCCCTCTAGACTTTCTGGACTGGATGAAGATAGTTGGTAGCCTCTCCCCATACATCCAAGTCAATGGGAGACGACCTTAAGACTGACCAAAACAAGAATCACTTAACATACTATAGCCGGTGATGAAGAAGTTTGTCAACTACACCTGGACCAAGCTGATGACCGGGAGAAGTGTCCAACCTGATCGAGATAAACCGGCCCTGAACCTTAAACTTAAAAGAAATTTAACTCCAAGCGAGAAGGCTTAAACCTGAGCGTCACAAACACTTGGAAACATCACACGTGCCTATGAATTCTACTATTCCGCCTATAGCATTCCAAAATCTCACGCAGAAAATCATTCATCGTAAGGCGAACTTCGAGGGTCTGAACTTAGTCCTGGCGGCAATTAACTGGATTCCCTTCTTCCTCCCATTAACGTGTGACGAAGTACTAAACACCTTCTTTACCATTTTATCTAATATCCTTCAACGTTACGTCTCCTCCTCTTCTAAGTGCTTAGCTCTTACCCTGTTTGGTTTACCACTGAAGTCCTGAAAAAAAAGAAGAAGTTCCTTTGTTCAAGAACTTACCCTGACTTCGTTTTTTTTCCCAAAACTCAATGTTCCTAGGTCAAATCCTTAATATGTAAGTCTAGAAACTAATATTTGACCAGTGTTGAAGACTCACTAAATCACAGAAACCTCAAACCTTTCTGGTCCCGCATTTGCTACTCGCGCTATCCTGCCCAGCTATCCCCTCCATCCATCAA